>NW_025113151.1:5263272-6463272 GCF_010416935.1 Polistes fuscatus | reverse complement strand
TAGCCAAATATCACGTTTTATCAAATGGACAATTCAAATCCGAGTTTTAATACTTGTGTCTCTAGCTTCTTTTATCTACACAAATTTTATCTACAGGTGTTGTTCGTAATAATACTTGTAGGTCAAACCGTAATAATATTGGATTATTATTTATCATAATTTTGATATAATATGTATATCGTACTAGCCAAATATCACGTTTTATCACAAGGACAATTCAAATCCGAGTTTTAATACTTGTGTCTCTAGCTTCTTTTATCTACACAAATTTTATCTACAGGTGTTGTTCGTAATAATACTTGTAGGCCAAACCGTAATAATATTGGATTATTATTTATCATAATTTTGATATAATATGTATATCGTACTAGCCAAATATCACGTTTTATCACAAGGACAATTCAAATCCGAGTTTTAATACTTGTGTCTCTAGCTTCTTTTATATACACAAATTTTATCTACATGTGTTGTTCGTAAAATACTTGTAGGTCAAACCGTAATAATATTGGATTATTATTAATCATAATTTTGATATAATGTATATCGTACAAGGAAAGACAATTAATATGATGGAATATTTAAAAAAAAAAAAGAAAAAGAAGTTAGTTAAAAATTGATTAGAGAGACTCTCGTTTGCTTATTTATCAATCGTGCCACGAACGATGGCGTGTCCACGTGTCGTTCTCAAAGAAAAATAGATCTCGAGACAATGAGGGGGACGAATAATTAAAAAGAAAAAAAAAAAAGCGAAGAAGAAAGAGGAAGAAGAGAAAATGGAATATTAAGATTGTAACGTTAGGCAAATTTACGTTAATTGATTTTGATTAGATGTAGTAAGTCTATTATACCGAGTAGTGTGATTTTGAGTTAAACTACCTATCGAAGTTTAAACTGGGATAGGAATTGTAATCGTTCGACCAAACAGGTAAGCAAGCAAGCAAGAAAGCAAGCAAGCAAGAAAGGTAACGCAAGATTGTTGGATCGTTTGAAAGTAAAAGCAAAGTAGAGGATTAAAACGATTATTACGATTATGAGGAGATCCGAGATGTAGGCTTTTCCTTTTTTGCGTTAGAAATTCATAAAAGGTGCTTTTATCGTTGGAGTACGTATAACGCGTCTTACTTTGGTCTTATTCAACTATATATATGTGTAAGTAAACGCACACACACAGACACACAGACAGAGAGAGAGAGACACACGCACACGAGCTGAATGACGTCTCGAAGCGGCAAACTCTACTAAAACTAAAGTAGGTGCTTTGCGTGCTTCCATAATGAAGCATTTACTAGGAAAAGGGAAGTGGATGCCCGTAAACAGAAGTAGATGCTTGTAATCAGCGGTATGTACAGCTAGACTACCAACACTACTACTACTACTACTACTAAATACAACTACTATTAGATGTTAGCGTGTTTTCAGGTCCACGCAGCCTCAGGTCCTGTTTTCAGCGTCACGATATTAAATACCCGAGTAACGAAGCGTTGTCGTATCGAAACATTGTTGCTTCCTTAGCCAGAGGTGTTTCTCTCTCTCTCTCTTTGGGATTACATCTTGTACGGACTAGGAGAATAATTTTGCTCGAGGATATCGATGACTCTATCTGCTTTCCTTTCTACAACCAACCAACCAACCAACCAACCAACCAAGTGGCGGTCAAACCTTATCTATTCTTTCAGCTTGCAATTTCAACAATTTGTCTATGATCCGTGACAAAGGAAGGAGGGGAATAAAATAGTAGAATATCATTCTAGAATAGTTATCAAGTTGATCCTAGACGCAACCCCCGAATGATCAATCGGTACAATATTTCCATTCCGTGTTACATCCCAGTTGAAGTCAGGAATATCACATAAGAGATGAGATATCGGTTTAATGTATTCTCCATTGGGGTGTAACCGAAACTGTGTTTTCGTGTGTGTGTGTGCATGTGTGCAAGAGAGAGACCCTTGGATAATAACCGAAGTACCGATTCTCACTTTTGATTCGTGAAAAAGTGCGTTACACCCCTCGATAACGGACCAATGTAGTAAATCCTTCGGATATATTACACACACACACACACGCGCATTCATACATATACGTGTACGAGGTACCTACAAATCCACATTGCAGGAGTAGATTTAAAAGGGCCGACCCTTCTCTCATTCGTAACGCGACAAAAAGGCTATCGCGAAAGCTCGTCCCTTTCAGATCGTCCTTTCTCGAAAAATGCAAACGTCGAAAACACACATCCCAGATCAAATCCATCGAATTTCAAACGATCCCCTTGAACGTTCTATTTATCTTTCTCTCTCTTTTTTGAGTATTATTCATCTTTGGCTTAACGACTTTTCTCGATGATTTGCAAACATGAGGTTACGATGATTCCTTTGTTAAACATCCTAAATGCATTTCATTGTAATACTCTTACCTCCTGTGAGATAATAATAATAATAATAATAATCATAATCATAAAAGGGATGCAAGAGGAAAACTTGGCATTTCGATGCACCTCTCTCTCTCTCTCTCTCTTTCTTTTTTCTTTCTCTTTTATGTATTTTTGTAAATGAAACTTTTTCTTATCTTGAAATCATACGATATTCTTTATCTATTCGAAGTTTCGTTAGATCTTAACTCACGTATAAAACGCAAGTGGCATATCAATGATCACGATTGAAACGCGGAAAGTAAAGTTCAATTGTGAATATCGTGTGAAATGCGTGTATGCAAAACACGATATACCAAATACCCGATATCTACTTATGCGTTTTCCGTTGGTAGAAGATTTTTCTTCCCTTGGTAGTAATCCCAAGACTCGGAGAATCGAGGAAAATTCTAAGGAACAGGTTTTAAAAGTCACTCGACGGAAACTTCGAATGACCACCGAATTCTCGAATATATTTTCCATTCAGTCAGTGTGTGTGAGAGAGAGAGAGAGAGAGAGTCGTTCATTCCAGACTACGAATATATTAAATTTTATTGTCTAGGATAGAACTATAACACGTCTGGTATTCATCCCTCTTTTTCTATTTTTCTCGTAGTCTTACGAATGCGAGATTATAACTAATGAAATTAAAATATCAAAATAGGTATCAGTTACTTGTTTTTTCGTATTAAAATCTTTCGAACTTTGAAATTTTATTGACCGAAATCGATATTTATAATTTATCTACAAGGTTTTTAATTTTAATTCGTCGCACACCACACGTATGCACGGAAATTTGAGGAAAAATACGTGTAGAATATTTAGAAAAAAAAAAGAAAAGACAAAAAATCAATCGTGAACTTTATCACTCGACTCGCAATAATTTCCATTGGACAATTCAAAAGTAATAAATTTGTTTCCGTAAACTCTCGTTTCTTTTGTCGATTCAAATATTATTTAATTAAATATTATGATACGAAAGGAACGTTTGAAGAAGAAGTATCACGAGTTTTGGTTTCTTCTCTTTCTTCTTCTTCTTCTTCTTCTACTTCTCGCGTCAGGGTTGCGTGAAAGAAAATGGAGCGTTGGAAAGGAATAATGAAAGAAATGAAAAGAAAGGAAGGGAAAGGAAAGGAAGGTAGGAAAGAAGGAAGGAAGGAGGGGTTGTTTTTTTTTCTTCTTCTTTCGTTCCTTTTTCTTTGTTGATTCATGAAGAAAGATCAGAAGGGCGATGGCAGCACACGATTTCGAACCGCCATCTAAAAGAGGAAGCTCGGTTATTCGCGGCAGCTTCTTCTCTCGTCGTCGCACGCCACGCTTCCTTCCGAGAAAGAGGAGAGGAGAGGAGAGGAAACGTAGGGGGCGGTCTGGGAGGGCAACGTGAGGGCAATACGAGGCGGTCTCTACATTTCTAAAGCTCCGCCTTGCACCCACCAGTAGAATATACTTTTCCAATGAATACACTTTCAAAACTCTTCGATTTATTATCACATTTTTATCTTTTTTTTACTTTCATTCCTTTGTATTTCGTATATCAGAAATTTGTGTCTGTTGTACCCAATCGAACGTTGGGTATTCATTTTAAACACGTTTTTGATAAACAATTTTCCAGATTAAACTAACCCCGAATGGTGTAACGATCTGCGAAACTTTCTTGGAATTTGGTTTCATTTTTTTTGTACCTGTTTACAATTAGTATACGTGTACAGTTGCACGTGTAATATTTCGGGAAATAATTTCCGACTCTAGCTGACACAATAATATGTTATTTTATATCTCTAATAATTAGGATACGTTTATTCTATCATTTTTGAAAAGTTGAATCGAGATTTTGTTAATACTTACGCGAAACAAATGGAAATAATAGTTATACGATATATAATAAAACAATATATCGTTCCTATTACGTAAAGTTTTGAATTTAACATGAGAAGATTATTCCGTATCTCAACTATTTCCATTTAATAAAACATTTATTAGAATAATTATAATTTGTTTCTCATTTATGTATTCATATGATTTTCATTGCGAACTATTTAGAAGACATCGGTTAAAGTGGTTTAACGTGGTTAATGCATTATTCCAGGTTGAAAAAAGTATCTATGGGAAAAGGTTTTCTATCGAATAGTTTTGTCAGTGTTTCAACAAAGAAGACTACGAGAAGAACAAGCTGCTGGAACAAGAGGGGAAAGGTGCTGCGAGGAAGGAGGAGATCCTTTTAGGTCCCATGCTAATACCGCCCCTAAGACGTTTCGTGACGCGATACAGTTTTCCGTCGTTAACCTCGGCTGACCTCACCTCGGTCAGAGTGAAAGTGCACTCGAGTTTAGCTCTTGCATTCCCCAACCGATCGATCGATTCTCTAAGACGGAAATCCTTAACTGTCCACGTTATACGTCGATTAGACGAGAACTGAGAGAATAACTTAGTCACCCTGAGGAAACCATTTACGTTGATACACACAAACACACACACATACATATACACACAGGCACATGGACAATTGATTTCTCTTCGAGTAAATATCAATTAGATTTATCGATGATTCTGTTAAGAAACATTTCAGGATTTATATTCAAAATAAATATTCAAAATATTCAAAAATACATTTGTTTAATCTATTAACAAATGAATTCATTTTCTTTCGCAATCGCATGCCATTATATAATCTCGGATTTAGAATAGAGATAATTTAATAAAAATTAAATGTATATTTAAATAATATATTTATTCGATCCTTCTCTCGTGAATAATAAAATTCCGTCGGCAAAAAAGGGATTCATTTTTTAATTACATTTGTGACAGTAGAGAAAAAATTAATTTTAACCGAGTGCATTAAGTAAGAGACATAAAAGGAAGGAAATAAAAGTAAAACATTCATTTATAGAAAATGAATATTACTACTTTAGAGAAAACAAAATCAAAAAATTACAAATTGCTTTCGAATCAAACGTAAGATTGCCAATTAAGATAAAAAAAAAAAAAAACAAAACAAAACAATAAATTAGTATAAAAATATGAAGATTTAAGAGGGAAGGGAAAAGAAGAAACACTTGGAGAATCGCAATTGAAGGATTGTTGGTTTCGATGAAGCATTTTGATTGCGGCTCGTACCGGATTTGCACCGGGTTAATAATTCTCGAAGCGAAGCGACGGGGACACGTTGATATCACGTTGACAAGCCGTAAATACATAATGAAGTGTGGAAATTCCCCGTGCGATTAAATCCATGAATGCCTTCATCCGTCATCGCGAGTACGCGCGCGTCAAGCTTACGCTTGTGATAGTTCATAGTACCGGCTTCGAATTTATAATACATCCTATATATATATCATAAATATATATATGTATACAACACCGAAGGTTGCTTTATGTTCTCTCAATACTGATTCATCCTGTTTTCGAGACACCGAGAAACAAGTTCGTTACGATTGGACAAAGGAAACGTGTTCTCTCTCGACAATTTTGCAATCGAATTATCGATCGGTATCAATTTTATAATTATTTCTTTTTTAATTTATTCTTTTTTTTCGTCCGGAATACGCGAGAAATTATTGATCGTTATATCTCGTGTATCTGTTATTTTTTTTTAATATGAATATATATGTATGTTAGTAAGCTGATTAAAATTTGATAAGAAACAATCGGGGATGTATTATGTAAATGCGAGGAACAATAATAATTATTGATTTAATAATTGAAATAAGAACAACTCAAGAAGTTTCATCTCGGTCAGTTGCGTGTAAGTTTCACGCGCATTTTTTTTCCTTTTTTTTTTTTGGCAGACTTTTAATTAATTAATGGATATCCAGATTAGAGTAGTATGTTAATTAAATTTCGTCACATTTGTTAAAGTAACAAACGAACAATTCCATGTTCCTTGTTGCAACGAATTAAAGAAAAATCGTTCCGATGCAACCTGTGCAATTCTGTATTATTGGTTTTAACAACCAAAAAAAAAAGTATTCTTTTCAACGCATCCATAGAATTGTTGATGCAATTTATCAGTGCGTTGATAACAATCATTTATGTATTTTTTATATTTTGTTACATTTAAATCAGGTGGTAGGTACGACGAACATGTGGAATACACATGTTTTACGTTTATCTACAAATTTGATGGATTTCTGCTGAATGCACATTCAACGCTGACATTTTGTCAATCGAATAAAAAAGATAACGAGACGATGCAAAAACAGGGGGGTTCAACGAAATATCGATTCGGCAAATTGTGTCTGTGTGATTGCGTTACAGGTCAAAGGTCAAGATCACGAGACGTAGGTAAAGGGCATCTCGAGGTACCTTAAAAAGAATCCTTAATACTATATTACGAAAGTAGATGGCGCCAAAGGTTTCAGCTATCTTACCAGACTTCATCCCTTAAAAAGGAAAAAGGGATCTCTTTAAATTTCAGTTTAAAGTAAATCCTATGCGATAACTCGCGTATAAAATAATATCATATTATAATGTTACGTGGGGGGGGGGGGTTTCATTATTTTTCTACAAAAATATATTTATCGTTTCTAATTTAAATTTACGAATGTGGGATTTATTTATTCTTTTTTTTTTTTTTTTTGATCTCGAGACATTAAATACATTAAAGCAGAAAAATTTGAATAATTGTTAAATAATATTCGACGGACGCGATAAATATTTTTTGCGATTTTCAAATGAAACTTTTAAAAGTAACGTCAAATCCATTTGCGGAACGTTGTAATTTAGCGTGGAAGATTCGCGGAAAAGGGGATTCGATCAATCTTTCGATTCTTCTTTTTTTTATATTACGTTTATATACGTAGCTCCAAGTTTTCCAATCTGCTTGGAAAGCTTAGAAAAGATCATTATTTAAGCTCGTTTGTCATTGTTTAGACGGGAAGCTGTTCTTTTAAAGCAACATCGATTCGTTCAAAAGCAATTTATTAATCAAGAACTTGTTAATCGAACAAAAGCGATCGGCAAACTCCCGGCGACCGAATAGATTCTGCATTGAAAATTAAATCGAATTTTGCGTATACGTATACATATATATATATACACGTGATGTGTATGTATTCCTTTACGAGTCTCAATAAATTTAAATGACCCTTCGTTAGTTTCTACCACGTAGTTTTATTACAGGTTTCTATTAAAAAAAAGTTGGCATTTTTGTTTGCTAGAAACGGGACTAGTTCGATAACTATTATTCTACGTGCAATAACTTTTCGTTCATTGGGTTTGTACGATGAAATTATATATTTCGCGAAAAAACATTCGATGTGAAGCAGTACGAATGTATATTAAATAATTACAAACATTGCACTTTAAATCGATGAATAAATGAAAAACGTTGGATGAAAGAATGTTCATTTGAGGGTGTAACAACGTTTAGAATAATAAAAAGTAAAAGGTATGCGGTGCGAGGGAAGAAGAAGAATAAGAATAAGAAGAAGAAGCAGCTTGATAAATGCGTGCCGGTGCGCTCCTAGGAACCAGTTTGGTGTTTACCTAGTAAGTAGGGTTGTCAGTCAGCTGGTTCGTTGCATCTTCGGCACTCGGTGTGTAACATCGGGTATCTCATTCCCTCTCTTTCATTCCGTTCGAGGAGAGATGGTGGTGGTAGTGGTAGTGGTGGTAGCGATGGTGACGATGGTTAGGCTCTGAGGGTCTAGTTGGAAGGGGAAAAGGTTGATGGTAGGGATGGGTGCACGTTGGCAGTCATGCAGGGTGCGTTACCGTCGATAGAACGCGGCTCCGTTCGGACGATCAGTTGCTCTCCGACTGCTGCCGTGGAATGTCGTCGGTCAAGGGATCCTCCTCGCGTCGGTGAACAACGCGATCGTAATAACTTTGGTTAAAAATAAGTTTAGTTTTAGGAGACGTAAGAGGAGGAGGAAAGTTCATTTCGAGTGTAATCAAGTGTTTCGAACTAATGGGTGCGATTTTGTAGTGTGACTTTGAAAAGTAAAGGTTTTTCTCATTGTGTCTTTCTTTATTGGATCGTGGGACACACGCATTTAGAAAGAATACAAGCGCGAGTTTTCGAGTATGCGCGCGTGACGGCACGACGACGACGACGGTACACCGGGGGATCGAAAAAGAAGCGTAGCACTTTTCGTATAAAATCGTTGGTCAGTTATCCGTCGAAAGATCTTTGGGTAGATCTTTGGTTAGATCTCGCGATGGAGACTAAGTTGGTACGCTCGGTCCTCGGATTGGGACTTTTGTGTTGTCTCCTCGGGACGGAGGAGCGTTCGGTGATTTTGGTCGACGGTAGAAGCATCACTAGTTTGGAAGCACCGACCGGTTGCGAGTGGCGTCGAGAGGAGAACGAGGAAGCGGACGGTGAGGAGAGAACGTTGGCTTGCAACGTCAGAACAATCGCGAACGTGGCCGGTCTTCTAGGAAATCTGTCGAGTATTCAAATCGACTCGATAACATCACTGGGATTGGAATGCAGCGACGTTCTATTCTTCGAGAGCCAATTGGAGGGTCCCCGTGGTTTTCTTTCCCCTCTGCCGAGATTGGAAAAGCTTAGAGTGGATTATTGCAAAATTCGTTACTTGCCGGCCGGCGCGTTTTCATCCGCGCAAAATCTTCGCAGTCTCTCGGTTCGCACTCACAACGGCGACTGGTCAGCTATGACCTTGGAATTGGACAGAGACGCCCTTCTCGGGCTGGCCGATCTCGAGGAGCTCGATCTCGGCGACAACAACCTTTGGACGCTACCGGCCGAACTCTTCTGTCCCGTGGCCAGTTTGTCGCGGTTGAACCTGACGCGCAACAAGTTACAGGACGCCACGGCCCTCGGGTTCGCCGATCGCGTGCACTCCTGCACGCCGAATCTCCAGAGCTTGGATTTGAGCGGCAACGATCTCGGCGCCCTGCCCGATCGCACACTCGCCGGTTTGCTATCCTTGACCGTTCTCAAGTTGCAGGAGAACGCCATTACCGCCGTGGGCGATCACGCCTTGGCTGGTCTTCCTAATCTGAGATCGCTGAACGTTTCGAGCAACCGGCTCGTCGCCCTGCCACCGGAATTGTTCGCCAAAACCAAGGAACTTCGGGAGCTCGTGTTGAGCAACAATTCGTTGTCGGTGCTCGCGCCCGGGCTTTTGGACGCTCTCGAGGAACTGCAAATTCTCGATTTGAGCGGAAACGAATTGACCAGTCGCTGGGTCAATCGGGATACGTTCTCCCGACTCGGCAGTTTGCTCGTCTTGGATCTTTCCTTCAATGCCTTGACCAGGATCGATTCTCGCGTATTCGAGGGACTCTACAATCTGCAGATATTGAAACTCGAGCACAACGAAATCGATACGCTCCTGGACGGATGTTTCGCGTCCCTGACGAATCTTCACACGCTGACGCTCTCCCACAATAAGATAGCACGGTTCGAGCCAAGTCACGCGCACGGTCTCACCGCACTGGAACAACTCTTCTTGGATGGTAACAGATTGCGAGCTTTGCATCGGCGAGTATTCGCAAACTTGACCGAACTCAAGGACTTATCGCTCAGCGGTAATTCATTGACGGAGATACCTTACGCAGTTCGAGTTCTACGCTCGTTGAAAACCTTGGATCTAGGTAACAATCACGTGTCTAGGATCGACAACGAATCATTCGCCGGATTGAACGAGCTCTATGGATTACGTTTGGTCGACAACAAGCTGGAGAACGTGTCTCGCGAGGCATTCTCGACGTTGCCGGCATTGCAGGTGCTCAATCTCGCCAACAATTTCATTCGTCACGTAGAACAGAGCGCGTTCGCGAAGAATCCCGTATTGAGGGCTATACGTTTGGATGGGAATCGATTGACTGAGATACGCGGTGCCTTTACCAGTCTTTCCACCTTGGTTTGGTTAAACGTCTCGGACAACAAATTGTTATGGTTCGACTACAGTTATTTACCGTCGAGCATCGAGTGGCTCGACATACATGCCAATCAAATAAGCGAACTCGGAAATTATTACATGGTACGGAACGCTTTGAACATCAAAATGCTCGACGCCAGTTTCAATCTCGTAACCGAAATATCCGAAGCAAACGTTCCCGACAGCGTGGAGACTTTGTTCTTGAACAACAATCGCATAAGAACGGTCGCGGCCGGTACGTTTTTACGAAAGACCAATCTTCAAAAGGTAGTGTTGTACGGAAACGAAATAAAAAATATCGAAGTGGCAGCGTTGAGCCTGCAATCGGTCCCGGAGGACAGGGAAATGCCGATCTTTTACATAGGCAACAATCCCATACTCTGCGACTGCACGATGGAGTGGCTGCCGCGAATAAACGAGTTGGCTCGGCTGCGTCAACACCCGCGGGTACTCGATCTCGATTCCGTCAGTTGCGAGATGGTGCACGCGCGCGCGACCCCCCGCAGGCCTCTGCTCTCCCTGAAATCGAAAGACTTTCTCTGCCGATACGAGGCGCACTGTTTCGCGCTGTGCCATTGTTGCGATTTCGACGCGTGCGACTGCGAGATGACGTGCCCGGACAACTGTTCCTGTTATCACGATCACAGCTGGTCCAGCAACGTGGTGGATTGTTCGAACGCCGGTTACAAACGCGTACCCGAACGCATCCCGATGGACGCGACCGAAATCTATTTGGATGGTAACGAGCTGGGCGACCTGGGCAGTCACGTTTTCATCGGTAAACGACGCTTGGAGGTTTTGTATTTGAACAACAGCGGGATCGCGGCCATTCACAATCGTACCTTCAACGGGGTCAACGCGCTGCGAGTTCTACACCTGGAGGACAATTCGTTGCGGGAGCTGCGAGGCTTCGAGTTCGATCAATTGGAACGCATGTCCGAACTTTACCTCGATCACAACGCGATCGCGACCGTGGGCAACTCGACGTTCAAGCGGATGAAGAATTTGGAGGTGTTGCGCCTGGACGGCAACCGAATCGTCGATTTTCGGCCGTGGGAAGCGCTGCCCAGCGTCGGCGACGGGACCAAGGTCGCCCTCGAGGGCAACGCCTGGAGCTGCGAGTGCGCCAACGCGGCGAGGCTTCGCACCTGGCTCGCCGAGCACCGCGGCGACCCCGAGAAGATGTATTGTCGGGACGGCGTCGAGACCTTGGCCCAAGCCATGAAGAGGTGCGGCGACCCGTCGACGGAAGCGGTCAGCCGCGGGATCCAAGAGATTCCCCTGCTGGGCGGGAACTTCGTGCCGCTCCTGGCCGGTGCCTTGGTCGCCGTGATCGCGGTCTGCCTGTTCGTTGCCTTGGCGTTTGCCTTCCGCCAAGACGTCAGGCTTTGGGCACACGCGCGTTACGGCCTGAGATTGGGCAAAATGGCGAGCGGCCTGGACGACGAACGCGACAGGCTTTACGACGGTTACATCGTTTACAGCGAACGCGACGAGGATTTCGTGTCGCGGTTCCTCGCCGCCGAACTGGAGGCCTCCGGGCTGACCCTTTGCCTCCACTGGCGCGACCTCCCCCCCTCGAGGACGCAGGAAGCGGTGCCGTCCGCGGCGGCCACGGCCAAGCGGCTCCTCGTCGTCCTGTCCCCGGTTTTCCTCGCGAACGAGTGGCAACGCGTCGAATTTCGCGCGGCCCTACGCACGGCCTTGGAAAACGTCAGGCCGAGCTCGCGAAAGAGTCGGGTGGTCGTTTTGCTCGCCGCCGAGGCGCCCGCTCGCGACCCGGAACTTCAATTGCTGCTGACCAGTTGCACCGTCGTCGTATGGGGCGAGAAAAGGTTTTGGGAAAAGCTGAGGTTCGCCATGCCCGACTCGCTGGACAAGCGGCGTCGCGACGCCGGCAAAAGGTCGAAGGATCGTTCGAAGAATCGCGGCCGGGTGCCCGCGAGATACACGCCGGCGCCAACCTCCGCGGCCGTGGACGTCTGGAGCAACGGCAACGGCAACGGGGCCAAACCCAACGGGGTCCTCCTAGCGCCGGTTCACGCACCCACGCCGACGCCCACGCAATCGACTTACGTCAGCTCGGCCTCGAGCCGGACCGAGGACGAGGACAGCGGTGCCGAGCACCAGAACAACCATCACCCCCTCATCACCATCACCACCATCATCATCAACAACAGCAGCAACATCCGCACAACAACTCGGCCCCTCCCAACGGGAGACCCACCAGCGTTTCCTCCAGAGGCAGCCATCTTTACAGTACCATACCGGAACCCCCGGTCGTCGTGGTACCTTCCGCGCCACCCGGCGATACCTCCACCAATCCGCGTACTTATTTCGTCTAGTACCAACGACACGAGAGGGGCATCTTTTCTTCCGCTACGACGTAGATTCCTGATCATCATCTTCTACTACTACCTTTGCCGAGGAGGATGGCTCGCGCTGGTTACGCGCCAAATCTTCCGATTCGTCGACACTACCCTGTGCTGCCCTTTTTATTATTCTTACCAATGGAAAACATAGACCCTTTCTTTTTTATTTCGGCGCTCTTACGAAACGTTCTTTTTGCTTTCCATTAATAATTCTTTATTCTTTTGAGTTTCGCGTTTACGTGAAAGATCGGCCAACGAAATTATTTATTATTATTATTATTATTATTATTATTATTATTATTATTATTAATATTATTATTTGTTTTTTTTTGTTCGTTAATTAACGCGTCAACGAAACCAACGCAAGAAATATTTATTTTGTCACGCAAAGAATAATCTCTCTCTCTCTCTCTCTCTCTCTCGACGGATTTATTTCGAGGTACGAAACGCGAAGATTCGAATCGACGCCGATGCGCCTCTCCTGCCTTTTATCTGTCACTGCCCTGCGAAAGAAAGAGAAAAAATTAAAGATAAATTCGTACTCGGGGAGGGAGGGTGGGGGGAAATCTCTTTTTCGCATAAAATCGATTCAATGGCTCGTTCGGGTCTCGTAAGTTTTGCCAGGAATTATTTCCGTCCAGCGTGCGTGCGTGAGTGCGTGCGTTCGTGCGTGCGTTCTCAAACGGGAAATGTGATTTCTGCCATAGTCGTCGTCGTCGTCGTCGTCGTTGGGGTCCCGAACGGTGATGCGAATTTTTATTCGAACGTAAAACATTAAATTCTCGACGAATAGAGAGAAGTCGCGAAGAGGAGAGGGGGATGGGAAAAAAAATCGTTTTATTTTCATTCGATATTTTATTTTCATTTGGCAGCCGAATTATAATTCCTTTCGATTGATTTTTTTCTCTTTTTATTTTTTTTTGTTTCTCGTGAAAATGACGAAAAGAGAAAACAAGAGAAAAAAAAAAATGCGAAAAAAAATGGTTAAAAGAAAAAAAAAGGAACAAAATGCAACAAGTACGTGCGAAAGAGAGTTTTCATTTTTTTTTATTATTATTATTGTTGTTGTTGTTGGTTGTCTTCTATCCACGTTCGTCGATGTGTGTCAGTGATAAAAATTGAGAAATTAACGAATAAGAGAAGAGGATATAAACGAACGCGAGACGATTGATTATCTTTTCGTAAAATATTAGGATTAGAGATAAATATAAAAATATATAAATAAATATATATATATATATATAGTGTAAAACAAAAGTGAAAAAAGAGAAAAAACGAAGGAAATTAAGGATTAAGATAAAAGACTTGGCGAGAACGTCGTTCCTACATAAGATTCACGACCGTTCGTTCGGTGATACGGATTAATGCGACGGTCTTATAACGCTTATTAGTACGTAAGTCGAATTCTCTTGTAAATAGTGTATATCTAATTTTTGTAAATATTCAGGCGCACATTTTCGAGCACACATACATACACATACACACACATTTACACATTAACACATACAGGATAAGATAAAATTCATTTCCCTCGGTTATTCGTTCGTGAAAGTAATATTCGTTCGTTCATTGGGATATGAGCGACACAACTGATATTTTTCTATATTTTTCTATTCGATTACTATGACAACGATATCGTTGTCAATATTTTTTTTCTATTTTCGTGATATTGTGGAATCTTGCAAATTTTTAATCGTTTGACAAATAATCAATTGCAAGTACGAATTTTTTCGTTGCAACGTTGCCGAAAAAGAGAGAGTAATAAAAGCACACAAATATTTTACAAGTGATTTTTTTTTTTTTTATTCAATCCTGATATAGGGTAGACGCAAACACAAACGATGATTCGAGGATGAAAAACAAATATACTCAAACAATAAAACCATACACCGATGCGGCCAGCACATTGTATTTTAAGACTGACCGTCTCTATTTCATCGCGATACGTCTCCTTTTTTAGGTTGTATATCGATTTGCGTTATAAATACGATTATATAAATATATATATATTATATATATATAAAAAACAAAAAATTCATTGTGTAATATCTCAACTGTATTGTACTATTGTAAATAACGCTCATCGAGAGTCACCGCGTATCGTGTAATATTTGCAGTCTGTTGTAAAATGAGTATTTAAATTAATTGCAACTACTTTTCATTTCAGCGAGAACGAGTAAAAAAATAAAGTAAAAAACCAAAAAAAGAAAAAAAAAGAAAGAAAAGAAAAGAAACACGAAACGAAACAAAACGAATCATGAGAAATAAAGACGTTTGTTTTATATAAACGAGTTTTAATAATTGATTACCAATCGAATTACATTAAGTATAATATTTAAACCTATATTACTTATTTACATATATATATATATGCACACACACCTATATATATATAACATATACATATATATATATATATATACACGTATATAAAACCTTAGAGGAAACGACTTAATTTACTTTGGAAGCTACTTTAAATTCGTCGAGGGTTGCGTCTTAGAAACGTCTGGGGGATAGTGGGGGAGAGAAGGAGGATGAGGAGGATGGGTGGGGACACGTCGGTGTAGTATAGTTTCTTTGGCAAAAGTCCCTACGAAAAGGTAGAACGAGTAAGAAACAGCAGTAGCAGTAGCAGGGGAAGGAGGGGAATTCGTCGGAAGGCGGAGGGACGTGCCAAGGGTAAAAGGGACGTTCCGGTGTGTGTCCAGCAAGGAGATTTAATCGAGGCAACTGTAGCAGCAAAAGCAGACCGGCACCGGCACCGGGACTGGGACCGGCCGGCACCGGCAAAGCGGTGAGGCAAAACAGAGGCAACGGCAGAAACAGAAGCTTTGTTCAAAGTTTTCGGAGCTCTAGTCCAACATCAACCTCCATTACGGTTGGCCAAATAAACAACGGACCGTTTTACGGAGTAACGCGAGCTGGTTCGTTGGTATCCGCTCGAAAACCTTTCTCCAAACTCCCAACTCTCGGATACTCCTCTCCAAAGACGAGATATTAGAACGAGCCTCGTTTCCTTTTCATTCTTCATCATCTTCTTCTTCTTCTTCTTCTTCTTCTTTCATTTGTTTCCCTGGCTTTTTATCTTTAATTAATTTCCTATCCCCCCTTTCTTTAAATGGGGAACCGTCATTCGAGAGTCTTATTACTATTTTCTAACTACTTCAACTTTTTCTCTTTCGAATTCATAATCCTTTTATTTTTTCGATTTCTGTGGCACGTTGTTACGTTAAATATTCGTATACGAAGCAACGTATTGGTTTTGTTGGGAAGGAAAATAATATAGAATGGAAGAAGAACGATTTCCCTAGTAAATATTTTCTTACGTGTGGATATTTGTTTCTTTTAAACATTTTGTGATATATATATATGTAGGTTCTATTTAATTTAAAAATAAATATTTAAGCGAGAGAGCAGTAAAAGAAAAATCTTGTATATCTGGATCGTTTTTCGTTGAATACCCGATCGCGTAGTTTCTTTTTAGGTAATCAAGAATAGAAATAGTTTAGAAGGTTCTGCGGATCGCATTTGAGATTTTGTTGAGTCCGTATTCGTGACAGGACAGTTCCAGTCGAATATATATTTTCGTTTTTATTTTTGAAAAAGTTTGTAAGGCAGTAAGTATCCCGCGGAGTAGTAGGTAGGTAGGTAGGTATCCCTTTTTTGCTTCCTTCCCTTTTTTTCCCTTTTTATTCCTGTTTCTATCTCTCAGGTAGGAGGATCCGAAAATTTCTCCGTTTACTCGTTGCATTGCTCCCTCCGGTCACGTAGCTAAACGAGATTCGAAGGCATAAGTTACAGTTCCGTCCGTAACTGAGCCAACCAACCCCGTGAATCGGCTTTTTAAAGGGACGAACGAGATAAAGGTTGGAGAAAAAGAGATGGATACTTAGAACGAGAACCAACGTACCTACGTACACCCAACGAAGTAATAGTTTTATCGAAGAAACTCGAGGTAGCCTGAGGGTAGCTTCCTATACTCGTTAGAATATCGGCGCACGTTCACGTTAAAGGGGAACGTGGAACGTGGATGTTGTTGGTTGGTTGCTTGCTTGGTCCGGCCTAACTTCTTCCCGAAAATTCGATTATCCTGATTTCAACGTTGCCCGATAATTTGACTTCCACTCGGTAAAGAAGCACACATTTTATTTTCTATTTCGCAAACCGATATATTTTCTTAATACTATTCAAACGTTAGTTAATTAATCGTAGAATCATCTCTCTCTGGTAGAATTTTTGCGAACGTAAGAAAAATATTTGTTGTCCCGATGATTTGTCCTGTGATTCAAATGCTTTTCTCTTTCTTCTTTTTTTTGCTTGATTTTTCATGTCGGTCTACACACACTGTTACGTGTGTATCATAGTAATATTATTATAACTAATTAAAATAATGTACGAGGATTACAATTTGTGAAAGAAAAACAAAAAGAAGGGGAAGGGCTAAAGGGTATTACTTCCTCGTGGTTTTATTTTCAAGCTTAAAATATGGAAAGAAAGAGAGAGAGAGAGAGAGAGATTTAAAAAAGCCTTGGAGCTATGCAGAAAAGTGTGTCCTCTCGGTTATGTTAATGACATCGCGACTTTCGTACGGTTTCTCTTTTTCTCTTTTTCTCTCTCTCTTTTGGCTTAATTACATTTTTAGCAGACGTGCCTTCGAGCGCGAATGGAACAGCAATAATGATAATAACGATAACAACAGATGAGAGATTGAACGAGTGTATTTTATTTACATACTGTAAATACGATGGGCAAAAATATCAATTTTTTAAATTTCAATGTCTCTATGAAAGAAATTTGTTTCGCATTCATTTTGCTCAGATAGTTATCAAAGAGTATCATACAATCGAGTAATATTTTTGTTCGATAATTTTTTGCTAATATTATTGAACAAGAAAAAAGAGAAACAAAAAGAAAACCACAAAATTAATTAATTAAACGTAGTATTCGATTCCTCGGAATTTTCCTATCTTTATGTTTCAACAAAATATTCATTAATTTTGAACATTGAATAATATTTTCAAATTCAAATCCGAATGAATAGAAATCAAATTACATCATGGATCTATTTTAAGCACCAATTGTTCTATCATTATCCGATCTTTTTATCTCGTTAGATTTTTCTTCGTCTTTCTATAAACGTATTCTCTTAAAAGAATTAGATATTCTCATACCGAATATAAGCTATTTTTACAAACAGTGGTTAAAATAAAAAGATAAAGAATTCTCATGTTATATCGTGGCTTTCATCGAGCAATCACCGTACAGTTTTCTCTATCCGATGGGAACGGTGGCTACGGGAATTGCATTAAATCGCATTCAAACTGAGTTTTCTGGTTCTCTGAAACGTAGAACACACACACACACACACATACATAGAGAGAACATATCCAGTTCGTCTTTTTCTTTGTTCTATTTCTATTTCTCTATTTTTTCCACTCGTTGTTTCATCCAACGAGAGCAAGTATTTTTGTGATTTATGCATGCCTCGCGTGCCATTTTCGCGTCCGTTTTGCTTTAGGGACATTTCCTAGACCGGGGCCAAAGTTTTTGAAAAAATAACTAGCACGATGTGGTGTTTGTTGGTGGTGGTACCGGTGAAAGTGAACCACGCGAACGAAAAAATCGGTTTCAGGAAATTCGATCAATTCGTACGACTTTTTGATTATTTTCTTTCCTTTCTCTCTCTCTCTCTCACACACACACATACTAGTTATTATTATACGGACGATATGTAAAATATATATTGGAAAAGTAATTGGATGAGAATTAATTTGATTAAAACAGGAGTATATCTAAATAATAAAGGAATCAAATTTGATAAGAATTTGAATTACGACGCAGTGATATTCTTCTTCTTCTTCTTCTTCTTCTTCTTCTTCTTCTTCTTCTTCTTCTTCTTCTTCTTCTTCTTCTTCTTATCGTAGAGAATAATAATAGAAGCTTGGAAGCTATTTTACGTTGGTATGTGTGTGTGTACGTGTACGTGTACGTAGATATATAACCGCACACGCTTTTGCATCTTAAATCGAGCGACGTATCACGTCCGTGACGCGTTTAATAGCTTAACGAGTGCACATCCTTTTCGCGGTGCCTTGAGAGAGTGTTTTATCTACGTGAGCGGTCAATATCACGTTTCGAAACTAAACCAAAGTATTATTAGATCCTTGGCTATACTTTCTATCGTTTCTTTTTTTTTGTTTCTTTTTTTTTTTTTCTTAACAATTTTCTACTAACAATTGCACATTTTTATTTTTTATTTTTGATTTTATTTTATTTTATTTTATTTAACCGAGTAATATACCTGGGATGGCTTTCGAAAAGTTTCAACTTTACGCGGACGAAACATTTCGTTTACGATTTTTTTTTTTTCTTTCATTCTGACTAGAAACACTTTTCAAAACTCTTATACAATATATATATATGTATATAGAAAAAAAGCTAATTGAATAATAAGAAATATATATTGTGCATGTAAAACTTAATAGGAAAAAGCAAGAAAGGAAAACTTTTTGAAAACGATTTAATACATTTCTTTCGTTTATTCATAACGAGTTGTAAGCAACTTTTTCGAACTTTAAGTTTTATTTAATAGTCATAATGAAGTATTAGTTTTTTTTTAACTTTCTTTTTGTTCGTTGTTTTTCTTTCTTTTTTTTTTTTCTTTTTTTGCATACGAAATGTAAAAGTTCCACCGACTATTATTCTTGACGATTCACACGCAAAGACGAGTTAGACAAACGTAGACGGTTGAACACACAAAGTGTACAAACAAAGAGTAGGTACGTATACAAATGAACATTTGTTCTGTTACGTTACGAGAGAGACAGACAATGAGAGAGAGAGAGAAAGAGAGAGAGAGGAATAATGAAGAGAGGAAACTGATTAATCATAATTAATAAAAGTCATTAAAAAAAGTGATTTATCTAACAAAAGATATATAAAAACAAAGAATAATTTCCATTTATTTTCAAACATGTTTTCGTAGAGAGAAAGAGAGAGAGAGAGAGAAAGAGATATGTATATATTAAGTTAAATAAATGATTAATATCAAATATGAATAATTCTGATTGGTTAAATGATGATCTGTCGATATTTATATTAATCAGTATTTATATTTGAACGAGAGAGTTTGCTGCGTCACAAGATTACATATTCCGTGTTACATTTAATTACAAATATGCAGTGACAATATTGGTATATTAATCGATACAATCCAAAACACTTGTATAATTCATTCCGATAAATTGACCGATAAATACGGATATAATCTTCGTGTGTCTAATCTAAAAAGCAAGAAAAAAAAAAACAAAAAGAAAAAGAAGAAAAAAAATAGTTCAATCAACAAATATTTCCCATGAAACCGCACATCCTGTCCGATGGTCAAGAAGACGAGTTTAAAGGATGAAATAAGAAGAAAAAGAAGAAGAAGAAGAAGAAATGGGAGGAGAAGGTAAAGTAAGGAAGGAAGGAAGGAAAAAAGAGAAAGAAAAGGATCTAGAAATGTTATTCCTCGCACGGACACGCCTTCGAAGCTTGTTTCGGGATCACGTCGTATGTTCTTTCGTCCCTTGCTTGTCCAAAGTCGAGAGACGCGCATTGATCCTCTGGTAAACGACACATCTACGGTCTTTCTGGCATCGATCCGCACCTATATACATTTATACGTACACGTATCAACCACACACTGACATTTTTCTAATTTTTTTCCTTTTTTTTTCTTCCCCCCTTTACTTTTGTTACTTCCTTACTGTTCTCTCTCTCTCTTTCTTGACAAATGTACACGTAGAAATGCACTCTCTCTCTTTCTCTCTCTTACACATGCGAAACATATTCGTTTTTGTCTCTCAAATACGTACACATATACGCAGATTTGTATGCATAAACGAATAAATATATTCTTCTATTTCTTTCTTTCTTTTTCTGTACACATGCACACAAATTATCTGTCTCTATTCAACCCTTTGCACTCGAGGCCTTTTTCGCTTGCGCGAACCAGCAACTCGAGAGAGAATTTCGGCCAAATTAAGTAGACATTTTGCAGATACTTTTAAAAACATTTATAAACAAACAAGCGTATAGAAATAATCAAATATCATCGGTTTATTCATTTATATGTCGAAAAAAAAACAAACTTTGATAAATACTACACTCTGTAATTGAGCCGTTTATTTTGAAAGTTGCCTAACTCCATATAACCTTAAATTGAGATATTTAAAGGTTTGCGTTTCAATGCAATTCAAAATATACGTAAAGAATAACAATGAGTTATGTTGCTTAAGTGTATCTAAAGGTGTTCAATTTACAGTTCCTCTTAAAATAATGGCAATTATTAAATGAATAATATGCGTTTTCTTATCAAGAATGGAGTTAGGCCACTTTCTAAATTAACAAACAGATTCGTTATAGTTTATTAGTTTTGTTTGAGTTGACACTTGAAACCGGTTGGGCGCCGTATCGGCGCCAATCGAGTGCAAAGGGTTAATATACATATACAAGTTGAAACAATGTATGTTTTACTTATCTAACTATCCTTTTTCATTCTCCTAATCGTATTCTATTTCTCGAAGGGAATGAAAGGAAAGGAAAGGTGGGAGGAAGGGAGGGAGGGAGGTGCCGGTGCATCGATCAACTCTGTTCGAAGGACGAGCCACTAATTGCATCGGCCACAATATCTTGATCAAAATCGAACGCGGGGTGGTGGAATTAATTAGAACGATGACGTGCTCGGTCATGTGTATTAGTTCTCTCCTTGTCTCTCTCTCTCTCTCTCTCATTTTCTCTACGTGTACTCTCCCAAGTTAAATCGACGTGTTTCGTTGTTACGACCAGATAGCCTATCTTAAGTGAGAGAGATATATATATATTCTCTTTCTCTTTCTATTACTATCTCCCTTCTTCTTCTTTTTCTTTTTATTCGAAATAGATAGAACTAATCGTCTAGTATTTATTTACCTGCATTTCTCTCTCTCTCTTTCTCTAACACAATTTCTTTTATTTTTTTAAAACGAGGCACGCGACAAGCTCGATTATTATACTTTTTTTTTTCCTTTTCTTTTTTTTGTCTAACATATAAAGGATTAGATAGATAGATAGAGAGAGATGTTTTTTTGATGATAATTATATTTTTTTGTTTTTTAGATTAAAAGGAAAGTAAAGTGGACGATCGTAGACGAGAGAAACATTTGGAGAGTCATTCTCTTTCTTTCCTCTTCTTCTTCTTGTTCTTCTTCTTCTTGTTCTTGTTCTTCTTTTTCTTTCTCTTTCTTTCTCATTCTCTATCCAACTATCTGTCTCTCTCTACACGGCACGGAATCACGAGTTATTCCGTATTAAGTGCCCATTCTGTGAACCCTCTTCTGGCGTGCCTTATTCGGACTGATTACACCATAACGGCCATCAAGTCAATTTCCAAGTCGGAGTTTCGACTGTGAGCTTCCAAAACCTCCTTCTGGCATATAACGACCACCGTTAAGAACTGCATCGTAATAGTACGCGAGCTGTTTCTCTTGGATCTTATCTATAATAATCGTATTTTCGAGTAAAAGAAAGAAAGAAAGAAAGAAAGAAAGAAAGCAAGAAGAGAGAATCAGAGAGAAAGAAAGAAAGAAAAATATGAAGAGAAATGAAATATTTGTACGTTTACAAATGACCTTTTACTCACGAAAATGAACGTTTTTCGTGAGTTTCATTAAAAAAAAGTCAATCCATTTCTCTCTTTCTATCTTTATCCTTGTCTCAGTTCGTCTCTCTTTCTTTCTTTTTCGAGGTTTCAACGTGTGAAGAGAGAGAGAGAGAGAATGAGAGAAAAAGGGCGGCGGGGGGGGGAAGGGGAAGGGAAAGATGTAATTTATAAAAGCGATCGATCGACAAATTACGGAGCCTCGGAGCGTTCGCTGCCGTTTAATTAAAGCAATTAAATCGTTGTCCGCTCGTTCAACGAAGCGAGAACACTGACATTTCGAAACCACGCGTTCGCTAAGTGTTTCTGCTGCTTCATAAATTTATAGAACAAAGAGAAATAGATATACACGAGAGTAAGAATGAGAAAGAGAGAGGAGAGAGAGAAGAGAAGGAAAGAACATTTGAGAAAGGGAACAATAATGTTCGTAGAAAGTTTATTTCGGCTAATGGATGAGACAAGGAATTGACGTTACTGTCAAAATGTCTGACCTATTCTGTTTTAACTAATAATAATAACCGATTATTAATTAGCAACACACACACACACAGATAAAGATTTTATCCGATGTAAGATATTATTTTACCGATAACACGCTTTTATTTCTGTTTGTTTTTTTTTACTAAACTCTTAATTTTTTGTTCACGTTGAAAATAAATTTCAATTTTCTCTCATTTTGATTTATCGCGGATAAAAAATAAAATGATTTTCCGGAATAAGACGCCCTCCACCCTCCTCCTCCTCCTCCTCTTACAGAAGTGTGGATGCACCTTTTTATACTTTATCCGAGTTTGCATACTAATTGAAAAGTCTAATCGAGATGATGGTGGTGGTGGTGGTGGTACGCCATAAAACGCAGCGACGCGAAAGATCATACGAAACAACATATGCATTTATAACTACATTCATAAGTATGAGTTTATATATATATATGTGTGTGTGTGTGTTTGTGGAAGAGGAAGAAAACAAAACGAACTCTTTCATAACGGCTTTACCGATAGGTACCAATGCTTTCTGAATAAATTACCTATCTGAATGAATAAGAGTGATGGTATAATAGATAGTGGAAGGTGGGAGGTAGAAGCTTGAAAAGAGAGAAGCTTACTTCTTTATTTTTATTTTTTATTTTTTTTTTTTTTATATATAAACTTTCAGCAATTAACGCGATTGAAGTTTGATATGAACGAGGGGAGTCTCATTGTATATTACATGCACACACACACATATACACACACATACATATATATCAGTATCGAATAGCTTTTGAGTAATTTATTATGTATCTAAATATTAGTAGTAGTCTCAAAGGTTTTACTCGACAGAGAAAGAAAGAAAGAAAAAGAGAGTGTGAGAGAGAGAGAGAGAGGGGGGAAAGGGAGAGGATAAAACTGCCAGCATGCGCACACAAACACACATACACACAGACACAGGTCGACTATTTTCGAAAGAGGTTATCTCGTAATAGCTGTTTTGTGTGAAGAAGGAAAAAAGAAAGAAGATGGTGGGAGGGAGGGAGGGAGGGAGGAAGGGTTTAGTGTATAGGAAGCAAAAGAGGACGGTATAATATAAAGTTCCAGTAGAACGGCTTATCTCAAAGCACTTTAGCGGTGACCGTGATAGGAGCGACATCGTGCTTTCCTTTCTTCGAACATATTCTATAAGGATTTATTATCACGATTCGAATCGATTTTGATCTTGGATTACCTCTCTCTTAAATCAATTTTTATTTTGTCGTTGTCGTCGTTGTTGTTTTTTGTTTCTTTTTCGTATAATAAAATATATATGAAAAAAATCTGAGCGACGATAATTATAATACTCGATTAACTGCTGTAGTCAATAAATTGTTATAAATATTATTGTAATAATAATTAATAATATTATTGTAATAATAAATAATAATGTAAATATTAATAATATTATTGTAATAATAATTAATAAATTGTGTAGTAATTAAAATTTTATAATAATAGTTATAAAATAATAATATTTATAATAATAGTAATTTTATAATAAATAATGTAATAGAATTTTATTACACATGCGTGAGATTTATTTTATATTAAAATTATATAAAAATTTGTGTGTATATTTATATTTGTTGATTTATCATTGGAAAAACGATGATAATGATAAAAAGAAAGTAAATAAGAAATGATCGTTAGAATTTGGGAATAAATTTTCAATGGTAACGAAACGAATGAAGAAGAAGAAGAAGAAGAAGAAGAAGTAAAGTAAAAAAGTAAAAGAAGAAAATACGATGGGTGAGAGAAGTACAAAAGGATGCAATGACTGCAGGCGGTTTTGTGAGGATAGGAATGAGAGAAGACAGGAGAAGAATAAGAATAAGAAGAAGAAGAAGAAGAAGAAGAAGAAGTGATGACGCTTAATTCGCAAAAAGGTCTCTCTTATTAGCCCTTAGACGGGGATGCTTTGACGAAGGGCACTCGTGGACGTCGCGAGTATCATTTCAATTGTTAGAGACAAAGAGAAGGGTGAATAGGGTGGACAAAGAGAGAGAGAGAGAGAGAAAGGGTGAGGTTGGGAGAAGGTACAGGGTGACTCGAGGGTAAAAAGGGCTGGATGATACTGACTCTCCTATCTCTTTCTATTTCCCTTTTTCGCGTCCGCCCCTCTCTCTCTTTTTTTCTCTCTTTGAATTCGTTCGAATAAAACGGACCATTTGGCAAGAGCCAAAGTATAAGGGCAAGGGCGTAGGGTAAATATGCCGACTCTTCCTCTCTCTCTCTCTCTCTTTCTTTCTTTCTTTCTTTGTCGTTTTTCAGAAACAGGCGTGGTGAAACTTACTTCCGAGTCTTTGACTATTCCGACAATATTCTCTGTGCCTCACCGGTGTTATTTCAGCGGCCCTGTGCGATTGTTCGGTGTCGTTTCGTGTCGTTTCGTGCTGCACGGTGCAGCAACAGCAGCAACAGCAGCAACAGCAACAGCAGCGAGGAGGAGACTTGCAACCACCTATTTTATTCTCCCTTAAAATTCTTATACAATTTTCTTATTTCTTCGTGTGGATAGACGTCAAACGAAAACCAGAAAACTTCTCATTTTGTGTTTCGATTCTCGGTACTGTTGGATCTATTTTTCTTTTTCCTTCTTTTTTTTCTCTTTGTTAGCAGCGTAGAGTCGTAAAGAAATCCAGGAAAATAAAGGAAGAATAAAAGGAAAGCGAAAGTTAGGGGTTAGAGGGAAGAAGGGGGTGTGGTGGGGAAACGCGGGGAAGAAGGCTTGCTTCGACGTTTCGTAGAAGGATAAATCACTTTTTTATTTTCGATTTTTCTGTTTTTATTTTTTTTTTTTACAAAGCAAGCCAAGGGAAAAGGGTTAGGAGAAAAAAATTCCTTTCCAGTTGGCGTCAGAAATTTCGAGAAAATATCTAGGTGTCTCTAGGTAATACGAGAGCCAGAGTTATCTAAAGGATTGGATTGCCCGCAAAATCCATAACCTGAGATATTACGTGTTTGTATATGTATGTGCGTGTGTGTGTGTGTGTGTGTGCGCTTTAGTGAAATAGAGATGGCATGGCATGAAGGAAAAGCCAGGATTCTTAAGATATTTTTTGGACGTGGAAATGATTTAACCATAAAATAACTTACACACACACACACACAGACACAGACATATATATATTTATATATTTATATATAGATTAAATTGAGTAATATCGTTTTGTTTTCTCTCGCAAATCATATTACTTTTATTTATCGAAATGATCGTAATATTATGATCGATCTTAAAAGCGGATGAAATTATTCCTCGTGAAAACGAGTCGGGGATTAAAGCTCGGAAGAACAAACCAGAGCGATGAAATTTATTGAACAAACGACGTTAGTGGCTTTAGTACGACGTAGTTGATTCTCACCGCAAATTCCTCTCTCTCTCTCTCTCTTTCTCTCTCTTTCTTTCTTTCTCTCTCTATCTTTATCTCGATTGTACAACGAGAGAGAACGATCCAAATCTCGTAGAAAGCAAATTCATGGTCGAGTCCTATGGACAACCACGAGAGAGAAATCGTGCTATGTATTCAGAGTTATATATATATATATATGTACTTAGATAGAAAGAGATGGAGATAGGTACATAGATGGATAGATAGAGCAATAGAGATAAATAGAGATAGAAGATAGAGAGAAATTTGAAGGAAAATAGAAACCGAGTGGTTTCGTTGTCGTCGTCGTCGTCGTCGTCGTCGTCACGGCAACGATCCGAGCCAAGGAATCACGCGGTGACAGTTTCACGGATAACAATTCACCTATTTTCGAGTAGAAACTCTGATTGCGAGTATCGTAGTTGGTTATCCACGATTTTTATTCGATTTCACGTTTCTTAACTTGTGACACTTGGTAATATATATATACATATTTGTTTCTTCTTTCTTTTCTTTCCTATGATATATATAAATAGAAGAAATTAAGAATAATAAATCATATGATCGTTTGTATTTACTACAAGTTTTTAGAAAGTGTTTTCATTCATACATTCATTCATTCATTCATTCATTCGAAGATTATAAATATACTTCGCGTATCATTCGATGTTGATAAATATTGTTTTTATCTCGAACGAAAGTTAAGAATGAATGAGTAAGTACGTAGTACGTTTATTCACCTTGTAAATATTTGAAATCGATATACACGTTTGTAGATTCGATTTCCTGAAGGAACTAATTTTTCTATAGTAAATTTAAACACGTGTATATATATGTATTAATAACTCTTATAATAATTGACAATCAACGTTAAACTTTTTCGATTAATAAAGACGAAAATGAAAAGATAAAGCGAAGGATGTATAATAATAATAATAATAATACTAATAATAATAATAATATGTAACTCTTTCGAAAGTGAAAAGAAATTGGATGGATATAATATACTTCTTGAAAAAAAGTTTTCTCAAAGGGAAACTTTAGCACGCGTTTCTTTTTTTTCTCCCCTTTGATATCTTTCATTATTCGCTGTTCGAGAAGAAAAAGAAGAAGAAGAAGAAGGAGGAGAAGAAGAAGAAGGGCATCAGGTGGTTTCTAAGACGAAGTCCGAACGCGTACAAGGAGTTTGCCTACGATCAAACCAAAGTCCGAGTTCTTCAAACACAGGAAACGGAAGAGAGAAATAGAAAGAAAGAGAGAGAGAGAAAGAGAGAGAGATAAAACCGATCGCAAGTAAAGTTTAACTTTCCTCTTCTCCCTTCCCAAACTCTCTCTCTCTCTCTCTCTCTCTTTCTTATATTGTCGTCTAGGAAAGAACCTCTTCACCTTCCAAAATATTTGCCTTCTTTCTTGAGAATGATATTTGCTCGACACCGATTCACGCGCGTGTACTTACATTACTACGCCATGTTCTCTCTCCTACGTGCAAAGTTTAAGTTGTATTTTCTTTTTTTTTTTTTTTTTTAAGAGAGAGAGAGAGAGACAGAGAGAAAGAGAAATATTTTATTGATATAATAGAAATTGTCGCGACAACGTTACGTTTGTTATACAACCGTAATCAAATATTTGTACGTTTATATAGTAAAATATTATTATTAATATTTCAATTTAAAACTTATATAATATAATTAAAATAAAGAAATATTCAAATATCACTCTTGAAGTATAATAAAACAATTTTAAAATTTTGAAATTATTTAGAATTGGAAATATAATCAAGTTTAAGTCTAATTGATTTTATTGACACAGTGTGTATATTATTTAGAAATTATAAAATAATAAATGTTTAAACATCGTACATCATAATCAAAGAAAATCTTTGGACAAGAGGACCACCCGGATCGTCGGACTGCCCCTATCCATTACGATCAATTAAATCAAACTTAACGTCGAATGCAAGCTGCTCGTTTGACTTTTATGAAATCTAATTTTATGATCGAGTATAGATAATAATAATAGTAATAGTAGTCTATTGAAACGATAGACCCGAATTTCATGGTTGTTTTCTATTAAGCAAACGGTCGTCCACGCAAAAGTTACCCTTTTCTCACGACCAGTAATAATAATAACGCTTGGAATATCATTTTGAATGTTAGTAAGAGGGTGCATCGATGCATCGTTAAAGCTTCCTTCGAATTCATGTTCGGATTGCGTGATTCCAGTTATGTTGATTAATTCGTACATACTTCGAACGAGTTCTTCATTTCTCATTTTAATATCCATCCACTTGTAATTTCTCGAAATTAAAAAATAACAGGAGATATATATTATTATTTTATTTTTTATAAAAATTGTCCCGTATAATCTCTCTTCAACAAAATTCAAATTTCATTTGTTCACCTTTGACGGAACACGAGAGTTAATTAATTCAAATGATTCGAGGATTCTTTGACACGGGAGGAAAAATAACGATACGCGTTCTAGTTGAATACGTTGAAAATAAATAAAAAATAAATAAAGAAAAACGAAATGAATTTTTCGACGATATGTCGACGATAGGTCGTGCCAGTAGTCACGGTGGCACGAATTTCAAAACGATTTTAACCTCCTCCTCCTCCTCCTCCTTCTTCTTCTTCTTCTCATTCACCTTTACCTCGCGACGAAACACGCCGACAATGATCCAGATGCTTGCGTGCAACTGATGTGTGAATCGTCCTAGCCCTTGACACGAGGGTGGGTTGTTGGTTCTTTGGTTGGTTTCTGTTGATGGTGATGATAATGATAATGATGATGGTGGTGGTGGTAGTGATGGTGATACTCTTGGTAAAGTAGTCTTCGTGAAAACGCACCAGGATAAGAGGACGACTACTACTAAGACGATGACGTAGTATCCGGTTAAATTGGTCACGGAGTAGGAACACGTGTTCGGTGCCTATCCCTGACGAATCGTTCGACGTTTTTCCCACAGGCGTACCACCAAGGGTGATCCCTTAAAGCCCGTGGCAAGGTACAGATACTACACAAGAAGATCTCCAAAAGATCAAAGTACAAATGAAATCGAGCGAATTTTTTCTTTTTTTCTTCTTCTCATAGGACAGATGTTTTAAGAACGCGAATAATAGATGCGACCAAACAAAAATACAGAAGGATCAACAGACGTCAAATATTCGTTTATTTCTCTCTCTCTCTCTCTCTCTCTCTCTTTATCTTTTTTTTTTTTAATCCACTTAAATAAATTGAAAGTCACGCGCGTTTCGCGTATCCTAGATTTTTGGTTGTAATTAATTTTACGTCGTTACGTGTAATACGCAATTTAATATTATACAATTTTCATATTAAATAATACTTTTTTTTGTTCTTTTTATAAGCAACTATTCTCGATTATATTATACATAACGTACTTATTTATTCAATTTATTGTTTTATTTAATTTCAATTTATTTTATTTTATTATTTTAGATATATTAAGTGATAAAATCCGATAAACTTTTAACAAGTAATTAACGAAGTAAAGTTAAATAGGCGAAATAAATTCGATGTACGGCTAATTGTATTGGGATTTTAAAAATTGCATACAAGGGGATTGGAATAATAAGCACCTGGGCACGACCTTAATCGAGAGCACGAGAGTATAAACCTTGTTTCATTTATATAAACACACTTTCGCAATTACCGTTAATCGTTCCTGAAAGCATGCGTTAAAGAAGAAAAAAAGAAAAAAGGTGGAGGAGGAGGAAGAGGAGGAGGAGGGGGGAGGAGAGTGCGACGTGCGAATTGTATACACATACTAGCGTATGTGTATTCTTGCCTATACACATATACACAAGCATATGCATATGTATATGTATAGGATCGAAAAGGAGCCTTAATGCTGATCACGTTCCAAGAAATATTTACCTGAATTCCTGGCCTCTAATTGTGAGTGCCAGTCGAATCACCCACGGTAAATCGATCTGGCAGTTAAGTACTTCGCGTTAGCCCAATCACGGCTCGTTTCCGTTGAAAACGACGTGGTAATAGGTTTGCCAAAGTTTAACGACCGACAAATAAATTTGTCTCTTTCTCTCTCTCTCTCTCTCTCTCTTTCTTTTTCTTTTTCTTTTTCTCGAAGACGTGCATACGAGGATCCCGTAAAAATTGTATGTATAAGTAAAACTAAACTTTATTATTTATCGTATTTACACAAATATGTTTTATTTATGTTATATATTATTTATAGAAATAATTCGAAGGCTTCGGGTAATATAAATAAGAAATAATTTAACGATAAAAGAATCTTAATATAAATATATTCGATAATTTCACACACACACACACACGCACATACACACACTTTGCAATGAAATGATTTTTCTTAATAAAATTACAAAAGTTAATCGACTATGATTCGCAATGAAATTCGTTGTAATAGAATTTGAAAAAAAAAAAAGAGGAAATATAAGCAGTAATAACATTTAATAATTTACTTAGTCGAAAAGAAAATAATATTTTTTTCTTTAGGATGATTCGAGTAAAAATTTCTATAGAGTGAACAAATTTAGTGATTTGTAACATTTAAATGGAAATGCATCGAAAGAAATGATTTTCAATGAATAGAATAGCGGAAAAGACATCTGCCGTGATCGTTTGTAATAATTTTTCTAGTTCTGAAGGAATAAACGAAGAAACGGGCGGAATTCAAACGGGAATATGGGTAAAGGTATATATATAGAAGCGAGAGGAAATACTGCGAAACAAATTGTGGTAACGTTTGGTAGAGACCTATCTCAAAAGCGTAACGATTAGAAACGGATTCGTTGCGAGTAAGGGAAACGAAAGATGAAAGATGAAAGATGAAAGAAGAAGAAGAAGAAGAAGAAAAGGGTCCATCGCGTCCAAGAGAATCTGAGAAAAGTGGGAAAGAAGAAAGAAAAAGAGAGTGAGGGTCGAAGGGGGAGAGGGGGGAGGGGGAGGAGCAGGAGGAGGAGCAGGAGGAGGGGGAGGATGAGAAAGAAGATAAAACATAGATCGTTGACGCGTGACGTCCCTTCAAATCGAGGTCTATGAAAAAGATTCATGCTGACGTTTATTTTTCAAACATATTATAATACGTACTTACAATGACTACTCGTCGAGACCGATATTATTTCTTGGTATATTAATATAATAAATATTCGAAAATATTTAAATATCGACAAAATTTATATTTCATATCGAATTTTGTGCAGTCAATTTATTACATTTTATTTGACGTCGAATAATTTTTTTTTTTTAATAAGTTTAGATACATTTCTGTAATATCAGTTTTATATTTGTTGTATCAGTATAGTAATTGGTTTAAATAACAATGATAGTAACTTTTGAATAATAATAATAATAATAATAATAATAATAAAGGGTATTCATTATCGTACGCGTAAAGTAAGGCCAATGTTTTTTCGTTTCTTTTTTTCTTTTTTTTCGACAAAATTGTTCAGGATTTTATTTCCCGTAGAAGTATCTATCGAAATTGATATTTATTTAATTGAATTACTTGTTTTTTTTTCCTTTTTTTCTTTTTTTTTTATCCCCCCCAATTAACTTGTCAAAAGCATGACTTTTATATCATGCAATACGTTTGTTCTCTAACTATCTATCGTAGTTCGAAACTGAACTACCCATAGGATATTGTTATCGTTTAGATTTGTTATTATAATACTCGTCGTCGTTAACGGTAGAAAAACAATGAGGAAAATTTACAAATGATCGCGATGAATATCGCATTTGCATAATTTATTTCTATGTATATTTATATTATAATGGAGAAGTTTAGAAAGCATGGGGAGGGGGGGAAGACTGAGAGGATGTTTGTTAATACACGTTCGTTAATTTGTAGAAAACAAACGTTTTGGCTTTGTTCGGAATCGTTAGACGAGCATCATTAGCATCCTTGGATTCCTTTAAAATCTCATATTATCATCATGCTAGAGAATGAAAAGCTTTAAGGTCTCAGATGCGAGATGCGCGTGTTCCAAGTTGACACAAAAGCTGTTGTTGCTGCTTCGACTTTACTCTTTCTGTAAAAAGAGAGAGAGAGAGAGAGAAGTGAGAGGAAGGGGTGAGGGTGCACTCTCGGAATAGCAAATCGCATTATTCGCCGACGCGTACAATGCTTCTATAAATAACAGTTATTACGTCGGAGTATATCGGTGAGCTTAGATTAAGCGCTGCGCGCACGCGCTTTAAAATACCAATATCACGGAAGAAACATAATATACGTACATTGAGAGAGGGAGAGAGAGAGAGAGAGAGAGAGAACAAAAAAATATTATAAAATTAAAATATATGCATCATCCCGTACGATATGCAACGATTACATTTTAATATTACTTTTTTAAAAAAAAACACACACACACGAAACAATTTAATATTTAAATCAGTTCCTCGAATCTTGTCGCGTAGCATTCTTCAATAAATTTCTATTTAAACTGTTTAGAATTATTTTTATTATAAAATGGAACGTTTGAATTTAAAAAGGAATATCTTAAAAATGAATTTATCTTCTCGTTGAATTTGTTTGACGTAAGTGATATAACGGTGATGCAGTCAAATTTGTAATACCGTTTGATGCGATTGATCAATCTAAGGTTTTTCGATGAAAAATAATATTAATAGTTTTGTTATGATCGAAACGTCGATGGATAATAATAAATGAAAGTGTCTCTCGAGAGATTTGGTAGAAAACGCGTGACGTTCATGCGATCCTAGGCTGCTGTATACCATGCTGGACCACCGGACCACCCGCATGCAGAATTCCGCGTCACCTTCTTTTCTTTTGCCCTCCTCTCCGCCACTTCACCGACCACTACTACCTCTCACTCAACCTCCTCCTCCTCTTCCTCCTTTTCCTCTTTCTTCTCTTCTCTTCTCTTCTCTTCTCTTCTCTTCCCTTCTTCTCCTTAACTCCTTCCTTTTCTTATTTTTCTTGTATTTTTTTTTTCTTCTCTTTACTGGTTCGAGAATGGAAGCTCGCACGAATTTACGAGTTTCAACGAACTTTCGCGACGTTACTTACCACCTTCCTTTTTTTTTTTATTTCAACCCTTTAATCGAACTCAGACAGACCCTTGTCGCACCATTTCTAATATCAAATTAAGTACTGAGAAAAAAAAAATACAACGGATCAAAAATTTTAGAGAAATTTTGTCCGGATTGACGAATTTGATCGTCGGATATATTCGTGAAATTTTGTTCTAATACTTTTTACTTTCACCGAAGTAACACGAACTTCGACCTCAAAATTTACATTTTTATTTCTAATGCCAAATTCGATGACGAAAAATGAATATGAATGATGGAAAGGATGAGAGTGGCAGGAAAGTTGCGAATCCTTTTTATTCGTTATTTTTACGTAATCGAATATTGACGTTTAATTTACATTCTAATTTCTAATGCAAAATTAGATGTTAAAAAATAGAAAATAAAATGATAAAAGAGAGAGTCAGACAGAGAGAGAGAGATGCCAAATTCGATGACGAAAAATGAATATGAATGATAGAAAGGATAAGAGTGGCAGGAAAGTTGCGAATCCTTTTTATTCGTTATTTTTACGTAATCGAACATTGACGTTTAATTTACATTTTAATTTCTAATGCAAAATTAGATGTCAAAAAATAGAAAATAAAATGATAATAGAGAGAGTCAGACAGAGAGAGTGAGAGAGAGAGAGAGAGGGAGACAAGGAAGGAAGGAATTTGTTGAATAAATTTTCCAGCGAAAATCGTGTTCGTGCATAAAAATATATCGATAGACGACGATATGGGAACGCGCGTGAGAACGCGGGACGCATTCTACGGGGAATACAAACGAATTTGTTTACTTTATTTATCGCGAATAGTACGACAAACGCGATAGCACATTTGGGATTGGTGCGCGGTCGAAAATTCGACGCGCTTGATCGATTCTTCCGAAGATCATGTTTTATCACGCGTTCCGTTAGGTATCTTTATTTAACTCCAACTATATTTTCCCCATTCCCAACCTCCTACCACCCACCCACACACCCACCCTACAGTGTTCTCGTTATTCAAAAAACAATCGGAACACGCCAAATGTATATTTGCGCGTATATAAACGAGAATATAATAATAATAATAATAATAACAATAATAATAATAATATTAATAACGGAGAAAAAGAAAGTTGAACAAAGGAGAGGAGGAAGGGAGAGAAAGAAAAAAAAAAAATTGTAGAAAGGTCCGAAATCAAATCTCCTAAATGGAAAATCGAGTAAACGTGAACTTTCATTTCACGCTTGGGTAGACAAGCCAACCCAACGCGACTTGGACGACGACGGCGACGACAACGTCCGTGCTACAGCTGTTTTTGACAAATCCACTAATCGTATTTCATCCCTCTCCCTTTTAGAAATGAGACTAGTACCCTACGATCGATCCTCCGATAGGAAATAATAACGATTACTCTTATGCTATTTCTCTACCCTTCGCGGATCTTTCCAAGTAAGATAAGCATGAGAGATAAGTTTTCCTATATAAACTATCTATAAATTATTGCAAATGATGTTTCTCAAATATTTTTCTTATCTTTTATAAACAAAAAAAAATTCATTAGAAAAATTTCATTAAGTATATTATTAAAAATAGGAATAATTGTATCGAAACTTGTTGTATAATTTATATATTTAAAATTATACAGGTAAAAAAGTAAATGTTTTGTTAAGATAAAGTATATACGAAGAGTGTTATACAAAAGTGTGAAGAATATATAGTTTATACAAAAGCGTTATTTATAAAAATATAAAAATAGCAATAATTGTATCGAAACTTGTTGTCAGTAATCTATGTTTACATAGGAAGTATAATTTATATATTTATAATTATACAGGTAAAAAAGTAAATGTTTTGTTAAGATAAAGTATATACGAAGAGTGTTATACAAAAGTGTGAAGAATATATAGTTTTATACAAAAGCGTGTATAATACCTGTTCGTGTTTATGTGTGTAGTGGGGGGGGGGAGTTGAGCGAATGAGAGACACCCACGTCGACCGCGTTAATATTCCCTAAGAAGGAAACTTTCCGAAAGGGACAAGGACTACCGCCGGCACTGTGCGCCGGTAGTCCTTTGTTAAGATTTAGCTCGCGGGTGGAATACACCGCGTGATAAATTTCGATTACGTGGTCGAAGACCTCGAGAAACCTACTACACACTACAGTGAAGCATACGACGTTATGTTACACTCGAACTGGTAGCAAACGTTCTTCGTGTATTAGTGTGTGTATACATATACATATACGCACATGTATTCGAACGTATTTTCTTGTATGTGTAAAATAAGAGAGAGAGAGAGGGAGGGAGGAAGGAAGAAGGAAAAGGGTTGCTTGTTGGATAGGTGTTTCGGGCAAACCCAAGAGAATAATTAGGATCACAGGAAAGAAAATGTCTAAGCCTGTCACGTAAGCTCGCACATTTTCAAAGGAGAACAACCTCGGGAAACGTATTCACCAGCAACGTCGTCGTCTAGGTGGTCCGAACGTGCGGTAAGAGTCAAAAGACATTAATGACAAAAGCAACCAAAGGGAAAAAGGATTCTCTTCGTCCCTTACGACAAAGCCACGAAACGTCTTTCCGCTTACAATTAGAAAGCGGATTAGTATAACGAGCTTTTCTTTCTTCCCCCATCTCTTTCAACCCCTTACCATCCCTTCCCTTCCCTTCCCTTTCCTTTTCATCGTTATTCCTCTTAGAGATTTACATCTCGCACGAAGAAGGTTTCGAGTTCTTCCTTATAAAAGAGGATGCTTTTCTTGTTCGAGAACGAACAACGTCCTTGTTTTCAACGCGTCCTTCTTTCCCTTCCTTGTTTTGCGTTACTTCCTAAGGTTCTTCATATTCATTTGTACGTTTACTTATTACACGCAACGTTGTTACTTCAAAGTATTCTTAGTTACTTATTAAAAAAAAAAACGGACAATATTTTTGAAGTTGTATTTTTTTGTTTCTTTTTCCTTTTTTTTCAAAGGACCTTCTCATTATTAGAAACGTCTGTTGGAACACACGCGAACGTGCCTTACGGTGTTTCCTCTTCTTATGTGCACCTTCGTTATCGTTCGTGTCTTTCCTTTCGTTCCCCCTTTTCCAAGGAAACACAATTTTTCGGCAAGAGGACGGGAAGGAAATTCCCCTGCCCTTTCCTCCCTGGAACCTCCTCATTCCCTCTCTCTCTTTCATGTCGTTGGCTATCCTTCATTAGCATAGCTTTGTATTAACGCGTTTTACATCTTCCACGTTCTAACGTAAACGAGATTAGCTACGAGATTAGCTACAAGATTAGGAGAGCTACCTTTTCCTTTGCCCAAAGGAACCGCGCGTCCCCTCCTGAATATATACCACTGCTAATTATTTCAACTAATTTCTATCCTTGCTTCCGTTCATTTTTTTTCCTTTTTTTTTTAAACCAACCTTTCTTCGCAATATAATAATAATAATAATAATAATAATAAAATAAGCCCGGGAAAAGGAGGAAGGTTGTTGGATCAGGTTAGCTCCCTACCCAACGTAAAAAAAAAAATTTGCGGCTCATAGAAACGACACTCTGTCTATTAGCAGAATGGACAACAAGAATCGGCAGAATTGCACGGGATAAATCACCGATTGGCCGCAGAAGTACGGGGCGCCCACGAAAACGATGGTGAGACAATTTAACAGTGCAATAGGCAGAAAAACGTCGTTACGAAACAGGCAACTTGCCTAAATTAAAGAATGAAGAAGAAGAAGATAATAATAATAATAATAATAATAATAATAATAATAATAATAATAATAATAATAATAAAAGATAGATGACAAAGAGACGATGAGAAGAGGGAAAAGATCGATGTGGGATAAATTTTCAAATATTCGACCTAACTCTCTCTTAAGTATCCACATATAGTTGCCAAGAATCGTATCTTATTCGTCTTTAGGGAAATTTACTTTCCCAGTAAATAATTCATAACGATCCGAAATAGCGCTAGAACAAAAGAATAACGTCTTGCGTTTCACAAACGGCCTAGTATATATAAAAGTTCACACATATAGGGACACGTATATACACCACACACATGTACACACACATATTTATATGAACAAAACTAAAACCGTGCACCACCGAAGCGTGCCGTGATGTAATACTACACGCGAATCCAGGTATGAAATAATGAAGCAATTAAATGGGTAACGATGCGATCCGGTTTTAAGCCGTACGATTTACGAATCGCGAAAGTTTCCTTTATTTTTGTATTCACGTAATCGTATAAGAGCACTCCCTAAGAGAAAGAGATAAAAGAGGGGGAGGGGGAAGGGATAATACTGGGGGTTGGACGACGATGATGATGCTCGTGCATCGTGGTTACGTGCTCTTATGAAAGAAAGAGACAGAGAGAAAGAGAGAGAGAGAAATATAAAGAGTTGGAGAGGAGGTGGAGGAGGAGGAGGAGAAGGGGGCTTCGTAAGGAAAGATGGTGATAGCTAAAATCATTTTCCCTTCTCTCTCTATTCAAGTTTCAGTAACTCTAGCCGTTAACAGCAATTTTCACTATGCCTCTTCTTCTTCTTTCAACATAATATTTTTTTTGTTTGTATTCTATCTTCACCCTCGCTCCTCCCCCTCGTTCGTCGTTGTTCTGTTAGATCCGGGACCAACCACGGTGATCTACAAGTAGTATATCCCACTAGCCGTAGGACATCGTTAAGTTAAATCGTGACGATCCTGGGAACGAGTATTTTACTCTTTTTAAAATGGGGGAAGCTTTATGTTTATATAAACGGCTCGCTGAAAGCTGGGATTTAGGAAAATATATCTCGAAATAGATTTCACAGGTGAAATATTGTTGTCAGACATATTTATAAATGTATTTAATATAATATTATATTATATTGGAGAGAAGAAAGCGCGTTTGGATTAAAAGAAGAAAAATATTTCACGGTATTTTCAGGATACACTTATCGAAATTCGGATTGGTACGGTACAGTATTCGATCTCGATTCGAGGAGAAAAGGGATTCCTTCTTAGGACGAGAATCCCTTTTTGGAAAGTGCATGACAGCATACCATCTCTCTCTCTCTCTCTCTCTCTCTCTCTCTCTCTATCTATCTCTTTAATGTGGTTTTTGGGGTAGCACACATTTATCACGAATTTCACTCTCTCCTTATTTTCAGTTTGGATGGACAAGTCGGAATACGCTGTCGAGATATGGAGCAGTGGTTTTAATCCAGGTCCTAAGCACACACGCGTTACAATGTGTCCCAAGTATCAAATACGGATTTGGTCTCGTCCAGAGTTGATACGATAGGACACCCTATATATATATATATATATAATATATATCTATATATACATACGTAGATATACCTACACATATATATATATATACTTATATTATACGAGGTATGCAGGTTTCTGGGTTGCGTCCAAGTGTAATCAGACCTTGGTGGAATAATCCTCTTTACGGAAAAGGTGTATAATCGGAAGACGAATTAAAAATAGACCACACAAAAAAGAAAGTGACCTCATCCTACAAATATAATCTTTTATTTTGAAATAATTGATTTAAGTATGATAATCGTTGATTTGAAAAATACCAATAATAACCAGCCCAACTCGATCTTCCAATCAAACTATTCTCGACCAATCATCCGTCCATTCATTCATTCGTTATTGACCTTCGGAATAAAGGGAAAGATAATTTTTCATAAATTTACCGAAGATCAAAATCGTTTGATAATGATTTACATTTTTTATTTATGAAAGATCGAACGAAATTCTCTCACGATGGAGAAAAAGATCGTACGGATCGAAGGGATAAGGGAATCTCGTTCATCATTATTATCATCATCATAATCATCATCATCATCATCATCATCATGATCGTCGTTGTAGTCAACGTCGATAGGGAGAAAAGAAAAATTGGCGTGACGGTAAAGAAGCTAAACTATTTCTAAATTCCGAGACGTTTTCATCGAACGTGTAGGTATAAGTACTTACGTAGGTAGATAGGGTAAGGGTAGGGAAGAAGATATGTACTACGGATGTACAAACGTTGTTGGGTAGGGAAAGGGGCGTGCGTATTCGATCGGGTTAGCATGAACCGTGTCAAGCGCATTGAGGAGAAAGAAGAAAATAGAGAAAGAGAAAGAAAAAGTAGGAGGGGGGTTGGTGGGGGGTAGGGAAGAGGGGGGGAAAGAGAGAATAGTAGTAGTCGGGGAGAGGGAAAAAGGGGTTCGGTTAAAAGGGCGACCCGAGAAAAAGAAGGGAATGGAAGGGAAGGGAAGGGAAGGGCCAGCCGAGTCGTTAGCTGGCCCGAGGCCATGGACGCCATATTTTATTACTTAAACGGCATGCCGGGTAGGTTGGTTTGTTGGTTAAACAAGGAATTAATGCCGCGGTAATCTGTCATTATGGATACTCGTGCACGAAGATCCACGGTTGCATGTTCCTTCTCTTTCTATCTTTCGCACGCGCACACACAGATATGGACACACAGACACACATTCTTCGTTAACATGCGATTCTACTTTTTCCTTTTTTTTTTATTCTGCTTTCTCTCTCTCTCTTTCTCTTTCTCTTTCTTTAGCACGTCCAGTTATCTCGTTTCTCTCCTCTCTCTCTCTCTCTCTCTTTCTATGCCGATATAACTTCCGATTGGCTCGTTAAAAGACGAAGAGTAAAGGGGGAGAAAACGAACCGAAGATTCTTCTTCCTACCTTCGATTTTTAATACGTGTTAGTGTTTGCGTATGCGTTAGAGAGAGAGAGATAGAGTTAGTAAGTGTATTAATGTATATACGCGTTTGTTATATGTGTGTGGGTTATGTAGGAACAGGGTATGTCATTTGTGCACGATGCCATCGGCTATCCATCATCGAAAATGGCAGGGATGAATAATGGACGAATCAATGTTGAGTTTGCAATCCTTTGGCCTCTTCTTTCTTTCTTTTCTTTTTTTCATTTTTTTTTTTCCTTCTTTTTTACATACGAAACAGATAAAGTAAGAATGATATTTTCGTACGCAGAACCGTAGTTGACTCTTCTTCCTTTGGAAGAAAAATTTTGTACCAATAGGACGAGAGTAGTATGACGAGGTAAATTGAGTAAAAAAATGGAAGGGGACAAAATCTATTTCTCGTTTGAATTTTGTTTATCGCGATTTTTTAAAAGAGAATACGAGATATGCATATATGAAGCAGAAAGTTATATACATAGTGTGTATGTATATATATATATATGCCCTTTGGAATAAGAATCCAAAAAAAGATTCGAAATATATGATTTTGATAGTCTCTTTGATCGGAGATTGGATAAAAAGAAAAAAGGGAAGAACAACGATCTAAAAAGAATGCTTTACCGGTTAATGATTATCTTCCCTTTTCTTTTGTTCTTTATTATTATTACTATAGTTTAATATTTCAAATTTAACTCCGATCGTAAGAATAAAATAAAATATCTTCTATCCATTTGATGGATATATGTGTTTATCGAATTTTATAATAAACTAATCAAATATTCTTCCGTTTTTCGAAAATCTTTTGGATTACATATGTTCACATATCATTTTATATGCAACACTTTATTATTACAATTATTTATTTATTTCAAATAATACGACAAAACATTTGAAAGAAATGCAAATGGTAAGTTGAATTCATTGAAATTCTAAATCTAGGATAGTAAAACACTTATTATTACAATTTTACATATTATTAACAATATTTATTTCAAATAATACGACGAAACATTTGAAAGAAATGCAAATGTTAAGTTGAATTCATTGAAATTCTAAATCTAGGATAGTAAAACACTTATTATTACAATTTACATATTATTAACAATATTTATTTCAAATAATACGACGAAACATTTGAAAGAAATGCAAATGTTAAGTTGAATTCATTGAAATTCTAAATCTAGGCTAGTAAAACACTTAACGCAAATAGTTATCGTACGTTGGCGTATCGATAATTTAATCTTTAATGCTTTTGGTTGAAAGAAAAAGAGAGAGCGAGAAAGAGAGAGAGAGATTTAGAAACTGTCGAGAACTGTAGGAAGAACGTAATGCACTTAACGATATTCGAGAGAACTCCTTTACGGCGAAACAAGCAAAGGGGGCGTAAACTTTTGACCTGTTATGCTTATCGAAGCATATCTGATACTGTCCACCACACAAGTCCTCTGCTTCTCACCACTCGTACTTTGGCTTTTCATCGAACCAAACGCTCACGCCCAGTTCCTGTTCGTTCTTCTTCCTCTTTTCTCCTCCTCCTCCTCCTCCTCCTCCTCCTCCTTCTCCTCCTTCTCCTCCTACTCCTCTTCATCCTTCTTCTTTACATCCTCCACCTCTTCATTTCTCTGCACAAAAAGCGAAAGAAATTTCGAGTCGATTCGTGTTCCCCCCCGTATCTTTTGTTCAAATACAAAATAATAATGATGATAATAATAATAATAATAATAATAATAATAATAATTACAGGTCTATATACAATCGCAATGGATTTACGAAAAATTTTTCGTTTAAAGTTTCATTTTTTCCCTGTTCGTTTTTTTGGGGTGGTAGGGGGAATGAAGAAGGGGTTTAAATTCGTACCATTATAAAGAAAAAAAAAGTATAAATAAATGGACATTTATTTTGATGAAATAATGCGTATGGTGGTAGTTTCCGAAAATATACGTTAGGGAATTTTCAGTTTTTAATTTACACACACCGTGGAAGATTAATTTATTTAAAAATAAAGTGTAAATAAACACGAATACTCGTATTATCGAAGGTTTTGTCTTGTTTTTTATTTTATCTTTTTTCTTTCTTTCTTTCTCTTGAAAATATCTTACTCGATGATTCGGGAATATAAAAGTTCGTTACAATCAAGGGTGACTATCTTTTGCCCGCATGGACGTGCCTTCTCGATACGCTCTTAGAAATAATAATACCCCAGGGAAAGAGAAAGAGAGAAAGAAAGAGAGAGAAAGAGAGAGAAAGAGAGAGGCTTTCGATTTTTATCGAAGTGGAACGAAGGAAGACGTTAGTCGTCTACCATGTGTTTGTGGGTAATCGTTTATCCGAAAATATTCGACTGAAAAAAATCATCTCGATATTTATCGATACACGAGGTATATAATGATTACGCGTAATCGATGTAGCATACACTATCGGCAAAAAGTTTCGACTCGTTGCGTACAAATTCCGTACAAAACAAAACAAAACAAAACAAAACAAAACAAAACTGGATATTTGTAATAAGAAAAAATCAATTCCTTCATTATTAATCGAGATTGATTTATCGGAGAACAAAAAATTGAAGAACAGCACTACCACCGTCTTATCTACCACGTCATACGATCGGTACGATTTTATTTTTAATCAACGTATATAAGTAATTATTTGTTCCATTAGTCTCGTAGAAATTTCCAAATAATGTCTCAATTAATATACGAACTATATAAAAGAGTATAATAAACATAGACACACAAACACACAAACACAAAATATATATATACCTAATTGATTGGTAACTTTTGACAGGTATTGTACGAGTTAAATTTACAAGAACGAATGAAATACAACAAAACTCGTTATAGTAGAAAATTGTCACTTAGGATCGATAAAATCTGTACGATCAAATCCTTGATGGTCCTTTGATGATAAACTAATGACAGAGTGGGAGAGAGGGGTACCGACCAAAAATAGATCAAAGAAATAAGAAAAAAGAATGAGAGAGAAAATCCTTGTTGTTAAATTCAAAAGAATACGAAAAGACACGAAAATACAAGATAAGAGTCGAGAGACAAGACAAGAAATAGATAGAAAGGTTTGGGGCTGGGTTACCTGTGTGCTGGTGTTGGTGTTGGTGCTGAGGAAGGGGTGGGGGAGTTGAGGGGGAACCCAAATAGGTACGTATGACGAAGAGGAGGTGGTCGGATCGAGAGCAGACAATTTAATTGTTCGAACTTAAATGGAGAGCAGCTGCCTTTTCTTCCGCCTAACAAGCCGGTAATAACCCTCTTCTTCTAAGGTCTATCTTCTCATCTTCTTCACCGATCTATCTTTTTCTCTTGAATAACCAGATAGAACGAGAGAGAGAGAGAGAAAAGTTTGACCATGACGCCCATAACATCGATGTTACCTTGGATTTATAAACGAGGGCCTATCCGTGAAACAGCAGGTGCTTCCGTTCCTTCGGACATCGAATAAAACGAGACAAGGATGAAAAGTAAACGCGAGCACGAATCAGAGAGAGGGAGAGAGAGAGAGGGGGGAGGGAAATAGAATCATTCTCTTCCTCTCGTCCTAATTCCATCTTAATCAGGGGGCTCGGCCCGGTTTCTTTTTTTTTCTTTTTTCGTTCCTCTTTCATTTTTTTCCCCATTTTTTTTGCTTACATTTATCTTTTTCTTTTTTTTAATCTATCCTCGTGCCAGTACAGGGGTTGGGCTAACTTCCGACAGAACGAAGCTCGTGCCCCGTGTTAAAAATATCAAACGTTTTATTAACATCAAACATTTCGTGTCTTATTGTTCTCGGTCAATCGAACCCGAACGGATTTCTACTGTGAAGTTTATTGTTTTTTTTGAAGTTATACTTCTTTTGGCGCGTTGGGGAAAATGTAATGGGGAGTGAGATTTTGTTCAGAGCGTCTGGAAAAACGACACCATGAAGTTTGTCGGTATTTATGACGCGCGGCAAAGCAAACGATTTTAAATTTACGGCATGAAGTAGTCGTTATTTTCTCTTCTTCTTCCTCTTTTTTTTTCTAGCGGGTCACCCATCCAAGTACTAATCGTACTAAGCGCTGCTTTACCTAAATGATCGAGCGAAAACTAATGCTGTAACCGCGCCATGGCTGTTGACGCGTGAAGTAATTCGATATATCGATGTTATATTTAGTGTGGACTGATATCCATATTTTGATATTTTTTTATTCCTTCTTATTTAATATTAATTAATATATATTATAATATTAATATTAATTAATATATTGATCGATTGAAAATATCAATATAAACAAGGAAAATTAATAATGATAATAATAATAATAATAATAATAATTATTCTTATTATTATTTTTTTTTTTTTGTTATTTTTTTGAAGTTATTTTTGAGGTTATTGAGGTTATATTCGTTTTGGTACGCCAAAGAAGTATAACTTCTTACGTGCATACATAAGTACACACACTAGTTTTCTTTTTTTTTTTTGGAATTAATTATAATATGTGTAAATAATATTTAGATGTTAGATGATTGAAATGACTACTTCGAACTAGGAATATCCATCTTCAGAGTAATAGTCTAACTCTATCATAGTAAAAAGCAAGACCAGAGCACGACTCGATAAAGGAAGAAACGAAGGGCGGAATGATCAAGTGGGAGGGAGGGAGGGAGGAAGAGAAAGAAAGAAAAAAGACAAAAAGAAAGAGAAAGAGAAAGAGAAATAGAACGATCGGTCGTCGGATAAGAGAGCTTGACTAGGACGAATTCGCGTATGGAGTACAAAGGGTACTCCCTTTGTGCTTCCTTTACTATACTAGCGGATTGCATTAAAACTTATTTTCTCCCGAAAGGAAAGAAAAGAAAAGGAAAAAAAAGGGAAAAAAAGAAGAACCGGCGGCAGCAGGGCGGGGGAGGGGAGGAGGGGCGGAGGGTGGAGGGGCAGGGGGAAAGAAATAGAACGAATGAAAAATAATCAGTCATAGAAAACGAAGTCGAGAGGGATCGGAAGAAAAAAAAAAAAGAGAGAAAAGAGAGAGTCGTGGGGGGTGTGGGCGGGTGGGAAGGCGGTAGATCGGAGTAGGTTAGAAGCCCTAACAATTTGATATTCGATCGATAAAGTCGTGATATCGGTCATGGACGTTTTACTAGGAATCCTTATGCGTTGAAAAGTGATAAAGAGGAAGACAAATAAAGAGAGAGAGAGAGAGAGAGAAAGAATGAAAGAATAAAACTTATTTGCGTCTAGTTTATACTCTACGTTTTGACGTGAAGTAGAATAGAACTAGCCAAACTTCTTCTTTTTTTCTCTTCTTCTTTAGAAAACGTTTGAAAAATTGTGAAAAAAGCATTCCAGAGTATTTCCACTTCTTCTTCTTCTTCTTCTTCTTTGTTGTTTTCTTTCGTTCTCTATCGTGCTCTATTTAATGCAGAACTGCTACAGGATATTTTAACTTCCTCTCTCTCCCCCTCCCCACGGCCTCCCTTACCACTAAGACCGTTCGAAAATCGACGAAAAGCATCATCGTTTCTCTTTCTATCTCTCTCTCTCTCTCTTTCTTTCTGTCTGTCTTTTTCTGTTTTACTCTAAGAGGGTAGAGAGGGTTCTTTTCGTTCTTTGATCTTCTTTGATGCTTTTTCGTCGTTGGAATTAATGAAAATGAAGAGAAACGCGAATAAAGTGCAGTTTGTATGATCTCTTTTGTTTCATAGGGACATGTGTGTTTCTACTCTGAGATGATGGGTCTTATACGTGATAACACTTTTATTTTTTTTTTTCTTTTTTTCTTTTTGTTACTAATACGAAAAACATGAGAAAATGTCAAGCGACCATGAAATATTTCACTTCTATCCTATAAGTATAAGTATAAGTATAAAATACATCTCGAACGACTACAAGGTCGTGAAAAACGAAAGGAAGTTATTTTTTAAAACGATTCTAAGAATCAAATAATAATAATAGATAATCCTATTGTTTAAAAAAAGAACTGGTGTGTGTACTTATGTACGCACGTAAGAAGTTATACTTCTTTGCCGTACCAAAACGAATATAACCTCAATAACTTCAAAAATAACTTCAAAAAAAACTTCAAAGAAAAAAAATAACTTAAAAAAAAAAATAATTATTATTATATATATATATATAAGAAAGAATAAAAAAATATCAAAATATAGATATCAGTCCACACTAAATATAACATCGATATATCGAATTACTTCACGCGTCAACAGCCATGGCGCGGTTACAGTATTAGTTCCCGCTCGATTATTTAAGTAAAGCAGCGCTGAGTACGATTAGTATTTGGATGGGTGACCTGCTTGAGAAAAAAAAGGGGGAAGAAGAAAAGAAGACAACTTCATGCCGTATACTTGAAATCGCTTTACCGCGCGTCATAAATACCGACAAACTTCATGGTGTCGTTTTTCCAGACGCTCGGAACAAAATCACTCCCCATTACATTTTCCCAAACGTGCCAAAAGAAGTATAACTTCAATAATATAATCATTTGATTTTTGTTTGCTATCCCAGTTTAATGATATCTGACAAATTGAAAATTTGAAAAATAATTTACGTAAATACGTTAGTACGTAAATTTATATTCAACATACAAATATACGTAAATACATAAGTTCATATTATACTGATACATTATTGATGTAAATATATATATATATATATATATATATATTTGAGATTGTAAGGATATAAAAAGAAAGATGAGCAAATTCTCACGTAATACATATACATATACACATATATATATAAAATGAGATACTGAAGATCGTTTTCTCAGGGCACAGCATTAATAGTACTTATCTTCTGCACGGTACACCACGTGGTAATTATCGTCCAATCTTGGTCGAAGGACCACCAGCCAGCCTTTCGCGATATAATTCTTTCGAGTTTGCTACTTTAAACCGTGCATCTTCAATCTTATATTTCTCTCTCTATCTCTCTCTCTCTCTCTCTCTTTCTCTTTCTCTTTTTCTCTTTCTCTTATCTTCTTTAGAAAAGGCGCGTATATACCGTAAGGGATTTAAATTTAATTTAGCGCTTTCACGTTTCGTCACGATAACGAGCACTGCCGATTATAATAATTATCTTTTAGGAAAAAAGTTTTATACGTATACACGTGTCCTGTGTGTGTGTATGTGTGTGTATATATTTAATGCACGTACGTGCATTCAATGTTGCTATTCCATCCGAAAGAAGTCGTAAAATCGTGATTTCGATTAACCCGTCAAACCTTTTTTCCACTGGATCCATCCCTCTTCGAAATTGTTGTCTTCCCCTTTTTTTCCTTTTTCCTTTTTTTCTTTTCAATTTTCCTCTCTTTTATTTTCATTTGAATGTTTAATTCATCGATGCAACAACGGGTATAGAAAATAGTTGAACGATTCTTCGATTGTCCTACCGTGAAATTCGCTCCCCGTTGTTACGTATGTGCATTTGCATTTTAGAAATAATTCTTATGAATATAATAGTCACGCAACATCGTTTTCTTCGTAAATTTATCGAGGTCGTCAATTTATTAAGAAAAATAAAAGGGTTTCTCTTTTTTTCCCCTTGACTTTGATCGAATGAGAAAAAAGAAAAAAAAAGGAAAAAAAAGAAAAGATGAAAAGAAAGAAAAAGTGGCCGGCATCTGTCGGAATCGATGATACAAAAGAAGAGCAGGAAGAATAATGAGAGAGAAAATCATTCGATTCAAAAATAGTTAACAAAAGAGTTTTCCCAATATTCATCCGGTTAGATGGAATTTCAAGGATTTTTCTAAATCCCAGATAAATAAGATACGTCGGAGGTCTAGAATGACGTGCTTCCTTATTTCACCATGAGTTTCTATTGACAATTGAGATTATTTCATTCTTTGACTGACCACCGCCATGAAAAGGGATCGAAAAAAAAAAAATAAAGGCTTAATGGCGAAATAGTCGGAGCCATTCGGAGGAATGGAATTTCCCGTAGAAAAACTTCGACCAAGATGGTCGAGGAAAAAAAGAAAAAAAAAAAAAAGAAGAAAATGAAACGAAAGACAATATTTACGATAGGGTACAACACGAGGAGCATAATTTTTCTCCAATATCGTAATAGATAAATATTAGTCATGGGAGAAAGGACGCATGGCGAATACGCAAAGATTAGAAAGTGAAAAGGAAAAGTGAAGGAAAGAAAGTTAAAAAGAAAGAAAAAAAGAAAAAAGAATGAAAAAATAACATAAAAGGGTAAAAAAAGAATAGTTGAAGGAAGAAAAAGGTTGTCTCGGAGTTACCTGGTTTTACCCCATCGAACTAACTCGACGATCGTTTCCAAAGTTTAAACTTCGCGAAAGCAATAACAAGAGGAAAGATGAAAGTATCCTTTAAGTGGCAGAGCTAATAGGGTATTTATTGCTTGTTTAGGACCGAGCATCGTGTTCATATCCGGAGAAAAAGGAAAATCACTACTGACCTTGGACGTTGTGTTCGAGGAAAGGTTTCAGGCCTTTACGAGAGAATCCTTTTAACAAGAAAACTACTCGCTTTGTGTCTGTGACTTTTATTAATCGTTGAGACCTCACGAGTTCATCCCTTTGTATTCTTGATTACGCTGTCGAAGAATATTTCACTTTCTAATCGAAGTTTAGATTTTCTTCTTCTTCTTCATTCTTTAATTTAGGCAAGTTGCTTGTTTCGTAACAACGTTTTTCTGCTTATTATTGCACTATACTTCTGCAGCCAATCGGTGATTTATCCCGTGCAATTCTGCCGATTCTTGTTGTCCATTCTGCCAATAGACAGAGTGTCGTTTCTATGAGCCGCAAATTTTTGTTTTTACGTTGGGTAGGGAGCTAACCTGATCCAACAACCTTCCTCCTTTTCCCGGGCTTAGGACCGGCAACATGATCGCTGACTTTGATCCGTCCAGCGATCATGCAGGCGGAGTTTAGATTTTAAAGGGAAGAAAAATTAGAAAATAATATTCGACGATTTCGTGGATTGATTAAAATGCCGACCGTTGTTGTGAGTCAGAAATTTGTTCGTATAAAAGGAAAGAAACCAAAAAAAAAATTGAAAGATGAAGGATGATATTTCGTTGCGAGTGAGTTAAGCGTTGAAATCCGATAACGAAAGCTTTCGACGCGGATTTGGTAAGGAACAAAAAAAGAAAGGAAATAAAAAATAAAAAGTTTAGACGAATGTATGGGCGGGTAGAGAGGTCGTCGACGATTGACACGTATTTTTTGTAAGGAAAGATCGGTCGGAAAAGAGTGACGTTTCTTGGCTGAGAAGATAAGATCGAGATGAGGAAAAAAACAAGTAAGGTGTAAAGACGGGATAAGATCGTAGAAAGCCGGCAGATGTCAAGGATGTCCTTGACAGAAGGAATAAGGAACCGAACGAAAGGAAAAGAAGGAAGGAAGGAAGGAAAGAGAATAAGAATAAGAATAAGAATAAAAATAAGAAGAAGAAGAGTAAGAAGAAGAAGAAGAAGTGTAGTAGTGTGCCGATGATGACTAACGCTAACACGAACGAATGTGACTGCTGACAAACCTAGGAAGGTTGTGAACTGCCACTTCACAGGATTCGGACGACATGAGAAAGAAAGAAATGAAGAAAGAAATAAAGAAAGAAAGAAAGAAAGTAAGCGTCGAAAGCTCTCGAGAAAGAGCTTGCTTCGTCGCGACGAAGTTCTTTCGTTAAGACTTGCCCCTATTTACGTAAGCCATCATCTTATCTTTCTTTTTCCCCATACCAACCCCCTTCGGAGAGAACTTTTTATTAAATTATTATATTTCTTTTTTTCGGATAAATATTCGTCGTCCACTTTCAACGTGAATATTAAATAATAATAATAATAATTATTATTATTCAGTGTATCAGGGTTGGATCGAGATATTGGAAACTATTTTTCGCACGTAGCTTTTTCCACGTAATAATTCAAAGCAGATTGAATCGCGACTATAAAAAAAAAGAAAATCTGTAAGCACAGAAATTACAACCTCCTCCCTCCCCACACACGTATAATAATAATAATAATAATAATAATAATAATAACTAATAATGTTTGACTAACGATACGAAATATCAAATATCCGAATGAGAATTCTATTTATGATGAATAGAAAAGCGACAGGAAAGTACTTACGCGTTTATCTTTTTTAATGCATTGTCATTCTGAATCAGCGTGTATTTCAAGGTAGACAGTTTTATGGGGTTTTCGAGTAACTTGCACCGTGGAAAGTATCATATGTACGAATATAGATAGATATATAGGTGAGAGAGTCTTTATGTATACGCGTACACATATGTATATATATATATATATGTACACATATATACATGCATATATTTCGTAGGTTGATGGTTTCTTTTGGTTAGAGGAATAAATCATTCCGAGACACGACGGGCGCAGCGGATAACAATGTATAGTACGTAAGCTATACTTATTCACGACTCTCTTTATACGTTCTCTCGCGTTCGTGCCTCGCATAAGTTCCTCGAAGATTATAGATTATGGAACATTACGTTCTCGATAAAAGTTTCACTCTCACGCGTTGAAATACGAGCTCGACAAAAATGAGGCCATCTAAATCTTCAACGTTTTGACGTTAATCCACCTGTTCGAAGTGACGGCGATTAACACACATCAACAGACGCACACACACACACACACATACACAAACACATAGGAGCAAATATACACGCGCGTTCTATCATATACGTAAATACCTGTACGACTAAAGGGGGGTAGGAAGAGGAGGAGGGAGGGAGAAAAGAAAAAAAAAGGAATATTAACGTTGAAAGTTGCCAATCGATAACCGAATTATTATTTTTTCACCGTTCATCTCCAAATAACGCGTTTTTAAACACAGATACTTAAACAGATTGACTTTAATCCTTCATTATCGTAGAAAAAGAAAAAGAAGAAAAAAGAAAGGAATATGAAAGACAGAGAGAGAGAGAGAGAAAGGGTCGGGAGAAAAATAAGAAATTTATCGTGATTTTTAACAAAACTTATTTGCGAGAAGAATAATGAGAGGAGGAAAAAAAGGGGGATGAACAAGAATGAAAAAATAATAATCAAAGAAAAAAAAAGAAAAAGAAAAAGAGAAAGAAAAGACGTATCGTAAAATATCGATCTGAACGAGTGGAATCGCAAGTTTCTTTTTTCTTCTTCTTCCTACATAGAAGAACAAGAGAGAGAGAGAGAGAGAAGAGAGATTTATTCCAAGAGAAACGATAAGGATTCTTCAAGTTTTCTCTCCTTCTTTGCTCACACAGGTACATCATCGTCTCTCTCTCTCTCTCTTTCTCTTGGACTCTCGTGTCTTCGAGCCGGTCTTCTCTCTCAAGTGGGCCAATGTGGACGGGGCTTTGTGATGGCATAACGAGCGTGGAGAGCCTCTCCCATGCCCCGTGTAATCTGGTCTTCGGGTAATTGTACGTTATACGTCCGGGGAAGCTAGCGAGAGTTTGCGAAAAATCGCGGCTCTTTCTCTCTACCCCCCTCACCCCCTCCCCGCCCCTCCCCAAACCCCTCTGTCCCCCACCGGGTCTCTCTTTCTCGTGATGCTGTACTTTGCAGGGAGTGGATGAACAAGAAGAAGAAGAAGAAAAGGAAGAGGAAGAGGAAGAGGAGGATAAAGAGGAAGAAAAGAAAGAGGTGGAGGAAGAAGAAGAAGAAGTAGGAGAAAAGACAGGGAAAGGGAAGGTAAGGATGAAAGGGAAGGGGTAGAGTGTGTGAGAATGCTATCAGCAGAGTCTTCTCGGGGCCGTGGACCACACCGCGAGACCACCGTGCGTGCCTTCGGCCCTTCTTCGCCGATACATCCGCGATCAAACATCGACGAGCGAACGAGTAAATGCCCTTCTTGCTTATTTCTGATCGCTTTTCCTTCAACTTCTATAACCCTCTCGAAACTTCTCGCTAACTCGTACCGTATGTATACTGTTGCATCGTATCAAATGATAATCGGGTAGGTAACGAAAAATCCATTGGCACAAAACTTCGCACAAATTTCGTCTCTTTGTATTTTTATCGAAATATTTTTAATAGAATAATTATTAATTAGAATAATTATTAATTCGGGGTGAATCGAATAAGTTCGTGGGTTCTTTTTATTATTATTATTATTATTAATAATAATTTTATAAATTTTTAATGGAATAATATTTAATGATAAATATAATTTAATATAATAATATTTAATAATAAAAGATATTGTTATTATTATTATTAATAATTTTATAAATTTTTAATGGAATAAAATTTAACGATAAATATAATTTAATATAATAATATTTAATAATAAAAATATTTTGTATTATTATTTTTTATTATTATTATTTTTGAAGTACATTTAACAGGAACGAAAAATAACCATTATGCAGTTTCGATACAATAAACGGCAGGAAATTTTGGTTCGTGTTTATAATTTAAAGAAGTATCACGCGATTCAAAATCCCATTCTTTCTTTCTTTCTTTCTTTCTATTGTTCGCCTAATAATTTGTTTAAGTTGTCAATCAATAGGGAAAGATATACCAAAATGTATCGTTTCATTCTTTACATATTATATTATTAAAAAAAGTAATTCAGGAGAAAATTACATCAAATTCGAGATTATTTTCTTTTCATTCTCGTCATCGTCGTCATCGTCCTTAATAGATTCGTTTTCATTTCCTTTTTTTTTTTCTCAGTCGAAGAAAGATAGTTGATAAAATACATAAACCATTTATATGTATCATTCGATCTTTTTTTTTTCTTGTTTTTTGATTTTAATGCGACACGATCCGATTTCTAAACGCAACACCGGAGTTTTATTCTTAATTGATAATCCGTCCCGTTCGTTGTACGAATGTAAAGAACGAGTGAAAGATACAGAGAGAGAGAGAGAGAGATAGATAGATATAGAGAGAAAGAAATAAACGAATTCTCATCGCGGTGATCCGGATAAACGTCATAAATTGTCGAGGAAGTGTCGGGCGTGAACCGATCGAGCGATCACTATGCGATTCTTCCGCACGATCGCGATCAAATGAAGGATAAAAAGTGAGGAAGAAGAAGAAGAGAAAGAAAAAAGAAAAAAAGAGAAAAAAAAGAAAAGAAAAGAAAAGAAATAAAAGAGACGGAAAATAGGAATAAGGGAGAAGGAACGAAATAAAAAGATTTGTCTTTTCGATAGATTAACAATAATTAATTCGAGAAATGTCATTGTTACTTTTTAAACGGAACTTAAAAAAAAAAAACGATGGTGCAAAACGATTTCGAATTTAAAACCAGCGAGGAGAAATAAAATCGTACGAACGGAAGATAAATTGATTTTCATTGTTGGAAAAAAGCTGGACGACGTTTTAAATCCCCCCCTCCCCAATCCTCCCTTCCTCTCCCCCCGAACGGTCATTTTCTCTAACGAAGAAGATTTCTTTTTTTTTTTTTTTATTACAGAACGAAGAGGAAAATTCGATGACTACGACGAAGGAAGAAAATACAAAAAGGAAAAAGAGAAAAATGTTAACGAAGAGGAGAGTAGTATATCCGAAGAGATAATAAAAGGTTTTGGGGATTGGCGTGGAAGGTCAGATTCATTTAATCAGGGTATATCTTCGGCATAGAAACGCGACAAATCGCGGGTAACCACTTTTCGAGGGTGGTTTGGTACTGTTAGCTACACCGGGGCTCACCTGCCGCTTAACGATGTCGACGACAGGGGTGCGAGAGCGAGAACGTGTCTTTGGTTAACCAAACGTATCGGGATCTCTGGTGGGAGAGCGAACATTTTCATGCCACCGTGTTGCCCTTTCACCGCAGAAACACCGATCGTTTCGTGATATATCTATAATAGTATAGGTATATACACGTAGATACGGTTTGGAAGGTAGGTAGGTAGGTAGGTAGGTAGATAGGTAAAGGTATATACCTTCCTCTTCTTCTTTTTCCAAACACGCATACCCTAAGAAAAAAAGGAGTCATTGAAAAAAAGGGTTGAAAGTATCTTTCGAACGATACTCCTCCTCCGAGCTTTCCCAACTGACCGTGGCAAGATTTAAATGTCGCCATTTTTCGGATTCCCTGCGATAAGACCGTAAGGAGGAGGAGGAGGAGAGGGAATTGTAAAAAGGGGGATAGATTGCGATAAGAACGGAAAGAGAGAGGTTACGCACGCAGGTGTCTCTTATCGAATGGTCTTCGTTCGTGGTGGGGGGTAGCAGCGAGAGAAATAAAGAAAGAAAGAAAGAAAGAAAGAAAGGAAGGAAGGAAGGAAGGAAGGAAATAACAGAGAAGAAAAAAAGGAAGGAAGGAACCACGGGCGCCTCCTCTTTTCTCTCATCTTCCACCCTTTTCCTCGTATAGTCCTCCTCCAGCGTATCCCTTTGTTCGACGCGTGGCAAGATAAATTCAGCTAATAAATGACCGGGGGCTATTTACCGTGGCGGTAGCGCCTCGTTATCCGAACTCTTCTACTTACGTCTACGTATACATATATACGAGCCGGAGAGTGTTGCTTAAACGCGTGCGTGTATGTGTATGTGTGTGTGTGTGTGTGTGTGCATGCGAGCGAGTTACCGCCACGCACACGCCCATGAGCCGTGTTTTGCAGCATTTTGAGCACGGCTTGGTATCGGTAAGAGGCCGATAAATCTTCCCTCTCCCCCCTCTCTCTCTCTCTCTTTCTTGTTCTTTCACTCTTCTGCGTTACTCCTTTCGAAAGAGCCTCCAGAGTCATCCCCAACCTTTTTACACTCATCCTCCTCCTCTTCTTCTTCTTCTTCTTTGTCGTCGTCGTCGTCGTCGTTGATGGTACCTTGTCCTCCACCCTTTTAACTACGAGAGCTAGGAAAAGAAGAAGAAGAGAAGGAGGAGGAGAAAGGGTCACGTATAGAAAGAAGGAAAATAGAAGAATTTTCTTCTCAAGTATGTGTATACACATAAGTATAGTTTATACCTAAGGGAGTACAGTTATGCTTGCCGTCCTTTACGAGGGCGAGTGGGTCCTCGTCGTGAGGATCGAGCCCGCTATCGCGAAATCAGCGTCCGTCTTAATTATCGCCCTTATAGTCTCTTTTACTTTTTGTCTTCCTTTGCACGTTCTTCTTCCTCCTCTTCCTCTTCCTCTTCTCCTTCTTCTTCTTCTTCTTCTTCTGCTTCGTCATTGTTCGTTCTTTTCTCTTGCTCTCGTTGGACAATATCTCGTGAGGTAGCTAACCACTTGGTCAGATAGGACGATATATCAACTCGTTTCGAGGCGTGATAGGGCGAGGCAAAGCCGTGTCACGAGATGGAATTCGCAAAAATTCCTAGTACCACTTCGTCGACCAGTTTAACTACCAACTATATTATCTTTCTTCGTTTCTTCCTACTTAGTTGCAATTTTGCCAAGTCTCGTTTAAAATATCGAATATTTTGCAAATTTAATTGGTTTTTATCTTGTCCAGAAAAGAAAATTATTAAAATATGTGTCGTAGGAAGATTGAATCTTCAAAATAACGTTCAAAAAGATTTTTTAACTCGTCCAATCTTCCTACGACACCTATTTTAATAATTTTGCTAATTGTTGTAACAATCGATCTAAATTCGAATGATAGAATTTAATCTTTCTATTTTTATCATATTTTATGTGCTTTTTATATGTCTTATAAACGATTAATCGGTTGTGATAATGTATCGATATTACAACGATAATAAATTCATCGATATTTATTTTACCTACTATATAGGTTTTTATAAAAAAAAAACAGAAAAAAAAGAACAGAACAAAAAGAAAAATAATAATAATAAAAAAGACCCTGCATTTTCGCGATATGAATATGTTAATGCAACCGGATATATGTGGTTTGTCGGTGACGCGAGAGAACGCAAGGATTCAATTTTCCAGTCTCAAATTCTATCCTTCGAAAATCCTTTACGTTAGCCAGTTTTCTCTCTCTCTCTCTCTCTCTCTCTTTCTCTCTATCTTTCTTGTCGCGAATATTTCAACCTAGATATATACGGTCTCATCTCTAAAAAAGAATCTTTACGAGGAAACTTTGCATAGAAAGCCGACGCAAGGACCATTTTAAAATGCAGAACAGTCCGTTGTGACACGTTGCCTTCGTCGGGAATAAATTCTCGACGTTTTCTCTTCGACGAAACTCGGCCTGTTCTTCTTCTTCTTCTTCTTCTTCTTCTTCTTCTTCTTTTTCAGACTCCCACGCGTCTCCTTACTTTTATTATGCTAAACGGTAACGTCCAAACAAACACAATTTTTACTTTTCTCAGTTAACTCTTTTGTTTCTCACATTTGTTCATGTGTTCGATGTCTTTCAAAAAGATCCTCAAAATGACCTTACTAAAGTTTCGACAAATTTCAATCCAACGTGAGGTCCACTATATATATGTGTGTGTGATTGTGTGTGTATCGATAAATAGATGTTTATCGTATTTCTTTTAATATCATCTTTCTTTTAGAAAATCTGTCTAACGTTAAAGCCATTTTTTTTCTTTCGCGAAATATCGCGAATCACGATCGAGAACCAGAAAAAGGAGAGAAATAAAGAGAGAGAGAGAGAGAAAGAGAGGAATACGATAAAACCAATAGATGTATTTTCATTCTTTTGCTCGTTTCTTTTCGAACGATGAGATCTTCTTAAAGATGGAGAGGAAGAATATTCTTTTTAGGAAAAATTCAGATAGTATCTATCAAATGTTACTTTATATTATACGATATATATGTGTGTGTGTGTGTGTGCACGTGTATTTTATATTATCGTCCGTTGATAAAATATTTCAAATAAAATATGGATAATATGAAAAATGTTACGAATTCGAGTTGATATTTTCTAAACTCCAAAAAAAAGAAAATACAAATAAGAAAAAAAAAATTATTTATTAAATTGATTCGAAAAGACATTATTTTTTCTTTTATCTTTATTTTTCATTAAAAGAAGAGAATTATCGTTGATTAAAAATATTTCATTTTTTACGCGAAAAAGAGTTAGGCAAAGAACAAATATTAGTTCTGGGAAGAAAATGTAAAATGTTTAGATTAAAATAAACGCGGGGAACTTTTCAAATGTTAATTCTTTGTTGAAAACGAAACTCGAATCTAATTTACTGTATTATCTTGCAAGAGCAATTAAATAATAGACGTTAAACGAATGTTTCTATCTCTCTCTCTCACTCTTTCTCTCTCTCTCTCTTTTTCTATTTCTTCCCTCGTTTCCTTCGTTAAATGAGCGCATTCGCAGTGGGAATACATGATTCCGCGTTTGGATAATTCGAGCCGGAAATGACGCTCCTTGTAACACGGTTTGCGGTTGGAGTTTCCGATATCAGCGTGTTTGTTGGATATAACGAAACCTCTACTAGGAAGTTAATGCGTTTAAACGTGGCCATTAATGCTGCCTCTCGCATCATTTCAAAAAAAAGAAAAAAATACTTTTTCAAAATAAAAGCCAACAAAAATAAAAACAAAGAGAAAAAGAAGAAAAAGAAGAAGAAGAAAAAGAAGAAGAAGGTTTGGTATAATATCGGTAAGGACCGTACGATAGACCCCCTTAAATCTTCACGTATTTATGGGAACTTGACGATAAAGAAAATAAAAAATAAAATAAATAAAAAGGGATAAAGAGAAAGCAAGCAAGCAAGCAAACAAGAAAGAAGAAGAAGAAGAAGATTGGCGAGTGTAAAGGGGAGGGGTGGGTAAGAGAGAGAGAGAGAGAGAGAGAGAGAGAATAACTTGGCGAAAAATAAAGATGTACCGGCAGCCAACCATTTTTCCTTGTTAATTGAAGGAAGTAAACCCCTTATACTTGGAAGATCACGATAAGCTTGGAGAGAAGACCTCTATAAGTGAGCTCGCGCGCGCAAGCGGCTTCTTCTTCGTCGTTTCACCTTCTTCTTCTTCTCCTCCTCCTCCTCCTCCTCTTCGTCCTTCCTCACCTTTACCTTGTACAGTCCGTTGCATCCTGTCTGGTAACCATTTCTCTTCCTACCGCATATACAAATACACCCTCGCATTGTCGAGGATGACGAAAAAAAGCTCCTCGACTTCGGATCGAGCAAAATTCTTCTTCCTCTTCCTCCTCTTCTTCTTCTTCTTCATCTTCTTCTTACCAACGAATGAACTTACGAACGAACGAACGAACGAATGAACGAAGAAACTAAGAATATCGTCCTTCGCGTGAGAAAGAGACAAGATGGATAGATAGATAAAGCTTTTGATATCCCTGATTTTATCTTCAACCTCCTCTCCGGTCTCCGCGATATCTTTTTATTTTTTCCTCCCTTTCTTCCACCTCTTCTTCTTCTTCTTCTTCGTACTTTCTTCTTCTTTTTCTATATGATAAAATCCGTACCTTCGCGATTTTAGCATAGTTTTATTTTTCTTTTCAATTTTTTTTTAAAGTTATACCTCTTTTGGCGCGTTGGGGAAAATGTAATGGGGAATGATTTTGTTCCGAGCGTCTGGAAAAACGACACCATGAAGTTTGTCAAGTATTTACAACGCGCGGCAAAGCGATTTCAAGTATACGGCATGAAGTTGTCTTCTTTTCTTCTTCCCCTTTTTTTCTCAAGCAGGTCACCCATCCAAGTACTAATTGTACTCAGCGCTGCTTTACTTAAATGATCGAGCGAGAACTAATGCTGTAACCGCGCCATTACTGTTGACGCGTGAAGTAATTCGATATATCTCTCTTATATTTAGTGTGGACTGATATCTACATTTTGATATTTTTTTATTCTTTCTTATATATATATAATAATAATTATTTTTTTTTTTAAATTATTTCTTTTCTTTGAAGTTTTTTTTTGAAGTTATTTTTGAGGTTATTTAGGTTATATTCGTTTTGGTACGACAAAGAAGTATAACTTCTTACGTGCGTACATAAGTACACACATCAGTTTTTTTTTTAATCGAATAATATAATGCAACACGCGTAACCTTTAATTTTTGCGATAAACCGAAAGAAAACTTTTGCAGAGTGGCTTTGATTCTTCAATTACGTTTATCCGTCGTTTCTCTATTAATTTTAATACGAATTCTTATACGTTATACACGAACAATCTATACAATTTCCAGAATATATACATTGTTCTTAAAACATATACATTTTCAAGAAGAAAAAGACGTTCAACGAGTATCGACTTTACTTTCTCGAGAGTTTATAAATTTTATAGATGCTACAAGGGCTCTATGTATATAGCTTTCCCTTCCTTCGTTTTTTATCAATATATTATATCCAGCTTTTCTACATTAAATTTTCCCTTTTGAAAATACTTATTGTCTAGGCTTATCATTGATTTGTTTTCAAAGGAAGATTCCAGGTAATAGAATATTTATATCGAAGACAACAAATTGTATTTTTGTTGTTTTCAAATATACTCGTGTACGCTATCGTGCAAAAGTTTTTCCTTAAATATATATATATATATATTATTAATTAAAAATATAATATTAAATATTAAATATAATATTAATTAAAAATATAATATTAATTATATTATATTATATAATAATAATAAATATATAAATATATTTATATTAAAAATCTAATAAAATATATAATAATAATAAAGAAATAATATTTCACACGGAAATAAATATTATAAGGAAAAAAAAATGTCTTTTCAGAATAATTCAATAAGTATATAAATACGTATAAATATATTTACTCTTAGGTAGAATTCGAGGACAGATGTTACGAGTAAACTAAAGGGACAACTCCTTTGATCGATAGGTAAAGGGAAAGAGAAAGAGAGAACTGAGATTCGTAAGGGATCGTTGTACGCACAAGGGCATATACCTTGCGGATTAAGGGATTGCCACATGCCGACACAAGTATCCCGTTGTCGGTCCCAACAAAAGCAACAGCTGTTTAATGATTTTCGATTGTAAAGATTTATCGATAATAGAACCAAAACGAAAACATTGTTTTACGATAGAACCTTATATTGTTTTATATACCAACCGTAATGAAAATATTTTTGCTAGGAAAAAGAATAAAAAAAAAAAGAAGAAAATATATAAATACGAAAAGGTTTTACATCCGAAACGGAAGGAAAAAAATTTGTTTCTCGTGCACTCGTATTTATTAATTATACTACTCTCTTTCTCTCGAACAAAAAGAAATTAACAAAAAAAATGGTATACGTTGAGAACGAGTAAAAAAAATTCGTTTCTAAGTTCCCGTATTAATTATACTACTCTCGTACAAGCCTGTATATTTATATCTCTATCAAAAATAAAAAAAAAATAAGCAAAGCCAATTGTTATATAAAACTAGGTAGACGAGTAGAACGGATAAGAGAGTTTATAGAAAAATTGATGAAATAATTCGCTAGTCTACTTTTAAATACATATATGTATACGTATATGTATAATCCGATATACCAATGAGAATCGTTCCTGCATCGTAATGGACTTTACCATATAATGTATTTAACTTTTATCATGGAATTGTCGACACAAGGGAAGCTCCCGGATTTCTGTTTTCCGTTTCCCGTCATTCGACAGGTTTTAATCCTCCGTGTCCCTTTTGAGGTAAGTTAAAGCATGGCACGAGAGAATGACGACAGTAATAGTTGATAGTGTTACTGGCAACCCCCTATTTTACTACCCACCCCTCTTTACTATCCCCTTCTCATTCTAACGGGGCTCCAAAAAAGTGCTCATTTTAATTTCCCCTAAAAACTTTCCAGACTGTACAAAATCCTACGTCTACGTGCACGTATTTTGTGCGTGCGTATGTGTCTCTCTCTCTCTCTCTCTGTGTGTTTGTGTGTGGGTGTAGGTGTGTTAGAGAAAAGCGAGTTCCGAGACAATTTTAGAGGCAAAACTCCGATACCCTCCAAGCGTGGAATTATGCTAGCCCGTTTGAAACGACGACGGTATGTATTCTTCGTCCGCGCGTGCGTATTAATTCCTTTCGGTAATAGCACCGTCCTGATTTAATCGAAGTCGCTCGAATTTCGCGTTATTACAGAGCTCTCTCTCTCTCTCCCTCTCTCGTTGCCAAACACACGGCCATTTTAACTCAACTCAACTCAACTCAACTCAACTGAATTAAATTGAACTGAACTGAACTGAACATAACTGAACAGAACTGAACAGAACTGAACGCACGTGCGTCGGAATTACGTTCGTGTCGAGCAACCGAGACTTGCCGAGTAAAACCTCCTAAGCTCGTTTCGTTTTTACCACATAATCTAAAATACTATATATCACATATATATATGAAATAACTAAATTAAAGTTAAAGTATATACAAAAGATACAATTACATACTTTAACTGTGTATATGAATTAACAAAACAGACGAGTAGTAGTTAATGTATTCCGAAAAGAAAATAAAGACAAAGATTTTCAAGATCACACGATGCACTTTTTGTATACACATTACTCCCGTAGGATTTAATAAAACGATTATTTCCCCCTTTGAGTAAAATTCGGCCCTATACTCTTTGTCGAACCAACACGATACTGGAACGGAACGGAACGGAACAGAACAGAACGACACGAAATTATAGGTCCGGAGTAAAAACGTCGTTAAGAGCGGAAATCCTTCGTCCTCGAGCGACGAGCATGTGCCATGGTTGGAACGTATGCAAGCTTTACGGTATCAAATGACCCCCGGATTTTCCCAGAGACGACCTATTTTTTTCCTTTTTTTTTTCCCTTTTTTTTTTTTAAACTTCCTTCGCGTCTTCTCTACGAAGACAGAAAGAAGATGTCGTTTGAGGTATATAGGAGTACCACAGCGCAATCCCGTTCGTGTACGTGCTTGCATGCATGTGTGCATGCGTGCATGCGTGCACCATTCACGAATGAAAGAAATAAAGACACGGGCATACACAAACGTTCGTATAAACTTACTACTACGTGTATTTCTCTCTACTTCTTTTTCCTTTCCTCCTTTTTTCCCCTTTTTTCTTATTCTTTCGTGGGGGGTGGGGGATGGGGGGTTATGGGTAGGTAAAGGGGGACATATTAATTCGGTTAAAATATACGACAGTCGTTCGAGTAGTCGTCGCGTAACGTTTCCTTAACGCCCCAACGATCTCGCGTGAAATTCTCGCGTTATTCGAAACAGAGAGTGATGAGAATTTTTTTTTGGTAAGTTCATGAGAGAGAGAGAGAGAGAGAGAGAAGAAATACGTAAATCGACGAAAACGTTTCATCGAGAAATATGTTTGATTTTAATCTGATTTCTCTTCGCCTAACGTTGCTCGAGACATCGCGTAACTTTTTCTTCTTTATCGAGTAAAAGAGAGAGAAAGAGAGAAAGATTTACAATCGGAGATCAACTTCGTTGAGAATCGCGTGAATTCGAACGATCCTATTTAACCGAGTGATTTATTAAATTAACACGAAAATACAAATAACGTGTATAGGATGGTTAACGAAATGAATAAATATCCATCTTAAAAATTCATTTCCTTTTTCTTTTGTTTTTCTTTTTTTTTATTTTAATCAGGAAACATTAAAATGTTATATTTCTATCGGAAGAAGAATACTCGTTTTTTTTTCGAGAGAGAGAGAGAGAGAAAGAGGTAAGCTCATCATCGTCATTGATTTATGATCGAGTAAAATAGGAAGGAGAATAATTTATGGAACACGTCCGTGAGTCGACGTCGTCCTTTCGTTACTCTCGTTACGTTAATCCTTGATTAATTTTGCTTTGACGACGAGAAAGAGACAGAGAGAGAGAAAGAGAGAGAGAGAGACACTTTCGACGAACTTTTCATTACCCATCTGACACATACATACGATCAAAGCTTTTCCATTATCCGGCCAATCGTTGTAAGTAATTATAAGTAAGTATGAATTTGACAAGATCGATTTCGGAGATAATCATTTACCCTACGCTATGATCCGCGAACGGCTTGATAAACGATTACGGTATTGCTAGCACTATTTTTTCATTTTGATAACGAGTATTCAAAATTCTAAAAACATAATTTAATTACAATTTCAATTTCTTTATCGATTACGTTATCGTTTTCAATTACTACGAGGATGAGTCGAAAAATGTCTACTAAAAATTTTTTATATTCGATTTCGATTGGCCAATAAGTTTATGCAGTTTTATTTTTTTCTTCTTTCTTCTTTTTTTGAAGTTATACTTCTTTTGGCGCGTTGGGGAAAATGTGTGTGATTTTGTTCCGAGCGTCTGGAAAAACGACACCATGAAGTTTGTCAGTATTTACGACGCGCGGCAAAGCGATTTCAAGTATACGGCATGAAGTTGTCTTCTTTTCTTCTTCGCCCCTTTTTCTCAAACGGGTCACCCATCCAAGTACTAATCGTACTCAGCGCTGCTTTACTTAAATGGTCGAAGCGGGAACTAATACTATCACCGTACCATGGCATATATTATGATATTTTATTATTCTTTCTAATATATATAATATATCGATCGATTGAAAATATGTTTCTTTCCTTTTTTTTTTAAATAATAATAATAATAATAATAAATTTTTCTTTTTTGTTAAGTTATTTTTTAAAGTTATTTTTGAGGTTATTGAGGTTATGTTCGTTTTGGTACGGCAAGAAGTATAACTTCTTACGTGCGTACATAAGTACACACACCAGTTTTTTTTCTTTAAGTTATTTTTTTCATTGAAGTTTTTTTTTAAGTTATTTTTGAGGTTATTAAGGTTATATTCGTTTTGGTACGGCAAAGAAGTATAACTTCTTACGTGCGTACATAAGTACACACACCAGTTTTTTCTTTAAGTTATTTTTTTTCATTGAAGTTTTTTTTTTGAAGTTATTTTTGAGGTTATTAAGGTTATGTTCGTTTTGGTACGGCAAAGAAGTATAACTTCTTACGTGCGTACATAAGTACACATACCAGTTTTTTTTTTTCTATCTAAATATATAAATGACTCTGAAGCGTAGGCGTAATCGAATAGCCTAGGTATAATCACAAAGGTATAATAATAATTCAATGCTTTTAATGAGAAATATTTGTGTACGTACGTAAGTATTAGATGAAAGGACAAGGTTTCAATTTGAAGGAATATTTAACCTAGAAAGAAAGAAGCGTTGAAAAGATGTTAATCAAGGGCCGGCGATGGTGGTACTGATGGTGGTAGTGGTGGTGCTGCTGGTGCTGGTGGTGGTGGTGGTGGTGAAACGTTCCGAATAATTATTTAGCGTACGAGCGCTAAGTTTTCCCAGCGACATGTCGGTACACCTTAACGATCGTATTATGCTAATGCGTTAAAACGGTGCCGAGATCGTCGAGAGGCTGTCGCCACCACCTCTATCCTATACTCTAATACACACACGCACACACACACATACACACACAGAGATACTAACACCCAAAAACGTCTTTGGCGTTCTTTCTTAGCCGATGAATACGTAATAACATTTATGTCCTATAAAATGTTTCCTTGAATTTTGTTACATGCTACGTGAAAGACACCAAAAAAAATAGAAAGAGAGAGAGAGAGAATTAAATATTCGCGAGATTTCCATTCTCACACTTCCCTTTCGTCGTCTATAAAACGTACGTTTAATCGTCTTCGATCGAAATAAATAAAACGATAATCGAACCACCATTCCAAAATTACCTACATATTTGTTTATTTTTTTTTCTTTTTTTCTTTTTTTTTTTATCTAATTTCGATTTATTTCATTAGTATTTCGTTAAATATATAAACTAACAACATTTTAAACGGATGCTCAATATTTATAAGGAAAAGGGTTTTGCTTAAGATTATGCGTAGTAATATTTTATTATATAAACGTTGTTGACAACAAAATATCTCCCAATATTTCCCACTTTTATCCACTACAAATACGACCGACATTCTTCTAAACGATTTCTCTCTCTCTCTCTCTCTCATATTAATTAATTAATAAATACTATTCTCGAGCAAAGATCAAACATAGGAGAGTATCCCGGATTTAGTTTGGACTGATGGAAGGGAAAGAGATAGAGATAGCAAGAAGCCGGAGTCGAAACTGCCATGGACCCCATAATCCCACCGTAGGATTTTCTCATCGTCTCGTCATCTCGGTGCTAGCGAGAAAGATATATAGAACAGAGCCAAGAGAAGTGAAAGAGTGAGTGAGCAAACGAATAAGTGAGACAGAGAGAGAGAGAGTGAGAGAGAATGGTGGGAGGGATGAAGGGAAAAGAGGAATGAGAGAACACAAAGCAACGGGGAATGAAACGAAACAACGGAGAACCGAGTAGAGAATAGTAGTCTTCGGTGGCGAGTAGAGTGAAAGAGTGAGAGAGAGAGAGAGAGTGAGAAATGTGAGAAAGCAACATAGAAAGAAAGAGACACCGTATATATATGGACCATATGAGCGAGAGAGAGAGAGGATAGAGAGATAAAGAAAAAGAGAGATAAAATGTGAAAGATAGAGAAGAAGAAACGTGGCTTCTACTACACATTGGTCTGACGTTACGACGTTACGTATGAAGCCAATTAAGCAAAGGCCGCTTTATATCTGCTCGTCGTCCGCGCACGGCTCTACATTTTGAGGATTTTAATTAAACAAAATGAAACCACGAGGAAAGGGACGACGACGACGACGACCAGGAGAGAGGAGAAAGAGAGAGAGAGAGAGAGAGATAAAGGAAGAAAGAAAGAGAGCAACGCACGGACGTGCCACATACCTTCGAGGTTGCCGCTTTCAGTTTTACCTTTCAGAATGCTTTTCGGTTTGGTCTTTACTCTGAACCCAACGACGCGATATCTAACGTACACACGTATCTAACAACCAACACAGGAAGTTGAATAGTAAAAGAGAACTATATCCCCGGAAACAGTTTTTACTCTTACTCTTACTCTTTCTCTTTTCCTCTTTCTACTTTTTTCTTATTCTTTTTCTTACAATATACATATCGAAAGATCGGTAAGAGAAGAAGATGCTAACGTGAAGATATATCTACATATAGATCTTATCTGTTTCTATATATGTGTATACCTTCCTCTTGAAGGAAGGAGGGAATGAAGAATAAGAAGAAAAGTATCGAAAGATTTCTTTGCCCTCTTGTACCTGTTTTCCAATTTCCAGCTGACGACCCTAGTATAGAAAGTACGTATTATATATATATATACTACATTCGCAAGATTTGATCTCTCGATGCACGTTGTTGGATACAGGACGTTTCACAATATTGTAGGCTCGCTTTGCACGAGTAAAAGAATAAGAAGATGAAGAGGAAAGAGGAGGAGAGGAAAGGGAACTAATAGAGAAGGGGGATCTTTGATTTAAACCCTCGTCACACCACAAAATTCGGCTAGAAATCGAATTCTCAGAGCATCGAATGACAATTTGTTCGAAAGAGATGGAGATGAAGAAGGAAAAGAAAGAGAGAAAGAAACACGGGCACGGAATAAAAGAAATGAAAGAAAAGATTCCAGATAGACGTGTACAGAGAGATAGTATGTTGTATCACATATACATTCGTGCAAACCCACACACACACATATATATATATAGGACCGATGTACCAGAGAGATCTTATCTTTGGTAGTAGGGTATAGGACCTATGGAAAATGTAAGGATGTGCCCTATACCAAAGTGATCCGGTTTGGTAGTGGTACTAGGTAACCGGGCCTTAACGATCGTGTCGCGAGCGCATTCTTCTTCTCCTTCAACTCGTATTCGCTTGGCTATCATCCGCTCGCGATCCGCTCGACCCGATACTTTCGACAGAGTTGCAATTTGCTCGATGTGAATTTCTCTCTCTCTTTCGTGGCCGACTCCTTCACGGTGCTGCCACGACAATAAGATCCTTATCGGGGAGCACAGTACGTTTCTACTACGTCTCCTCCTCTTTTTTTTCCTCCCCCTTTCCTTTCTTTCTTTTTTTATTTTTTTCTTCCTTCCTTCCTTCCTTTTTCTTTTATTATTCCACCTCGTCTACTACAGTCCCCATCCCTCTCAACTTCGACTCACCTAACTCTCCCCACCCCACCACCCCTGAACCCCAACCCCATTCCTCCGTCTTCTTTTCACTTCCGTCTCTTCCCTTTTTTCTTCCTTCTTCTGCTATTCGTCGTTCGCGTTTTCGCCTACGTTCACTCGGATCCATCGAACTATATCTTATTTCTTTCTTTCTTTCTTTATTTCTTCTTCTTCTCCTCCACCCCTCTAACTCTCTTAGTTTTCAGGAAGGATCTTCAATGTATTTTCTTCAAAGACTAGAAAAGAGAAACTATCGAGACGATAAAAAGAATGGATCTTTAATAAATAATGTACCCAAGTCTAGGACGTTAAACGTGGACACGGACCATTCTCTTCCCCAATTCACCCCTCCCCCGATCTCTTGTCCTGTACACAATTCTAAAGGTTTTTCCTTTTCTTCGAAGGGAAAAAGAATGAACGAGACGGAACTAAGAGAAGATGTTGAAGATGCTTTTGCGAAACGGAGTGGCCTGCTTTACGGTTCTTTCCCCCTTTTTCTTCTTCTTCTATTTCTTCTTCTTCTTCTTCTTCTTCTTTCAGATGAAAGAAATAAAAAAGAAAAAGAACGAGAAAAAAGGGCCTTCTCTTCCTCGAGTAGGAGCTTCGTAGCTCTTGCATCGCATGAGATCGTAAAGGAGACGTAAAGAACTACCATGGAAGAGAAATTTAGTCGATTTCTGTGTAACCCTACGATGGAGAGAGGGGGGGGGGAAGGGGGACGGGGTCTCATGCAACGAATCTACAAATACCAACAATAGTTCTATCCTTTAATCTTACATTCAACCCTCTCTTTTATGCCGAACGAGTGTGCGCGTGCGCGTGCGTGTGTGCGTGTGTGTATGTGTGCGTGCGTGCGTGGGTGTCCAGTTCTACTTCTCTAAGGAATTATTAACGAGCGTGTCTTCTGTCTCTACCTTTCAAAGATTTCCAGCAATAAATTTTATCACGTTTTGGGCTTTTTCGATTTTTCGAATAAAACGAAACATTTTTGAAGTGAAAATTTCTTGAAAATCGGTTGCGATTTGAGACTCCGTTTTAAACGAAAAATCTTAAAAATGGGATGGAAAGAAATAATCCTGTCCGGTTGAACGGGTGAAGATTTGTTTTTTTCTTTTCTTAAATCGGCCCGAACCACGACGACGACGAATCGTTGAATCGAAAGATTATTTAGTTGTATCGGAATTTATCTTACGATAAGTTTGTGCTATTTGTACGGTGTTTCTTATCGACTACGTTTCACGTTTATAGTCGGAAATGAGATATACAGAAACGTATATAGTAACTTAGGAATGATGGGGGTGGGTGTTGGGGTGTGGTGAAGTAGACGGGGTCCTCGGGGGAGGGGAGAAAGAGTTAGAAGTAAAAAAGATAGCTATAAAAATGTTTCGATAAATATCGATTCCGGTGAACTACGTAAACGCTACTTTTATCGGCTAAATTCCATGAAGAGGAAACGTTCCTACTACATTCTTATATATATATATATAAATACGTATTCTTACTTACGTATTTATTATACGTCTTACGTATTTTCACGAACAACGCGAAAACAACTAATAACGCAATAAAAAGGTGGGGCGGGGGGGTTTATTTTGTTTATTTTGTTTCAACGTCTATACGTAATTACGTTTCCTCATCCCCGTTACGTTCCTTCACGGTTTCGCACGATTTTCGATTTCTTTTATAGGACGATAACGATAACCGTTTGAAAATTAAACATCCTTCGACGAAAAATCTGCCGTTGCTGGTGCTGTTGCTGCTGCTGCTGCTTGGTTTTTAACTTGCAATTAAAAAAAAAATAAAAAAGAAATTTCGTCGTCGTCGTCGTCGTTGCGTACAGTAATGGATAGTTAGTTTCGTAACAATGTTTATATAATATATCGGTTTTTAACACCGATAATTCAGACCTCGTTTCTCTTTTTCTATAGACGTTAACCGCGTGTGTACGAATTTTTAATATTAAACTCTACTCGGTGTATTTGTTATTTTTATTTTTATTCCTTTTTTTCTTGTTTTTTTTTTTTACTCCTGCTTCAAATTAAATTCATCGTGTACGCATTTTAAAAACACTATATCTGTTAATTAACGAAATTCAACTCGCTTGATTATATCACCCAAGAGATATATATATAGAGAGAGAGAGAGAGAGAAAAATATACGCAAATAAATATTTTTCTCATTAATCTCGTGCAATAACGTTAAGTTAATCGTTATTAAATATGAAAAGTCTCGATTGCATAAGCCATAATAATTTTATTTCAACGTAATACGAGAGAAAACGAGAAAAAGAAAGAAAGAAAGAAAGAAAGAAAGAGAGACAGAAAGAGAGAGAAAATAGTTTGGAGTTAAATTTTCCTGGACCGAGGGAACGAGTGTATCGTTTTGAAAAGGACTTTATTAAAATCCTTGAAGGAGAAAGAGAGAGAGAGAAGGAGTGAGTAGGTGGGAGAGGGGAGGAAAAGGCAGGAAAATTATATAGGAAGGATAATTGAAGGGGCAGGTGGACGAAAGTGTTACGACGGGTAAGAAAAGCGGAAAAGAGGAGTGGAGGAGGGGTGGATTGGATCGGGGTGGGAAGTTGACGGGGGTTGATCGGGATTTCTGCACCCCCGCCCACCTTCCACCTTCCCCCTCCTCGTAGTTTAGCAACTTTTTCTTTGGACTTGGTCGAGAAAGTTTGCGGGAATCCGTGCGAGTGAAACGCCGAACGGAGATATTGTCCTGGCTCGCTCCATTGAAATCTTTCCATTTTCTGCTAAAGAAGGTGGGAAAAAGAAGGGTGGAATAAGGTTGAAAGAAAAGCTGAAAGAAAGGGAAGAAGAAAAACGACGACAAGCTTTCCTATTTCGTTTCTATGCGAGTTTATTATCTCCTTACCATCATAGCGAGTTCCTTCTAATCGAATTTTTTCTTTTATTCCTTTTTCTTTTTTTTCCTTATACAATATTTTGTTCTCGTACAATAAACAATTCGTTCAACATCGTTCGAACTTTCAAATCGAACTCGACGATTTTTATTTCGTATTCGGGTTTACTCGTACTCATTTTTTTTTTTTATTTCTATCTTCATGGTATTTCTTAATATACATTTCGTTACGCGTATATATATATGTGTTTTTTTTTTTTTTTGTAAATATATATTTTTCTCCAGAGATGGATTACAAATTTTACCTGGGGGAAGGGAGGGGTGTTCAATTTATACGTCGATGGATTGAAAAAGTTAGTTTCCAAAGAAGTTTGACTTTTTCGAAAATAGATTTTCAACTTTTCTTAAAATGATTACAAGCTTTTGGAACGAGATGGAAAGGGTATGGGTAAACGCGATTAACGAAATACGCTCGACAAAATGAAATTCATTTTTCTAACAGATCGTCAATATTTTTGTTGTTAATCCAAATGAAATGATAAACACCATTATCAACTTTTTCAAAATTTATTTATCAAAGTATACTCGTTGTTGTTGTTGTTGTTGTTGTTATTGAAATAATAAACAGAATGCTATTAGTTTAAAAGTCCGGAGTCCCAACATATTTGTAATATATATATGTAAAAACATTTCAAAGTAAAAATATAGTGCAGGGGTAGTGGGGTCCTGGCTAATGCATAAAAGCGAAATCTAGTGGGCAGGTTGGACGCCGAAGGCCATTCGACCTGGTTACAATAACGTTTTTTTCGATATATACATAGCACAACCGTAACCCATGTGTACTTCGGGTACTATAGTACACGCGCTAACGAATAAAAAAAAAAAACGCACCGAAAGCAACCGAATATATATATATATAGATATCCTCCACATTTTAATTTACTTTTTAATCGTGGCACCGATTGAATTTTCATCAAGTCGCCGAAAATAAAAGAAGGAAAAGTGAAAATAAAAATTTATATGTTACCGGGAAGCATATTGACCGGCGTTAATTAGAAACACTCGGCGAATTTAATTAACAAGAAGAACGATTGGGTGGGTGGGTGTTGGTATTCAACCCGCGGAGAAAAAAAAATGGAATATCGATGGAACGAAAGATTGATCGAATAATAAGAAACAATTTTTGTTGCTATTGTCATTTATTTTAAAGTGGGTTTTTGATAAACGAAATTTTTGTTGATTCTTAGAAAAAAAAAACAAAAAATAAAAATAAAAAAAGACTTTTCAATCGAATTCATATTAGCATTATTATCATAAAATACGCTACTGTACTATACTTCGTATAAAGTATTTTTTTCTAAAAAAAAAAAAAATATTCTAAATAAAATGTAATAAAAAAAAAAGAAAGAAAACGTTGAAACGATGTGAAATATTTCTTGTAAAAAAAGGAAAAAAAAAAAAATATGCGTTGTTTCTGGAGTACATTTAGATTTGTGTAATTCAGAAAAAATCACCCAGTATACCGTGCACGGTTGACACGCATTACACGAGTGTAACGGCGTACGAAAGGAAAGTAATCGATGCATTTGGTGTCGAGTTACGAAGTCCGCTCGTATATCTTTCGAATATATCGTGTACTCCTCGCCAGCGCGCCATGCTTTATAGTTTATCGCTATGACGAATTAGAGTCGTTAGGAGGAAAGGGAGGAAAAAGAAAAAAAGACAACAAAAACAACAAAAAAAGAAAAAAAAATAAGATAAAATAGCGAGATAAAAATGAATTGGAGTAAATTTCAGTATTCCTATCTCTCTCTCTCTCTCTTTCTTCATATGAATAAATAAATAAATAAATAAATAAACAAAAAAGAGAAAAACATTAAAGAATGCGATAGATCTGTCGCAATTAAAATAATTCACGAAACCGGTGATTCGAAACGTTTTTCTTTTTTCCCATTTATTTATCGAATTCTTTCTCTAATCTTTGTTTTTTTTTTCGTCGGGTTGTGTTTCCTTCTTCTCCGGTCGGATTTTCTCGTTTTAAAGAAAACCGTGAAAAATTTCTCGATCGCGACGCGTCCCGCTGTTTTTTACCTGCGGAACGAAATAAGGAAAAGAAAAAACAAAGGTAATGTTAGAAAAAGGAATAGATAGGGTGAACGAAGAAGCTGCTGCTGTTGTTGTTGCTGTTGGTGTTGCTATGTATTATAGCTAGTTTCAGAGTAAAACGGTAAAGCCGACATCTTTGTTTTAGAGAGGAGCTTAACGTTCGCGTTAACGTCCAAGTTAACGCTCGAATCCTTTACGACTGTAATCATGGTTCCTTGAAAGACCTATGAGAAGGGAAACAAATAGATAGAAAAGAAAGCCTATAAGGTAACAGTCGGTTGATGTTCTTAAGCCTCCCACTGAAAGACACATAACAGAAGGACTATAATTTACTAGCGATAAATTTCTTTTCCCTTTTGGAATATAACTACGTTTCCAACAGTTTTTCGATTCTTTTTCATCTTCTTCTTCTTCTTTTTTTAACTTTTCATATAACTTTATAAATTAGTAACAGCATACTCAAACCATACGATAATTATTTTCAATATATTATCACTGTAAACGTGGATCGTTATAATAAAAAAGGATGCGAGCTTAAACGTAGAAACTTTTATTCGAAAAATCGGACAACATTCTATGGTGAATAACATTTTGACATTTCATTATTTTTTAATTAACAGGTAAGGTACATTTTGTCATGAACAAAAACCCACACTTTTTATAATAGCTAAAATATTACCACGTAGAAAAAAAGAAAAGATTTATTTTAAATTCAAACCCTCTAACAAAAAAATCTATATATATATATGTAAATCGGGTTTTCAAAGGATTAATATGAAATTCATTCAGCAAGGACGATATTATCCTAGCACTTCATTAAGAGTAGATTTCTTACTTTTGTATAATAGAATGACTGTTGCTCAAAAGTATTCGAATAAAGCTTTAAACGTTATACCGCATAACGAACGAAAGAACGAATGAACGAGCAAATGAACGAATGAACAAACGAACGAAAATGGGAGTTGGAGAAAAGAGAATAAAATGTGTGTATGTGGGTGTTGGTGTGTGTGTGTGTATGTGTGTGTAAGAGAAAAGGGAAAAGTCAATTGCACACAACGAGAAGTAGTAAGTACATAGGAAATTTTTCGAGTGGACGGAAATCGTGCGAGAGCTCACGGGGTTCTCTTTCTATCCTCGTTAACCTTGCAATCTCGGATACTTACTGCTCTCATTATCCCGTTTCTACGAGCTCGCGTGCCCATGAAACTAACCGTTTTCTCTTTACGATCGCGAGAGAGTTAGTAACGAAACCCTTTCCATAACCTACGAAATAAAAAAGAGAAAAAACGAAAGAGAGAGAGAGAGAGAGAAAGAGAAAGAGAGTAAAACAAACGATATTTTCCATCTTTTCAAACATTACTTTTGTATATTACGTTACCATCTTTCTCCCGTTATTTCTTTCATCTTGCTTCCTTAAAAAAAAAAATAATAGATACACCTAAGTACTGTTATTCCAAAAAAAAGAGGAAGATGAAAAAAATCTCTTCGTTAACCATCTGATTTTTTTCCATATGACACGTCGACTATTATTTTTTTCTCTCTCTCTCTCTCTCTCTCTTTCTCTAACCCCGTTCTATTCATCGCGAACAATCGAATCGGAATAATGAATTTTTTTTTTCTTCTTTTTTTTTTTATTTAAAATGTACAAGAGCTCGTACGTTACATGGTTAACTTTTATCGACATTTCGCACATCTGCCACTTTTCCATGCTAACGTAGCTAAAAATTTATATATCTCTGTCTTTCTCTTCATATATATATATATATATTGGGTTGGTAACTAGGTGAGGATTTTTTGGTCGACAACTAAGCGAGTATGGTTACTTTAATAAAAACCTACAGGTCCCCCGGGGGACCAATATTCTCCCTCTTACTTTTTATCTCTCTATCTCTTTGTATAAAAAAGTATTTACGTAAATATATATCTATATATAAAGAAAATATAAAGAAAAAAAAATAATTAAAATAAATTTAAAATGTGCCAATTTTTCGATGCGGTCGCTTCCCAGTAGGTTTTTGTTAAAATAAACATCCTCGCTTAGTTGAGAACCCGATAAATCAAACCCACATTTAAATATATCAGTTAAGAATTTAAACAACAATATTTACTTTCTCGATGTTATTCATTCCTTGTTGATTTATTTTCGTTTCGTTTCGGTTTACCGAAAGAAACATCCCTTCCCTAATCTTTCTCACTTTCATTCCTACTTTTAAAATATGAAGGAACATTTAGTTGGCAACTAAAAAATCCGCAATCATTTCATTGCCAACCCAATATATATACGTATGTATATGTATATAGGTCTACACACAGGTACCAAGAGTGAAAATAGGACGACTACATGTAACGTTTTCAAATAAAATGGGTGAAACGATCGAGATTTTAACAAGGCGTGAAACTTTTATCGTCTTGTTTCACAGAACCTCGATATTTATTCGTACAATAGTTTAATTGGTCGATTTAAAGGGACGCTCGTTAACACCACTTTGTTTGACCTGAGAAAAGTAAGTATATTCCATAGGATAATACATCTTTTACCTTTAATTCTACTTCTGTCTACATTTAACAAAATCAACTCCTTTATTTTACCCGTAATTGTCTATACATGCACATACACACACACACATATATATATACATATGTTCTATGCGGATACAGATATCGCTTAATTGCGAGAACGTTTCTTCCGCACGTGACCATGGTCCTGTAACCGAAGTCGTATACTACTGGCAACCATGTACAGATATACACACACACACATGCATACTTATTAGATTTATATTTATCTCTACATACCTACACTACCTACCAAAAGTTTCATATCTTTAAGTAAATTCCGAATAACGGGATATTTGTAAGAAAATATGAATGATTTAAAAAAACTGGTGTGTGTACTTATGTACGCACGTAAGAAGTTATACTTCTTTGCAGTACCAAAACGAATATAACCTCAATAACCTCAAAAATAACTTCAAAAAAAACTTCAAAGGAAAAAAATAATTTAAAAAAATAAATAATTATTATTATATATATATAAGAAAGAATAAAAAAAACTGGTGTGTGTACTTATGTACGCACGTAAGAAGTTATACTTCTTTGCCGTACCAAAACGAACATAACCTCAATAACCTCAAAATAATTTCAAAAAAAAACTTCAAAGAAAAAAAATAACTTAAAAAAAAAAAATATTATTATATATATAAGAAAGAATAAAAAAAAGAAAAAGAAAATATCAAAATGTAGATATCAGTCCACACTAAATATAAAAGAGATATATCGAATTACTTCACGCGTCAACAGCCATGGCGCTGTGATAGCATTGGTTCCCGCTCGATTCATTTAAGTCAAGCAGCGCTGAGTACGATTAGTATTTGGATGGGTGACCCGCTTGAGAAAAAAAGGGGAAGAAGAAAAGAAGACAACTTCATGCCGTATACTTGAAATCACTTTGCCGCGCGTCGTAAATACCGACAAACTTCATGGTGTCGTTTTTCCAGACGCTCGGAAAAAAATCATTCCCCATTACATTTTCCCCAACGCGCCAAAAGAAGTATAACCTCAAAAATAACCTAGGTAGATTCATTTGTCTAATATGATCAAAATGAGCTAACGAATCGAAGCTTTTGATCGGTAGTGTATAAATGTATCTACGTGTGTATATGTGTTTGTATGTGTGTACGTATATCTCTTGGTATCCGGAGCGTAACACTCGAGTAAAACTGGTTCCATGGAATCAATGGGGCTCTCGCTATCTGATCCACGGCACCTAGTATGTGTCACCTACTGTACAGATAACCACATTAATGGTGTCCCACGGAATGTGACCCACTGTGATTTACGGGAAACCGAGGGACCGGATTTCTTTTTGCTCGGACACTCGCCGACCCGTAACCAGAACGAGATAGGGAGAGGAAGAGAGGAAAAGATATATAGGGACAAAGGGTGAAAGGGAAAGAAGAAAGAAAGAAGGGGACATTTTCGTTGAAAATTAACTCGATTGAGTGGCAGATAGTAAGAGAAATGTATCGTATCTTTCTGACTAGGAGATGGTCAGGATTTTGTTTTCATTTTTTGCACGCTAGTTTGCAAAATTACGAGATAATAATTGCTCGATTTCATCGCTATTAACCACGAACGAAACGTATAATAAAAAAGAAAGTGCATTAATTAATTGCAATCTAATACTCAAAAAAGAATGTAATATTCAAGCTTATCCAATCTGCGATTGCGATGAAAAATATCATCGATAATATTGCGAATAACAATTTGAACGTTTTATTTATTTATGTGTCGTCCAATAACAACTCGTTTTCTCTGCAGGAAGATCTAATATATATCAAATGTATCGTCGAGAAGAAAGAAAGAAAGAAAAAATGGATATATAGTTATAATTGTATACAATTAAGCGGTACTTCGAGTTGGTCGAATAAAAAAAATGATAAAAAGGAATACGAGTAGAAACGATTAATTTTCTTTATAGACTAGAATGATATTCGTAAGATGACCATGTTAACGTATACGTAAGGGGGACATACGTACTCACGTACTTATATATGAATTTTATGAAATGATGATTCTGCGGGTGCAATAAGAATTTAACGCGAACTGGCCCCTATGTAATAAGTCTTTTTATCTTTTGGCAAGGAACTTTATTGCGACATTAAAATAGTGCGACTATTTAAAGAAGACGTCAAGGTGTCGTCTTTCTCCATAAAGATAACGAATGTAGTTAACCGGTTCTATACTTTTTTAAATATTACACAATATTACCAACTCGCGAAATACACTCTCTCTATCTCTCTCTCTCTCTCTATCACACTGTTTTTAACGTCGATAAATTTAGCAAGGATCTTCCCGTAGCTTGAATTCTTTCTTCTTATTCTTTTTTTTCTTTTTTTTTTTTTTTTTTTTACATTTAATTATACAACGTCGAGAGACTAAAATCAAAACGAAACGAGAAATCAAAACTAATTTCCGGGATTTCTTCCCACGTAAAAACAATTAATTATTACGGTTCGTTGAAAAATCGTATGGCGAAATATAAACGAGATAAAAATACAAAGTTAAAATAATGAATAAGAGTATTTAATTCATAACCGTAGATTGACTGATAACACAAAACGAATAAGTTTGAACGACGATAGATTTTCCACAATATTCTTTTTTACTCTTCCGTTATTCCTTCAACCCATACCACCCCATTTCCCCCACCCACCGTCCAATTGTAAATTAAACGTCAACATTATTCTTTCTCGTTCGGATTTATTTCTCATCGGAGATAGGAGTTAAATTAATCAATCCTACGGTTAATTAATTCGATCCGAAGAAATAACTAATCGTTGGTATAATTAAATCGTCTGTAATGTATATATCTAAATATTATGATCGATATAAATATACGACAAAGTTAATCCGTCCTCTCGTCGTATCGACGAATTCGAATATTACGAATTAATTATTTGCACATTATTCGTGTGACCGTGACATAATCGTACGGAAAAAGAAAAAAAGAAAAAAAAAAAAAAAAAAGAAAAGAAGAAACAAAGGGTGGCGGGCGGGAGGGAGAAGAAATTAATGGATGAAAAATGTACTATTAGGAGTACAAAAAGAAACGTTTCGAAAGAGGGAGAGTAGAAAGAAGCGACATAAACCGACGAAATGACGAGAATCGCGATGCAAAGGATTAAAGCTTTCGCGTTTCTTAGATTTGGGACGAGAGCGAGACCTCGACTCTGGCTGGCACTTTTTAACAGCAACGCGAACGTATAAACGCTGACCCAGATAAATTCTTCTAACGGGAAAAAGAAAAGGAAAGACGGAAGAGTAGGAAAAAAAAGAAAAAAAAATAAAACGAGAGGAAGGGGGAGGGGAGGAGAGAGAGAAAGAGAGGGAAAGAGAGAGAGAAAGAGAAGGAAAAAATTGCGAGGATGCGCGTGCTTTGTCAGGATAAAAAGAAAGCAAGAAAAAGAGAGAGAGAGTGAGAGAGAGAGGAAAAAAAAAGAAGATAAAGATAAAAAGAGGTGTGTCTGTCTCGGGCTTGCGTTTGAAGCTCGAGTGCTAGAAAAACACCGACTGCAGGTGTTCTCTTCCTCTTCCCTTTCACCCTTTTCCCCCCAACCTTGTTTCTTTCTAACAACCCTTTCTTTAATACTCATCTACTACTATCGTCCTAACTTTTTCCACCGGTGGCACAAAATTAAGCGCATTCGTTATTCCGCGTTACGAGAAGAATTTCATCGTTCGATCGACGATTTTCTTTTTTTTTTATTTAAAAAGATATCCTCTTCGTAAACGATAGAAGAAAAATGTCGATGGAGGAACCACTCGGAGTACTCGCGTATGGCCATTTCTTCATGCGTGTTTAAAGCACGGGGAAAGACTTTGATTTTGTTCCGGTAAATTTATCATCCTACGACATTCTCTTTCATCTTCCGATCCGAAAGAAGAAATACGAGAGAAACTGCCATTCCTTCTTCCTTCCTTCCTTCCTTCCTTTCTTTCTTTCTTTCTTTATTCATGTAGTATCACGTTTTACGCGTCGATGATATTCACGGACGTGGGACTCGTTTTCAAGTATGCATCTACGGTAACTTTCTATCTATCTATCTCTCTCTTTCTCTTTCGTGAAAAGATCAAGATTATTACGTAGGTTGGTATAGTCCAGGAGAATCGAAAAGAGTGACCGGAAAGAGAAAAGATAGAAAGGGGAGTGAGTGACTGACTGAGTGACGGAGGGAGGGGGGAGGGAGGAAGAGAGGGTGGTAGAAACGGTAAACGAGAGGGAGAAGGAAGAGGAACGTTTCCATTCACCCATGTGATTCGCGTTCTTCCTCTTTGATATCATTCCGCATTCATAGGAGCCGTTCGAGACGAAGATAAATCGAAGTCTTTCAAGGAAAATCGTAGCCTTTCCTCCCCTTTCACCCCGTTCCTCTCTAACCCGCCTCCCCCCGCTCCACCCCTCCTCGGGGGATACTCCTTTTCAATTTTATCTTTCCTGGGAAAGTCACGGACGCGTCGTCCCGTGCGATCGACCTATCTTTACTCTCTCTCTCTCTCTCTCGTTTTCTCTTTTATTTGATCTATCTATCTTTATCTTCTTTCCTCGTTCCACTTGGAACGTTACTAATGAACGAAACCTCGTTAGCGGCTTTATCACTTTTCTGATAAAGCCGCTTCGCGCTGTGCGTGCCCTTTCGGTAATAGAGTTCACGGAGACGGAGCAATAGTTGCTATGAGAACATAAATTACATTTACGTATAGTTGGTATGGTGTCCCTGTGTAAGTGTACCATAATGTACCTCGATGAAAGAAATTATCAAGCAAGTATGTATATGGATACGTTGTTGCGTATGATATTCATACTCATACTTATATTTTTAGTTACTCTCACTTACTTATTTACTTACTTACTTACTTACTTACTTGTGCTTACTTACTCGAAAAGATTTCTATAAACGTCTTTCGTGTCCGCTTGATGAATGTGTGTGTGTAAGAGAGAGAGAGAGAAAAAAAAACTGGAGATAAGGTTTTTCGTTAAATGGATTAAGGGAGGACTATCGGTGAAAAAGTATGAGGGTTAGTGAATGATAAGCAAAACGAACGAATGAACGAACGAACGAACGAACTTACATCGTAACCAACTTCGTTCGAAAATATACGACTAATTATTATTATTATTGTTATTATTTGAGTTCGGTTTAAAATAAATATTTTTTTGTTTATATCTCATTAAGAAAATATTATAATGGGAAAAATATGTTATTCGAATTTTTTTGCGATGAGACACACGGTCGTCACCGTTCCGCGTGTTTGTTGTATTATCACATTTTTTCTTTTTTTTTGTTTTTTTTAAACGAATCGTAGCATTTAAATAACTATTAATTAAGAAGTCAATATATGTATATTATGTATATGAAAAAAAAAAAAAATAAAAAGAAAGAAAATAAAAATGGAAAAAACATACTTCGTAAATTTGACGATAGATTCTTTCGATAAGTTTCGTATCGAAACTCGTTATCGATTCCAACTCGTTAATAAATAATCGCGAGCGAGAGGGGAGCAAAAAGGAAATAAAAAGTAAAACGTGAGTATCCTTCTGTACGTGCCGTTTGTAAAACGTTAAAATGGAATTCGCGCGATAAAGTCTCGGATATTAGCATAATTTGATTTGGACTTTGGAACAGTGTAGACGACAGCTCGCTCGATCGAAAAACCCTAACCTCGGTGTATGACGTTTTATCGTAGGATTATTATTATAGTTGTAAAAAAAAAAAAAAACCAAAAGAAAAAAAGAAGCAAGAAATCAAAAAGTAGTAAGAAAAGATCGTATAGATAAAAGATGTAGATATAAAGAAACAAGAGATGCGGATTGAATTTAAATAACGAAATATAAAAAGAAAAAGGGGAAAAAAAGAAAGGTAGGAACCCGGAGGAAAATAAAAATTAAAAATACACACCCGCGCACACGTAACATATACACACACACACATACACACACACATATTAATACGCACACGTACGCGGAATGGAAAAGGTAATACGCGTATTGTGGTGGTTGATGATGGTGTATGAGTTGAAAGATAAAAGAGAAAATAGTGAGGCGTGCATATTAAAGTCGGCTCGTGCGTCGTAGTCATTCGAATACAGAAGAAATAACGCTTTAATACGGTTGAATCGATCGTAAGGAAGTCCATTGTTCCCGTGCACAACGCAAAGAAGAAGAAGAAGAAGAAGAAGAGAAGAACGGTGAACGGTGAGGTTCGTTCCTCCATGCATGGAGGTTGCTCGAGTCCAAGTTCGTGGGTGTGGGTGGGCAGAAGCGAGAGAGACCGGACATCTCCACGAGATTTCCAAGGGGTCGGCAACGAGAGAAAGAGAACTTATGCGAACGAACCTTTCTACAACTTGCTCGAAGAAAAACTCGCTCGTCTTTCTCCATCTCTTAAGTTAAAATATCCTCAAGGGAATTTTATATAGCCTTTCATATTAATACAACGCTATTACTATTGCGATTGTAAAACATCCAATCCGGAATATTTCTTTTATTTTCGATTACTTTATTCGAATTATATTCAGTAATAAATATAAAACTAGCTCGTCTCGGTCACACGGTCAGTCAAAATTGCATCTCAATAATATTACATTTATGGTAAGTGTTATGTTTTATATAATATTTGTCAATATTTTAAATAGAAAATTTCTATATCAGAGTCATGGTTGTATTTTCAGCCAATAAATATATCAAGTTCATTTTTGGTAATGGACAATTGTTCGGAAAATTAGGATACTTCGAAGGTTGGAAGAGTTATTTTATTTTCATCAAAAACGATTATTATTATTATGTAAAACGTTTTTCCTCCAAGAAATGTATTGAAAGATTTTCGACGAACGTATGAATGATGCAAGAGTCATGGAAGCATGAAAAATACGTTTTCCATGACGATACATGAGATTTTCTCGTCTTCTTCGGGAAGGGGACAAAGATTATTCGATCGAAAGGTAAAGACTATCTTCTTGTCCCCCCCCTTTCTCTCTCTCTCTCTCTCTCTCTCTCTCTCTCTCAAAAGATAAATATATATATATAAAGATAAAAAAAAGGGGAAAAAAAATATCGTGGGGCGAAAACGCTTGACAATATACTAACGGCAAGCCGTATTTCATCGGTCACGTCGCGATAATTGGATTTAGTAGGAGCACAGCAACAGCAACAGCAACAGCAACAGCAACAGCAACAGCAGCAGCAGCAGCACTGCAACGTGCGTGGCAGTGCATCGCGACCGGAGGAACTCTTTCGAATTTTTGAAGCGGATAGTCTCGAGGAATAATAAATACGCACAGGTATTTTCATTATCGAAACCTTGACGGCTCTTTCCTCGTCGAGGCAGTAAAGCGTCATCGTGAAACGAGCCTACCGTGATTTACGATTTGAGTCATCCCTATAGGTATAACCATTGTTTATCATCGTTTCTTTCAAATTTCTCATCACCCCCCCTTCATCCCCTCTTACCCTTCCTTCCTTCCATTCCTTCCATTTTTTTCTTACCCAATTATATTTCATTCTAATTTCACTTGGTATATAAGACTAATACAATTTCGTTTGAAAGAAAGTCCACGAAACGCTCGAGGGGGTGGGAGTAGTTAAAAGAAACAAACGATTGTAGTTGGTTAATAAACAACATCGTGTCTTGGGACTCGCCAGTTGGCGATTCGCGAAACCGTAAAAAGAAAGAAAAAGAAAAGAACAAGAAAAAAGAAGGAAGGTGGAAGAAGAGTCATCGCTTTTGCGTTTGTCCGTGCAACGAAAAAGTTAAAAGGAAATAAGTGTGTCCTCTCGCGGGAACGTCGTCGTCGCTGTAAATTTGCCTAACAATACGAACGAAAAATATCCTCCACTCCGTTGTGTGTTTCCCTCGGTTAAGGAGAAGATATATATATATGTATATCGTTCGGCATTCGCCACGCCTAGCTCATTCTCCTTGAAAACCCCTGTCATTTCTGTCGGTCGTTTCGAGTCATCTACTCCCACCCCCTTCTTCTTCTTCTTCTTGTTCTTCTTTTTAGTTTTCTTTTTCTTTTTCTAGAGTCCCCACTCTTCTCTCTCTCTCTCACTCTTGTTCTCTTTCCCCCTCTTTCTATTACTAATCCCCATAGGCCTTATGCACCGCAGAAAGCTACCGCTTCGATCTTTTCGTTTCTTTCTCCACCCACTCGGCCCGTGTTTCTAATTACGACCGCCGCCACATTTTTTCTTTCAGCTAGGGAGAGAACTTTAGCTGTTGCATCGTTACGTTCTACGGTCAGACTCCTCTACTGTTGCTTGTAGCGTGTTGTTCCTGTTGGTGTTAGTGCCGAACAAGAAACCCCCCTATATAGAATGCGACTTCTCTAATCGAAAACAAAAATTACGCTAAGCGTTCTCGGCACTTTCATTCGAGAAACGTTTCTTCTTATATTATTTTACCCCGCTCTCTTTTTATTTATACGAAGTTGCTTGCTTTTTTTATTTCCCTCTCATTCAAACAAAATTCTTTGATTTTCACTTCGACTCTCCACCCTTCCTCTCGATGCATTTTTCCGCATCTTTTTCCTTTCCTATCTTTTCCTTTTTCTCTCCCGTTCGTTTTTGTTACTTTTCCCCTCCCTCCACCCTAACCCTTTTCCTATCTTTCTCTTTTCCCGGGGATTTCATCGCGTTTTCATTACATTTTTAATTCCGTAATATTTTCCTACCTACACTTCCGTATTCAATGAATTTTTCTACCCCTTTTTTTTTTTTTTTTTTTTTAAAAAAAAGTTTCTCCTCTTTATTCGACGATGATCGATAATTTTATTCCACTTTATGATATATACCTGGAAAGAAGCCTTTCTTTTCTTTTCTTTCTTTTTTTTTCCTTCTCCTTCTCTCTCTCTCTCTCTCTCTCTCTCTCTCTCTCTCTTTGTGCTTCTTGTCAAGCTTATAAAACTCGCGTGCGGACGATTTTATTGGCGGCGTATCTACTTCGGTGATTTATATTAAAATAGTATGAATATTTAAAGAGCACGGAGTGAGCTCTACGGTACGGTAAATTTTTTCCCTCGGATTATTATCCTTTTAGCTCTATTAAAAGTACTTTTAATCAGCCGGCTCAGGTTCTCTCGTAACTTTACCGTTTCTCGTTTCTTCTTACCTCATTTTGCCATTTTCCTTCTACTCCTTTCGAGCGGACAATTTTGCGCGTTTCTTTTACTACGAAACAAAGGTAAGAAAAAAAAAAAGAAAGAAAATAAAGAAAAATAAGAAGAAGAAGAAGAAGAAGTTTCCTCCTTCGTTTCCCCCCTCCCCTTCCCCCTACCACTGTTGGAAAAAGAGCGAATAATAATCGGATCGATATTACCGTGTTTATTTTTGTTGTCACGCTTTGGTATTCCGCAAGGTGCATACGATGCCAACGGGAAAAAATATACGACAACGAAACTAAACTAATCGAAAGGTAGTAACGCGTTACATCCTTTAATTTCCGCGAACGATTCTAACGAAACGTTATAAAAATTGCACGCGAGAGTCAATGCATCCGCGTGCGCGCGTTGCATTCTCATTGTAAGTGCATTTCGTTGTATAGGCTCGTCCCTTCATAAATTTCACCGTTTGCGTTTCGCACGTTCTCGACCTGCTGCGAATTAATAAACGAAACGAAACGAAACGAAACGAAACGGAAAAGAAGAATGGAATTTGTGCGCCAGGTTATGAGCGTTTCGTTTTATTCCAAAATAATATTATCATATATATATAAATATAAAGACCTCTATGTGTTCTGAAAAATATAAAGGCTATATATATATATATTATCAAGATAAAATATATAAATATAAAGACTATATATTTAAAATATAATGAAAAAAAAAATAAATATAAATACTATTTATTTATTTATTTATTTAATAATATTTTATTGACCCTAGAGCCTAGGCTCCCTAAAGGCCATTAATTACAGTATAGTACAATGTAATGTATAGATAAAACAAAACGAAAATTAAAATTATGTAATTATTATTAAACTTATCATTATAGTAGTAGTAACGCACAGTAAGTAGATAAATGTAAAAAGAAAATAGTAAATAATAAACAAAAGTATAATAGTTCTATAATAGTAGTATAGTAGTACTGGTTCAAAGCAATAAACATATGGTTTAAAAAAAAAAAAAAAAATCTATAAATACTATATATATAAATAAAGAAAAATATAAATAAAAATATAAATACTATATATAAAATATAAAGAAAAAAAATATAAACATAAAGACTATATATATAAAATATAAAGAAAAATATAAATATAATGTACCAAATGTACCAAAATCTGCTTCACTAAAATTGAAAAATTAAATTCGGTGTTGCGTATATAGTCATTGAATAAATGTGCTCATAATTATGAAAGTGGTCTAAGTCATATACTTCTTGTTTCGAGATATTTAAGGATTACATTTGAACATTAAATGAATTCTATATAATATTGAAATAACAAACACTATCTAACGGTTCATTTTTGACAATATCGTGTAAATTACATTGAATTAATTTAGTTTAAAATAATGTGCTGTAAAGTAACTAATAATAAACTTATTTTGTTTTTTTAATTTTGACTTAGACCACTTTCATAATTATGGGCACAAATATCGTTTCAAGAATTTTAGTTAAACAATATCTAATGAGAATAGAATGAAATGTTTTGTTCGAATGCGAGAGAAAGTAAAAGTTCGGGAAAAAATAAATACTTGAAATTGTAAACGGTTAACTTCGAAGCACGATTATAGCTGAGATAAATGAGAGAGCGGATGGTTCTTTTCGAAAAATCAAATGAAACAAGACGAAAGAAAAAAGAAAGAAATAAAGCAGGAGGTCTTTCGAAGAGGAGTTATAAACGAAAGGAAAAGCAGACTCGAAAATATCGTTCGGCCACGCCTAGATCGTCCCTCGATATTCTTCGTTAAATATCGTCTAGGGTAAAGTATAGACTAGTTTTAGATGAACGCAACAGAGAAATGGTAGGCACGGGAGAATAAGTAGGGTTAAATAGCCGCTTCTCTTTAATCTTTTTTTTCCCTCCTTTTTATCTTTTATTTTTTTCTTTTTTTTTTTTTTGAAAAGGATCGCGCGTGGACCGCCCTATTTTTTCTATTCCTATTATTTATTGTATCAGTATTTTGTAATAATTTCGATTAACCATTGTGCTCGTAGAAATATAAATGGTTAACGTATATAGAATATTTTCGATAGAAATAATAATCATTTGTCAGTATTTTAATTAGACGATCGAATATTGAATATATAAAAATATAATACGATAAAATCAGATAAAATATATCACTCATATTTCTCGATTCCTAATTGGAAGGGAAGATATAGATAAAAATGAAAATCGAACGATCACGGATGGACATATTACAAAGAAAATAAAAAGAAGGATGAAAAATAGTCAAAAATTTGGTTTAAAGAAGGTAAAGAAAGGACGAGCTCGGTTCTCACCTGTTGTCCTGGTCATTTTTGTGACCGTGCTTGTTCGAGTTGTCCAAGTTGTCGTTGTCGTCGAAACTCGTAGTCGAAAACGAGAATATATTTTTTGAAGAAACGGCTGCCGCGTTTTATTCCGACTCCTCCAGTTTACGTAAAACACCGAAAAGATAATCATCGGCGACTGTCGTTGTGGTATTCGAACGAACGAGCCCACCACCTTTCTTCTTTGCCACCTTTACGAGAGGACCCAAGAAAGAAGGAAAGAAATAAGAAAAAGAAACGAAAAGGAACGAGTAGGAAATATTTCCGAATCTAAACTCACGGATCTAAAACGAACGTTTTTCTACTACCTGACCCAACAATCTATTCTCGTTGTTTTTGAACTTGGTTCTTCTATTTTTCCCCCGTCAAAGCTCTAGTACATAACTATTTATATTATTTTCTAACTAGACGTTTTTCGGTTGGTCGTACTAACGACGTTCTCTCTCTCTCTCTCTCTCTCTCTCCCCCTGCCTGCCCCCAACCCCACTTTCGTAAATTCTTTTTCGAAAAAAACTTTTCTCATTGAAAAAGAATTCACCGTTTTATCGTGTAATCTCGTTTCACGTATATTTTACGACAATTTACCGTGAGATTTTAAATCTATCGCGTCGCAGTGGCGGCTCAGGTTTAGTCTTCAGCAAAAGACAAACTAAAAAGAATCTAATATCGTCGGGGAAAGAAACTTTGATATTTTTTTACTTTAGAATAGAAAACTGATAGAGAATAAGAATAGGAAGGGAGGATGAAGGAGACAAAAAAATGAGGAATTTCAAAGATTGAAAGCGTCAAGTATAACGGAATTTAGTTGTACGCAAAAGCAGTCCGCTATTATTTACGGCTCGTTGATAGGACCGATTAAAGTCGGTGGTGTTGGAGACGTTTCTTCGTATAAAGAAACAAAAAAATAAAAAAATAAAAAAAGAAAAAAGTAAAAAAGAAGGCAAGAGTCCAACAGAAAAGAAACGCGAACGGGCAAACTACTAGGCGAAGGAAAATGCAACGAGCGTGCAACCAACCGCAAAAAAAAAAAGGAAGATGGTTGGGCATGTAAAAAGGGAGGAGGATGGTTGAGAGAAAGAAGGGGGTGGGTTGCCACCCCTTCAATTATGCACGGCCGAGTCTTAACGCGAAGCAAGGAACGTCTACGAAGCTTTAATATTCACTCGTTCTCTGTTCTTTACACTTATTTTCTAAAAGACGTCCTTTAAACTACGTTGCTGTTAGTTATCTACCAACCGACCTACCTAGAAAATATCTGCATGCGGGATTTTTCTTTGTCTTACGAAAACGGAAAAAAAGGTTTAAAGGTAGGAGACGACGGTGTTGTCCTACGTTGATTATTTTAACTCGACGAACGGACATTGATTTAATCTCATTTGTATTCGTTTTCTTTCGAAAATACTTTTTGAAGTTATACTTCTTTTGGCGCGTTGGGGAAAATGTAATGAGGAGTGATTTTGTTCCGAGCGTCTGAAAAAACGACACCATGAAGTTTGTCGGTATTTACGACGCGCGGCGAAGCGATTTCAAGTATACGGCATGAAGTTGTCTTCTCTTCTTCTTCCCCTTTTTTTCTCAAGCGGGTCACCATCTAAATACTAATCGTACTCAGCGCTGCTTTACTTAAATGATCGAAGCGAGAACTAATGCTATCACAGCGCCATGGCCGTTAATGCATAAAGTAATTCGATATATCTTCTTATATTTAGTGTGGACTGATATCTATTATATATATTGATATTTTCTTTTTCTTTTTTTTATTCTTTCTTATATATATATAATAATAATTATTTATTTTTTTAAGTTATTTCTTTTCTTTGAAGTTTTTTCTTGAAGTTATTTTTGAGGTTATTGAGGTTATATTCGTTTTGGTACGGCAAAGAAGTATAACTTCTTACGTGCGTACATAAGTACACACACCAGTTTCTTTTTATTCTTTCTTATATATATAATAATAATTATTTATTTTTTTAAGTTATTTCTTTTTTTTTAAGTTTTTTTTTGAAGTTATTTTTGAGGTTATTGAGGTTATGTTCGTTTTGGTACGGCAAAGAAGTATAACTTCTTACGTGCGTACATAAGTACACACACCAGTTTTTTTTTTATATTCTTCAGTTAACAATATCTAAATACATTAAACTGTAATACGATGTAATAAATATTAGTTAGTAAAAAGAAATAAAAAAAAAAAGAAGAAATAAATTATCGAATTAGGTGAAAGAGAGAAGAAAAGGATCGTTAAAGAAATCCTATGCTTCGATTAAAGTTTCTAAATTCAATTAAACTTTTGGGAAGAATGCCTGTACTCGCATTCTAGATAGAAAGAGAAACATCTAGGAAGATAGATAGATGGCTTATCTATAGATAGAGAAGAAAAAGGTACATACTCAAAGGAGGTGGGAAGGTATCGGCGTAAATCGAAAGGATCGAGTATCCGAGGACAGTTCCTTCCTTTCCTTTTTGATATTCCAATGGGACGAGAGCACTAAACGGTTCCTTAAGTCCCTAAAGACGAACTCGGTCCTGGACATATTGGACATCAAACAAGACGAATGGTGAACGTTTCGGTACCAGAGAAAATCACGTTTCAGAAGGGCCAATGAGAAAGAAAGAAAAGTATCAACGCCGATAAGAATCTAAGCAACGGTTGGCCTCTGCTAAAGGGAGGGTGCCTAATTAAACTTTCACCCGATCGAACCAAGATACCAAAATATCCTTCGAATCGTTTCTAATCTTTCAATCTTTTCACCTCGCTATTCGTTTCTCATCACACACACACATAAAGACACACACACACATATATATACATAAACCTTCTCTTCTCCCTTTCTTTCCTTACTTCCTTCTATCTGTTGAACCAAAGATAGATGTATCAGATTTCCAATGGTTCAGGCATACGTATTCCTCGGTCGAAAGGGTAGATTAGATTTTAATAATGCAATTTGAGTTTACGGTGTTTTCTCCTACGTAGGGCATATAGATATATGTACTATACTAAACTATATCACGGGTTACGTGTATATGTATATAAAGGTAAATTAAGGAAGTGGTGAACGTTGACTGGTAATTGTTGAAATTCGATTGGACGTGGAAAGCACATGACTCCTTGCGTTCCAATTGAAACGGCCCGAGGCAGAATCGAGATGTGCTTGATTCGTTCCAGCAAAACGATTCTACGAACTATACTTCTCTAACCTTGCTTATGCTATCTACCCAGCTAACCAGTTGGCTCGTCCAATGCGAATTTATCCCTTCGACCTAGATGAGAATTTTGCTCAGTTTCAACTGGGAGAGAGAGAGAGAAAGAGAGAGAGACGTAAAGTCCCTTTGATAAGGTCTCTCACATCAGTCTCTCTCGGTTAAAGCGTCGAAAAGATTTGATGGATTTTCATTGGTAGGAAAACCAAGAGGGTTTTCTCACTATCGAGATACATCTTTGAGATTACGTTATTCATGGTTCCCTGTCTCTCTTATTTTTCTATTTCATTTTCTGTTTCTTTTTCTTTTCTATCAATGACGATACAGCTTTGAAAAAATCAACATTTCGGATCTTTCGAATTAGACGGAAACTGACAATCTCTATTCGACTTTTTCTTTATTTTTCTTGTTTACATTGTAATCGTTAAATTATTAAGAGAAAGAAAAAAACCGAAAAACGGGATAACGATTAAACGGATAATGGTTTTTCTAAGAATACCAAAAGTCTTTTAGAGAAAGGAAACGGAGGAGGAAATTGAAATAGTCCGTAAATTACGATTCAAATGAGATTCACGAGGAAAACACGGCAAAGCTTTTCTTAATCTTTTCTCAAATCAATGCAACGGCCATCGGTTATCTCGATGCACTGCACTTTTATTGTATTTTCATTTTAATTCGCGTCGAACTTTGGATTGTATCGAAAGAAGGTTGAAGGGGGAGGAGTGTTGAAGAAACCTCAAAGATATTAGATATTTGTTGGTCAATATTTGATATCAAACGTTCAATATTTTCAATTAATATCATTGCATAATATTAGCGAACAATATTACAGAGATTAATTTAGAAACATTTAATATTTGCAATAGATAGTATTTAATATATAATAATATTCATTAATAAAATGTATCAATATGTACCAGTTTCAAACATGCAATTCCATTCCTATTATAAATATTGACCATTCATTTGAAACATCGACGAATATTATTATTTCCATCTAACAAAATCATCGCTAATAATACGTTGTTAACCATTTATTTTATAAAATATTGATCAAACAAATAGAAGAAAAGAAAAACAACAAAAAAAAAGGAAAAAAAGAAAAAAGAAAAAGAGAGAGAGAATAGGAAACCCGAGAGGGTTCCGATTTTATGCAACGCAAGTGCTTAATCGATCGATATTAACGCGCGTTTCGCGCATGAAAGGGCCAAAAGGGAAGCGCGAAAAGCGCGAATACACGCGTCTACTACTACGAGTACATCCCACGCGTGTATTATTTTAAAATAAAACTAATATAACGAAAATATATTCTTTTTTCGCTTAACTAATAATTCCAAAGTAATATGCGTTAGACAAAAATTCATTTGACTTATATTAAAACGAGTTAAGTTTAATAAACGGGCAATAATTTTGTTTATTAACTTTTTCAAAATAACGCGCTGACACCGTTTGCCCGAAGAAAAAAAAATCACAGGCAGACATCTTGTATATTTTACCGGGGTGAACGATTAATACGTTTGCCCCGACGATATAATAATTTATTCCCCTGGATTTTTTCTTTTTTTATTTTTCTTTTCTTTTTTTTTTACCTTTTCCCATACGAGATATAGGAGAAAAACGTCCCGTGGAAGGTGGTACCGATATAACTCTTCGCACGTTATGCCGAATAGATACATCGAGGCCTGGAGAGAAACGTTCTATCAACGTCATCGTGAAAAAGGTTATCCTAACGACGCCTCTATGTGTCCGGTTCTTCTACGTTTCGAACTAACATTACTACTCCTTCTTCTTCTTCTTCTACTACTACTACTACTACTACTATTACTATAATCATACCTTTTCCTTCGATCGGTCCTTTTATTTATTTTCTTTTTCGCAAAATTCTGAACCCTCAGCGCGTACCCGTTCAGTATTTATTGCTGGTTGATGCAACCAAATTCAAACGTAGCTGATCAAAATTTTGTAAACGAATCCAAATTTTCATTGATGTTAATTTTAAACGAAAATAAAATTATATCGGAAGTATCTCGTAATGAAATCATTTAATTAAACGAATGATTTTAAAAAGTTATATGAATTTTATTATATATATATATATATATAATATAATTTTAATTATTATATTATTATATATATATTATATTAATAATTTAAATGAATAATAAATATACAAACTAATTTTATATTATTTAGTAAAGTAACCCTGACGCATTTGTTCGTTCGAAGAACTCTCCCAATAAAATTCGAGCTTCAGTTGTTTAATAAAAATCGAGAGGGGCCCGGGGGATTCGAACCCAGGATCTTCCGCATACCAAAAGAACGCTCTACCACTTGAGCCACGAAGGCCTTATATATATTATATTATTATATATAATTATTATTATATATATATAATAAAATTTATTATATTCATTATAATTATATTATAATGAATATAATAAATTTTATTTTTGATTAATTATACGTGGCACGAAAGGTAGGAGAAAATTTGTAATAAACACGATATTCTAATACTCGATGGTAAAATAATATTCGATACGATAATAATCGGAAGGACTAGACAGACGTTTGAGTAAGACGGGTTAATCGAAGTGGAAGAAAAAGGGACACGAAGCAGACCTAAGGAGGGAGGAGGATCTTCTTTTTCTCTTCTTTTCGTTTCGTCGCCTCTCGAAAAATCGACTTTCGAGTTCGAGCACGCGTGATCGATTATCGCTGTCGTCCCTCGTATATTCGCGGCAAACCCTTCTTCACTTGAAACATGGATCCTTCTTGTCACTTTTCTGCAGTCTATTACGCGACAATTTTATTTTATTTCTTTTTATTTCCTCTTCTCTTTCTTTTTTTTTTTTTTCTTTTATTTTCAAAGCGGCAAACCCGTTTCGTTAAAAAAATCTACAGATTTGATGAATCATTCATTAACTATTCTACCACATCTGGTACGATTATTTCCAAACGACTAATTATGAAACAACGAATATTGATTTTTTCCACTGGTAAAGATATTTATAATATTAATCGCGAAGAGACGAATTTTACATTTATTTAGATAGTATTTTTATCATGATCTGACAATGAGAGATCGCATTCCTGTCTTAACAAACGAGTTCCAATTTTTCTATTCTTCTTTAAAATTATATTTCAATAAAAAATACATAAACGAATAATATGGAATAAGAATATCGCGAAAAGTTCACCGAGGGTCAACGTTTCGGTAGATCAGACGAGATTTAATGAACAATAAATAATTTTAATAGCATTTCAGTTTGATTTAGCGAAAAAATTAAATAAATCAACGAGCATTTCTCGTTTTAAAATACGTCTAACACATAAATTGGAATTTTTCCATTCTATTATTATAGTCGTAAACTTAAAAATGCGATTAATCGTGAAAATTGTTTTTGAAAAGAACACCGATTATAGAAATTCAAAAATACAACTCACTCCTTGACGATAAAGACATTACATTTGAATTAATTTTGTTTCTATCATTAAAATTATAGAAAATATAATCAGGGGTGTCGGATCTTAACTGATTCTATTCGTATTATTTTAAATATGATAATAAAAACAATTGTTGAAAATTACAAAGGTCCAAGAACGAAACCGCGTCTCCTCGTCTTTTTCTCTCCATTTCGCGCCAGTAACTTTCCGACAACGTAATTCAATTTCAATGTAAAAGGGTAAGGTTTGCGGTGGTAATCGGTGACCGTAAACGTTCACACCGAGATAATCCAAAGTGGTCCAACGTTTCGCGTTAAACCGCGGACTTTCCGCGTGTTAGACTCGCGTAAAATCGTAGATCTCCTCTTCGTGGTGAATTCTACTCTCTAACTCTCTCGCTCTCTCACTCTCTCACTGACAATGAGCTTCCTAGAAAATTCTTTTATAATAGAAAAAGGAGCATTTGCTGACCTCGATGTAGAAATAAATCCTTTTTGAGGAATGGTCTAATTTAGTTGGATTTTCTTGTTGGAACGAATTTCAAGAATTATCCTTAAAATTAATCTGACCTTTGATACCACTAATAATTATTCGTAAATTGTAATAATCTTAAATCTGTCATTATTATTTTCCCCTTTTAGAGATTCGAGGAACTTTAATCAAATCTTTTCACACCCTTTCACCCATTTAAGTACTAACCGTGCCTATCGTTGCTTAACTGTAGTGATTTTACGAGAACTAGTTTTTTCAACGTTGCAAAGGCCGTTGGCTAATATATATTATTTTATTTCTTTTTTGTCGGTAATAAAGGATAATGAAATCTTACGTTTCATCGATCTATAAAATATTAACGAAATATTTCATATCAAGATAAAAATGATTAAAATTTAAAGACTCATTTTACAAAATTTATTTCCTGATCCTAAAGTAGGGATGTGAGCGAATAAAAATTGTTTAAAAAATCAAATAACGATTACCCTTACGTATTAAAATATTTGTAAAGGCATATACTAGTTTTTTCAACGTTGCAAAGGCCGTTGGCTAATATATATTATTTTATTATTTTTCTGACGGTAATCAAGGATAATGAAATCTTACGTTTCATCGATCTATAAAATATTAACGAAATATTTCATATCAAGATAAGATTGATTGAAATTTAAAGACTCATTTTACAAAATTTATTTCGTGATCCTAAAGTAGGGGAGTGAGCGAATAAAAATTGTTTAAAAAATCAAATAACGATTACCCTTACGTATTAAAATATTTGTAAAGGCATATTTTTAGTAAATAAAAAAAAGAAAGAGAGAGGGTAAGAGAGAGAGAGGAAACGTTTGAAGCAATTTAATAGGATGTAACAGGAAGAGACGTGTGCGATCCTCCGCGAGGATGCGGTCAATCCTTTCCTACCAGTTCGTGCGTGGGTTGTTTGCAATGAAAAAGATCATCTACCAAATGGTACGAGTACACGCACCACCCTGAACCCAACCCAATCCAACTAAACTTAATCCAAGTCAACTGAACCCAACCCAACCCAACCCAACCCAACCGAATCCAATCCAAGTCAACGAAGAGACGACAAGATGACGTTTAACAAAAGAATGACCCTATCTCATTTTCTTTAACCTGTTTTGCAAAGTAAGCCACACTTTCCATTTACTTCTATCACAGAAATTCCTCTTGCGACACCTGAAAAGAGATAAAATCAAATATTAATTCAATACGATCAAAGCTTAACTCGTTATCCTTCGTTGCAAGCAATTTCTTTGTCACATTTTTCTACCTAGTAACCTCTCTCTGAGTTGGCAAATCTATTCGTAATAATAAAAATAGTCGAGAAAATAAAATGTGAAAAGTGGTAGGAGGTCAGGGGTGCGACGGGGGACTGACTGACTCCGAGTTGAACCGAGTTTTATCATTAATACGATCCAATCAGAATCCCATAAGACTGACATTAGCGTTGCGAGTTGTTTTGTTTTTTCTTTTTTCTTTCTTGTAATATTTTTTTACAACCATATATAATATAGTATATGGTACATTATAGGTTGTTACTATGGCTAGGTTGTTAAATAAAGTAAAGTCCAAGAAAGAGAGAAAGAGGGGGAGAGGGTGGTCGATAATAAAGAAGAAGAAGAAGAATAAGAAGAATAAGAAGAAAAAAAAAATCCAAAAAATAGAAAGAGGCAGAGAAGCGAAAGGGGGGTGGGTAAAGATGCTCGGCTAGAGAAAAGGAAAAGGGGAGATAAAGAGGCGCAAGTGCGGTAGCACCAACAGCGGATAATTTATTATGGCATTACTCACCGGCGGACACCTCAATGGCCAATGGGTAGGCTCTGGCCCGGTGTGTAAGCGCGTTGCACCGTGTCCGGTACCTCCTCCGCGCATAGTTGATATTATTTAAGCCTTTTGCTAAGCGCGACCACGGACAAGGACTACTCTTACTCCAGAGACCAAACAAGAGAAGAGAAGAGAAGAGAAGAGAAGAGAAGAGAAGAAAATACTGGAACTGAAGGTGGAGGTGGAGGTGGAGGTGGAGGTGAACCTGGAGGAGGACGAACTGAAGAGGTGGAGTGGCCCTCGACACGAGGCATAGATCATCCAAGGACTTGCTGGTCTTCTTCTTCTTCTTCTTCTTCTTCTTCTTCTGCTGCTGCTGCTGCTGTTGCTGCTGCTATACCGGTCACGCGTCTTCCTCTCTTCTCCTCTCCTCCTACACCTCCACCTCGTCCACCTCCACAACTCTCTCTTCTTCTTCTCTTCTTCTTCTTCTTCTTTTTCTGAACTCCTCTTCTTCGGATTCGCGGACACGAGCTCGAATATATATTGCTGAGAAGTAGTCGTGAATTCTCCGAAATTCTTATTCCTTCCTTTTTTCTTGTTTTTTGTTTTTTTTCTCTTTACTCATTACTATTTCCCTTTGTTTGCAATTTTTTGATTTCATACTTTCATAACTGTTGAATTGATTCTAATTCATTTTTTGTTACCTCGATCTTTCACTTCCCGCGATTTTTATTAGCAAAAAAGCTAAGCCAACAACATTTTAAATGTCGAATAATTCATGAAAGTGATTTTAGAAAAATGTTTTCCTTTTTGTTTTTGGATTTAAAATGAAACGTTTCCGTATTTACCGGAAAGCACGTCGAAGAAAAGTTTACGATCGTTCTAGGCTCGTTCCATTTGTTTTAAAAGAAAAATAAAGGAAAGATAAAAGAAGAGAGAGAGAGAGAGAGAGAGAGACAAAAATAAAAAAAATAAAAAAAAAAAGGAAAAAAAAAGTAAAAAAGAAAGAAGAGTCGTAAAAGCTGGCGCGCTCGACGTACCTACGCCATAAAGTGCCCAGTGGGTGTAAAGGGCTGAAAAGGGAGGGTTACACGGGCCATCAAGGTTGCACAATCTGTCATAGAACTCCGGTGCGGCGGCAACCTGTTGCTTCATTGTTACTCTGCCGACGTGCATACTAGCTTCCCTATCTTCATATACTATACGCATATATATATAAACACATATACACACTTATACGAATACATTTATATATATATCTATACTTATATGTATATACTTAGATCGGTATACGCGTGTAAAGACATATGAGAGTATTCTTACATAGATTGTGTCTATATATGTGCATATATACGAGATCCCTTTCTCTACAACCAACACGTACGTAAATACGTTTGTATAGGAGTATAATAATACGTGTATGCGAGTATGCATTTACTGGCTTCGTATACTTACACGTGTTGAAGTTGTTTCTTTATTTTTCTCGAGCTACTATTTTATTAAACTACCTATATCTCGAAAAAAAACTATATATAACTATAATATAACTAAACTAAACTATATTATATATAAACTATATTATAATTATCGCGAAAACAAATCGATGATGCGTTGAATTTTATTTCAATTCGATATTTCTTTTCTATTTATTATTTTCTTCTTCCTCTAGTTACCAGTCAATTATACGGTCAATTATAATCATTTCTATCGTTTCCTTTAGTTAACCGTTTTATCCTTTTTTTCCTTTCATTATTTAATCATTTAGCAATTTAAAAGAACAACGGATATGTTCTGCGAATACGAAAGTTATCGACGCCGACTCTCGTTTGACATTTTTACGTTCATTCGATGGCACTCTATAAACGTCACGGGAAGTAATTGGACGAACACGATTCGATTTGTATTTCGATTCCTTTCCTTTTGTTTTTGCTTTTCTTTTTATTTTTTATTTATCGATGTCGTCGTCGTCGTTGTTGTTGTTGGTCTTCTTTTTAACTTGGTGAACGAACGAAGAAACGAACGAACGAGCAAAGGAAGTTTCATCGTAATCGTTTCGGTACGAGATTTCGAAGGAGACACGGTGGGTGCGGGTCGCGTTTTATGATCCTTACTTTACGAGCCCCGTCGAAAGAAGAAATACGAAACATTTGTTTAGCTAAGAAAATAACGCGTTAGGATCTAAGAAAGAAAGAAAAGATTTCTCAACAAGTAGTAAGGAAAAAAAAGGATATCTGCGCGAATAACAGGAGAAACTTGATTTTACTAATCAAGTAAAGCAGAAGTAAGTAAGTAACAAAATTTAATTAACAACAAAAAAAAAAAGGGAAGAAAAATAAGTCAAAACGATCTCTAATAACACGTTTAAAGTCAGGTAGATCAAGCCGTAAACTTTTGCGTAATGGGGAGGGGGATCATGTTTCTCGCACGTAATCGAAGCTCGGCGACCTCCAAGACTACGACTACGACGACGACAACGAAAAGTAAAACTACTATGACGACGACTACGTATATAGTAAGAAGTAACTACGTACATAGTAAGAACGGAAACTCCGATAATTTGCGTACTTTGATTAAACATTACACATACTTCCAAGTGAAAGTGGCCAATTTCATGGTGCAGTGAGTCCAATAAAGAGGCGAAACTAGTATTACGTTCGATATATTGCATATCTAACATGGCATAGGAGCTCTTTGATGTGTGTACGAAGTGTAGATATTTTTTCTTTTTTTTTTGTTGTTTAATTTTTCTTTCTAAGGATAATCCGCTAGATCAACGACTAACGACAACGACTGTCTTTTCCTGTCCGCTATTACGATGATTGAGAACTTTGAATTTATCTCACGAACATTATCGAACATGCTTCTCGATCTCTGCGTATACTTTGAAATATATATATATATAAATGTATAATATAAGCGTGTGTATGTAGAACGTGTTTGGTCGGTGCTAGCAAATGTACTTCGAAGAACTCGTACACGTATGTAGGACAAATCGTGCTCGTGTGCACCGCGTGCCACTGTTCAAACCAACTATCCGAAGGATATCCTATTACGCCTTCTCCTATGATTTATTCACTAACGGGAAGAAGAAGGGGTAAGGAGGAGGAGGAGGAGGAGGAAAGAAAAAAGATAAAAAGTAAATAAATAAATAGTTCAACGGCCCGTGGTCTTATTCTCGATAGTCATCGGGAAAACTCGCTCGTTGTGTCGACGTTCCTTTTTTTTCCTTTTTTTTTTTCAAATTCCATCCTTCGATTTTTTTGTATTCCCGCTTTTATTTCCTTTTGCTTTTCTTTTTCTTCTTTCAGCATGTAACTCGACTTATCGAATCGAAATACTTGCTTGACGAGTTGAAAGAGAGTTGTGAGATGAAGCGATAGAAAGAGACATCAAACGGGACGGAATTCGACGAACGCGAGCAACACCTTTTGCAACCTTTTCGCTCGATTTCACGGATAAAATCGATCATGATTAAAACGATGACCATAAAGCAACGTTTCCTGGACACGGAAGAAAGCTGTGTGTGTGTGTGTATATTGTATGTGTATCTCTTTTTAATTATCTCTCGTTCGAACGTTAATGTCATTAAAAGTGGTCTCCCGCGACGGAAAGATTCATCGAACCGTGAATCTTCCTCCTCCTCCTCCTTCCTTCAATTTACCTCAAAGCTAAATTTGGAAATTAGTCAAAATTCATTAGACGCGGTTGCCATATGTAAACGTCAACAGTTCAGAATTCAAATGATATTGATATTCATCGATTACGTTACATTTGATTAGTATATTGAAATAAACTCGTACGCGTGGATAGATTAATATATTTCTACGATTTATAAAATTTGACAATCAAAATTCCAACGGGGTATATAAAAGTTCGATAAGAAAAAAGAAAAATCAACTACAGCTGGCTGGTGAAATTTTCTTCTTCCTTCGAACTCCTTAAGGAAAATCCTTTGGAATCGTATCGAACGTATATTTCCAAACGATATTCCGTATTCGGGTTGAACCTTTGGAATACTCGAAAAGTCAAAAGGCCGGCCTGGCCGCCTTTCGTGCGATCCAATTAAAAGCAGATCATTTCAACGAACTTCCTTAATGAGTTATCGCCAATACCGAAAGTTTCCTCCTAGTAATATACCTAGGTATATATATATATACACAAAACTTCCTATGAATATGAATGTGCGTGTGTTTCTGTGTGTATATGTGTCTATGTATATGGGTTATGGTTACGTATAAGTAAGTACAAACGCAGTGGCCTATTTAATCGACTAACCATGTTCCTTCCCATCGTCGAATATAATTAATTGCCTCTACTTAAGAAGAAATTTTTTCGTTCAACCGACTGTACGAAAATCCGATATAAATTTCATTAAATGCCTTTTCAATTCGTTTGATTAGATTACCTATGGAATACGCGCCCTAATCGATAGCAGAGAATAGAGAACCAACCCCTTTTTAACCCTTCAAGATGATCTCTGATAATTCCGGTTAAAACCACCCCGCGTTTGAAGTTTCAAGGTTTTCTCATTCATCCCTGAAACCTGCAAAGGTTTGCCCAACGATGTAATTTAACAAAGGGAGTAAAAGAGAGAGAGGGGTGGGGGGAGGAGGGAACAGGGGACAAGGAAGAAGCTTGCAATATTAATTTTAATCGAAGCGCATTCGAAAACGACGGAATGTGAAATTTGTTTGACTTTGTAGATTAGATGCTAGAGTTATGATTAGTCCCTTCACGAGGGAAAGAAAACTACGAGTGTTTTTTTTTTGCCATAGCCTCCGGTTGTATTCCTTCATCGCGTGTAGATGAGCCGAAAAAGAGGGGAAGAGAATAAGTTCTCTTAACCCTTTCTCCACAAACGGAAATAGGTTTTGCTCGGCGGCTTTCTCGACCATCACTGCTAATTAACTTTTATTCAAACGGGAACGTTGTTGTTTCGCCCTTTTTTATTTCTTTTCTATCTCCCCCCCCTCCTCCGTTCCTGCGGGCTGATACTCTGAAAAAAAGAAAGAAAATGAATATGAAATAAAATTCGAGAGAGATATTAATATATTTTTTTCTTCTCGCGAATCTCGATAAAACTCTTTTCGAAAAATCTCATATTATCGGGAACATTATTATCATGAATTCTCACATATCGTTTTATTTCAAATAAAACGATCAAATCTCCCCCCCTCCCCTCCTTATAACATATATAATAATTAAAAAGAAATTATACTACGTGTGTACGTGTGTGCATTGAAATATTGTTTTCCTATCGAATAAATTTGTGAAATTTATTTGAATAAATAATACTTTATATGAAATATTCGCCGATAAGTTTGAACGTTTATTGCATAGAAATAATTTTTGATAACCAGACACTTCTCTCTCTCTCTCTCTCACTCACTCACTCGCTCTCTCTTTTTTTATTATAATGAACCGGTAAAAAGATTCCCGTTGGTTTCCGGCAAACTTTGCCAGTTCCTACGATAAAGTCAGGGAATGTTGCTGATATAGAAGGGCTCTCAGTAAATGAAATGAGGGTGGTTTGCAGTGCTGACACGTAGACTCGTTCGTCAGAGCATAGACCACCCTTCCTCCCTCACACCTTTCCCTCTTTCACTCCCTTCGTACTACACCCACCCATTTAGTTTGATCTTACTACTTACAAGACCACCACCACCACCACCCACCACTTTCCTGGACAGTTATCTTCGACAACCTACGATCCTTCCAAAACGAAATCGAAATGCGACGATAATGGTCCTTCGATCACGAAAAAAAGAAAAAGAAAAATAAAATAGGCCGACGGGAGAGAAGATATCTTCCGATAAAACGCGTGACTCGTTTACCGATAAGCCACATTTGATTCCTTATCTATGTCAGAATTACAATTTACGAAATTTTATCAGAGATCGAACTACCCCGACAAGTTTTTTCATTCTATCATTGAGAAAACACGCACTCATACATGTATGTGTAAATACATATGTATATATATATATATATATATATTTATCTTTAAAGAAGAAATTTTTTTTACTCGAGATGATAAATAAAACGAAGTAACTTATTAACGAGAGACTTTTGGAATTTACCGAAGTAGATTCACGAAAATATTCTTACATATATATATTCTATTATATATATAAAATTTTATTTATAATTATATAATATTATATATATATGTATATATATATATATATATTTTGTTATTGTTGTAATTATAATTTCATTTTCAAGAAAAAAGTACAAACGCGTATTATTTAGAATGATTTAGTGTACTTCATCCGTGGTAGTTCGATGAAAATGACGATACTTGAAAAATTCCTTCCTCGTCAGATATATTTTAACCATCGTACTGATTACATTGGAGGTTACAAAAAAAAGAAAAGAAAGAAGAGAGAGAGAGAGAGAGAGAGAGAGAGAGAAACGAAAACTTATCGAAGTTTTTAGCGAAACGAAGTTTTCGCGTCCTCGTGCACTTTCTCTCTCTTTCTTTCTCTGTTTCTTTTCCTCAGTGTTATAGAAAATATCGGCTTTCGATATTTCTCGTTGCTCGCGAACGTTCGTTACTCTCTCTCTCTCCTTCTCTCTCTCTCTCTCTCTTTTATCACCCCTTGTCCACTCCTTTCCATCCTGGCACCCCTCGTTTTTTCCCTAATGAGGGTGAACGTAGTGTTTTAACGCGATGCTTGATATTGTTTCAAGATGGGGCGCAAAATAAAAAGAAAAACAATAAAAAGGAGGAAAGAAAAAAGAAGGAAAGGATGAAAGAAAGAAAGAAAGTTTTTTAACTCGAAAGTTTTCTCCCTTTACAGGAGTTGACTCCTCGTAAAAGCTATTAATATTTACCCAAGGATATTCTAATCTTTCAACAGTCCGGATATTGACGTAAGAATAAACGATAATGTCAAGAATATAATCTACCTGCACTCGCAATAAATATAAAGAAAAAAAGATAGAGTAGAAAAGAGATTAAAATAAGAAGAATAAGAACAAGAAGAACAAGAAGAAGAACTCTTGTGTCTAGTTCGCATAAACGATTAACGATTAATATTTAATTCATACTACGTCGAAAAAAGGGAATGGATACGTTTATTTTGACGAGTTGGAAACTATTTTTGAATACGATACATCCTACTCTTGTATCACTGACGTGAAACAACGAATAATATAGAGAAGTATCCTTTTTTTGTTTATCTTTTATTTTATCAAGCTTTTCCTATTTACCAATATATTTTCTTTAAATTGTTAATATTTTTAACGTACGATCGTTATTTTTAATAAACCCGCATAATTGTGTATGAATACTTTTTCCGAGTTATATGTATTAGTCACGATTAATATTCTAACGTACGTAACATACAATGAGCATTGAATCAACGACTATGAATCGTTAATACAAAAAAAAAATTCTATCGCGTCACTCGAGCAACTATTTTTATTTATTGGTTCGATTGTTATTTGAAATGAAAAAGAAAAAAAAAAAGAAAAAAGTATATTTAGAACGATTTAATCATTCCAATTAAGCTACTCACTCTCTCTCTCTCTCTCTTTCTCTCTGATACACCGTACGCGTCCCACACAGATGTATGGTGTATGCGTAATATGCCATCTCTTTTCTCCTAATGAGTTTCGTGTACGACGTTATTAATATCGTGATTAATAATTTATTAAACTATACGCGTATCGTATTTTGTTCGCGTAATTATCGCGAGAGAAAATTTTATTTATATATATATATATATAAAAAAAAGAAAAATAAGTAACAGACGAGAGTGCAAATAATTACGATGATTAAACGAATCTATGTACTTTTTATTTGATCTTATTGTTAGCGAATCAAATTAATCTGCACATCAATATTTGTAAGACTTATTCGTTTAATCGATATTTCTTTTTTAGATATGTTTCATTAATATTGTAAATAAATGATCAACATATATATAATATGATAAGATAATTTAATAGAAATTGTGATAAATATTTCAACGTTATATTGACCATTCATTTATTTCACACAATATTGATCAAATAAATAGAATTGGCTTCTTTCTTCTCTCTCTTTCTCTCTCTCTGTAAGTTAATTCAGATGTGTACTTGGCCTTGAATCTCTCGTTCTAAATTCGACAAAAATTCGATTTTATCGATTACGCGAGCTCCTTGACGTCTTTCCCGAGTTAAATTAACTCGCAACGTTTCCTCTCAAGAGGTATAAATATTGTGACCAATAAAAATAATCATTGTTATATTTAGATGCATTCGTATCTATTCCAAATCATTAAAAAAAAAAAAAAAAAAAACTGGTGTGTGTACTTATGTACGCACGTAAGAAGTTATACTTCTTTGCCGTACCAAAACGAACATAACCTCTATAACCTCAAAAATAACTTCAGAAAAAATACTTCAAAGAAAAAAAATAACCTAAAAAAAAATAATTATTATTATATATATATAAGAAAGAATAAAAAACTGGTGTGTGTACTTATGTACGCACGTAAGAAGTTATACTTCTTTGGCGTACCGAAACGAATATAACCTCAAAAATAACTTCAAAAAAATATTGGACTGAAAGTATGAGAACATAAGCAACTAATTATTATTATTTATTTACTTAACAAAAAAAAAGAAAGGAAACATATTTTCAATCGATCCATACTAAATATAAGGGAGATATATCGAAATATTTTATGCGTCAACGATCATGGCGCGGTGATACAACTACTTCCCGCTTCGATCATTTAAGTAAAGCAGCGCTGAGTTCGATTAGTATTTGGATGGGTGACCCGCTTGAGAAAAAAGGGGGGAAGAAGAAAAGAAGACAACTTCATGCCGTAAACATGAAATCGCTTTGCCGCGCGTCGTTAAATACTGACAAACTTCATGGTGTCGTTTTTCCAGACGCTCGGAACACAATCACTCCCCATTACATTTTCCCCAACGCGCCAAAAGAAGTATAACCTCAAAAAACATTTACGTAAGTATCACATTAGAAGACTTCAGTCTGCTTGTTTGTCTGTCTGTTATAAGATGTATAAAAAATAAGATAATTTAAATGAAAAATGCGAATGAGAAACTTGTCGCAGGTAATAAGCACGAGGGAGAGATACTTTTATTGTTTTCTCGAATAGAGAGTGGTAACACGTGGCCGCGTGAATTTCAAACTTTTTACGATAAAAAAGAGAAAGAAAGAGAGAAAGAGAAGAGAAATGAAGATACTATCTCTCTCTCTCTCTCTCTCTCTCTCTTTATTTTCCAGATGAAAAGAGGAAGAAGCATCTTGGAAGGAAGCGCCCTTTCGAGTGTTTTCGAGACTCGGAAGGGTGCGAAGAAGTTTTAAGTGTTCCCGTTGGAACTTGTCGAAATTCTTCGAGAACGTTCAAGTTTTACACGGATCAACCGTCTCCCTTTTTCTCTCTCTTTTTCTCTTTTATTTTTTTTTGTACTTTCTTTCTTTCTTTCTTTCTTTCTTTTTTCATGGTTAAAGATAGTTGTACTACTAGTAGACTGGTAATACGACAGTAAGAGTAAGAAACGTAGGGAAGGAACTGCATGATCTCGCGAGATCGTAGGATGAATTTAAACGAGGACGAATGGCAAAGAAAACGGTAACTCGATATCGATTCGTTATTCCTTTCTTATTCTTGTCGATGTCATCCTACTTGTTTTTGCTATACTAGAACTCTGGTACTGGAAACTAAAGGTACTGTGCTTCTGCTGCTGCTGCTGCTGCTACTGCTGCTGCATGTATACGTGCGGACACAAAGGGTTACGGTTTTACTTCGTCGCAGTTAGATAGAGTAAGGGTTTGAAACGAAACGAGTCGGAACTCATCGTTGTAAATGAAATTTTCATTTGAAACTTCGTAGGACTGGACCGCTTCATTCTCTACCTCCTATTATAAAATACTACTACTACTACTACTACTACTATTACTACTACTACTATTACAATTCGAATATATTTTCTTGAACGTTCGAAACGATTTTACTACGTTATCTAGATCGTATCTTTCTCTCTTTTCGTAACGAAAAGTAGAATGAAAATTCGATTAATTAAGAATGTTCACGGTGTCGCGTCCGATTCCCAAACTCGGTTAACTGTTAATCAAATCGTTCGGCAAATAAAAGTCAAGATAAAAGGCATCAAAAGATAGGGCGGATACTTTCCGTACACGTACACGCATAAATAAAATATGTGACTCCGCTCATACGGTGGGGAATTTAAAACAGGCCACCCGAATAATTCGATTGCTATTGATGATGGAAAGAAGAAGAAGAAGAAGAAGAGGAAGAAAAAAAGAAAAACACAAAATATTCTATCCAATGAAATTCACTTTGTTCTGAAAAATGTCATATATTCCGTGTGAATCATTTTTTGTATCGACGAACAATGTGCTGAGAACACATACGAAGGAATGGTACATTTTTTTTTTCTCTATAACATCTAATAATACGTTTCAACCCTTTCGTTACTAGCAACTTCTTCTTCTTCCTCTATACGGGTCTCGTAATTTGTCAATCATTAATAGGAATCGAATTATTTCGGGTGACCTGTTTGAAATGTCTCGCATATGCACGTACATAGAAACGTATACATTGTGTTTGTGGTATTAACTTTCGAGTAAAACGCGTAACATCATTGAAAATGTTAAGGGTACGAACCTACTTGTTATAGCAGAATCTAGCAGCCAACAGCAGTAGCAGTAGCAGCAGCAGCAGCAGCAGCCAATAGAAGTAGCAGTAACAGCAACAACAGCAACAGCAGGTTGGCCTGCTTGGAAACTCGGTTTTACTAGGGCTCTTAAAGTTTCTAATGCTTTTTATGCGGCCTGTACGCCACTATCAGCGCTAACAGCGAGTTATGAATACGGAGCTGACTTTCTAAGTGCATTAAATATGCGGCTCTGATAACGACAAAAGAGATTAAGAGAGCGAGCGAATAGAGTTCGGTGGTGATGGTGGTGGTGGTTGGAAAAGGGGGAGGGGGGAGGGAGGAGCGAGGTAAAGGAGGTGGTGGAACAAGAGGAAAGTAAAGAGCGAGGGTGAGAAAGCGTAATACAAACGATACTACTCGTGTCACACCACCCGAAATGAACGTTTTCAAACGAATTGAAATAATAGCAACTGCTTGCCCGTGTGCATGCTTTCCTACACACGACTTCTGTAACAATTAGAAATTAGTTTTGCAATTTAATTCCTCGAGGTATACCTCTATTTCTTATCAATTTCTCGTATTTTAAACTGAAACAAAAAGAAAAAAACGAAGAATAAAATTCATTGACTTTTTCTTTTTTTTATTGTTGTTGCGAGCAATATTTATCATTCTCGTTAATTTTTAAGTATTAACTATATAACAATGATGCAATTTTCTGGTTCCAAGCAACGAAGAAATTTCTTTTTTTTTTTTTACTACGTTCGTCAAGTATCTCTTTAATGGGATAAAATTTATAAAGTTTCGATGACCAGAGATGAATGAAAAATGATAAGAAAAATAAAAAATAAAGAAAAGAGGAGAAGAGTTTGATAAATCAAAAAATAAATAATTGTTTATATCGCACACGCGGATTTTTCTATAAATGCATATGTATACGTGTATGTGTATGTGTATGTGTATGTGTATAGTATAATAAATAGACGAGAATCGATATCGTCGGGATCGTCATAAAAGCGGAAGGGAGAATGGACGAAGGAGAGGTTGGTTGGTTGGTTGGTATGAGAGAATGTTAGAGAGTTATAATCTCGACGCGTTGCTAAAAGCACGCGAGACTCGATGATGTCACCTCCCTAGACGAGAAAGGATTAGTCGTTTATCCATGCTCGCGTTTATAATGCCACGAAGCGTATGAAAATACGCTACGACGTGAGACGTTATTAAACTTGTACGACGGTAGCTCGTAGCCAACCTGTCGATACCTATACTATTATGTTATCAACTTTGCTATTCTCCCTATACTAAACAATTTTATATATATACGTATATGAATTTTCTTTCAAAAGAAAAGATAAAGAAGAAGAAGAAGAAGAAGAAAGTGGTAATTATAATCGCATACCTCCTCGTTAATTAATCTAAACCACGAATTAGGACAACTAATCAACACTTAGGATGGTGATACCTGTTATCAATTTTGATTGTCAATTAAACTCTTATTTTTATTGAATTCTTACTAAATTAATTTATACGAAATAATACTCGTGTTAAAGGATGTCGGTTTGGAAAAGATTGACAAATTACAAGTAGGAATATTAATTGTTTTAGATTATCACGATAAAAATTGATTAAGTAATTATTTAATGGAAACGAAATCTAAGACTCGTAGGAATATTGATCGTATCGATGAAATCTAGAAATTCTCCATCTCTCTCTCTCTCTCTCTCTCTCGTAGAGACGTATACTGTGTTACTTGTTATATATATGTATGTGTTGGAAACTATCGAAGTTAGAGAATTCCTATTTTAGGTACCTATGGGTGGCTCGCACAAGAAATTTGATTAATATCGAATAAACCTCTTGCAAAATGTATGATCAAGTATCGGACAACGGTAAGATCTCGATAAGATCGTAAATACTTTCAAATATGCGGTCAAAATTAATAGAACAAGAGGATCGTTCTAATACCAAACTGTATCTATATCTACCTTACTCAAACAGGTAAGGATATATTTTCGATATCGGCTTACGATAAATAAAATATATAGCAAACGTTTCTATATTAAACGATCGACGTTGAAAAATCCATAGGGGATTCTTACGGGGAAATAAGAAAATAAGAATAAGAAAACAAAGGAGTCCTTCTTATTTCCAATGTTTTCATCCTGTACGAGGATATTCGAGGCATCGAAAACAACGTTGAGAATGGGACTATCATAAATCGTTTCTCGACGGTGTAACAGGTAGCTCCAAGAGAACCTTCCCCACCTCCTCCTCCTCCTCCTCCTCCTTTTCTCCTCTTTCACCTCGTTTACCAACTATGTTGCAGGATACGAAACGTGCTAGACGAATTTCTCATTTTTCCTCTTGACGAGAAGGGAAGCAGTTTAAAACGATTATAATAATCGACTGCTATCATCCATACTTGAAATAAAAAAAGAAAAAGAAAGAAAAAATAATAATAATAAAAACATAGGAGACAAGATCCAATTTGCATGGAACATTTTGCGACAATGTCCGTTCGATTACAGGCTGATGATCGTGCGTACAAAGTGCGCAACGCGTGATTCGATTCGCGGAAGCGTCGCCACTCTTCCTGGCACGTACACACCGTGTATGGAAAATTAAAAGATGAAGAAGGAGGAGAAGGAGGAGGAGGAGAGGTGAAAAAAATGATGAAGAAGAATAAGAATAAGAAAAAGAAGAAGAATAATAATAAGGAATGAGAAGAATACAGACGAATGCGAAACGAGTCGCAGCATGAACGAACACGTCAAAGAAGATACGGTCGATCCTGTAGGAGCGAGAGCATCCTGATTGCGAGAGCAACGAGGATAACAAAAAATAAAAATAAAAAAGGGGGAAAGAAAGAGAGAGAGATAAATAGAAAGGTCCCGAGGCAGGAGGAGGCTCGTTAAAGGGGGTAAAAGCGTTTGCACAGCGCCGTGTTTCACCGGGCGGCAATGTGAAACAGTTACACAATTATCGAAAAACCATTACACGTCGAGACATTGACCGGTTCCGGGCGCGAGGGGGCGGCTACGGGTAAGTGGATACTACGGGAGTATTTGATGCGTGTATAGGTGTGTTTCCCCACCACCATGGAAAGTTCTCTTCTCTCCTCTCCTCTCCTCTCCTCTCGTTTCCTCTCGGTTCGGGGCCAAAGCACAGACGAACGCGTGATTTATAACTCTCGCTCCTCGTAAATATACGCGCGACAATATATCTCTCGGAGTTGTCGGAGTATACAGGGTGGGAGAAGGGTAAGAAGGGGGAACAACTTGGCGCGGGCTTTTCGAAACGAGACTTCCTATATTTTATTTTCATTTAATTCTTTTGCTTCTCGTCTTCTTGTCGTCGTCGTCGTCGTCGTAGTCGTCGCGCAGTCATCGTTCTCGTTGTCGTCGTTACTGTTGCTTCATTCGTTGTTTCTTTTACCAAGCGTTTTTTTCGATGCTCTCTCTTTCTCTCTCTCTCTCTCTCTTGAGAAACAGAAAGAAAGAACGTGACGAACACGAGCAAAGTGAAAAAAGGGGCTGGCTCGAAATGATGTTGCTAGTAGTGGTTGCAATGCCAATATGTCGGTGGTGGTGGTGGTGGTGGTGGTACAGAAAGAGATCGAGTTTACGATCGTCGTAAAATAAATCAATAAGCAGCGCGTTCTAAGGACTTGTGCCAAGCTCTCTTAGCTCCTCTTCTCTTCTTTTCTCTCGTTTCTATCGGATCGATGCTTGTTCCTCTTCGTTGTATTCCTGCTCGAGCGACACCATGGAATGCATTCTTATCGGTGTTCCCTCGCGACTACGCGATCACTTCCTTTTCGATTCACGTGTTACAAGTATGTTTTTCTTTCTCTCTCTCTCTCTCTCTGTCTTTTATATTTACAAGAGAGAAAGATTTGATCGGATAGGATTGGAACACAGGAAAGTCTGACCTCCGAGTAAATGCATCCTTGTTCGAAAGGTCGAGACAAGACTGAACTAATCGATCGATAACAGATTAAACTATACTCATTGTTTACGTATCATTCCTTCAAGTATACGTACGTACATGTACGAATAGATATGTTTGCGTACATATACGCGTGCATGCGTATGTGTGTGTATGTATTACTATTGTTAAGAGATTTGATTAACTCTCTGAACTCGTTTCGTTTTTTCTTCTAATAAGAAACACTCGTTTGAGGCGTATATCTCGAAAGAATCTCAACGCTTTAATGGGCATGCTATCGACGACGCAAAGAGGAGCATACTCCGTGTGACCTATTTCCGAGAAGAGAGATTAAATGCGATATCAGTTTATATAGCTAATATGCATACATAAGAGCGTATAGGTACTCTATATATACATTAATGATATATATATATATATATAGTCGAGGAATTTTCACGGCTTTAAACGAGAAAGATGCGAAACACGAGTGAAAGAGAAACGGTGAGAGTGAGTGAGAGAGAGAGAGAGAGAGAGAATAAAAAAAGAAAGAAAAAAGGGGAACGACGCGAGAGTAAACTCGTATTGAATCTCTGTCTCACTTTTTCGCTCGGAGTATGGCAAATCGAGTACGATTAATTTCCTTAACCGTCGCTATAAATTCGCTTCCTTCTCCGAAAGCCGAAGAGAAAATGAACGAACGAACGAACGAACGAACGAAGTAACGAAACGAATGAAATGAACGAACGAACTAACGAACGAATGAACGTCGCGTCCAGCCGGATAAAATGACTTGTCAATGAAAAGAAGATAAAGAAAAAGTCAACGAGAGAGTCGAACTAACGTATATAGGAATCCCTTCGAAGTGGCATAAATCAATATACTTTTGAATAATGACGAAATCGTGTGAAATCAAAAAAAAAAACTCTAGTCGAGCGTATACGTATATTGTAGTATGCGAGTGTGCGTATTTACGTGTAGTCGAATATCGTCTAGGGAATTTAAATAAATTATGATTTACGAGAATGTTTCGTTGGTACGTAAAGAATAATGGGTACGTACGACCATTCGGAATTTTTATGCTTATATATATATATTTGTTTTTTTCTTTCTTCGGTGAAGGTTTATTTTCTCTTTCTTCCTTTCTTCGAAAATTCTAAAACGTTCGAACGATGAACTTGAAATTATCGAGCACTGTGGAAAGAGGAGGAAGGGAGAGGGAGAGAGGGGGGAAGAGGAAGATACGATAATTTTCTCATAGTCGCTTTACGTGCCAACTATCGTTACAATTGTACAATATATATACGTCTCTTATCTTATATACGTTTTTCTGAACATTCGCAAAAATCGAGAGGCCCACGTTCCGGCTTATCGCTAGTCGAGCTTTGCGTGACTCAAAGAGATACGCTGACACGAATCTACGAAGGTCCTCTATTTTCAAAAGGGGAAATTAAAGAAAGTTTTTAAATAAAAAAATTCGAATAAAAAGAAAAAACAGAGAAAAGGAAAAGAAAAGAATGAGTAACCGATGATAAAATTTGTCCGTAAAAAGTACGCGAGGAAAAAGTACGTGTTAGTTTCAAACATACACACATACATACATACATACACAGCACAAAACACAAAATGTATAAAATAAATATAATATATATGAGAAGACATATATATATGACTCTGTTTGTAAGGCGACAAATACCTATAAATGCATCCTATAAGAGACTTTATTGCGCATTGCCGAAGTCCAGTCGAGACGATGGGAGGGTTTCGAAGGGCCAAGAGGGGATTGGAATCGACTCCTTCGGGGCCTCCTTAAAATCGGCCCCGAGTACGTAGTTACTTTAACGTGACTTGATCTACGACGGGTATAGGAACGTAGTACGAGTCTTCTCGGCCTACAATGCCCATACGACGGTTGTAAATCTTAATTCTCTGTTCCAAACGCGCGCGCGCGCACGCGTTCTCACACACATTTCACAAACACGAATCGTCTCCGCGGAGTTTCAAGACTTCGTCTTTTTCATAAGTTGCCGCCACCGTGAATGTATGCGTGCGTACAAAGTGGAAAAGAGATAGAACAACGTGCCGGATAAAATGAACGAGAGAGATGGAAATATTTCTCCTACCAAAAGGTATTTCAAGGCGCGATGGGCACATTATCGAGCTGAGAAAGAAAGAGAGAGAGAGAGAGAGAGAACCCTTCTTCCTTTTTCCTCGACATATTTTACCTTCGGCCGAAGGTGGATAACTCAAACAAATGGATAAACGCTCGCTGCTGAGCAACCGGGCCCCGAGAAACAGGTTGAAGATGAATCATAGTACCTTTCCACTATCGTTTGCTTATAACCAAACGACGAATTTCTTTACGAAGAAATAGAGTGAGAAGAAAGAGAGAGAGAGAGAGCTCTATTTCATAGCAAACGATCGTTTCTTTAGAAATTATCATAATTTTATCGTATTTTTCAATTGAAATCACAGTCGTCTCGTTTATTTTCAAATGTTACTTATCGAACCGGGAGGGAAATATTTTTTTTATCGAATTTATGTAGAACGATAAAGATATCTTTATTATTATTATTATTATTATTATTATTAGTTGATATTATATATTTTATTTACATTTTCCTTTCCTTAATTTTTTCTTTATTTTCTTTGATTATTTCTCTCTCCTCTTTGTAATTATAATATTCTTGCGCGCGCGCGCGCGTGCGAACGAGCGAATGCCTGGTTGCATTTGCGTTTGTTAGTAAAAGGTATACATCGAGGTAGCAGCAGCGCACAATCAACGAGGACAAAGTATCTACGTTCTATAAAGAGCAAGGAAAGCGTTCGCGCTCAAAGACTTTTCGTGTTTATGGCACACGCGTGATTATAGTTCCGCATTTACGTAGCGATTATTCGCGTTCAAAGGCGCATATGCAAAAGACCGGGCAAAACGCGAAACACGCCCCCTTCGTTCAGCTTTACCGCACTGCCATAGAGAACAACTAAATGACAACAACCAAAAATATATATATATATAAATCTTTATTCTACACGCTCGAAATTTTCCTAATTGAAAATATTAAATTGTTAAGGCTTGAATATAGAATTACTAGATTAAATAAAATCCATATTTTTCCCTTCAATGTTTTTTACGTTCACGTCAGTAGACAATTTTCGTATAATACTGTATTGGATTGAATATTATTTGTAGAATGAATTAATAACGACAGTAGATTAATTTACGTGTAATTATTTAAAAACAATTCTAATACTTTTTCGTAAAATTTATAAATCGAATAATTAATATCTTCGCGTATCGCGTAACGGGAAAATATTTTCCAACGACTACTAGAAACTACGACGTATTCGATGTAATCCAAGAAGTTACTATGCTTTCTCTCTGAGCTTTGTAATTGGCTTATCATTATGTTAATTACAACGAAAAGTACGACTACGTATTACATTTCAAAACGAGAAGATACGACTTTGCAAGCTTTCAAAGTGGAAATTCGAAAAACGTCCAAGAGGTTTCTCTCATCTCTCTCTCTCTCTCTCTCTCTCTTTCTCATCGAAGACAAATTTAAATGCATATTGCTTGAATGTAACTTTGGTTATTCGTCAGAATGAAAGTAGCGTATAACGACGTAATCAGTTTGCAAAGATTCCCACGCGTTCGTTGAGTGTCCATTACCGAGTGCCTTATAATTGGTCAAAGAAAAATATATATATATTCGAGTGTACACTAACGTTAGTTGTTTTCTATCCACTCATCTTTCTCTCTCTCTCTCTTTGTCTCTCTCTTTGTCTCTCCTCATCTCTATGTAAGTACAAATGACATATTACTCCTCTCACCTCGGGCTACGGGTCCGATCATTCTTCTTCCTTTTGCCGAATCAGCTATCCGTCTTGCAAAACCCTACGCGCCCTGTCAACGATAATTTATAACGAAAGGCTGCTGCAAATAACAGCATCCAATTACCGGGTACGCGTCTCGTTTCAAACGGCCGAGTGTTAACGCGTCCATAAAGTATGCGAAGCAAGCCCTATAGGCTCCTCAAGGAACCGCTTCTGGTCACGTTAAGAATTACGACGACGAGAATAACAATCGACGCTTCCTCCTATGTCATCTATCTCCTATTCCCAGATCTATCTATCTACTACTATTACTACTACTACTACTACTACTACTACTACTATTACTACTTGTCCCTTACGACAGACAAAAAAAGAAAAGAAAAATAATTAACGAAGAGAAGAAGAAGAAGAAGAAGAAGACAAAAAACTATTTCCATTTACCGTGTCCAATCATCGCATTAATAAATAATCAATACATTGTTCGTTAAGTATACTTGGTCAAATAGTATTATTCATCTTCACCGACAACTTACGATATTTCTTTTCTTCTTTTTCTTTTTTTTCTTTTTTCGTAATCGTAAGTAATAATCAATTTAAAATCAATTTTATTTCTTCTTTTTTTTCTCTCATTAAATGACTTGATATTTAATCGTCTATTAATATTTCAATTACGAATGTCAGATAAAGGATTAGTTTATTCGATAAATTTCGTCGTCGTGAAAAACTTGAATCCGAACGAAATCAACCGACGTCTACTTTTTCATCCAAAAAAAAAACATCGATTCAACAACCGCGTCTGTCTAGGATTCCTCATTTCGTGACGAAACGATATAACTTTTATTTTTTCAAAAGTGGGTGCCCATGATTCGAGTACCTATAACTTTCAAGGTTACCAATCCTAACTTCTCTAAAAATACTCTACGGATATTCGTCAGAATTATTAGCGATAAAAAAGAGATGAATCTGACTGTTGCAAGATCGAGTCTTCGTTCTGATATCAATCCCCCCCTCTCTCATTTCCCTCTCCTTCTTCCCCTCTTTCGTTGCTTCCTTCCTATATTTTTTTTTCTTTTCTTTTCCTTCGTCGAGCAATTAAAGATCGAGTTTCTCGCGAAAAGGGCGCACCTGCCGTTGTTGCATTTTCTCAATCTATTTTCGAAACGATCGCGTCAGCCCTTCTCAAAGATTATTATTATTATTATTATTATTATTATTATTATTATTATTATTATTATTATTATTATTATTATTATTATACCGTAAAACGACTCCCATACGTGGACGTAAAATGTGTAATTCAACAAGGCGCTAACTTTGACTACAGTTCAAAGAATTTCTAAACGATTACGTTTCCAAATAAAAAGTAAGATTACGTTTCCTAGTAGGTAATCAACACTAAGAATAAATATTATATTATTTATCTTAAATAAAAATAAAATCTACAAGATATTGTATATACAATTTTGAAATTGAATAGGTGAACTTTTAAACGATCTCGTTGTTTAAAAATATTAAAATTATAAACATCATACGCAATTTGATCTCGTAGAATGAAAGACATTAAGAAAAAGAAATAAATCAAACTATGAATTATATATTACAAAAGTGTATTATTAGTTTCGTATAATATGTTTCGATAAAGTGCATGCACATACAGTATTGCTATTCTAGATGGTATTTAATGTCAGTTTAGTTAGTTAACTAGGCGACTTGTGCAAGGTGATTTTGCGCGGGTTTCAATTAGCTCGTTGATAAGCTCGTCGGAGATAAACTTGGTTCTATCTCTCTCTCTCTCACACACATGCACTTACACATTCAATCTCACATTTGAAACGATCGATCCCGAAACGAGTCAACGAAGGTAAAGTGATTTCTGCGCTCGCATATCGGTGTCTGCTTGGTTAGAATAGTCGTTCGTTCGTTCGTTCGTTCGTTCATACATTTCTAACAACTCCTGTACGCTTCGATGAACGCTATTGTCGCGAATAAATGGCCAACCGAATGATAACTAAGGCGATAGAAAGAAACCATAAGATAAAGTGGTAGTCGGGTTCGTTAGTCGAGTGGTCGTGTTAGATTGTCTCGACCGAGTGAAACTTTCAAAGTCGTACCGTGAAATGTAGATTTTGTTATCGTACAAAGCCCCCTCTTCCTTCCCCCATAACATTCAATCAGTATATACAGCTTTCAATAATAAATAAATATAAATCAATAAATAGAGATTTGTTGTTGTTGGTATTGAACAATTATTTATCGGTCGTTAAACTTTTCCACGTTGTCTCGAGAGAAACGACAAAGTCTCGTTTAAAATTATATATCGGGTATTCAAAATGTTGCATTATCAATTGTTCTATTGAAGTTATACTTCTTTTGGCGCGTTGGGGAAAATGTAATGGGGAAGTGATTTTGTTCCGAGCGTCTGTAAAAACGACACCATGAAGTTTGTCAGTATTTACGACGCGCGGCAAAGTGATTTCAAGTATACGGCATGAAGTTGTCTTCTTTTCTTCTTCCCCCCTTTTTTTCTCAAGCGGGTCACCCATCCAAATACTAATCGAACTCAGCGCTGCTTTACTTAAATGATCGAAGCGAGAACTAATACTGTAACCGCGCCATGGCTGTTGACGCGTGAAGTAATTCGATATATCTCTCTTATATTTAGTGTGGACTGATATCTATATTTTGATATTTTTGTTTTTTTTTTGTTTTGTATTCTTTCTTATATATGTAATATATCGATCGATTGAAAATATGTTTCCTTTCTTTTTTTTTAAAGTTATTTTGGAGGTTATTGAGGTTATGTTTGTTTTTGTACGCAAAAGAAGTATAACTTCTTACGTGCGTACATAATTTTTTTTGTTATTTTTTTTCTTTGAAGTTTTTTTTTAGTTATTTTTGAGGTTATTGAGGTTATGTTTGTTTTGGTACGCCAAAGAAGTGTAACTTCTTACGTGCGTACATAAGTACATACACCAGTTTTTTTTCATATTTTATCTATCGAAAAAAGAACAATTAACTTTCGTCTGGAAATGATCTGGGATTAAAAGTAGTTGACAAAAATGAAAAATAACGAGAAAGAAAAGGACATGAAGGTTTGAAATATTAATGATAGATTAAAAAAATGAACTTCGGATGGTTCAAAAAGGAATACGTAAAGAAAAAGAGAGTTTTTAATCGTTGAATAAATAGGTTGAGACTTTATAAAGATGATTCGGCATAATTCTTAGGGACGTTTCTAGCTACGTACGATTTTAAACGGTTCTCGAGATCGTTCGCATGAAAGGAGGAAGAGGTCGAGGAGAGCATGATACGATGAATGCGATCATTGTGCGTTATTCTTTGTCGTTGCTGGATGATATCGATATTCTCTTTCTCTCTCTCTCTCTCTCTGTTTCTCTCGCGTGCCTTAACTCCGCAAATTCTAGTAAAATAAACGTCAAACAGATCTCTTTTATAATAGAAATACATATATTATTATTATTATTATTATTATTATTATTATTATTATTATTATTATTATTATTGTCGTCACAATCGTATTATTTTCATTTTACGGTAAACCTCTTACGAATAATAATAAAACAATCGAAATCAAAATTCTGGATTAATTTCGTTTGATTTTCTTAATTATTTATATTCAATATTAAACTGTACAAACGTCGATTAAGATTTCGTTCGTTAACGTAAATTGCCTTCCCCTCGTAGAATATAATAATAAAAAGAAACAAGATAGCTACGTTATAAATAATAAAATATTATAAAATATGATTGACAATTATAATAATATAAATAAAGTAAAAAAATACATGAGAGAGAGAGAGAGAGAGAGAGAGAATATTCTTAAGGAAGTTGCTTACCAACTGAACAAGATTTGGACAAATTCCGAGGGCAGTTTCAAAAAAGCGCACTTTCAAAAAGACAAGATATCCTAAGGTATATATAAAAAGAATGAGAAATAAAGAGAGATAGGAAAGGGTGAATGGCGTAGAGCGGCAGTTACGGTAAACGGTCTTCCGTTTCCAATTTGATTTTATCTATTCCCAAGAGTTTTCGAAACACATCCGCGAGCTCAAAGTTAACTCGTTGTCAGGGACAGAGTTTGCGAACTGGGTCTCCACCATATTCTTGCCGCTCGTTCCTGCAATTTCTCGCGAACGTAGTTTGCACCAAAGGGGGAGAGAGAAAGAGAGATGAGAGTGGGGGTAGGGGGGGGGAGTAAAAGGAGGAAATAAAAGACAGATAGAGATAGATAGACGAAGATAAACAGAGAGAGAGAGAGAGAGAAGAGGTGTATTGTTTCTAGCAGGTTTCCTACGTGGGAACGAAGCACGTTTATCTTTCGACGCACGGTACCGAGGAGAGACATGCCTTCTCCTTTCTTCTTCTTCTTGCAAAGACTATGAATGAAACGTTAAGCCATCACCTACCGAGCTAAACTAGCAAGTTTAGCTCGCTAGCTTAGATAACTAGCTAGCAACCGAGCTATCCAACAATTCAACTATTATCCTCTAACGTTTTACGTAAGGTGAGTCGTTTGTTTTCGCACGTCGATCGTCTCAACTACACCACTCTCCAAAACTTCAGTTAATTAATTCGAGCGAAAGGATGCAGAATGGATAGAGAGAGAGAGAGAGAAAGAGAGAGTATGCTAGCTCGTTGTAAGAAGGAGCGAGATAAACATAGTATTCGATGTCGCACGCGTCCGTCAACAAAGAGCCGAGCAATTAATTAACCGAAGTGGCTCCGGCCACGACCGGAGCGCATTGTTGCGGTCCTCTGAGCCATTGTCCTTATAGCAGGACGTTCCATCTTCCCTCACCCTCTTCTACCCTTCTTCCTTTATTCATCCATCCATCCATCCATCCATCGATTTAGCCATCCTCCGTTTATATATTACGATACTGAAACTAGCAAGTTATCGTATATTGAAAAATGGTCACCGAATGTGCGGATTAAAGTTCTGCTAGAGGGTCTATGGGACCCAGGGTTAATGAGATTTTAAAATATCACGCTTGAGAAATTATTAAAGGGCTTACACATATACGTGTATGCGTATACGTGTGTGTGTGTGTGTGTGCGCGCGAGTGGGGAAAGTTGAGAGGAAGGAAGCCTTGTAAATTTTGGTTGGAAAACCACGAAATTAACCGCGATGAAATTTACAGGAACTAATTAGCTATCCGTTATATTTGTTAATAATTAATAAGGATTGGCGAGTTGCCAAAGTTCCGTTTTATCATTTATTCGTAATCCTTTGAAAATTCTTATTTTAATCGTACGAACGAACCAACGAACGAACGAACGAACGAACGAATAATTCGATAAGAGGAATACTCGACTTTCTACTACCTCCTACTTGCGTGAAAGAATTTCTTCCGGTAAAAGGGGAAAATTTTTGTCGAGAGTAATCGAAACGATCGGACTCGACAACACCGAGCGAATAGGAAAAGATCAAGACGCGATGGGATTGGAAGCCGAAAAGGTAGGAAGAACGGGTGGGTGGGAGGTGGGGGGATATCGATTGTGAGCCATCATCGTCGTCCTCGTCCTCGTCCTCGTCCTCGTCCTCATCGTCGTCGTCTAATATCGAGAGAAAGCTTCCAATCGGAAATGCGTGGCAGAAATGGCGCGTGCCTTAGAGTCGAGACGCTTTGAAACCACCCCGTTTTTTTGTTGTGTTTTTTTCTTTTTTCTTCTTTTTCTCTTTTATCTATCTCTTTTTTTCTATCTTCCTTTCGCACCAATCGGAATGAAAGCTCGCTAATGCAAGCCAACGGCCTAGAACGAACGAAAAAACGAACGGAGAAACGAAACGAAACGAAACGAAACGAACGTGAAAGTAGTGGAAGAAAAATAAAAGTGTACTGAGAAAGAGAGAGAAAGAGAGAGAAGAAAAATGTAATTACAGAGGAGAATGATAATGAAGTTTACATTTTAATAACCCAACGCGCGTCGGCAGATGGCCCGAATGCGATATTAATACCGACATCACCATGGCCGCATTTACGGGCTGCCAACGTCCTAACGTAACGCCCTCGTTTTCTCCTATTCCCTGAGTAAATCGGGAGAGGGGATGCTTGGGGATGGAAAGATGTCATTTTCATCCCTTTCCTACATACTCACTCACTCACTCACTTACTTACTTACTTACTTACTTACTTACTTGCTTGCATAGCCTTTACGATCGTACGAAATGTTTGCTTTGAAAAAGAAACTCTTCAAGTCATGGACATGCAGTAATATGTTTGCTAGATCGATTACTCAAAGGATTAATTTCGATTGTTTCTCGACTAATTGTCTTTTATCATCGATCATTTTGATTCTTATCATCTTATATATATATATATATCTGATTAGGAAATTTTCTCTCGAAAGGATGAAAGTAAGGAAGAACAAAGAAATCGGTTGAATGACTTTTCGTAACACCTTGCTCGCTCCAGTCTCGTTTTTAACTTTGGAGAACATTTGGGACGTAAGTTTTGATCGGGCTGCTAAGTTAGCCGCAGGTGTTAACGCGAATGAAAAAAAGAAAGAAATAAAAGAAAAAAAAAGAGAATAGGTTCGTTCTGTGACGGGATATTATTGCGTTGGGAGAGAAAGAATGTTACATTTATATATATATATATGTGTGTGTGTGTATGTATTATTCTGGGAGGCAGTAGTAATGCCTTTACGGAATGAAAGCAGCCTCCAGGGTGAATGCGACAACGACGACATGAATCTAATTTATAAGTTATGAGTCTGACCGAGCTTCATCTTCAGACAAGACAAGACGAAACGAGACCCTCCTCCTATTTTCTCTTTCCCTTTCTCTTTCCCTTTCTCTTTCTCTTTCTTTTTCTTGTTCTTCTTCTTGTTCTCTTTCTCCTTCTCCTTCACCGTTCCTCACCAAACTCGGACTTTCAATTTGCTATTCCGTGAGTCACGCGAGAAGACCATGCTTGTCTCCTCGGATGTTAACCGTGACTCCTTTCCTTGAGAGAAAAGGTTCCAGCCCTACTTTGACCTTTCTTCATTTTTATTTTATTTTATTCTTATTTTTTTCTTTCCTTTTCTTTTCTTTTCTTTTGGCGAATCCCCTAAAAATTGATCGAACAATTGTACACGTCTCATTGGACATGAACGAAACGTTTTACTTTTTTTTCGTCCATTTTTCTTCCATACTTTTCAATCGAAATTAATTGTAATCGTGAAAATGACTTTTGATATCGTTTTATTCGATAATTTAAATTATAATCTATTTGAGCCGTTTATTTTAAAAGTGGCCTAACTCCATATAACCTTAAATTGAGATATTTAAAGGTTTGCGTTTCAATGCAATTCAAAATATACGTAAAGAATAACAATGAGTTATGTTGCTTAAGTGTATCTAAAGGTGTTCAATTTACAGTTCCTATTAAAATAATGGCTATTATTAAGTGAATAATATGCGTTTTCTTACCAAAAATGGAGTTAGGCCACTTTCAAAATTAACAACCAGATTCGTTATAAAATTTGAAGGAACCGAAGTCCATTCAACATAATTTAAGATGCTTCAAATTGCGAAAAAACAATACTTATTTTATTTTACATATCTTTATAACACTTTAAAAACATAAATTATGCGATTAAAAATATTTTTTACAAACATAAATTACAAAACAATTTTCTACTCATCTACATTTTGTGTATGTCAAAGGGATTTAAAGAAATCATGATGTTCCGGTGGTATATATCGTAATAAGTCAATTATGTCCTTGAATTTTGCGGTTGTAATTTGTCTTATATTTTTATACAGTGGTGTCAATACAATATTTTCGAACTTTCTTGGTCTACCCCGACGTGGTATTAAATTCAGGACTTTCAAATTTTCGTTCTCATTCATTGACGTCTTATAGAAAATCTTATTCATTTTTGACAAAACGCATCCAACATATTTTTAACCAGTTTATTGGTTCTCCGTTAGAATTCTTGACCCTTTTAAAAATTGCGTCTTCTAATAATTTTGTTGATACAAAATCTTCTTGTCTCATTTCATGTACAATAAAGTTATTACCTTTCCGACACTTTTTGATAATATTGTAATACTCTCGGGGGACAAACAGTAAATTATTTTTTTTTAATGCCATTTCTACCACACCAAAATCTCTACTCCTAATGGAGTTAGGCCACTTTCAAAATAAACGGTTCAGTAATTCAACTAACTCTGAAAACTTATGTGTCCAGAATGACCGTATTTACTCGGAATATAAGAAATCTTAAATGCTTTATTGATAGATAATTTGAAGCTGTACATGTTACCGTGGGTAACTCGAAATAATTGACAAATGGAGTTAGGCCACTTTCAAAATAAACGGCTCATTTAATTGATTGTCGTTGATCGTGAATCAATATTTTAAAGAAATCAAACTTTTGTCGTTAAGTGTTATAAAAAAATACAATATACATTCGACATCAAACCTATCGTCATCATTCATTCAACTTATTTCAACCCCACTCATTCGGATCAAACTCCGAAACGAATACCAGAGTAATACTTAGGTCAAATTTTCCTGCTAATTATCGAATCCAAATGAAAGGTAAGGAAGAGAGAGAAAAAAGAAGGAGAACCAATGGAATAAAAAGAGAAGGATAGGGAAAAAAAAGAAAGAGAAAGAGTAGAAGAAGAAGAAGAAGAAGAGGAAAGCCCTAGTTGCAAAAGTAAATGGCTGACGGCAAGAAGTAAGCGCCCGGAATAATTAGAGAGCTCGCTGTAAAAGATACCGTTCATTAAGTCATTTTGCACGGTTGTTCAACCTCCGCCCACTCTCCTCTCTCTCTCTCTCTCTCTCTTACTTGCTAGTTTGCCAGGGATGCTTGCCCTTAGCGCAGAGTGAACTAAGCAAACCTCCAACTTTCCTTTTAGTGAAAAACAAAAACGTTAATCGAGAGATCGGTGAAATTCAACGATGAAAGAAAAATGTAGGAAGAAAGAAAAGGAAGGAAAAAAAGAAAAAACAATGTTGAGAAACATCGATTACTAATCTTTCCATTTTCCCTTTAATCTCTCCCCCACCCCCACCACCACCACCCCTTTCTCTTTTTTTCTTTTCAATTTACATTGATTTAAATCGACGGTTGTCAGGAGAGAATTCATTTGAAATTTGTTTAGAAGATTTTTGTCGACAAAATATTTTGATATAATAACGGAGGAGAATGAGATGATAATGATGATGATGGTGTTAATGAACTCTGACGAAATACTATACCGAGTTAGCCTAACTTTGTATCGAGATATGTTCTTTCGAAACACGAGTGAGAAACCCCGAATAATCCTCGATAAAATTTGAATAATCCGGTGTTCCCGATAACCGAATATGTACCCCGATTTGCGATACGCGTCGATAACACGCGCTTATTGCGCGTGCGCGTAAGCGAAACGAAGAGAAGAGAAAAGAAGAGAAGAGAAGAGAAGAGAGAAAGAAACGTGATCGAGGCCAGTGGAAATTGTGTCTGTTCGTGCGAGAATTTTCCTGCGGGTTCTTTTATCTTGTACAAAGGTGTGAGTAAAAGTACTCCCTATCTATCTATCTATCTATCTATCTATCTATCTATCTATCTTTCTCTATCTCTCTTTCCCTATTATCTTTCTCTGCAATGCTGGAATCGATCGAGAGGCATCGAGTTTCCTTCCGGCATTCCGGAGACGCTTCTTTTAACAACATTCGACTAAATAAATTCATAAATTAACGATAATAATTGATTAACATTGAGCTTGCATTAACCCTGGATTTTATTACATTTTTTAGCTTTTATTCAATGATTAATTATATTTAATTGAATTATTAGTTTCTTATTTCCAACCGTCAACTATCAATAATAATTAATAACAATGATAACCGATAGAATAGAAAATATTTCTTACATTTCGATTAGTCGTACTCGAATGTAAATTTACAAAATTGTTAACTTGTCAATTGTTAATTGAAAGTGTTAAACGTGTTACGCTTAGGAACTTGTGGAACGAAAAAATGGGAAAAAAAAAGTATTTAGAAAAAAGTATTGAGGTGATGTTGTTGGTTTGGGATAAGAATCTAATGTTGGAGTATAGCAATCGTTTGGAAGAGAGAGAGAAAGTTTCTCAAGCGTAACGTGGATACTAGGTACGTATCTTCTGGGCGTTACCACTTGCCAGTCCGTTAACAAACAGGATATTAATGGATTCTTCACCTCGAGAAAAAAATGCATATTCAAATCTCTCCAGGTTGATCCCCGAATAAACACAGCGTCGACGTAATTGCACGTTGTCAATCTCCCTCTCTCTCTCTATCTTTCTTTCTCTCTCTTTCTCTCTCTTTCTCTTACTTTCAACATCACCAACGAAGAGTTACTTAACATAGTTAAAAGCATCGAGTGAGAAGTTCTTCGTACAGTTCGGATTCGGTAGTGACCACCAAGGGCCGTACTTGGCCGTTCGAAAGGGCTCACCATCGTTAATCTTTCCTCTTAACGCCTTAACTAACGTTACGTGGAAAAGAAAAAAGGAGAGAGAGAGAGAGAGAGAGGGAGAGGGGGCAAAAGTTCGACGACGAGGCAAATTCGGAGGGAACGTTCGGCAATTTCGCGAGTTGATAGCCATTATCATATTCCTCGCGTATCATATCGAATTTATGGCTAATAAAGGCCGATCGAATAACAGGCCCGACACAGGGACCCCTGAGGGCCGAATCGCAAAGAGCCAGAGCCTCTCCCTATCTCTCTCTCTCTCTCTCTCTCTTTCCTTCTTGAACACACGCACGAATCCAAGCTCATTCGCCACCAGCATCGACGTGACTCCGGAGTAGCCGGCTTTATAGTCATGGCAGTTGGCAGTAGTGGCAATTGATATGCGCACCATTGATATATGGGGGCATATTTCACGAGGTTGGCAGACCTGCGAGAGAGCTCTCGGGTTTGTTATCTCTCGCGTCTCTCTCTCTCTCTCTCTCTGCCTTTACATGTCTGCTGCTGCTGTGAGTATATGCGTGAACATGAATCCTCTTCTCTCTCTCTCTCTCTTTCACGTCTTCCTTCCCATCCACGGGGACTTTATTTTGGCCCCATCCAAATCGACTACCAATATGCCCGATGAATTATGCTTGAACCTTTGTTAAGATCACTGACGTGTCTTTGATTGGAACGAGCGTATACCTTTCCCCCCCTCCTCCTCCTCCTCCCACTTCCAGCCCTTCCCCCCCTCCTCCCCCGCTGTACCCAACGAGATACGACGAACCTTTGACCGGATACTTGCTGCTAACCACTCGTTCCTTCGATCGTATCCATCCGATGGATAAAATTTACTAACCCCGAGTGCTTCAAAACTTACATGCACGTATTCATACGTGCATGCATGGATTTTCATAACCCCATACAACTATGTATATTCGATACTATATATTCGCGAACGTGAGAAAAGAGAGTGATCCCGGCACGTCGAGTTACTTATTTACGAATCAAATTATTGTTTTTCCAATAATAAAATAAAATAAAATAAAATAAAATAAAATAGCATAAGCAAAAATAATTCCAATTCGCGAAATGAGAAATAGAGAAGTATCGTTGTTCCTTTTGATCGGTACTCCTCCTCCTTCTCTTCTTTCTCTTCCTCTTTCTCCTCCTCCTCCTCCTCTCAACGTTATGTATCTTTGTAACCTTTGGAATACTTTGCTACAAACGCGACTCGATGACTCGTCGTTGAATAAATTCATGAGTTACACACAATCGGCAATAAATTATACTCGGCAGTCGTTAAAGTCCGTTCCGTACGAACGGACGAAAGTTATTCATTGTCGCAAGATGAAAAATCACGGATAACCGCTCGTCAAATAAGAGATCGACGTGTTGCACGTATTCATGCGAAGTAATAATTCGAAGAAAAATTATCCACGATTAATGCGAAAGTAAATAAATGATTACGAAAGGAAAATAAAATCAAATCGAATGAAATGCAATTGTTTAAATGTTCGATAACGCGCATCTTTGTCGCAAAATGGAATAATTAGGACCGAATCATTGTGATTGAAATTCGAAATAATACAAAGAAAGTATATTGAAATGAATAAAAATTACGAAAGTGAGCAAACACACAGACACACATACAACAATGTGTAAAATTAGTCGTCGTTTGAATTCTAACGAGAAACATACAATATATTATATTTTTCTGATATCAACGATAAATATCGTATTTACCTGTGACGCCTATTCGTGACGCATTCGTTAACTTCATTAACGAAGTAAAAGTAGTCACGCTTTTCCCAGAATGCTTATCGGCAGGTCCGACCTAATTATAATAGCCGTTTTTCAGTGTGTTGGTACGTGTAGATGAACTATATCGTCGTATACGAGGAAAGGGACGGCAGACGATAACGCGTTTCCGTAGAAAGAGGCATCGATAAATGCATCGTTGCACGTGTGCATCCGTCAGTCTGTCAGTGCTCTCTCTCTCTCTCTCTCTCTCTCTCTCTCTTTCTCTATGTCGTCGAGGAAGAAATGCCGTCACGAGTCTTGTGGAAGACCGAGCGTGTTCTTTTTAAAAAGTAATGTTAAAAAAACCTTCTTTTTATGTGGCACACGAAATGCCCTTTCAACACGCACCTACTAGTTTCCTAGATCCCCTATCCTTTACGTTTATCGTATCCTTCTTAAGATATTTTAACGAGCTAATTAAATGCGATTAAAATGGAAAACAATAAACGAGAGAGAGAGAGAGAGAGAGAGAGATGATTAAAATGATAAACTAAGTTAAATGGGTAAAAGAAAAATTCTTATAATAAATTGGAATGCATTGAATAAATTTTAATAAACATTTCGAATGCTCTTGTAACTGTTCTATTCGAAAATCCGTAAAGAGAACACCCACTACGTTTAAGATTTCATTCGGAGATTGGGTTTCTCTTAGTTTGGAGCAAGGTAGAAGAGAAAATACTCTCGAAGGTTTGAATTCGAAAGAGAGAAAACAAACGGAGATGCTTCCTATTCGTGTATTAAACGAAAAAAAAATTAAAAAATAAAAAAAACAGAAGAAGAAGAAGAAGAAAATTAGGAAGAAACCGCAAGAGTGGTATAAGAAAAAAAAAAGGTACAAGGACGAGGACGACGACGACGACGAAGGGTAAAGGATAACTCGCGTAGTATCTCTAACGCTAATGTATTCCCGTGTGATTCGTGTGTAAAACTTTTGAAATTCGAAAGTTTCCAAGAGAGAGAGAGAATCTAGGAGAAAAAGATTTTCGATTCTACGAGCAAAATCGAATGCTCTTACTTACATGGGATATGCACGTAGGTTGGAAAAGTGAAAGAGAGGGAGAAAGAGAGATGAAAGTTGAACTAGGAAGAAAGATCGTACGTCATGTGCGGACAGTTTGATTAACAGAAGAGAGAAAACGTAACTACTAAAAATAGATAGAGAAGTTCGACAATGTCTAAAGTATAGCAAAGAAAAGATTCTAATTTTCTTCTTTAACCGTAAAACACTCTTTGACACGATCATTTAGATTTGATTTCGATTTTATACTTTTCGACTCGACGCCAAAAGTTTATTCGTAATCAAACTTGAGATCGTTAAACTTTCGATGACTAGCAATCAGATGAAAGAATGTAAAAACATTTCGAAAGGGGGAAAGTATTTTGAAGAAAATTTGTTAAAATAAAGTACTACAGAGTTGTTGTTGTTGTTGTTTTGTTTGTTTCGTAACGCTAGTGCATGGAATGTAGAGCATATATGGTCGTTAGAAAAAAGACTTTTTGGATGAAACACATCGAATATTTTCGTATCACGTAGGGACTCTATAATGGAAGCTTCTCTTTTCTCGGGAATCATCTCACGTTTCAACACGCGCCCGTGTATGTGCGAGAAAGAGCGCGGGGAAATATGTAAAGTGTAATATAGTATCGAGAATAGGAAAGGTTTTCTTCTAAAATCGAAATATGAATCGTTCGATTTGGATCTATCTATCTATCGAAGTTATCCAGTCTATCTATTTGAATCTTTTCTCGATGATATAGAAGTTGAAAGAAACGAACGGAATCACTGCGAACATCGTTGGAATAAAAATGCTAACCGAAGGGAGAGAAAAAAGGAAAGGAAAGGAAAGGAAAGAAAAATAAATAAATATATTTGCGAAATGTATATTTTTTTTCTTCCCTGGCCATTCGAAAATGATTATAATTATAATCCTATCGTTTAATACGTTTTCCACGAGTCACGCAGATAACTTCTTCGTAATTTTTTTAATATAAAAACTAACAATTCAAATGAACATGAAAAATTAAACATATTTACAATTAACTCGTTAAGAATAATTTGCGTGATATATAAATCAAACGTCGTAATAACATTTCAAATAAATAAGAATATAAATAATGTCAAGAGAACTTATATAACTTTCAAAGAAAAGAAAAAAATAAACACAGATACGAGATTCGCGCGCGCGCGTGCACAGAGAGTTACGTATATACGTGTAAGCGTAATAAAAAGAAAAGAAAAGGAAAGAAGATAAAAGAAAATAAAAAAACGGATGAAAGAGTCGGAGGAGGGTCGGTCGATCAGCCGAGCAACAATTTGTCGTGACGTGGGCGGGCGGCAAAGGGATTCTTACATATCCCTCGGATGCTGCGTCGTCGAAGTCTTCGCAAGAGAAAAAGAAATAAAGAGAGAGAGAGAGAGAGAGAGAGAGAAGCACGAGCCGCGTACCGATTTGTCTGGACCGTTCGTCGCATCGTAGAAAACGAAGTGGCTGTCCGGAGCTGGCTTTTCGCCATACGCCCACGCAGTTTCTCCTTCGAACCACCCCCTCCTCCACCTCCTGCCCCTCGTCATTCTCTTTATCCTACTCAGACGCATAGAACAACGTCGCCACACTAATCCCACCGATACTAAAACTGCGTCTCCGTCCGTGTTTCCTTTTTCTCTCTCATTCTTTCTTACACGAGGTTGGATTAAAAGAATGAGAAGGGGAGTAAGGGGAGTAACTAACGACTAATGGTGCACTAGAGAATCGACGTAGAAAAATTACGAAATCACATTGATCGATATTTTCCAGCTGAAAAATTCGAAACTTTTTCTAGTTTCGCTACGTCTTTGTTCTGTTTTTTTTTTTTTTTTATTATAATTATATGAATTTACAATCGATTCTCAGCGAGAATTATGAGTAATATAAGATGACGCGATACATTGACATGAACTGTAAGTATAGAAAATATTACAATGATGAGCGATGTCTTTGTGATGAACATTTTACGAATGATGTTTATTCTAATTCCTTCCAATCGTGACTTTTCGTATTACTCGTAAGATATTTGATGCGTTTCAATACTAACGTTTAATTGATATAGCGTCTTATCGAAGGAAATATAATTGATAACGCTTATAAGAATATTTGATTTATAGAAATGTAAATGTTATAACAAACGTTCGATAGAAAACAATAACGTTAAGATATCTACAATAAAACGATATTAATTTATTAACGCATACGTATATCTATATTTACGTAAACGTAATGGCATTTTTTTTTTATCTAGAATACGAATAGATAAAGAAACAAAACCCCGTCAGTGTTTTATCGTGTTACGATAAATACGCACGTGGAGCCTGATTTATGCTGAACGAGTCGATTAATCGAACTTCGAGTCGAAATAAATTTAATCTACGAAGTAGGAGAACAACTAGCTGATAATTCGCGAATACTCGAATGTATGTGTGTATATATATGTTTGCGTACGTGTACGTGCACATATGAGTAGTTTGCAGGATGGTGTATTGTGTCGTCGTATGACGAAGTAAGAGCAACATCTCGGCTCGCTAATCCAGCATGGATCTACTCTTGCAGAGAACAAGAGAGAAAAAGAAAGAGAGAGAGAGAGAGAACAACTAAATCCTCCGTTAGTACTCTGAGCTCTTTTTACGTTCTCGCAGTAACACGGATTAAACGACACTAATTTATACGAGTAGGGACAAGAGAAAGCTCGGAACGCATTCGCTAAACGCAATGAACTATGGCGAGCTAATCCACGAAGCTTACGAGAGCTCCACAAATTTTATGATCTTCGACGAATCCAATATCTCTCTCTCTATCTTGTTCTCTTACTCTTACTCTTTACGATAGAAAAAAAAAACCAATTACCCAATTTTTTTTTAGCACCGTCAACTTTATCGAAGGATTCCTTTAATATCAAAATTCGCGATAGATGACAAACAAGAAAATCGAATATACTTATTTATTTCTATTTGGTGTAAATACCTTACCGATATTGAAGAGTTTAAAAAGTAATACTCCTAGCAATAATCAAACACCCGAACGTCAAAGAATTTTTAATCGACTTATCGATGACCGGAATTAAGAAAAAAGTTTATTTTTATGATCAACGATCAATAAACTTTAGAAGAAAAGTATATATTTGAGATGAAAATCGATTGGTTGTTGGAGTATCAATAACGAGTTACACAAAATGATGAAATTCTTGGTCTCATTAGTTAGACATCGATGAATAGTTTAATGGTAAGTAACGAGTATAATTAAGCGGAGAGAGGGTGAAAACGAGTCGGTAAAACGTAATGTGGCGCCGCGTAGTATAAGGGAGGGAGGAAGGGTGACCACTAAAAGGGAGGTGGGATCCGAGTTCAAAGGAATACCACGGTTGGCGACCGTCATGAAAGTCCGCATACTTCCCCCTGCGGAATGTCACAGGGTGTCTCGATGGTTTTGGCTTGCGGCACGCTACTACCTACACACATTTCGGACCCTCGTGAATTAGTCCCGTGAGTTAGTCCCGTAAGTTAGTCCCGTGAGTTAGTCCGTGAATTAGCTTGCTCTCCTCTAACGTCTACCACCACCATCACCACCACCACCATCACTGGAGACGGTAGCATTTGGTCTGTCTGCTTTCGAGCAGACGTTTCTACGTGTAAGGGTTAAAAGTCCAGTCATACGGTCACATACGTAACTTTGTTTTTAATAAAAAAAAAATATGTATATATATATTCGTTGAATATTTGGTTCAACAAATGGGTCAGTATATATGAATATTTAGTAGAGTATAGAAATAATATATTGTGAATATTGGAAACAAATACATATACGCCGATGTTTTATATTAAACGGTTGGGTTACGTACTGACCCAAAGAAAAAAGAAAATCTAAATTTGTTCGGACGAAAAGAAAGAAAGAAATGAATAAATAATAATCCCCGTTTAAGGTTGAAATACGAATCTTGATCTATGCCGTTCGATTAATGTTTTCTTTCTCCGTGTATGCATTTAGGTTTAGGTTCATTCTTCGGAATGTCATAATTATGCTTGTCCGGTTCCACGTGTAATTGCTTATCGAGCATCGTTAAACTCGAAGAATGAAATTATCGGAGATAGAGAGCGTCCTGGGAGCGGGTCCATTAAACCGCCTCGGAAGGAAGCGAAGCGGACTCGAACGGAACTAATTGAACCGTCCTCGAACCGTAGTTGGTTGCTTCAAACCGATTGCAAACGTGGCGGCCGTCGCATTGAACACTGATGTGCCTCTCGTGAAGGGATTCACGTTGGTGTATTATTAAACTATTATTGACATTTTACATTTACTTTTTATCTATCAAATAATACATACTAATATTTTTTGTTTCTTTTAAAGAAATAAGATATTTCTATATCGATTTAATTGAAATCCTTGAAAATATGGGTCAGTTGGTCGTACATATAAAAGTAACGAAAGAATCAAGATGATAATATCGATTTAGTATCACGCGTGTTACGACGACAATTTGATGAAGAAGAAATTAATGGAGTAAACAGAGAACGATACTCTCCAAATAAATTGTGTAAAATATTTCCATTTTAATGTTTTCTCGTTTGACTATACATATATATATGTATGTATGTATGCAAGTGGTATTAGGTGGATATATACTAGCCCAAAATCCAGAACCCTTCGGACAGCAACCATAAAACGCCCCAAAATAGCCTTACTCATGAAAATTTTATAACATTGCGAACAAACGATCTTTTTTCGAATTGTAGGAAACGTATAATGCGAACATAAAACGATAAACATTGAAAACGAGGATAATATCGAAACTGACCGGTTCTCTTTCTCTCTCTCTCTCTCTCTCTCTCTTGATATATAGAATTGGTTTCTTAATTGAGTAAGCAGTAACGTTCAAATCTTTTTTCTCCTCTGCTACAAATCGCATCGTAAGAGAAATTAACGGGGAAACGTTCAACGATTTAATACGATAAAAGGTATAATAATTGATAGTAAGAGGAAATCTTGGCAACGAAAGCTCCCGTTATTTCTCTCTCTCTTTCTCTCTCTCTCTCTCACTCACCAATGCCAATAGGGAAAAAATAAAAAGAAAAAAAAAAATAGAGGATACGAGAAGGATTCTCGCGGCCTCGTATCCGCCGAGAAAACTGCACTTTTCCGTCGAACAGCAAAGTTGCATTATTCTCTCGTGCCGGTGTGTGTCTTATACGCTTTCAAACGATCCATCGTGTGGATCGCGCGTACCAAACCTCAAGAAAAATACCTTCAAATAGGGAGAGAGAGAGAGAGAGAGAGAGAGAGAGGAAGGAAGAAAGAAAGAAAGAAAGAGAGAGAGAAAGGTAAAACAGACGGAACAATGCAAATAAGCCAATTACGTCAATCCTGAGAAATCGTGGATAGAAGGGGGCAGGGGGGAGAAAGAGAAAAAGAGACAGAGAGAGAGAGAGAGAGAAGTATTCGAAGGTATGTAAGTAAGTACGTGATGCGAACGAAGAGAAAAGAAAGGAGATGGAAGATAGGTATAGTAAAAGAAAAGGAAGAGTTAGGCCACCTAACTATATCTCTGTATACGTGTGTATAAATGTATTTTAGTTATATAGCGAAGTATAGCGAATCTGCGCTGTTGAATGCGTTCGTGCATTCGTTCGCTCGTGCATGAGCGGCTGCATTAGGTAATGATATCGGCATTATGGTTGTGAGAGAGAGAGAGAGAAAGAAAGAGAAAGATAGCGAGCGAGTGGAAGGAAACGAAATGATGACGAACCGGCCGGACCTCGGATCGAGGCCCGTCGGGGCCTCATCGAAGGAGGGCCACAGGGTAATTATACAAGCAAACAAGGGGCGGTCCCAGCAAGATTATAGGGTTCAGTTTCTCCTTCTCTCTCCCTTCTTCTTTTTCTTTTTCTTTCTTTCTTTCTGTCTCGAAGTGAGCCGAGTTCCTCGCCGCCACCCCTTCGATCGGCTCCCTCCCTCCCTCCCTCCCTCTCGTCAGCCCGTGTTTTCTCGTAATTACAGGGCCAAACTGCTGCTCCTTCCTACCCCCTGCCACCCCCCTGTCTTTCCTTCCTTCCTTCCTTCCTTCCTTTACTCTTTATCTCGTTCCCTTTTCTTTTTTCTTTCCTTTCGTATTTTCTTTACTCTTAACCACCCGCGCTAGTCTACGAAGTGTAATTTGGATTTTTTTCGCGGAAAGAAAAAAAAGGAAGAGAAAAGGAAAGAAACATGCTGATATTTATTCCCAGCGTAGGGTTCGACTAGTCGATTAATTAGAAATATTAATAGAACCCTCGCAGAAAATTGGCAAGTTAGTTTTTGGAGCCCGTTATCATCCTATACGGGGATCCCGCGCTCTACCATCTCCTCGTAAAATTGTTAAAAGAAGAAGAAGAAGAAGAAGAAGAAGGAAAAAAAAAAAGAAAGAAGTAACTAGTCGCGTCGTTTCCGAGAGAGAGCCACCCAGCAGGATAGCGATATTTTCGAATGACAAAGTGCCACGGTATTTACGAGGAAGCGTGCTGCGATTATGAAAACCGGATTGGCCGAAACGACAAACTTGCCACTCCGCTACAGCTTGCGGTAATTGCTTTTAAATTGGCAACTAAATTTACACAGTTTGTCTGAACCTTTTGCGAACGGTAGTCGTCTTTCTCTCTCTCTCTTTCTCTTTTGCTTGCGCACACGCACCGCACCCCCTTTGCGAAAAGGGAAAAAGGTATATAAATGTGAAAAATTCGTCGGTGGGTCCTTGCCTCGAGTGTCGTAACTCTGAAAGGACATTTTTCTCTGATTTTTGTTGGACGCGTTTGAAAGTTAGAAATATTCTATTAAAAATGCTCGATCATCTTTCTCTTTTCTGCAAATCGTTTTAAAGAGTCACCAGGGCAACCAATCTCCTTTTTTCCTTTCTCGAGTGTTTCTCTTTGAAAGAAAAGAAACGTGGGACCAAAGAGAAAGAGAGAGAGAGAGAGAGAGAGAGAGATTAAAAAGAACGAAAACGTCGGTAGCTTGAATTTGAAGCTTTGCCAGTTATAATTGAGAGGGCATATTCGAATAGCTTCTTTTACCCCTAGAGAGAAAGAGAAAGAGAGAGAGAGAGAGAGAATATTCGGTTCGAAGCAACTACGATGAATGCTTTCCTTTCCATCGGTAACTTATTATTCCGAGTATGGGATCCGACGAGTACGACTTATAAAAGGCCACCAACATTTTCCTTACGAAGATCTTTCTGCGAACCTGCCTAATAGCTTCCTGACCTTTACCGATCGTGATTGACGTCTAGATTTGAAGTCGAATCGATCCCCTATCGATCACTGTTCCGTTTATCCGCCTGGATAGAACTATTACCATGATTACCGATTATTACCAGATCAAAAACGTTTTGAATTAACTATTTTCTTCTTTTTTTTTTTTACTTTTTTTTATCTACCGGAAATCCGATTACCAATTCCAAATGGATACGTCTTTTGTAATATTCGTTTTATCCTAGCCAAATGGTGCTCGTAATTTTGTTAAGAACTTTCGATAATTGCTAACTAAATTTGCGTATTTCTATGCTGATCGATCTAAATAATTATTTAATTTTATTTATTCCTCCCATTGTAGGCAACAATCAAATTGAAACTGCCGTACGAATAACGAACGATTTGTTCGTAAAATTATTTGAAAAAAAAAAAAAATGAAAACAAACAAGAAAAATGCACATAATCGTTCCGTCTTGGAATGTTTCAAAAGAAATCGTTGGGAATAGCATTTCGATTCGATATGACAACGTCGATAAATCTTTCGCGAATCGTGGCTTAAATTTAAGAGCGACGAAATAAGAAAGACGAACGGGAATAGGAAGAGTTCGACTTAGGGGTGGGGGTGAGTTGGTAGGAAAGAGGAATTGGGGGTGATAGTAGTAGTAGTAGTAGTAGTAGTAGTAATAGTAATAGTAGAAGTTTGGAGAAACGAAATCCACGTCATCCTGTCCGAAGTCTCAAGGCTTTTCTGTCGGGACTTCCACGTCGCTCACTCGGTGTACTCGAGTTCGACCCAGTTAGATTCTCGAATAGGGCCGCTTCTTCCAACACCCTCCCTTTCAACCCTTCACCAGCCTTTGGGAAAAGCCAAACGCGCCGGTCACGAAAGGCAACGACGTGATTTGAATACTCAACGCTTTCTCTTAAACGAAAATGTATTTAAAAAGAATAAGCTCGATTCGAACGCATATCTATATATGTGTGTGTGTGTGTGTGTGTGTGTATTCGTACGCATACGTGTACGCGCGCGAGCGAACTTAAATAACAGTATATGCGTGTTCGTGTTTATTTCGTAATTGGTCAAATTTGTCTTTCATGGAAAAATGATATCTTTTTTATTTTGCAATTCAATTTGTTACTACCTACTTAAATAACGAATGGAATTGTTATTTGCCAACGTAATTGTTGTTCAAGTTTCAAATGAAAATAAAGCAGCAGTAAACATCGAGCGCAAAATGCGTAATAGAAAATTTATCGTGTTCGTCGTTCGTTAAATATTTAAGATAGTGCGATTATTTTAGATTGGAATTTTAATGTAACAATTGTTACGCGCGCGCGTTACAAAGAAAAAAAAAAACAAAAAGGTTTATTCTTTTCGTTGTCAAAAATCTCCCTATTTGGTAATTTATATTCGACTCGACCCAGTTTCGCATGATTTATTCCACTCGTGACCCAACGAAAGCTTCTGCTGATGTTGCTGCTTCTGGTGGTACTCAACTACTGCGATAACTATCCGGACACCTTGCATGCTAAATCATAGCAAATATTTACGAATATATGATAATCGACTAATCCGATTAAATTTCACGCCGGTTAACGATTTTACACGGCCATCAAATTGTCGTCGTTAGTTCGATCCAGTTTCTCATAATTCTTAACTCATCCGCACACACCCTACTCACACATTATTTTCGTCGATGAATTATTATAGCATTCAAGAATGAAATTAATAAAGATTCGGAATTTTCTTCTTTCGCGTGGCAACCGAATAATAATAATAATAATTAATTAAAAAAAAATAAGTTAAGAGCAAACCGGACGTTTCGAAGAAACGATTAGCGCCGATTAATAATGAATTCGTTCATCATTTTTTCTTTTCTTCTTTTTTTTTCTTTTTTCTAGCCACGCGAACGACGAGGGCAAATTTTTTTTTGGGCGGGGAGGGAAACTCATCGCGATCCTTCATATCTGGCTGTTAAACAAATTGAATTATTCAACAAATCAATCATCCGTTTGCCACGTATCCACCAGAGGGGAATATTATGTTTTCGGTATGAATATTCATACACTCGGTTTACGCACTAAATATGGATACATTTGAGATATTAATATTTCACGAAGCTGCCGAAAACGTACCTGTTTTCAGGAATGATCAAATAAATGTTTCTTTGCTTATTTTCCATTCCCATGGAACAAGAACAAAAATAAGAATAATAACGTTTAGAATGTAATCGATTATTTCGAATAAAGACTGAGACATTTTTCCAATACTAATTTATCATTTTCAACGTTTTCAAATGTATAGTTCATTTTTGTAATCAAATTTTAATAATATAATTAACAAAATGGTTAAACATTAACTGCAAATCCGATTACTTGTGAGCTATATGATCATAATATCATGCAACTATACGTACATATATATATATCTGTATATATGTACGATTAATTATTCAAAATATCGATGAAATAAATAGAAAATAAATAAATAAAAAAATAGATAAAATAAGTAAGTAGGTAAGTGCCATTGGAATTGTCGCTCGTTAAGACGCGTTACCAAAAATGTCGGCGTATAATAAACATTTGTCAAGTTATATATATGTATATATGTACGATTAATTATTCAAATATCGATGAAATAAATAGAAAATAAATAAATAAATAAATAGATAAAATAAGTAAGTAAATAAGTGCCATTGGAATTGTCGCTCGTTAAGACGCGTTACCAAAAATGTCAGCGTATAATAACATTTGTTAAATTTATATATGTATATATGTACGATTAATTATTCAAAATATCGATGAAATAAATAGAAAATAAATAATAAAAAAATAGAAAATAAGTAAGTAGGTAAGTGCCATTGGAATTGTCGCTCGTTAAGACGCGTTACCAAAAATGTCAGCGTATAATAAACATTTGTCAAGTTATATATATGTATATATGTACGATTAATTATTCAAAATATCGATGAAATAAATAGAAAATAAATAAATAAAAAAATAGATAAAATAAGTAAGTAGGTAAGTGCCATTGGAATTGTCGCTCGTTAAGACGCGTTACCAAAAATGTCGGCGTATAATAAACATTTGTCAAGTTTGTTTGAAATCTTCCGTTTGGCAAGTTCGCTTGGCAAGCAACCATTACTACTACAACTACTAGTATTACAACTACTAACTATTGCTATTGCAAGGATAAGGAAGATAACGATAAGGAGAACTAAGGCGAACGTTTACCCCCGACACTTCATGCACTAATAATTTATGGTCCTCTTGGTTTTGAGTGCAACGATAGTTTCACATACACGTTTTACAAGGCGCACATATACTTAATGCGAACCGTCGGTGGTATTGGAACGAGCCCAATAAGAAAATTCTTAAAATACAAAAGCTCGTCCTTCCCCTTTCTCTCTTCCTTTCTTCCTTCCTTATATCGCGAACAAGAACGAAGAGGGTGGCGTATACTGGCTTTAAAAGTAAAATACGACGACTCTTCTTTCATGGTGAATACCCTCTTTCCTCCTCCTCCTCCACCTCCTCCTCCTCCTTCTTTTCTTCTTCCTCTTCTAACGCCAGTTTTCTTTTTGAAAGAACAACGATATGTAAAAGTATTTCGATTCAATGGAATTTCACCTTTTTAAAAGGATCATTGATCTAAACTATAATCCTCGATAGTTGATGCTCGATTAATTTTCTCTCTCTCTCTCTCTCTCTTTCTATGTTTCTCTTTGTCACGTGATATCGATGTTGACACCGTTAGGATTGAAAACCGGCCAAGTTCTGTGCCACCTTCGAGTTTCAGATTTCATTTATAACACCGAATATATAAATTCTCTTTCGAGAATGTATAATACCAGCTGTTTGTATAATTCACTTTTTACTGACGCAAATATCTAGGCAAACGAACGAATCGTACGAATATCAACTATACGAAAGAATAACGCGCGCAAAAGAAAGTTTTTTTCACGGATAAATTTACGACGATACCCTTTTTCGCGGGAGGAGGGGCAAGGAGGGGGGAGGGGAGGAGGGGCGTTCAATTCAAAAAAATTTGATAACGATATATGTGTTTCCTTATTCGCAAAATTGTGATCTCTAATTTGTCCGACTATTAAAAAGTGAATTTGAAAAATATATTCGAGAGAATTTTGTCTGAAGGGCAATTCTATCGATGGGGAGGGGGGGGAGAGGAGGGGGATAGAGCGCAATTGCTTTGCGAATGGGGTGGGGGGTGCTTTTTGTCGTCTCCTAGGATAGACGCGTTCTATTCGAATATCGTATCGTGCAATGATCGAGAAAAAGAAAAAAAAAAGAAAAAAGAAAAAAAAAATAATTTCAAAGGATATTCCACGTAAGAGAACAAATCGTAAGGTAAGGGAGTTTCGAAAATCCCGTGAGTCAAGTGGAAGAAAAAGGAAGAAGAAGAAGAAGAAGAAGAAAAAGAAGAGGAGGAGGAGAAGGAGGAGGAGAAGGAGGAGGAGGAGGAGGATAAGAAAAGAAAGAGAGAGTTCGACGAACGATACTCGAAGGAAAATTTACGACTACCCATCATCGATAATCGGCCGCTCGGCAAACGTTTCTCGAGCACTTTCGAAAGATGAAACCGCATAATGCGATTACCAATCTCACGGATTATTCGCTTTTCACGGAACAATAAAAGACGATAAGGGCGGTAGAGGGTTGGGAGGGAGGGAGGGGGTAAGGGGAAACGAAGATTCGACGAATCTCGTCGTCCAAGTTTTCTGTTACTCGGTTTGTGATAAGATAAATGAAGAAAAGTAACGATCGAACGATTAAACTGGCGTACAGGTGGAACGAGTCAATAAATTTACATACGCGTGACAGATTATTATTATTATTATTATTATTATTTTGTTGATGTTGTTGTTGTTGTTCTTCTTCTTCTTCTTCCAAAAAACCATAAAGAATTTTACGATCGAGTAAGAATATAAAGGAGTGAAAAATATAAAAAGAAAAAGAAAAAGAAACAAATAAAAAGAGAGAGAGAGAGAGAGAAGGATGATGGAATTTTCGAATGGAATTTTTCGGGACATGAGACGAGACGTCATTCGGTGGTGGAGTCGGGGGGCCCGGTGAATTGCCGAATTACAAGTCTCTCATTTGAATAAACATAGTCAACACAACAGGAATGGAAGAAGCGAGAGAGAACGAGAAGAAGAAGAAGAATAAAGAGGAGGAGGAGGAGGAGGAGGAGGAGGAGGAGGAAAAAAGGAGAAAGCATCGGCGGCTCGTTTCCTTTGTTTCTATCTCTTTCTATTTAAAGGGGGACTTTTTATGAAAGGAAAAAGGGAAATAAAAAAATGACACTATGTCCCAGACTTGACAAGCCGAGGAAGAAGAGGCGTTAGACGTTGCTGAAACGGTTTCAAAATGGTATAAATAAAAGGAAGTTATGCTTGCGCGCAACGATGGGGCGGACACCGGCGACTACAATTTACTTGCACGAAAGTTCCCTACGTGTTTATGTTTGAGTATGTGTGTGTATGTGTGTGTGTGTCTGTGTGTGTTGGGAGGAGGGTTAATGTTTAAGTCGTGGGTGGACGATCGTTTTGTCTCTATGGTATCGCTTTCCGTTTCTTGCATCCTCCTCCTCCTCCTCCTCCTCTTCCTGTATTCCCCTTCTTTCTTCTTGGACTCGTTGAAAGGAGGCGTGAATTCGAAATTCCCGTTCGTTTCGAGACACGAGTCCACGCGAGTTCATTTTATCGTTGGCATATATGCACCTACTAAAACGTCTTAGTCGTGTTTTCAACCTAAGACCTCGTTGTTTTCTTTTTTTTTTTTTAATATAAACTTTCTTCTCTCTCGAATCTATTTAAATAGTCTAGAGAGAAACCCTTGTCGTCCCGTGTTTTCTATGAAATTTGTTCACTTTTAAACGTACTAAATATTATACTTATTTTACGAGAGATTATCGAAAATAATGGGAAAGAAACGATCGAAGATGGGACTGATCATGCACGAAGGTAATCGAAGAATAACCGGAAACGATCGGACATAATCTTTCTCTATCTCTCTCTCTTTCTCATTGACATTTTCTCTTCTAGAAATTTCAACAACGTTCTCGAAGACGTTCGAAGGAGTAAACGATCGGGAAAGAAATCGAGCAAAGTCCTTGCTTGAAAAGGAAGAAAAAGAGGGAATAAGGGGACGGGTGGGAGGGGAGGGAGGGAAATAAGAAAGAAAAGGAAAGAAAGAAAGCTTTGGCATCGTACTAATTTTCCCTTAGACTTGGGACCACCGCCTTACTACTCATCGGGTTGAACCTTTCTTCGCGTTTGGAATTCCTTCGGTTCGATCCTCGGAATTCTTTTCTCTCTTTCCCTCTCTCTCTCTCTCTCCCATTTTTGTTTTCTGCTCCTCGCTCGCACTGAGATTTCTCTCCCGGCAGCGCGAGAAGATCACGCTTCGAATTTTACGACGTTACGGGCCACAGAAAAGCATTTATTATTTGCGGTTTTAGAGTCGATCCTCGTTATCCTCGTTACCGAGGATGCAGCCTCACTCGGTCGAACGAAACTTCAGAGAGAGAGAAGGAGAGAGAGAGAAAGTTGGATAGATAAAAGGAATAAGAAGATGAGAAAAGGGAAAAGAAAGAGAGAAGAGGAGGAGAGTAGAAGATCCGTAGAGAAACAAAAGGGTGCGAGAGAGATAGTAAAAGAGATGAGAAAAAGATGGAACGAATGAAAGTGTAAGAGAGAGAGAGAGAGAGAAAGAGAGAGAGAGACTCGTACCTGAGAGGGAATCGCACCGAGAAAGAGACGAAGACGTGGATGGAAAAAGAAGGAAAAAGCTGAATGAGGGAGAGAGAGAGAAGAAGATAGGCACTGGCGGCGGAGTAATAACGGAGTGCTCGGCATGATTATAGAGCACGGCGCAGCCGGTACGTTGCTTAAATCAACAGAGAACAGAGCCGGAGGTTTCACCTGCCGAATCAATTTTTACCTCGTTTCGAGTTCCCCTCGCTCCTCCCTCAACACCGCGCATCCCTTTTCTTCTTTCTTTCTCTCTCTCTCTCTCTCTTGGGAGAGAGAGAGAGAGAGACATGATAATACTCGACCGAAACCGTGACCGGTTTTCCCGGCTGTTTTTCCGTAGACCTCCGAAGGAGAAGTTGTTCCTTTTTTCTATGAAAAATGAAAAGATAATGGAACGTTGTTTAAAGGACGAGAAGAATGAAAGTCACGATTTGTTTGTCAATGTCACTATTGTCGTCGTGTCGACTACTGACCCGGTTATAGTTTTTTTATTCGTTCATAAGAATAAAAACATCGTTGGAAATGTTGTTTGATTGAAAAAATATGAATTTTAAAATATAAACGAATGCAATTGTGACACAGATTCGTCAATCTCCGTAACATTAGATGAATGATAAATTGGATTAATCGAAACGTTGTCAATTTAGATGGTGGGGAATCGCAAACGTTAAGAGGCCGCAACCACGAACCGTGTGTATTGTGCCGTATAAACATCGATGATAATTTCATTAAGCTTTCCGAACTTCGATATCCGTGATAATGTAACTGCGGTGAGAAAGTAAATCACGCGTAACCTACATATGTACCAAATACGTGCATTTAACAACGGTGTTGTCTGCTAACCGTGTTTGCTTTACCACCGCCCATTGTCATCGTCGTCCCAGATTCGAATCGTTTCACCCGCTAATTATTTCTCACTCTCCCTCGCCCCCTCCCCCCCCCCCACTCCCCGGCCCCATTTATTATTCGCCATCGCGATGATAGGCCGCGTGCCGCGTACACTTTTTTTTCTCCCCGTTTTGCCCCCCCCTTCCCCCAAAAACAAATGATTTTATATTTTTAAATATTAAAGTAAAGTCGTGTTTTTCATGTTTTCTTGATTTTAATTAACGATAATCAATCAAAATATAATCAAATCAAATAAATAGACTACACTTAATCCCGTATTTAATTGTAAAACGAATAAAAAAAAAACAAAAAGTCACAACTATATTTTAAAGACCAGTCATTTAAGTTTTTGTGATTAATACAAAAAAAAGAAATAAACAAATAAGCACAGACTGTCGATAGAGATAAAATACGAAGGGGTATCCAACGGAGATTTTTCTTCGTAGAAAGCCTAGCTAGCCGAGCATAGTGACGAGCAAATCGAGTTAGAAGAGTGTCTTCGCGAGGACCATGAAAGATTCTCTTTTCGATGCTGAAATAATGTCGAACGTCTGTACAGCTATTTCTCTATTTTCTTCTCTACCCTTCCTTTCCTTTCCTTTCCTTTCCTTTACTTTCTTTATTTCTTTCTTTTTATCTCTTCCAGCTCGTCACGCGCGAAGGCGCCGATAAAAATCGACGTACCGATCGAAAGTACGCGATGCGAGAACGTGTCCTTATCTAAAGGAGACTGAAAGACAACGAAATGGAGAAAAGAGAAAGAGACGAAAAGAAAATCAGGGGAGAGAAAGGGGGAGGACAAAAAAATAAAATAAAAAGAAGAAGAAGAAGAAGAAAGACGTGCTCGAATCGTCTTGGCTCAACATTACCGATTTAAACGCATTTTTCTCTCTCTCTCTCTCTCTCTCCCTTTTTATTTTTCTTTCCCCTTTTTTTTCCCCTTTTTCTGAAAAACTATTCGCAACATTATCTCCGGAAGCTTCGTATGTTCTCGACCATTTCCAAGTTCACGAAGCGGCTACATTATTCAAGATTTTATCGTAGAATTTTTCCGTTCTCTCTCTCTCTCTCTCTCTCTCTCTGTATCTATCTTTGTCAAAACGAGGATGCAATGACGAGAGGAAATCGATAAAGATCTCTTTCTCTCTATTTTCTTTCTTTCTCTCGCCATTCCTCGTTCATTTTATTTTCCCTCAATTCGACAAAGATGCAACTAGACAACGCGGTCAGGTTTATAGAAGAAACATCGAACCAGTCTTGTACCGGATGATATCGAGGATTTTACAAGGAAAAGACACCAACGAGGCGAAACTTTGCTCTGTGTGTGTGTGTGTATCTGTGTTTCTTCTTCTTCTTCTTCTTCTTCTTCTCTTTCATTTTCTCCGAAGCGTGAATTTCACCTATTTTTCGTTTACGTCCCCGTGCTTCTCCTTCTACACTTTCGGGATAGAAACGAAACAAGACAGGGGCTTCCCTGCACATCTCTTCTTTTTCCTTTCCTAGCGAAAATATTCTTCTCACTAGGCCAATCTCGTTTTGCGTATCGATAGTCAAAGGCAATTCGTTTATTCTTCTTTTTTTTCTCTTTTTTTCTCTTCCTCGAGAAAATTTCGCAGGGAGAGAGAGAACCTTCTCGATTACGAGCTTCCCTCCCCCCTTCTTCTCCTCCTCCTCAACGTTCCTTCCAATTTTCTGCAGTAAGATACAGTCCTTTACTAGTTTGTAAAACGAATCACGATTCTAACGAATAAATTGATAATTTTCGCCAAAGGATTGTTAGGAAGTAAGGAAGGAAGTAAGGAAGGAACAAACGATCTAACCGTTGCTAGGAGATTCGTTAAGAAGGTTTGCTTATCGGTAAGTAAAGTCGAAGTCATAATTTAGTTTCTGTTATGAGTCTCAACATTCCCGATGCACTCGCTTCCGGGATTAGAACTTTCCTCGAACAAACATCGGGTTACCTTGTTCAAATGAAATCACCGACGCGAATGAAGCTGGATGAACGTGAACGTGAACGCGAGTGAACTCGATTTCTAATAAGTGGCTAAGCAGGAGCCTTCTTGTATATATATATATGTGTGTGTGTGTGTGTGTATGTACATATATAGATATATAGTGCACCGGAATCGATTATGTTGAAACAGCTAACTCGTGCCTAACGTTTGAAATTAGAAAAATAATTTACGATTGTATAGTTGGAAGCATAAAAGATGGAAAAGAAGGAAAAGAAAAAAAAGAGGGAATAAGAATGCGCCTATACATATTTGAGTTTTAATTTATTATTAGAATATCTCTGTTGGTGCGCTTGAAAGAAAATATTAATAAAAAATAGAGAGAAGGCTGGGAGGATAAAGCAGTAAAATAGTGATGTTCCCATATGCGTCAGCTTAAAATCCCTTAGGTTCTTTTTTTTTTCTTTTTTCTTTTTTTTACACCAGTAATAAGATGTAGCCGAGGTGTTACACCATATGCTTCGTTTCAAGTACGCACCCTGTTTACCAAGAGAGAGAATTATGGACCGTTATTAAACCGGAATCTTCTTCTAGCATCTTAACGATGTCATTAGCACCGATTGCCATACGGATATCTTATATTTATATACCAAGTGTCTAATAAAAAAAAAAAAAAAAATAAAAAGCACCGATATCCGAAATGCATTTGATTTTTAATCAAATATTATATTTCATTTTATTAATTGTTCGTACAGTTCGTCGCAGTTGGAAGATTGTACTTAATTGTATTTAATTAATTTGAAAATTTTGTTTATTGAAAAATTAATAATCACAAAAAAGAAACGTTTCGTTTGAGCTTACGTGGGAGAAGAAACGCAAAATTTCTGTCGAAAGAATGAAATTGATAGGAGCAAAGTAGCATAATCGTATTCTCGTCTTCGTAGGAATAACTTAACTCGATTCTCTTCTAGAGAAACTAGGAAGGCAAATATTTCGAAGCTTTCAACGTAGCGTTCTAACGTTCGTGGTATCATGATTCGATCGTTAATAACGTATTAACGCGTTAACGCGAAATTGCGATACGACACGCGATAACAAAAGGGTTGGTGATGGTGGTAGTGTATGTGTGTGTGTGCAAAACGTCGTCAGAACGAGAAAATCGGATATTCGATAAGTTTTCCTATGACGAACAAGTCCGACTTTGTCGATTTTCGATACTTCCCATTGAACTAAACCAAATGTAATATACATAAACATGTATGTATACGTATGTATTGAATCCTACCAACGTGATTGATTACAAGCTGTAAACTTCGATTTAATACGATTGCTGTATAATCTTGGCAAAAAGAGAACGAAATTGGCCACTTAATTTACTCTAATGAGTTTTAAACTAGCATGGAAATGTGATGTTAATAAAACTTAGTATATTTCTCTCCTGGTGTATTGAAATATGAACTCTATCTGGTGTATCTCTCTTTCTCTTTCTCTCTCTCTCACTCTCACTCTCTCTCTCTCTCTTTTACTGTCATAAATTTAATACATTATTACTCATTTCTCACAGATCGGCTATTATCCTACAATCACCTGGACATCATTACGTTCATTTTATCTTTCTCGATTTATCTTTCTCTTTCTCTCTATCTCTCTTTCTCACTCTCTCTCTCTCTCTCTTTCTCTCTGGGTACAGTGAAACTCGTTTCGGTAGCTCTTGAAATCAAGGAAGAGGTATTAAACGAGCTCGAGAATGTAGGCGAGGAGTAAGCGGGGGCGGCCGTTACTTCGGCGCCGTTTTCGTCATGGAAACGTGCCTGCACATGCGAACGATACGAAACAGCTGCACCCGCCGATCCGTCGTTCTAGCCTTGTACTACTATACTATAATAATATAATACTATGCGCTGTGTGCAACACAGAACTTATAACGAGACGCGACGAATAATAATCAACGCGTATACAAATTGTGTTAGCATTCGAACGAGATGGTCTTTTTCTTTCTTTCTTTTTTTTTTTTTAACACTCCGAGGGTCAGTAATATTTTTCCTGTCGAAATAAAACGTAAAATAAATAAAAATAAAATTAATTTTTCGTTTTTACAAAATTTAGAAAGAAAAATATCATCGTCGCAGAAGTCAGACTTTTTCGGGGAAAAACAAAAAGAAATGGGGGGGAGGGAGAAAAGAAGCGTATTACCCAATGAGAAATGGAACGAGCCATTAGGAGAAGAGGTACAACAGGAAGAAGAAAAAAAGAAAAATGAACTACCGATAAGAGCGGATGATTCAGTGGACATAAAGATGTTAGATAATAAAAAAACGCGCGTTTTTTTTTCCGTGTTTCCGTGGCCATTTTAAATAACCGAGCGCGCGGGCGCGTTATCAAGCGAAATTTTCATTGGTTTTTTCTAACGCTCTTACGTCGATGGATGGTTCGTCTATCAGAGATACTCCAACCACCCATCCCCCCTCCTTAAAATATTCCTTCGAATGAAAATGTGAATACCACATTTTTGTATTCTCTACATATTGGCAAAAAGATAAATAAAATTCAATTTATATTTAAAAAAAAAAAAAAAACTGGTGTGTGTACTTATGTACGCACGTAAGAAGTTATACTTCTTTGCCGTACCAAAACGAACATAACCTCAATAACCTCAAAAATAACTAAAAAATAACTTCAAATAAAAAAAATAACTTAAAAAAAAAAACTGGTGTGTACTTATGTACGCACGTAAGAAGTTATACTTCTTTGCAGTACCAAAACGAACATAACCTCAATAACCTCAAAAATAACTTTAAAAAATAACTTAACAAAAAGAAAAATTTATTATTATTATTATTATTATTATTATTTAAAAAAAAAGGAAAGAAACATATTTTCAATCGATCGATATATTATATATATTAGAAAGAATAATAAAATATCATAATATATGCCATGGTACGGTGATAGTATTAGTTCCCGCTCGATCATTTAAGTAAAGCAGCGCTGAGTACAATTAGTACTTGGATGGGTGACTTGCTTGAGAATAAAAAAAGAGGAAGAAGAAGACAACTTCATGCCGTAAATTTGAAATCGCTTGCTTTGCCGCGCATCGTAAATACCGACAAACTTCGTGGTGTGTCGATCGGAAAAAAATCACTCCCATCATATTTTCCCAAACGCGCCAAAAGAAGTATAACCTCAAAAAAAAAAAGAAAACGAGAAAAGAACAGAATAAAAATGGCGTTTTATCTACGTAAACGAGGAACGAAAGAGATGCGGAAAAAGAAAATAAAAAAGAATAAAAGAATAATAAGAAGAAGATGCAGCAACAGCAAAGAGGAGAAGAAGAAGAAGAAGAAGGAAGAAATGGTGCATCTTGAGGGCGCGTCGGTGTGGTGTGCAGGTGCCAAGAGGTCCTTTTTTCAGGAGGAAGAAAGAAGATGAGGCGTCGGACAATGGCGGAATCTTTGGGAGTCGGTCCTCTCTCATCCTCGGAGTGCCGGCAAGTTAACCAAGTACGACGCGAGAATAAACCAAGAGCTCTTTTCACCCACCCCCGCGACTCTCGCGAAAGAATCTCTCTCTCTCTTTCTGTATCCCTCTCTCACTCAGTCACTCACACCCTCTCTCGTTGGATGCATCACGCTGAAAGCGCTCAAGGGTCTCGAAAGGACGAGAACGGACTTATGACGGCCCCGCCGCAAAAAGAGATCCTTGTTGTGTTGAAGAATGGAAGAGATGGAAGAGAGAGTAGAAAGAGAGAAAAATAAAAAATGAGAGAGAGAGAGAGAGAGGTCGCGAAGGCAGCCTGCCGTGAAACGCATTACGTATGCATCGCGCTATCACGACGGGAATCCGAGAGCCGACGTTCGCTAATTCGCGCTCACACTCCTTTCTTTTATATTTAACTACTCTCCCCTTCTCTCTTTATCTTTATCTTTTTATCTTTCTTACTCTCTTTCTCTATATCTCTTCAACTATTCCCATGGGGCAAAGAGTTACAAGAATATAACGTACAAGAATATAAACGCACACAAGTTGCATTTCGTAAAATTGGAATATGTATATATTCCTCACTAAATTGGATAGAAAACAAATTATTCGGAGTATTTTGCAGTTAATTAATTTCTTTAATCCCCTTAACGTTAACGTACTTTGTGATTTTCTTGAATACATTTTATTTAAAAGACCAACACGTGTTCTTTATTATGAAAATTTGCTCACGCACGTGTCATCTTTTTCAAATATCTCTTTCTCCGAGTTCTTCGAGAAATAAAAAGAAAGAAGGAAAAGAACTAGTCGGCTAACTGCTGCGAGTCCAGCATACGAAATTCCTGACCGTCTTCTCCTCATTTTGTTTCCTTTCGTTATTAATTCGTTTCGTATAGCGAACGAAAAAAATCCGAGATTTTTCGGACGAAAATAACGACGATATCAATTCCGTAAGAAAAAAAGAAAAGGATCGTTTTCTTTTTATTTTTGTTCTCGGTTAGTAGCTTCTGCTCGGGAAGGAATTAATTAATCGAGTCGAAAGAAAATTAGTTAGGACGTTTAATATCTCAACTATCATTGGTTTCCAGGAGGAGAACTCAGCGGGGGACAGGAACGATGAAACCATGTTCGAAATGAAGGCATTAGGCTTATCTCAGGAGGCAGGGAGCCTACTCGTAAAGATATTTTTTATTACATTTTAATGTTTTTGAAATACTATAGGAGAGACACCAAACTTAATTAATTAGACGAAAAGGTAATAATGGGAAATATAATCATACGTTAAAAGATAAATACGCGTTATTCGTAGATAGGTATGAGAACGATATGGAATTAAACGTAATACCGGGCGAGCAACACGTGCAATCGTTACGAATGTTCACATGTTATATTATTATAAACACACACACATACACACATACGCACGTGGACGCATAAGTATATATATGCGTAGACGAATCAATGCTATTCCATTTTTGTATTTTGTATTTTGATAAGAGTAGTATACGCGCAACGAAATATTTCAATAACGTAATAATGACGTTATTACGCTATTTGGTCTTACCGTACCGGTAAAGCGAGCTTTACACGGCTTTCCGTTATAATTCAAACTCTAACTAATCGCTAATCAGATTAGAATCTCCTAGCGTAACGTCTGTTGCATCCAGGTGTCTGTTCGCCGAAGCGTAATTACGTGATCGATTTGGAAGAAGGAAGGATCCGACATGCATCCGTACGAATGCATGCAACCACGTATGTATGTACGTATGTACGTATGTATATATATATGTGCAGGACGTCTGAATTGCTTTACGCGGATCGAAAATAAGAAGAATATATTTCAATTGATCATCCTACTGGCGGATCGAATTTATCGAATCTATCGAAGCAGAAAATTTATGCTTGTTATTTGTATTATAAAATTCGTTATCAAACTATACGCTTATGTAGAGTAATATGGTGGAAAAGATAGGATAGGATAGGATAGGATAGGAAATTCTCATCTCTCATCTCTCATCAACGATTCAGGGAAAGCAGAGAAGTGGCCTATTTCGATTCTAACGCAAACTAATAAGTAATCAGATTAGAAGGTACGCCGGTCGATCCTCTGAACGTGGTACACCACCCCCGAACGTTGGTACCTATTGCGGACGCGTAATCACGGCCAATATGATGACGCGCGAGCATGGACGCACACCGTTGCCAATCCTGTTACATTTGTAATTGTTTGACGATATCCCCTCCCTTTTCAGCTTAGTACTGCACCGGAATTAGAAACGCCCTGCCAAATATACGAAACTCCCTTTGCGCTAGCCTCTCTCTCTCTGCTTCTCTCTTTGCAAAGCTGTTTGAGATCGTGCAAATCCGTGTTACTACCGTGAATATTGCTATCCGTTTGTGCATGCGTGCGTGCGTACGTGCATACGTGCATTCTCTATACCACTCTCGTAGAATATACAAGAAAAAATTTACTTGGACACGCGCGTGCCTAATTTCTTTCATCTATTCGATATTAATTCAATGTTGTCCCAACGACGATCGTTACAATTTCAACAAAATAAAAGTGAATATTATTCGATGAGGTATGTGCAATGCTGCTGCTGCTGCTGCTGCTGCTGTTAACGCAAGTCTATAAAAACCTGGGATATACGGGGTGAAAAATTTTGCCTGAAAGCGCCCACACACCATTTACAACGCAATCGCGAAACATATTGAAATACTGATTGCACGACGGTGCATGCCAGAGAACACACGCTCTACGTACGGTGTGCTAGAAATCGAAATATCAAAACGAACGAACGAACGCATGCCGCCGCACCGCTTCGATTCTCGTTGGGAGGAGGTTACATTTTCAAATAAAACGATTTTTCGACGATTCTATTCCTCTCTCTCTCTCTTTCTCTTTTTTTCTTTCTTTCTTTTCCTTTTTCTTTTTTTGATTCCTCTCTTCCACCACGCGTTTAACTTTATCCCGCTGCACGAATTTCGATCGCATCGCGCATCGATTTTCCGAACGTTTTGAGACCGAATGAAATTCGACGAATTGTTTCGAATGTTCACAAAGGGATACGGAAGAAAAAAAGGGGTTTCGGTGAAGGGGGGTAGGGAGAATTCGAAATTATTAGAAAATCATTCGATCGACCGTTGAATTTTTAATTATTCGAACCGTGTACTCGTCTGCATTGTTCGTTTATCGACATTCCCCTATTTTTCAATCACCACCCCCAAACCCACTTTACGGATAAGATTATTCATTTTTCTTTCAGTTCTTCCTTCTATCCTAACACTTTCGATAAATCTATGAGCTTTTTCCTGTCCGCCACCTTTCCCCTTTTTCCGTTTTATTTTAATAAAACGCCACTTCCTGCTCGAACACGTTAGGTCACGAACACATCCCCCTCCCCCTTCTTCTTCTTCTTCTTCTTCTGCTTCTTCTTCCCTAACCCCACCCCCGTTTGATATTTATGCTCTTACGTCACGAGAGAGAAATATATCGTACGAGAGGAAATATCTCGCATAAGAGAACGAGAGAGAGAGAGAGAATTGAAAAGTAGAAATAAATAGAGAAAAAAATGAAGCTACGTAAGACGATGCACACAAAGCTTTTTTTCCACCTATCCTGTAAACCTACGCTTATGACAACTGGAAATAGTTTTCTGTAAGCCAGCCGGTGCATTAATTAAACTCAAACTCGAACACGAATGAATGCGAGTCGAGCACGAGCCAAACATAATTTTCCATCATATAAAAAGGAAAATATTCTTATTTTTGATCACCTATCTTCTCCTTCTCCTCCTGCTGCTTTTCAATTTCATTTTTCAAGATCATCGTGAACAGATTTTCGGATAATTCGATAAACGACAAATTTTCCAATAAAGAAAAGTAGTAGCCATAAAAAATAATGATTTGATAAATAGATCCACTCGTCCACAGTTGATGGAACGCGTGGACGACGATTTTTTTTTGTGTTCTCGAAAAAGGTAGATGAAAAAGAGAAAAAAGATAAAAGAGAGAGAGTGAGAGAGAGAGAACGGAAAAGTAGAAATAAATAAATAAAGAAATAAAGCTAGGTAAGACGATGCACACAAAGCTTTTTTTTCCACCTATCCTGTAAACCTACGCTTATGACAACTGGAAATAGTTTTTTGTAAGCCAGCCGGTGCATTAATTAAACTCAAACTCGAACACGAATGAATGCGAGTCGCGCACGAGCCAAACATAATTTTCCATCATGTAAAAAGGAAAATATTCTTATTTTTTGATCACCCATCTTCTTCTCCTCCTGCTTTTCAATTTCATTTTTCAAGATCATCGTGAACAGATTTTCGGATAATTCGATAAACGACAAATTTTCCAATAAAGAAAAATAGTAGCCATAAAAAATAATGATTTGATAAATAGATCCACTCGTCCACAGTTGATGGAACGCGTGGATGACGATTTTTTTTTGTGTTCTCGAAAAAGGTAGATGAAAAAGAGAGAAAAGATAAAAAGAGAGAGAGAAAGAGAGAAAGGACGTGTCGTTGTCGTCATCGTCGTCCTGTACGAAAGCCGACGAATAAAAGGAGAGCAGCACTTGCGGCGAAGGTAAGCGAGCATTACTCAAAAGCCGTCGGACGGCCATAATCGATCAGCTGGATGTTGTTGAAAAGCGGGCCCGAGCAATTTCGCGCGGAAAGATATATGCGTGCACGTATATATGATACATACATATATATGTTAATGCTCTATGAGTGTGTGAGTGTGTGTGTGTGTGGATGAACGTACATACGAGTATGTAAGGAGGCCGACCAAAAAGATGCCTCGAAACCCGTCGAACTTTACCAAATAGGTATATCGATTCTCGATAAGGAAACTTTCGATACTTCCAAAAGTATCCGATTTTGAATAACAAATTAATTGAATCGAATCGAATCGAATCGAATGAAATCCAGGTGGATTTGACTTTTCTTTTTTTTTCTTTTCTTTTCATTAATTTATTCATTCATTTATTTATCAATTATACGAAACGAAGCTTATTCGTTCTCGCGTTCGATAATCCAGATGGAGATAAAGAAAAATGTAAAATTAAACTGCAACTTAAAGAGCAATCGAGAAATCAAAAAAGAAATAAAGAAAGAAAGAAGAGAAAAAAACAGAGGAGGGGCAGGGGTAGGGAGGGGGGAAGAAAAGGAAGGAAGAAGTTAACACGATAAATAAAACTGTCCTGACGTGTGTAGATCGATCCGTTAAAGGGTCGAGAAAAGAAATTGGAACGTCCAGGAACGTCGATAGAGAGAACGGATAAGAGAAACCGTCTCGATCCTGTCCGGTCAACGACGGACATACGGACGGATGGACGGACGGACGGACGAAAGGTGCACGCGGCGAGGTGTGCACTGGCTAAAAGAGTAGAGAGAAAGATGAAGGGAAAGAAAGGAAAGGAAAGGAAAGGAAAGAAGGAACGTTTCTCAGAGACCGAAGACCGCGCAGGGCCCATAATCAATCCGTTGGATGTTGAAAAGAGGCGCGAGCTATCTCACCAAAAGATCCGGGACGTCCCTCTCAACCCTCTCAGCGGGTAGTCAGTTGCCTCCCTCACCCCTACCCCCCACCCCCACCACCACCCCGTCTCTCTACTCTTTGACTTTCTTTTTCGCTGTTACGCGTTCACGTTCGCTCATGCTTATCCAGCCAAAGTTGAGAAAATCGCAGGAAACCTCTCTCTCTCTCTCTCTCTCTCTCGTAACTCGAGCTTTACGACTTTTCTATTTCCTAGAATCTCATGAAAATGATAAAACGCAGGAGGTAAAGGTGGACCTAAGGTAGAGAGAGAGAGAGAGAGAGAGAGGTGTACTCGTATAAACGACTAAACCGCTTCCGGGCTCGGATCTCAACGTAGGAGAAGGAAAAAGGTTGAACGAAATGGTTGGTGGTACGCGATCGGATTCGCATGCTTTACTTTATAGTCTATTTCATTCGAAATGCCTCCACCTCCACCTCTTCCTCTTCTTCTTCTTTTTCTTTTACTTTTTCTTGTACTTGTTCTCTTTTTCTTCTCTTCCTCCTTCTATCCACCTCTTTAAAAGACCGCCTCGAACACGCTTGCTTCTTTATTATATGCTTCGACTTTGAACGTTTGCTCGCTTCGTGGGTGGAAATATCGGGCTACGAAAGTACCGGACTGGACGGAACGGGACGGGACGGGACCTCCAACTTTTCCTCCCTCTCTAAAATCCACTCCTACTCGGCACTTTACCTACGGAATTACATCCTCTCCTCGCGAAACAATTGAATTTTATAGTATCGTGGGCTTATCTCTCAAACGGATTTACGTACTCTTACACTTCTAACGCTATTTCCCTTATCTTTCTAATCTTTCCAAGGAGAGTAGTACCTTAGAAATAAATTATAACGTTTGCCTTGGTAAATCGTATTTTCGATGCTTTCATTGTCACCATAATTGATAGACGAATACACACGCACAAAAGTAACTAGGATTTGTCAAGATTCAACTTAAATAACAATCATGCTATTTAACATATAAAATGAATATGCAGTTGCATAAATGTATAATGCGCTTGATTATGCTCGACAAATTATAATCGGATTCGTTTTAAAATACTACTAACGGGGGATGAGAGAGATACCTTTTATGAAAGGTGTAAGATACTCGAAAGAAAGTCAGGTGAGCGATAATCGATGTTCGGCCAAGGAGAGGTGGAAAGGTACGAACGATCTATCCTACTTGGTGGAAGAGGGTTTGAACGAGCAGCAGCGGGACCAGGAGCAGGGGGAGGAGGTGGGGCTGGAGGTGGAGGAAGAGGAAGGCGTCGCGGGTTCCTCTCAAGCACAGCGGGACGTCCAGGGTTCGTGCAGAAGGTACTCCGTCGGCGTCGTTCTCGGTTAAATAGATGCCAACCGAGATTCCACCGTGAAGAAGGCTCTTCTCCGACGGACGCTTGCCTGCCTGCCTCGCCGAATGCTGAGGTAATCATAAAGCAACCTCGAGTAGAAGAAGAAGAACGAACGAACGGGAAGAAACGGGGGGGTGGGAGGGAGAGGGAAGGATAAAGAAGAATAAAGGACAGAGATATGGCTTCGAGGCTGCCAGCGCAGCCGCAGAAGCGTGTCGGTAAATTTAACCTAACCGAATGGCGAAACACACGTACACACCTATAACAATCTACACACACACGTGTGTATATATATATATGTGTGTGGACTTTACTTATGTAAGTACGACACTTCAGCTTGTTCTATCTTTTTCTCTTTCTTTATTTCGATTTATTCGGCGTTCGGGATTACGCGCGTCGAACGGGATCGAGCCGCGATAAAAGCGCGAACGAGAGATCTTTCGAGACGTCCTCTCTTCTCTTTTTCGATGGGAGAGAAAAAGAGAGAGAGAGAGAGTTTGCTCCAAAGCAGCCCCCAGGAATTTGCTCTCGGGTTATCGCCGCGAACCTTCGCTCCGTTTTCTTCTTTCTCGGATCTCGTTAATGGCGAAAATTGTTTCGAGATTTAAGACGAATTTTAGAGAGGAAAGAGGGAGCAGCATCTTTCTCGGCGTGGGGAATTTCTTACCCTCGACATGACTGCTTTCTTTTCATCCTTATTCTTTTTCTTCTTCTTGCTTCTTCTGCTTCTTCTTTCGCTTCATCTTTCCTCTCGCGATCATGTACGAGAGATATTGGATTCATTTTCGAGCTAACGGTATCGACTTATCGGTCCTACTCTTCCTTTCTCTCTCAATCCTTCTTCTTCTTCTTCTTATATCCCTTTGGAGAGAAACAGAATACAACCGGGTCAAAGGTAAAACTAGAATTAGTATCGAAAAATCTAACGGTAACGTTTGAAATTTGTCGGATATATATATTTTTAATGATATTATTTATTAAATAGTAAGTAAAAGAATTCTTTGCCCATCTCAAACAGTGAATTTCCTATTCTATCGACGGAGATCCCTTTCAAGGGAAGAAAAAAAAATGTGAAAAAAAAAGAAAAGAAAAGAAAAAGGGAAAAAAAGATTAGGAGGAAAAGTAATCCGAATTACACGTCGACGCTTTAAGATTCTCTCTGGGATTCTGCTGTTCCTTCTTTCCTTCCTTCCTTCCTTCGAACATTTTTCTTCCTTCCTTCCTTCTTTCCTTCTTAGATCCTTATCGGACGAAAGAAGAAGGATGCCAAGCCGTGCTGGATGCCAAGTCCGACGTGGTGGAACACGACGATGCTGGAGAAGGTTATCCTCTCTTCTTCGGTCCACCCGATGGAGGTCGAAAGGTTGAACGTTCCTCGATCGACAGCTGCCACGAAGTCGCATTCCCATCTCCGCGTAGGTGAGAGATTTTCTGCGGCATGTGTTTTAGATCCTTCATTCCCTTTTTCTCTTATTTTTCAACTCAAACTTCGACAATACGTACAAAATCTTCTATCACTTTCTCGATACAAGCTGCCAGATCTTCTCTCTCTCCCAACTGATTTTTGATTTATTTTACTCGACTGTGTGTGTGTGTGTACTATCCTATTCTTTTTTTATTTTTATTTTTACAATATATCCTCGTATACGCAAATATATAAAGAGAAAGGAAAAAAAAGAAAAAAGGAAATAATCGTTAAGATAAAATATATTAACGAGAGGACAGTATAAGCATAAAAACTTTGTATAACTCGTAAGTATGCATGCATGCGTGCATGCGTGCATGCGTGAGCGCATGTATACAAGTAAGTACTTAAGTACTTTAGGTAGAGGTACTATTAAGGAGTGCCTACCGTTTTGGAGAGAGAACAAGATCGAAATCTCTTGAAAAAAGGTCCGTCCAGCTTCCTTCCAAGGAGCACACACCACGCTCACTCGCTCTGTTTAATCTCATCGTACATTTCTCGAGAACTCTCAGTTACTCGCGGCTTCCGCATCGCGATAGACTCGAGAAGAAGAAGAAGAAGAAGAAGAAGCGTTTGTGTGCAAGGAGACTCTTTTCTCTCCTCCTTAACAAACCTAACTCCCTAAACTACTATCCTACCACCCCTTCCCCTCCCTCCTTTTCCGATTCACGCCGAAAGATAATCGATCAAAGCGTGCAATTCTTTCTCTCCCTCTCCCTTTCTCTCTCTCTCTCTAATGTCATTAAAAACGATTTCTCGCCTAAACCGGTAAGTTTCTAACAAAGACTAGGTCTAGAAAATTCAATTTGAATCCTTCCATTACTCACATGAGTCGATCTGTAACGGTAATAGCTTCGATTACTTCCCCGCGAAACGTGCTAAACCGTTTGAGCATAGCATAGCATAGCATTGTGAATTGAGGAGGAAGAAAATAATACAAAAAAAAAAGAAGGGAAAGAAAAATTTGGAAGCTCCGTCAAAGAAGAAAAAGAAAAAGAAGAAGAAGAAGGTGTGTGTAACGTTAACCGCGACGATCCGGAAATAATTATCATCGATAAACTCGGAGCACGAGTTAAAGGCTGCAATTACCGTTAATCCGAGCGAAGCGAGATCTTTCCTCTCTTTCCATCTCTTTCTCTTTTTCTACTAGCAGCAACTGCAGCAGCAGCAGTAACAGCCAAGCCCTTAATACAGATCGATACTCTTCCTGGAATAAAGATCACCGTGTACGGATGAGAAAAAGGATTACTTGGAAGTATATATCGAAGGGACTCGAGATGAACTCTCGATCGCAAATTTCGTTGGCTTTTAATCGTTCGAGCTTGCGCGCCCGTGAAACAGAAAAAAAAGAAAATTACAAAAAATCAACGAGAGAAAGAGAAAGAGAGAGAGAGAGAGAGTTGCCTGCCCTATCGATTGCCGTCACTCAGTAATTGAACGTTCCTCTCTCTTTCATACTCTTTACAAATATTTTCTACGAACCGTTCCATTTTTTAATCCCTTTGAAACTACTACCAAAAGAAATAAGGTTTGCGGTCTGCCGTGTTTACCGAATAAAATGGGTACGCGTAGCCGAGCCTTTTGACGGTACGAGAGAAAAAAAAAGAGAAGAGAGAGAGAAAGAGAGAAAGGGCAGTACATCGCGGCCCATTAAATGGCTAATAAGTGGACACTGCCGGGTTACGCGCTCGTTTTTTCTCCACTCCGAAGAAAAGAGAAAAAGAGAGAAAGAAAGGGAATGCGTTTAGCCCTTTTCCTTTTTTTTTTTCTTTTTTTCTTTTAACTTTGCTCATTCGATTTCTCAGCCTCGTAGTAGTCCGTTTAGCGTGCCTTGTTTCACCCTCTTACCCTTTCTTTTTTTTATTTCTTTTCCATTTCATTCTTTATGGGATTTTTTCATTTCTCTTTTTTTTTTGTTTTGTTGTTGTTGTTTTCTCAAGCTAACTCTCCCTGCTCTTTCAACTTCCATATCGTTGACTCTCCGTGGTTCGTATTCGTCGAGGTTTAATACGAGAAGAAGGGAACTGGAGTATGGTGGAAGAGGAGGTGGAGAAAGGAGGAAAGGAGGAAAGGAGGAAAGAAAGAAAGAAAGAAAGACGGCCGTCGGGATTTCGTGAGAGCGTGTTCGAGAAGGGTCCGAGAGGACCCTGCCGAAGTTTGTAACTCCTTCTGCATCCAATTAAGTCCTGTGCAATAACTTAGGTCAAGGCGGACACCGATACCAAGGAAACATAGTCTCTCTCTCTCTCTCTCTCTCTTTCTTCATACATTCTACTCTCCTCCTCTTCTTTCCTTATCTTCCATTTTCGTTACCAACTGGTTGCTGCCCGAAAGCGACGATGTGCAAGTTCGATTTAGAAAATTGATGGACTCTCGCAAACTAGATTATAGAAACTACGATAGATCCTTGCTGAATCAGTCGCAGCTGTCGGACGTTCATCGGATTTTGGATAAATCCATTCTGTAATAGACAAGATCAATCTCTCTTTCTCTCTTTCTCTATTTGTTATAACGATATATTAATTTCTTCAACGATTTATCGACAGATTAACGAACGGAACGGGATTTCATTTGACGTGCTAAAGAAAATACGTGAATTAAAAAATAAAATATGACGCCAATATCTTTAAACATACACACACACACACACACACACACACGCGTACAAAACAAAATATATTATATATATATATATATAATTATATAATAATATTAAAAAAATAAAAATATAAATAAATATATAAATAATAATATATATATAAAAAACTGGTGTGTGTACTTATGTACGCACGTAAGAAGTTATACTTCTTTGCCGTACCAAAACGAACATAACCTCAATAACCTCAAAAAAAACTTCAAAGAAAAAAATAACTTAAAAGAAAAAAATAATAATTATTATTATTATATATAAGAAAGAATAAAAAAAGAAAAAGAAAATATCAAAATATAGATATAAGTCCACACTAAATATAACAGAGATATATCGAATTAATTCACGCGTCAACAGCCATGGCGCGGTTACAGCATTAGTTCTCGCTTCGATCATTTAAGTAAAGCAGCGCTGAGTACGATTAGTATTTGGATGGGTGACCCGCTTTAGAAAAGAAGGGGAAGAAGAAGAGAAGACAACTTCATGCCGTATACTTGAAATCGCTTTGCCGCGCGTCGTAAATACTGACAAACTTCATGGTGTCGTTTTTCCAGACGCTCGGAACAAAATCACTTCCCATTACATTTTCCCAAACGCGCCAAAAGAAGTATAACTTCAATAAAAATAAAAATTATATAATAATATATATATATATGTATAATTAAATAATAAAAATTAAAAAGAGAAAGATTTAAAATCGTGATTCGAATGTTACTTAACTCGAAGAGAAATATGATAGTTAAAGACTCGAACACGTATCGTCTTCGTTTCGAATGAGATATATGCAGTTGTAGATAGTAGCAAAAGAGATAACATAAGTGCACTACCATCTATCTACCTACTTATATAGTTAGCACGAGAACGAATGCCACAAGAGACGCGCCGTTAAATACGATCCGTTGTGTTACGTTTGAGGAGCATCATGCATGGTCTCTCTATCTCTCTCTCTCTCTCTTTCTCAAATGTCTTTGGGATATCTATTCGCGTGTAAGTACATTTTCTCGCGAACCTTTGACAACGATATACGTGAGAATTTATTTGAAACTCTTTACAAAAATATTTAAGGTCTTATTTATTTTAAATATTTCATAACTTACCGATAAATAGAAATACTTAATAAATAATATTTACTCTAATTAAAATATTAACTAGTAAATATATATTTTTCTGTTTAAATTAGTTAACCTATTTAATTAAGCAACTCAGTAAAAAATATATCAGAACTGTAACATACGTATAAAGTATAATTGCGAGAAATGTTATACAATTCCTAGAAAAATCAGCATATTATTTTATTACGACGTTATAAAAAAAGAAAAAAAAAACAACAAGATAAAAGAACAACTCTAAACAAACATTCCAGAAAGTTATTCAAAAATGGTCGCCGTTTGGCTATAAAATCGTATCGAAGTAACGTGATTTTCAGTTCGATACGATCGAAAATACGTCCTATTTATCGACTTTGAGGTGTCGGAATCGTTATTACCATCGTTACGTTCTTCGAACGGCAAGTGTCAACTATAAATATCTCTTTACGAGCAATGCTCTCTCTCTCTCTCTCTCTCTCTCATACACAAATACAACGAGAGACAACGACGTAGTCCCTAAGAAAATCTTCTACCGAATACGATTACGATCGTACCTACGAACATGGTCGTTCGTTCTAACAACGAATCGCTATGCTTAAAATGCTACACGATTCTTTACCTTCTCTTCTATCATTTATTTTCATTGCGTTTTTCCTTAGACACATATATTACATAAATATTACATTGGATTTGGCCGGGTGCGTTATAATAAATCGAAATTTTCTTTTTATTTCTCAATAATTCAAACTAATATTATTTTTAATATACGAACAATTCTCTGACACGGCTTATTATTAAATAAATCAAGCCAATAAAATATATTGAAATGCAGAAAGGGCAATAATAATGAAGTTTTGGTAAGAAAAACAATTAGGAAATGGTATATCCCATTTCCATAAACAATTATGTCTGTTATCTGAGTCAATTCAAGTTGGTAACTCGTTTTACATCCAATTAAGCTCCTCTCAACGAAGTTACAATCGATGTGCCAGATGCCAATAGGAATAACATACAGAAAGAGAAAGAGAGAGAGAGAGAGAGGGTTTCACTCTTGGTAGGATCGTAGATTGAACTCTTGGAATTCGATATATAATACAATAAACCGAAGAAAAATAGAGAAACGGTTTGGACCGTGACGTTGACTAGGCATTCGCCTTTATTAAGGGGCTAGTTTCGTCGAGAGTACCCAAGTACCTAAAGGCAATTCCATAAAACGAATGAGTAATCCGTATCTACGTTACCTCGCGACTACGAACTCGAATCGACATTCAGATTTATCGAGTTTTAAAAAGTAGTCGAGAAGCTATACGCGCGACCATTTCAAATCGAACTAAAACATCGAACCTAGGAGTAGTAGTCATTTCTACGTCGTTTAACTTTAAATACCATTTCGATCTTTCTACTTTTATTTCGTAATCAAAAAGGAAGAAAGAAAGAAAGAAAAAAAAGAAAAAGATACCGCGTATCCAAACGTGTTATTAAAAACGTATGAAAATATTACAACGAAATGATGTATTGTGAGATGCAGATATTTTTAAAGGAAACAATATCATACAAAACTTACGATTATGTGAACTTTTCGTCTTGCATATTTTGAAACATCTAGTATACGTGATAGACGAACAATCGACAAGGTAGAAACGTCGTTCATTTTCAGTGTTTAACGTGTAAAATTGGAATCGTTTGTAGTTGATGGGGTTTCTCGTGGTCGTTGTTATCTATATAGTATCGATGGTAGATTTGGTCCGAACGCACCGATTGGAAGACAGAGATAGTGTGCTAGGATAGGTCAGTTATCGGCACCTCTAGTATACGGTAACATTACTACAAACTATGAGGATAGTTTTGGCCCTCCCTCTCAAATCTCGTACAATAATTTAGGATATTGTGTATAACCAACCAGAGAGATAGAGAGAGAGAGATAGAGAAAGTGGGAAGAGATTCAAACTCATCCTTCGGCAACCATAGAACAATATGTACTAACCTCTCCAAATCTTAGCATTAACGTTGGGTAGGGCTTAATGCGTGTACAGGCTTATATCGATCTCGTCGATAGAGAATACTCGATACTCGTCTATTATGTGGCCTGTTATCTTGCTAATTCATGAAACCATTTAATCTGTTTAAATGATATCCCTCTTTAATCGATGAAAACTGAGTGTCCGTAAAGATCTCTTCCTCTCTTCGCTTATAAAATAAACGATTTATATACATTTGATTTTTTGGTCTAGATAAAAATAACATTTTTTCCTAGATCTTTTTCGTCTTTTTTTTTTTTATTTCAATTTAAATAATTCTAAACACAACAAACACAACACACTACTTGACATATTTTAAATAGATTTATATCTATTACGTATATATATATTTGCGTTAGTGTGTTAGAAAATAGAATCGATGTTACATTTTTAGACTAATAGTTTCCGAGAGTCACACTAACGAGCCCCTCGTTTGCTCGGCTTTTTACGATACCACGTCGCGTCCGCTTCTAGATGACAGCAGACGATTAGAAAACAAGAGGGACTGAATAGTGTGACGTACTTTGACTCTAGCTCCCATCCTTTCGATATCCCAAATGAGAACAGAATGTAGACCCTTCTACTATTATACCAAGTCGTTGAGACGTGATTTCTCTACCCGGTTGTTACATCGACACTCAATTATATTTTTACACGATTTATTCGGATTTAACAAAAATTGCAACTTTCAAATCTTCATTTCTATGAAATAGGTATTTTTATAAACGTTACAGATTGTAGAAAGTCATTTGAAAATCAATAGTAATTAAACATCCTAATCAAAAAGAAGAAATCCACGATAATGACGATGACGATGACGATGATGATGATGATGATAATAAAAAAAAAATAAAGAGATAGATAATAATCAGTTGGTAGAAGAGTAAAACTTAATTACTTTTCATTCGTATCAAGCTGTTCATTGTCCGTTTGCTTCCCCCTATTCCCCAAAAGACCCCTGCTTCTCTCTCTCTCTCTCTTTCTATCTATCTATCTCTCTTTATCATATACCCTTTCTCCGGTTCTCTCTTTTTAAATCTGCATCGGGTTGAACGACGTCAAAGTTTGTAAAGAGGAAATAAATCGGCAAGAGAACAGCATCGCGTGCGTTATCCGTAATACAAAACGTTATTATCGTTGATGAACGACCGACGTCGACGAATGCGGCGGATTCGTTTTTTTCCCTGTCAATAAAGTTGGCCAGCTGACAATGAGAGCCAACGAGCCCGGCACGGTACCCGACCGGCTACTGACCGCGGAATTAACCTCACTTTAAGCGAGGTATGCACACATACACATCGGAACACGTATATGTAGAACACTCCAAGAGTGAATCTACTTCGCCGCATCTATACGTGCACGAAAAACACACGCATGTGCTATTCTATTTCTCTCTCTCTCTCTCTCTTTCTCTTTGTATCACTACTCATTTCTTCGTGAGAGAGAAAGAGAGAGAGAGAGAGAGAGAGAGGGGGGGGAAGCAAAGTATCTTAAATTAGGACAGATTGCTGTAACGTTCCACGAAAAGTGAAACAAATAATATACTAGACTTACTCTCTGCTACAGAACACGCGCTTTCACTCGACTTCTACTTCGATAAATTCGAATAAAATAAATCATGGCTCGTGATATCCCTATAATTTCTCGAAATTGTTAACCGAAACAACTAAGAGCAGATGATGCAACGAGGGTACTACGAATTGTAAGATATTTTCGATGCTTTCTCGTTTGGAGAAATACGCGTGGAAGGATCAACGATTTAAAAAACGACAAAAAAAAAAACACAAGAAAAAGGAAGGAAAAGAAAAAAAGTACGGGGGAGCAGATGCAGGGCGGGGGCGAAGGGGGAAGAGCCACGAACGATTTATGACGAACGATTCGCCGACTAATTTACCCGAAGGATTACAAATTACGCAACAACGAGCGTTCATCGGCCCTGGCAAAATGTAGTTACGCGTACACTGAAGGAGAGTGATTACGGTTCGAACAATCTAATTGACATTAAAATTGATGCAGTCGGGGGCAATTTATTTGCCACTTGTACAGAAGCAGAAAGTTAAAGAGAGAGTGAATGAGAGAGAAAGAGAAAGAGAAGGGAATAGCATGGCATGCACACAGAGGGTCGCATTCGTTACTAGCGAGAAGATATACGATAATGATTAATGAGAAAACCGGTTTGTCGAAGATCTCCGCGTTAGGAAAAAGTGAACGAATATGGGATGCTTCCACTCGGAATAACAGGCCAAAAGAGAGAAAGAGAGAAAAACGATTTGAAACGTAATTCGAATAATATGAAATGTTTCTTCCGCTTTTGAATCATTCGCCGACAATGAAATCTGTCCCAGACGCTTAATTACTTCCGGAAACGAATTAAGTGGAATGCAATAAAGATAAACTTGAAAATTCGTCATCCTCTTGTTCTTCTTCCTCTTCTTCTTCTTCTTCTTCATAATAGTAGTAGTAGTAATAGTAGTCAGCCATACCAGAAAGGGGATCCCGCGTATCTGGCCGATAGTAAGGCATTTTCGTACATGAATTCTTAACGGAGTATTTATCTCTTAGCCCTCAGGCGGTAACCAAACAAGCGCACCCAACCAACCAACCAACCAACCAACCAGCCAAGGAATGAAAGGGATCATCTCTCGAATCTCGATCGTTACTTCCAATGTTCTATCTAATTTACCCAAAATCCTCGCGAACTTCCAACTTAGTTACGAATACACTAAGATACACGTACGTTAGATTAACATAATTCGTTCGTTCATTTTTACTTCTCTTTATATTCCGAACCGTTTCCGTTTTCGTGCGAGTCGAACTTATCAAGATAATTCTTTATTTCTCGCGAGTGTGACGCGTTAATTCGATAAGCAAAAGAAGGGGGAGGGGCGGGGGGAGGGGGCCGGCCTCCTTCCGTGTGCGTGTCATTTCGATACGAACCGAGCAGTTTCCGCGTTAATTAGAAAGCCCATTCTCTCTTCCTTCCTTCCTTCCTTCCTTTATTTTTTTTTTTAATTTTCTCTGTCTCTTTCTATTCCCCTTTTTCTCTATAGAACAGAGGAAGAGATGATCGTAACTCTAGTAGAAAAGGGAATCCTTAACTATCGTGATGCATCGTGTCGGAGATAGAAACGTCAGATGAAGGACGTAAACCGATCCATCAACTCAGACCTTCTGATATCTTCCTACGATTAGTCGCACCGTGGAAAACTTATCGACGATAGACTTTGTCCTACCCTTTCTTTCATTCCCTTTACCTCCCCCTACATCCCCTACACCCTTCTCAAGCCCTTCTTTGACTTCTTATCTCTCCTCTCACCTCTTCTTTGTATTCTATTCACCGTCATTTCTTTTCTTTTCTTTTCTTTTTCTTTTTTCTTCTTTTTCAAACCAACTCTAACAGATTTATTCTCATCCGTCTCGTTGTCTTTCTACTCGAGGTAAAAACACGCTTCGAGAATGAGAAAGAGAGAGAGAGAGAGAGAGAGAGAGTACACGTTGCGTGTAGTACTTATGCGTCATGCAGCACACGATATGCATAACGAGCTCGTTTTACTCGAAATGGCATGGAGGCAAAAGGAGTCTCTCGGTTGGTAGAAGATTGGTAAGAAGAAGAACCGAGCTTTTGCTTCTGTTTCTGCTTCTGTTTCTGCTTCTGCTGATCTTACCATCCCTCTCTCTTGCTCTCTCTCTCTCTCTCTCTGTGTTTTCTTTGTTTCTCTCTCTGTGCGTTAGAATTTCTTCTTCGCTTTCCTGTTTAAGTACCTCTGCTAACGTTTCCCTTTATTCATCAAAACGAAAGTGAAAGAAAGAAAGAGAGAGAGAGAGAGAGAGAAAAAGTAGAAAGAAATAAAAACACCTTAGCCTTCCAATGGTAGGGGTTGTTTTTTTTCTCTCTCGATGCTATAGCAAAACCGTTCGTGGCATTTCGAAAAAGCTTTGGTATTCGTACGGCGATGGTAATTCGCGTTAACCGCGAAGCCGGTGCCCGTCCGTCTCCTCTCCCTCCTCCTCCTCCTCCTCCTCCCAATCCTCCTTTACCCTTCACCCTCATCCTCGCGAAACGCCATCGGTATTTACTAAGAGGGTTTTAAGTCAGAGTTCCTTTTCTTGTCGATGCTAAAAGTACGAGCTGTGGGTATACACTTATATATATAACTATTACTCCGCTCGCAAAGCGTTGGCATAAGAAAAACTTTTTTACGAAAAAGAAAAACAGAACGAGACGAATAAATGGTTTAATTTTAATTAACTTTTAATAGAAGTTTCTTCTTTTTCGTTTTTTGTTTTCGATATAGAACGATTGAATATTTTGTTTTACTTTTTGTTAAGGAAAAAAGGAAAAAATTTCGGCTCGTAAAACTTGATCGTTTTCGAATCGATTTTGATTTCGCGACGAGTCGAATCTAATAAGCATAGAAAGGTAACTCCAGTCATACGTATGATTCATCCCACGCGAAAAAAAACCCACCTCGACTAACCAACCAACCAACCAACCAACCAACCAACCAAGTTCTCTCTGTCGTGATCTGGAATATCGAGAGGCTCGATATGAGTTTAGTAAATCCTGAACAAGTTTGTTCTCTCGCTCGCACCGGTTTCCTCGCGACGTTTGCAAATGTAAACAGGGCTTGTAAACGGTGACAGAAATAAGAGAAAAATAAAGAGAGAGAGAGAGAGAAAGAACAACAAAGAAAAAAAGAAAAAATGTAAAGAAGTAAAATAAGAAAACATCCAGTTGTGAAAAAGAAGTCGATACTCGTCAGATTCTAAGAAGAGAATCGGATTTACGAACACGGTAAGGTGTCTCATCAAGAATTTCGAATGCACCTTTTCTTTCCTCCAAGAGCAATGCATTCTGATAGCTCATTGTTGAAACCAGCTCGAGAAATGGAAAGAAAAGGGAAAGAGAAAAGGAAGAAAAAGAGAGAGAGAGAGAGAGAGAGAGAGTGAAACAAACAGAGAAACAAGAGGATGAGAGTAGAAGCATTGAAAAGTTTCGAGGGGGCGTTTCGAAATGGAGACGTAACAGCAGAGTTTGCCTTATTCATGAGTTCCATGGGATCCTCGGCCGGTATAACTGATGGAAGACGGGGTTGTAAGGCCACAATGTCCGTGTACCAAAGTTGTATCAACGAACGGCCTCGGTCCTCGCCGCGTAACGACGATAATATGCTACGTGCTTCGTGTCTGGAACGACGACGACTACTCGAATCGAATACACTCTCTGACGTTCCTCTACCTCTTCTCTTCCTTCCTCGTCTCTTTCTTTCTCTCTCTTTCTCTTTCTTCGCTATTCGTCTGGAATCACCTTCCCGACTCGGTCTGGACAACCGAGTTCGTAGGAATCTTCTTCGTGGCACGACCTTTCACGAGGTCACAATACCTTCTCCTCCTTCTTTTACCGATCGTGAAGCTTCTTGAACTTCAAATCATGTCCTCGTCTATCCATTCGGCTCTTCTCCTTCTTCTTCTTCTTCTTCTTCAACATCTCTCTTTCTCTCTCTTTCTTGTTCACTGGTCGTTCTTACTATTCTAGACTCTGAGATAAGAAAGAGAGAGAGAGAAGAAGGAGAGACGTTCGTGGGTTCAATGGAGTCGATCGATGCGATTAGACTAACGAGTTCGGTCTCGCGGAAATGGCTCGTGTGTTGCCCCTCCTCTCCTCTTTTCTCCTCTTCCTCTTGTTCTTCGTCTTCCTCTTTTCTAAATTCCAGGTTCTATCTCAAATCGCTTGGGAATCTTTCTTTATGCCAACCAAACTGCTTCGACTATTCTGTTTGCCTTTCGATCCGCTACTCCTTCGATCTTGTATCCTGTAATACGTTTCCTTGTTTTCAACCAAGAAAGGTATGCGTGTCGAGATCTATGTGTTTTCGTTCCTTACGTGAAAGATTAGAGTAAACACCTAATAGTTCGAGCTTCCTACTGTTATAGATGTATACCTATATCTACGTCTACTATTTGCAAGTCGTAAAGGAAAACTAAAGGGAAGATAGGAAGGGAGGAAGGATGTGTGTTTCTGTTCTAACGAAAAACTTTTCAAAAGTCTGGACGAAACGCTCGTACGCGAGCCAAAGTGAAAACTACAAAAAAGTTATCTCTCTCTCTCTCTCTCTCCCTCTCAAGTAACAAATACGGAAGAGTGTGTCGGTGATACACGCTGCAACGTCAGAGAGAATAATAGCGTTCGACGGTTAGTATGCTCTCAACGTCCGAGGATTTTTAGGACACTTCGCGGTTCGTTCTGAGTCACACTTTGGTAAGGGAATCCGTACGTGACATTAACCAGTAATGCCACGTGGCACTCGCGCATCCAGTTGTACAGAGAGAGTGAGAGTGAGAGAGAGAGAGAGAGAGAGAACTTGAAATACTATTACCACTAGTCACCACCATCCCACACTACTTTCGAAGACAAACCTACTGCATACACACACATATATACATACATATACGCGAATGTAGTAGTCATATGTAAAATGTCTCTCACGTGTGCTCGACCCTATCCACATACTCGCGCACGCATACAAACAAATTCACACGTATTCTCTACCTGTACGTATACACACGCGTCCACCTTTGCAGACTGTTGTCCGTCTTCAAACGGTTTTCTCCAGAGCCTAAGATATCACGAATTCCAGACTGCATAGCAAAGAGAATAAGAAATGCGAGACTGTGTTGGTATGTATAAACTCGAGGTTTCCATTTCTCTCTTTCTCTCTCACTCTCTCTCTCTCTCTCTCTCTCATTTTGAATGTAAATGTGTAGAAGAAGAGAAGCTCCTCTTATATCGTCTACCTTCGTCGCCTCGCACGTTCTTTTACCATAACTCTCTCTTTCTCTTAACGTATAACCGTGGCGCACTTGCAAATTATATTAAAATTCTACTGTAAACGAAAAAGGTCTTCCTCTAGCTTTTTCACCGAAAAGAAAAAAGAAAAATAAGAAGAAGAGGAGGAGGAGGAGGAGGAGGAGGTGGTGGAAGAGAGTGACGGATAAAAAAGTGTGACGCCACAGACTCCTTGGAGTAATTTTTGTCTTTTTATAAATTAAGACAAAAAAATTATGACCGAGGAGTAAATGAACTCGTAGAAGCTTCTATTTTATAACAGGGACTCTCTCTCTCTCTCTCTCTCTCTCTGTCTCTCTCTCTCTTTCTGGGTAGCGGAAAATTTCACCGAATTTTCGCAGGTTGCTTTCGAGACTCTAAGAGAGAAACTTTACGAGGAAGTATGCGGAAACCGTGTAACTTCTTGAACTCGCGCGGGTACCGCGTAAACTTCTCGAACTCTCTAACGCGCGGGAGGTCTCATTAAAGGGCAGCTATTATTCTTGATAATTTACCAGCCGATGAACACGAATTTCGGTACAGGATCGAGTTTGACGCGAGTAGAGAGTAACAAGAGAGAGAGAGAGAGAGTGTTACCCGACCCTTTTATCCTGTTTCCACCTACGAATCTTCGACCCTCCTTTATTTCTTCATACCTCTCTCCCCTTTTTCCTCCATATTTCCGAAAACCTTCCTTCATCTTTCACGGAGCGTTAATGTTCACGACCGAAACTTTCGTCAAAACGAAACTTCTTTATCCGAGTTTTTTTGTTCTTCGATCGAACGGTTCTTTGACCACGAACACGAAGCATTCTCTACTTTGTTAATAAAAAGAAAAAAAAAATGAAAGAAAAAGAATAAAATATTTTGAATATAATTTAAAAAAGAATGAATAATAAGTTATGTATTGAAAAATATGAAAGAAATTCTCTCTCTCTCTCTCTTTCCCTCTCTTTCTCTCTCTTTCTCTTTCTTTCTGTCGAGAAAGTGAGATAAAAATTTCAACGGATATTTAAATAAAACCGCGCGCGAGCGCACGCACGCATTCGCGATCTACGTCTTCATCCTGTTAGCGAGAGGGTAAGCATTTATCGCGTCCTCTCGACCACCCTTTCCCTTTTCCCTTCCCCCTCTCTCTCTGTCTCTCTCTTTCTTTCTTTCTTTCTTACCTTCTCTCCTTGAGAAACGTCCGAGCTTTTTAACAATGTCTCGACCGCCTTAACTTTAGCCGGACCTCGGGCTTTGAAGTAGCCCGCATACTTATCGCTTTGATTGACGTCCCCCTTCGCGGTGTTCCTAAGCGAAGGGCATATTTACATGAAAATAAATGCACCTTGTCGGCAGGCTACGAAGAACTCGCTGTTCGCCAGGTCGTCGTCGTCGTCTTCGTCGTCGTCGTCGTCGTAGTCGTAGTCGTAGACGTCGTAGTCGTTGTTGTTGTGTAGTCAAACTCCTTTTTCTCTTTCCCTCTTTCTCTGAAGCGTGCTCGGGAGTTAAAATAAAAGGGAGGAGAGTAGACTTGCCCCAACCGCCCTCGCCCTCGCCCCCGCCCTCGCCCCCGCCTCTGTCCCCGCCCCCGCCACCCGCTCGTCGTCGTCCGTCTTTCTTGCGGAAACTTTACGAGCGAAAATGTAAATTCGTGAGAGTGTCTAAAAAGACTTTCTACTACTTTTTTAGATCTACCTCGCTGCGGGATACCTCGTGATTCCGTTTACGATACAATAAAACTATCTATACGGTATACCCATACCATCTATATATATACAATATATAGGTGTATGTGTATTTACGAAGAAACGAAAGAAAGAAAGAAAGAAAGAAGTAGAATGTTACTTTTCGTATCTCGAAATTCTCTTCTTTGGTCTTATTCGAAGAACGTGGATTATTATTATCATCATCGAAGGTAAGACCTTACCAAATAGGAAGAGAACCTCGAAACAGAATAAAGAAATAAACGAGAGAGAGAGAGAGGCAGAAAGGTGGAATGGGAACAAAATAAGGTGGGGTGGGCAACGAGAGGAGAAAGAGGGGAGAGGAATGGATTTCCGAGACGGCTTGTCGTCCTTTATAATCCTTGGCATAAAGAGGACCCTTATCAGATGTTCGCCAACTCGCGGAGAATTGATTAAACGCCTCGTGAAGTTGATCCCACCACCACCACCACTACCACAATGCAACGAATGAACGCGCGCGCCTCCTCCTCCTCCTCCTCCTCCTCCTAGTGGAACGAGAGGAAAGAAACGCGACCGGCAGATGAGAAGAAGAAGAAAATAAAAAAGAAAGAGAAAGAAATAAATAAAAAGGTCGAAGATACAAAATGGAGCGATTAAGTGTCTCGTAAAGCTGATTTGTCGCAATAAGACGGCAAGAGAAGAACGTTAAACCTTTTCGGAATGACGAAGAACGCACTCTTTCTTTCTCTCTTTCTTTTTGTGACATATACACATACATATACATATACATATATATATATTTATATTGGAGTCCGATTAACCGGATAAAAAATCGGCCCTAATAAGCCCCTCAACCGTTCTCGATGTATTTATTATCGGCCGAATAAGAAATTTCCTTTTGGAGAATTAATTTCTTTCTACCGCAACAACCACCGTGGAAATGAACTTGTGCTCGTTAACCAAATGGAAACGCGTTATCTACCGTATGTACTTAAAACTACGTGCATATATACTATTATACATAAGTATGATTCATATTTACCAATACCATTGCAAATTTATTCGTTCGATTGATGCCGAAATGTCTACTAAAAAAAAAAGAAAAAAAAAAGGCTAATAACGTAGACCCTTCCGATTGATTTTTTTTTTATCAAACCTTACGCGAACATTATTCCCCTTGTGTCTCACGAAAATATTATACCTCGACTAAAAACACGAAGTACTACGAACAGGGGGAGAGAGAGGATGGAGGAGGAGAAGGAGGATCAACGATGAAATACTTGCTGTGACGTGGAACCAACGACTGCGTCGTATCTCGGCTTATCTCGACGATGATAAAGTATGAGAATAAAAAAGACAAGAAAAAATAAATAAGAAAGAGAGAGAGAGAGAGAGAGTGACTGAGATAAAAAAAAAAAAAGATCAGACGACTCAATCTACTTCTCGCACTTTCATTTTCTCAACTTCGTCATGTAGCAAGATGTCTATAGGATGATCACGATAGTTTTTCCCTATCCTTCGCGATCCTTATCCTCCCGCCCTCCTCCTCTCGTCGGTATTTTACACCTCCTATTTCCAAAGGTACCAACTTGTGTATCATGCAAGATAACATTTTTCTCCTAGGATAAGAACAATATTCCGATTGCGACTAAAAGTTAGATATGACTTACGTAAAGTATAATACTAGACAATTTTGGAAATGCTTGCTCGAGTATCATGATGATGATCCCAGTAAAAGTAAAGAAGAATGTTCGTGCGTGTAAATACATAACGCGTGAACATTTACGTTCGTTCGCGTAGGTATATATCAAACATAGATACGTAGGTATACACTTTTAGATGTATAAGTATAGATAGGTACGTGTTACAAGTATATTTAGAGAGAAATAGAACTAACATAGACACACTTGCGTAGTTACATACATATAAACCGTTATCTAGGCTGGCGAAACCTTTCCTCCAGGTTGACTCCTTGAGACACTCGAGCGGAAACACGAAACGTATAGCATGAGCTTCTACTAGGCGAGTTAATCCCTCGAGACAACTAGGAGCCACCGAGAGAGAGAGAGAGAAAGAGAGAAAGAGCATGGAATGGGAATGCTTCAACCCTCCCACCCTCCTACCACTAGCATTATGTTGGAAAACGTGCAAGCGTATTCTCACTCGCTACACGACAATGTTATTATTACGGCCCGCTCCCTTCTATTCGCATTACGCGGATAATTTATGTCTCTCTTCACCCTTTCATCCTTCTACGAAGTATCTAACAACCACCCCCCACCACCGTTTCTCTATCTCCAAACCTAAAAAGATGTTCTCCAAAACTTCAGCCTACTTTGCGCGCACGATACACGCACACCTCCGAAAACTTTTACATGCGAATCCTGCAACAACCTACACGGTTGTTTTCGGTATGAGTTTTATGACGGAAATAATTAAAAAATAAAAAAAAGGATTATATGAACGTAAAGGGTTGCGACTTTAAAGCTTCCTTGGCAAATACTCGTCGATATTATTAATCGCGCGTTACACATCGGAGTTCCTTTCAACGCTCACCACCCTCCATTAAATTACCTCTCTCTCTCTCTCTCTCTCTCTCTTTCTTTCTTTCTTTCTCACGTATACATTCGATCTATCTTACCGCGTATAAATTATATCGCTGTTTACGCGGTAACACCCACGCACCCACGTATACATACCTACGAACACATTCATACTCGCATATATTGCATTAAAGCTGTCAGAGACCCCGTGCTTTCGGTCGACGCAAGCTCGAACTACTTCCCTCCCCCTTCCTCACCCTCCCTCCCTCTCTCTCTCTTTCTCACTCACGTCACGTATAATAATTCTTATCCGTGTATACCAGTCGAGCTGGAATCACCACGCAATATTATTTCACGTGCTTAGGAGGCCGCAATATCGTAACTAGTTGCATTGGTACCCCTTCTTCCATAGTATTAAACACTTAGAAACTCATAGTTTCTCTCTCTCTCTTTTTCTTTCTTATGAACGTTCGCAAATTTCTAATATTTTCAGTTAACCCAACGATTACTTTTTCTTTCTATCCGCGAAACACCATTTCTTCGCTCGACTTCTTTCGTTGCGGGAGAGAAAGATAAAAAGAAAAAGGAAGATAAACATGTGCTTTCTTCGGCGTACACATAATTTTTCCCTCCCTCCCCCTCCCTCTTTCTTTCTCTCTCTCTCTTCTGCCTTTCTTCCCCTCTAAACCAAGTTAAATTTATCCTCGAGGATCTGCCGTTCTTGTCTACGACCATGCCGTTCGCGTGACTATAAGCGCGACCGAGTTTATATTTCCTTCTCTTCTGGTAAGCCTAAAGCGTCCTTTTCATTTCTTTTTTGATCCTTTTTGTACGTTTCTTTCTTTATTTATTTTAGGTATCATCGAAAAATGCGGCAGAGGTCGACAATGAATTCATTTTCATCTACATCGAGACGTTAATCCGATTAACGTTTTTATTTCGTAACTTTTGTGTATTTGACTATCGAATCCCATCGATTTATCGATCGATTGATTAATTGATCGAAACGAAAAAATACGAACTATTGAAATATCTGAATACAATATTCTAATTGGAGCCAAGTTGCGAAAGAAGTTATCAACCCTTATGAAAAATTGAGGAACTTCGGGTTTAATGATTTAGATTTCAATTGAAAATAAAAAATAAGTTTGATACTTTTATTATTCCACGATCGATTAAATAAATGTCGAATATAATATTCTTTCATTTATAATATTTAACGACAATTTTCAATTGATGATTTATTATTACAAAAATAAAGATCCATGCAATTACTCTCGTTTTTTCTACGATTGTTAGATAAGTGAAAAGTAGAAAAAAAAATAAAAAGAAAATGTGTTTTTAATTCGCATAAAACATTAATCGATTTAGCATTCGTGATAAAGCTGCTAACAGCGATACTGAAAACTAGTTGAGTTATCTTTTTATCTTTTGTTCTAGCTTGCAGGATATTTTGTCTACGATCTTGCTAAACACCCTAATGCATACATACATACATACATACAATTATTATACATTCTCGTTATTAATAGGAATAAAATATAATGCTAGTAATATAATATACGATAGATAATACATGACATGTATATCTGTATTCGTAATTCTGTAAAATTGGTAGCTCCCATGGTAATAGACGGTGTAATTATTCAACGAATCTTCGATCGATAGTTAGATTCGATAGAATCGTTAAGGTCGTTCAAACGTACGGAATAGAATCGTTTGCCGTGATTAGTTGGCTCCTTCTCAAATCACTTTCGAGAAACGCCGAGCAATAATGGCGAGCTCCGAAAGATTTACTTTGAACGAATAACTTTTTCTCTCTCTCTCTGGCTACTTTATTTCTTTCTTTCTTTCTCCCACGAGCGTAGTCAATCCTTCGAACTTGTAACCTACTCTTTCGATAGAAAGAAAGAAAAAGAAAGAAAGAAAGAAAGAAAAAAAAGGAAGAAATAAAGAAAGAAAAATCGTTCTTCGTACTTATTAGTGTTAGTCTCACGTGACGTTTATCGAATACGATTAATTTTATATGCGTACGTACGAATTCTGTGTTTCGAATTTATCTAAGCGAATGAATAAAAGAAAAAATACAAAAATAAAAAGAAAGAAAGAAAGAGAAAGATAGAGAGAGAAAAAGAGAGAGAAAGAGAGAGAGAGAAGTGATAAAATGTAAAAACGTGGCACGCGGATAAATGGAAATAGAAATGAAGATAAGTGTCATGAAGATTTAAATGAAACATTCGTATGCGAGGTAGATACGCTCGGTATAAAGACACGTCATCCTTTGTATAAACGTTTCCCATTATAGTTGAAAAGTAATCGATCGTTGGGCTCGGGTATAAAGAGAAAAAGAATTATTTTATATGTATATATAAATATATGTATGTATGTGTGTATGTGTGTGCGTGTGTGCGGGTTATATATATATATATAATAGGAAAAAACGTGAGTAAATTCGAACGCACAAAGACAATATTGACGCTCGTATGAAAATAGGTTAAACGAAAAGCGGAATGCTCCGAATATTTAACTCCTCCATAATGCTGAGCTTTCCGAGGGCCGGACTAACGATTCCATACCGTACATTATCCGCCGTATAGCTTGGCGTGTAATTTTTATTATTAAAATACCTGCCTCTGCCTCTCTCTCTCTCTCTCTCTCTTTTTCTCTTTTTATCTATTTTTTTTCTCACACGATATGATTCGATATCAAAGTCAATTGCCCGTGGTTAGCGAAACTAAACGATTCTTTATATACCCGTTTTGCAATTTTTATCGCGCAATTTGTATACGATAGAAAAAAAAAAAAGAAAAAGAAAAAAATCCAACAAAAATCGCACACAACGCGGCCAACCACGCCGACGACCCACGCGCGCGCGTGCCCCAAATAGAAATAAAAAGAAAAAAAAAGAAAAAGAAAGAAAGAATAGAGAAACGAAAGGTCCGATGTAAATACATATTTAGGTGCGTTTCCAAAGGCAGAAAAAGCAAAAAAAGAAAAAAGGGAGAAGAAAATGGGCTACTACGATGGTTCTCGATTCTTTTTCTACCATTCTCGAATTCCGAGTACACGCTCGATGATTTTTCACGATGATCATCACATTCGCCTAGCTTGGACTTGTGATATTGGATTTTGCGAAGGGGGAAATGCGCGATATGAGAAGCACGAGAAGAATTTAAAACGACAAATATTACGTATATTTCGAGTACGTATGCGAATATATAGAGGTATGTGTATGCGAGTGGGTGCGAAATATATATATATATATATATATATATATAAAAAGAGAAAGAGAGGGTGTGGATGGTGGTGGTGATCTTGAAAATGGATAAACTCGTTGCACGAATCGTTTAGCCATCGCCTGGGGCTTTTTTTGATTGCTTCTTTCTCTCGTTCTCCCTTTATGTTAGCCTGCTTCCACGAGACGCGAGATATTATAGCGAGCAATTGAATTTCTTACACCGTTCTTTTCCATCCTTCCATCTCTCTTTCTATCGTTCTTTAGGAAGAAATCGCCGACACGACGATACCAGACAGAGACAGAGACAGAGAGAAAGGCAGAGAGGGTGGGGGGGACGGCCAGGATCCTTTTTCTTTTTTGAATTTATCCAACCGAATCGGAATTTCGAAACCGGTGGTCGCCGACGTTGCTGCCAATCTCAGCACGAGAACCTCTTCTTCCTCTCTCTTTCACCTTCACCTTCTTCCTCACCACTACCACCTCCTCCTCCACCCTTCATTACAGAGAAGCGTAACGTTCCTACCAATTTACTCTCCACGGCCTGAAACTCTTTTTAAAGGAGAAGAGATAGAGAGGAAAGAAGTGTGTAGGTAATCCCTCTTTTTGCATCTTCCAATTTGGACAAATTCAATCTAGCTTCGTGTCTTCTTAGAATCTTTAAAGCTCGCGACGTACTAATAAATTGCCTATGCCATCACCTTGAACTTTACACCCTTTACAAAGAGAGAGAGAAAGAGAGAGAAAGAGAAGGGAGAAAGGGAGGAAGGAAAAAGATGAAAGTATCCGGAATGAGAAGATACACCGAGTGTGTGTGCGTGTGTGTGTGTCTACATTTAGCAAGAAAATAAATAGGCGCCGCGTTACCGACTTCTGCGAGATCTTAAAAATAGGACGAAAAACAGGATTATTCCAGAAGATTTCTTTTACTGACGAGAAGACCAACAGGAAAAGGACGTATAGACTATCTCTCTCTCTCTCCTCTCAACTTTTCTCTTTCCTTCTTTTTTCTTTCTTTTTCTATCCTCCTCGGTCGTTAGGTTCGAGGAAAAGGCTAATTAAAAAGCCGTAAAGGAAACGACGCACGTGCGTGTCTTGAAAATCTGTCCACTGGAAATCTGGTGCTTTTGCTGGTTGGTATCGCTACTGATGTCGTCTACTTCTCATGGTCTACCTACCTAGCGCTCTTTTTCTATTCCCCCTTTCCTTCTCCTCCTCCTCCCCCCGATCTCTCCTCATCTTCTCTTTTTCGTTCCTCTCCACTGATTCCAACAGGATACTCTCACGACGGATGGATACTCGCCCGTCTCGCGTTATTTTCACTTCTACAAAACTTGTTTATCTTTCGAGAATCCTATAACCAAAGCACGCTTACTTCTTCTTCTTCTTCATTCTTTAGTTTAGGCAAGTTTCCTGTTTCATATCGACGTTTTTTCTGCCTATTGCACTGCTAAATTGTCGCACCATCGTTTTCGTGGGCGCCCCGTACTTCTGCGGCCAATCGGTGATTTATCCCGTGCAATTCTGATGATTCTTCTATTGTCCATTCTGCTAATATGTTCGTTCCATTCTTTTTTTTTACTTAGTATCCACTCGTTAACGTTCTCCACTTTGCATGCTCTTCTTATATCTTCACTTCTCTCTCGGTCCAGTAGCGTTTTTCCAACTATTCTGCGAAGAACTCTCATTTCGGTAGTCTCTAGTAACTGTTTCGTTTTCGCTGTGTCTGGTCGAGTTTCTGCGGTATATGTCATAGTAGGTCTCACCGTTGCCTTATAGATTCTTGCTTTGGTCTCTATATCCATGCTTTTGTTTCGCCATATTGTGTCATTCAAACAACCCGCTATTCTGGTTGCCTTCAAGCACGCTTACGTTATAATATATCTACCTTTGAAATGATCAGTTTCGTCTCGTTTATCATTCCGACGAAATAAATGAAATCTATAAATATTAGAAATATTAGTAAATATTATTGTAGAACAACGTGGAAGGAACTATCCTTCGAAGTATTTAAAGGAAACAACGTGTATTCATCTCATCAAACTCGGGAAAGGTAGGAGAGTACTCTTGATACTGTGCAGGAAGATGAGCCACTTAATAATAGAAATACCATCCTCGTCGTCCTCTTCCTCGTCATTTTCGTCGTCGTAGTCGTTGTTGGGGAAGAGTCTACTGTCTCCAGCGGCGTCTTCATTCTCCTCCTCCTCCTGTTTCAGGTTCTCTCCTACCTTTTGCCCATTTCCAGGCAATTTTCCGGCAAATGACTGCGGTGGATCGGGTGCAACACCTTTCTTAATTACGACGCATTCCCGAGGACGAAACTTAACCCCTGCCGCGTTCCAACTCGAAAGATAATTAAGCGGACATTGGAAGCCTCCGGGCAGAACACGGTAGCTTTTACAAGAAGAAGAAGAAGAAGAAGAAGAAAAAGGGAATGAAAAAGTAGTAAAGAAGAGTAGAAGTTACAAAAAAGAAAAAAAAAAAAGGAGAAGAGCAAGAAGGTGGTGGAGGGCGATTAAAGGACCGTGCCTACGAGGAGAACATATTTTAGAAGCTCCCTTAAATCCTCTCTCTCTCTCTCTCTCTCTCTTCCTCTCCTCTTTCAACTCGACCGATTAACGACTGCGTTGGCAGCGATTTGTCGACTCCTATTCTATCCTAAGAGAAGAGAAGAGAATCCGAGGACGGTTATTTCGGTAGTTTTCGTTGGAAAGGAAACGCGATTACCGACAGGAAGAAGCCCTTAAGTACGTTTCATCGAGAACCAATGTCGCAAGGATTAACGACCCTTACTTCTTTTTTATTTTCAATCCAGTGCAATGCATCTTCACCCCCTCCTTCTTTTTTATATATATTTATATAAAATCGAATACTCACGAGTCGTATTATTTTATTTCTATTTCTTAAGAACACGTATGTTGGTATAATCATTTTAAAACGATATTTCTATTTATATTTATATTTATATTATATTTATATAAATATATAATATTTATATTTATTTTATTATATATATTATATCATAATATAATATGATAATATTATAATGTAAAATGTAAAATGTAAATAAATATATAATAATATTATAAAAAATAATATTATATGATATTTATATTTATTTAAAAAAAAATATATATATATATATATATGGTTAAATAAATTTTCTAACATTACATATATATATTTCCTATATTTTCGTAATAAATAAAAGTGTATCGAATAAACGACGAATAAGAAGAAGTAAGTAGGAAAATTTGTAATATTTTCCTTTCCCTTCCTATTTTGCCCCGATGTTTAATCAAACTTAAATAAGGTCTCATATATCGCGTTAGCCTTTATATCGAGATGTTACTGTCAAATTTATATCGATATTTGTAGACTAATTGAGAGACTCGATATACACACGTATACACACAAGTACACATACACGACAATTCGCGACTTTACGTCGATACTTTGAGAGCTTATTTTATGGGTCGTTCGCAAAGAGTGAAAGAGTGAAAAAATGAAAGAGAGAGAGAGAGAGAGGGAGAGCAAAACCTCCCACGAATGTAGGTTAGATTCTCGATGCTCGTGGCACCGTTTGCCGTTCTACACTAAGAGGATGAGGGGCTAAGGGAAGGAGGAGGAGGAGGAGGAGGAGGAGGAGGAGTGAATCTCCGATTCCGTGGGAACGTTCCAAACGATGCCAAAAACTACGCGCTCGCTTTATAACCCTCTCTTCGTGTTTAACCGCTTTCTTTCTACGATATCTCACTCTCTTTCTCTCTCTTTCTCTCTCTCTCGGTGACTTACTTACGAGCTAGACAACGATCCTTAGACGACTATCGATTTTCCCGCAAACGATACGTTTCTAAAGTACCTTTTGACAATCCTACAAATCTGACCCTTACTGATAACAACTACTTCTATTATGTTACCCAATAAATCCATGCAGTTGTTGCTTTTAATCCTTTTTCTTTGCAGAATGATTTGACGAAAGTATCGTCGCCATGGTATCGACCCTTATATGGGTCACTGGTAACTAAAGAATTCGAATTAGAATTGATCGTATTGGACTTATTGGATCATAATAATAATTTTAAATATTGTTCGAATTAAAAAATAATAATAATAAATGAGCAATTTAGGAAAATACAATAAGCAGAATGGACTGGTACAATGAAGCACGGGATCATTTAACACGTATAATTACGTTTATAATGGGAAATAAAATTGAATCGTCCGAGGCCTCGTTTTTGGAGTTAATCGTGCGACAAAAACTTCTACATTTAAATGCCCTCTGATTTATGACAATCGTGGGTGTGCAACCGCATTCAATTAATCTCTGCTTTGTCTTATGTATCAGCTTTATGTCTGTATCACGACGATTTGGAAATCGTTGTCTATATTACTCAGCTGCTGCCGGTTATGCGTCATCGTCACGATCCGACCAGACCACTATCAACATATTAACTAAACTAAGAAGAAATAAATCACGAGGTCAAATACGAAATGGGAATTGTCACTCAAGTAGATAAAGTTTTAAACTAAAACGTAATATAAAATAAATTGTTTAACGATAAATCATTAGCAATGTTAGTATGAATTAGAAAAAAATTCGTCTAACTCTAAATAATGTTACTCTTTGATCAAATCATTTTTTACGTTTAGAATGAAACGTTGCATGTTATGGTACCTGACGAAAAAAGAAAAAGAAAAATGATTGAAAGAGAAAGGTAGCACACGGTTTCATAACGGGATGCATTTTCAATGAATTATGTTCTATTCTGTCAGAATGACCTTGCATCTTGTACTTGCATCGATGATGATCGAACCCTACACAACAACGAAAGAGAATGAAGAAAGAGAAAGTGAATGAATAAAAAGAGATAGTGGATGAAAGTTTCGTTATGGAATACGGCTTTCATCGCTTATAACCAATGGTGAGGGAGTAAACCGGATGACAAATGAGCTCTGGTGACGTGGCTTCGAGCCAGTAAAGCCGGTAATTGGATGCGCATTATTAACGGGATGGCGTAAAACGCTTCTTTCAGGCCACTCGTGGATACTCGATATACTCGCGAGTATGCGCACACCTACACACATATATGTATATATCTACTTATGCATTTAGAAATACACCTATCCTATGTAAATACATAACGCTTATATGTGTCTCTATGCGTGTACGTATTTAGATGAAACGCATAGTTTCATTGTTTTAAATTCATTTCAATTTTAAACTCGTTTGTCCCGCGATATTGAACAACTCTAACAATAAAACTAAGAAAAGTATTTTTATAAGGGGTATCATATATGTTTTAATCATATTTACGATGCAACGACAAGAAATAAAATTCAAATTTTGTTCTATCCATATTTCAGTTCAAAATAGAAATTGACAAAAAAAGCTTATAAATTAATTGAATTGAATGTTAGATAGATATCACGTGTTATTAAAATTCTAATACGAGCGACTACATTGATAATTAATATTAATATTAATACAAAATTGAAAATCCTTTCTCTCTATCTATCTCTATCTCTCTATGTGTTTGTAATTTTCCTGTAACTGCAATTAAGCTTTGTTTTAACTATGACGTCAAGCTTGACGGGGCAAAAAATCGACTACTTCCAAATGAATATCCATTAACCTAAATTCTCCTGTAATATGTAATAATATATATATATAACACTTATACTTCCACTTTAATTTTCTATTCGTCGAGAACAATCGACACCTAAGCGAATTAGTTTCTTCTTTTCGACTAGCAATTTTTCTCTTCGAATTCACAATTCCAGTATGCATTTTACGAGGATTAATTTAATTTTAACAAACCCTAGAAATCTTTTATGAATTGGGGATCGATTTTTGACGCGTTTTTAAAACGATATTTTCAAGATTGTCGTTAACTCGATGCCCTTTCAACCAGGAAAATTCATCAACACGTTAAATCCATTAGCGATAAATCATCGCAACGGGAAATAGATCTATTTTGTTGATGATAATAAAATCGACGTGCGGGATGGAAAATATGCGAACGATGATTTTTCCTTTTTGTTTTTTCATTTTCCGTATGAAAAAGAAAAAACCAAAAAAAAAAGGAAAAAAAAATATTTGGCCCTCTTTTCGCGTGTTAGTTTTTACGAAACTTATTTTGTCCCACCCACTCCTCTTTTGCCATACTTTTTCGAAACAGTAGTTGTCCAAGAGGAGACACACGACGTATAAATGCAAAAATGTAAACCATAAAGCGTCGGAACGAGATTTGCGATCGTTACGTATTGGTACAAAGCCATTCGAAGTACGTGAAATACCTTTTTTATTCGAAACATGTAAATCAATATAATACAAGTAGCACATACTATACTATATATTCATACATATATAAAAAACTGACGCGCACGTAACTCCTCGTCAAAGAAATCATTCGTTATCATAAAACCTTATGACCGTAAAATGTTAAATTGGTTTAAACCGATCATGTCCGTATACGTACCGGTAATTACGACAGTGCACTATACGAAACAAAAATTGAAAAAAATGAATTTTATGATTTACTTCATATAAATATTTCATTTATATTACAAAATAAATTGATATCATATTTTTCTTTAAAGCAACTATCGTAATTACCGACGCATATATGTATGTATAAATGCATAAAAAATACAATGAAATACATAGGATAAATAACCTAGTCAGTTTCCGCTATTATCGACTGGTTACTTTAATTGATAATGTTGCACCAAATTGCATTTCCTATCTCTCGATATCGTCGATAATTACCTTCGATTTGTTATTAAATTAACATTGCCATGTTAATATTTAATTATCCGTTCAATTAGAAGGATATAACTTACATTTACAGTCAATGATTTATTTATCAATGAATCTTATTCTAATTAAATGATACGTGTTAGTATATAGAAACGTATGCGCATAAGTATGATAAATGCATCGTTCAAAATAGACGACATCGAGGGACCAGAATTAGTCGAAGTTGTAAAAATGAATCAATGATATTCATAACGTTCATAGTACATTATACTAAATTCTCTCAAGTAATTAGTAATTAATATATTTTTTTTAAGCTTTTTATTGGAAGAAAACTAATTTCTTTTTCACGAATATTTAAAATAATCCTATACTAGTGCAAAAAAAAGAAAAAGAAAAACAGAGACAAAAGATAAGAAGACTAAGGGCCGAGAGATAAGAATCCGAAACCTTCGTAAAAGCATCTCATCCTCTGTGACACGAAATTTCTCATTTAAAGCTTTACGAGATATCGCTGAGAATAAATCTTCGAAGGTTGCATTAAACTACGAAACTCGAGATACGAATATTATACCTGAACGATTAGTATGCGACTAGCATTCATCCTTCCTTTCTCAATTCTTAAATATATTTCACCATAATCTCCTTGGCACCGGTATTTTATCCCATTGTTAAAGAAACGATGACCGATGGATTTTTCGCACCGCTTTATTTGTAATCTGTAAAAGAAAGAAAAAAAAAAAAGGAAAAATAATAATCCGATTAATCGATGGATCTTATTTCCGCATAATTAAATCGTCAATTTTTTCGTAAATGCGAATTCAAACCTTTCCTTTAAAAACAAAAACAAAAAAAAAGACATATAATCTTGAGAATGCAAAACAAAAATGAATAAATAAAATAAACGTAATTCGAATGGATTTTTCTCGTCGATTGAAATTACAATGGAAATAAATTCTTGTTGAGAAAAAAAAAAGAATATCTGCATAATTAAAAATAATTACAATAGAATAAGCAAAAATATATATACGCACGTAACTAATTCGACAAAGAGAACAACACGCTTCTATCATTTTCTTTCTCTACTTTAAATTCTCACTTCAGCCCAGCAAATCCACGAGGGATCTTTTAGCCACCTAATAAACGTGGCTGTACACCATCCATCCCCCACGCATATTCACGGCGTTCCGAAGGAAGCCAAGGAGATTCCAGGATTCCTGAGACTTCTTGGCTTAACTTGTAACGATCCCAGTCTTGAAAGAGAGAAAGAGAGAGAGAAAGAGAGAAGAGAAGGAAGGATCCTCGTGTCGAGGTGACGAAAAAAATGAAACGAAGAGCCGCAAAGTGGAAAAAAAAAAGGAAAAGAAAAGAAAAAAGGAAAAGAAAAGAAAAGAAAAGGGAAGGGAAGGGAAAAAGAACGAAGAGAAAACACGAGACGAGACTGAGGCTATATCCTGCGTTTGTGACTCGTCGTTGAAGAAGAAACCAAGAGGAAGAAACGTAAACGAGCGTGAACGAAAGAGAAGGAAAGTAAAAGAGAGGGAGAGAGAGAGAGAGAGAGATAGTTCTGTGAAGTCTCCCGACGAGAGGGAGAGGGAGAGGAAAGGGGCTGATTCGAGTCGGTCATTTGGGGTGTGAAAATAAAGATAAGGCTTGCCTTACCACCGTTGGAGAACAGTAAATTTTTACGACAAGTACTCTCCTGTCAATGTTTCAACTAAATTCCAGAACCTTTTCCACGAAATCGAATGGCGACAGCCCAGACAACACGACGACAGCGTATTCTACAAACGATCGTTTCGGATTTTTTGATTAGGTTCGATCCGTATCTTCATTGGGGCGACATCCTTCCGATTAATCGTTTTATCTTATAAACCATCTCGTAAATTTTGTAAAAGAATATTAAAGGAAAGAAAATTGAATGTAGGAAATACACGTGCATACGCGTAAATCTTCTCTACGTGGCGCACGTATACGATGCATGCATCAATTTAAAAACGAACGGAATCTCGTCTCGAGAGATTTTATTTAAACTTGACGAAATGTTTCACTTGGATTTACGTTTAACTGCGTCACCATCGCACGAATTGAACGAGTGAAAAGAAAAATCAGTGAAAAGGAATATCAAAAAGAAAGTCGCAATTATTGCCGGGAAGTATTACTCCTTTCTCCGTCTCATGAACAACGTCAGCAACGTCAGCAACGTCAGCAGCAGCAGCAACAGCATCCCATTAAGCATACCCGGTGCTATCAAAGAAGCTCGTAATGCCAATGATTCTTGACCCACCGTATATACCCGCCTACATACAAAAACTTACACTAGTCCACATTAACCGTACATACATACATACATACATATACGCGAAACCATAGAAGAGAAATGAGAGAAATGAGAGAACGTATTCAGAGGGATATTTCGTGATGCGAATACGGTGCATCCCTTCCTTCCTTCCTTCCTTCCTTCTTCGTAGAGTCATTGAAAAAGCAGGCCAGACAGAAAGGCGCTAGAAGACGGCAAGGTCATTCTGCATTGGCTCGACCACTTAACGTCATTTGCATTTTCTTCTTAGAACACGACTGTGGATATTAAGGATCGAAGATAAAAGAAAAAAAAAATTAAAAAAAAAAGACGACAAAAATCGTACCACGGGGAGATAAAGTGACTGTGGAAAAGAAGAAAAAGGGAGAGAAAGAAGAAAAAAAAAAAGAAAAAAGCATTACATTCGATGTCGGATGAAAATCTCATTTTCAACGTGTACCACTGAACACCGGTAGATCTCCTTCGAAGAATTGCCACTCTCCCTCCCACCCTCTCTTTCTATCTATCTATCTATCTATCTATCTACCGCGCGTGGTATTACTGGTTAAGATGAAGTTATTTGGGTTAGGTCAAGCCCCATGCCGCGTTATTGTCTGTCCGGCTGAAACTAGCGCACGTAATCATAGAGCAAAGCTTCTGATCCTCCTTACTACAGTGCCACTATATACCCATGTACAACGACGCAAAATGGCTACGTTTCCTTTTCCCATCAGTTCCCCCCTAGCTTTTCCTTCTTTTCCTTCTTTTCCTTCTTCCTCTTCCTCTTTCTCTTCCACTATCTTTACGTACCTTTTCCTCTTAGACTTCTTCCCATCCTACACCTTTTTACGTTGAGAACCAACCCCCACGACCATTCCCCCCACCCCCCAACCCCTATCCCCGTTCCACCATGACCAAGATGAAATTGAAAAATGAAATTGATTCTGCCCGGCCTTTGCCAGCTACGGCCAGTTCGTCGGATCTTATTAGACGTATTTTTCCTTCTTCTTCCTGAAAAAAAAAGATAGAAAGAGAAAGAGAGAGAGAGAGAGAGAGAGGAAAAGTTAACAACTGATGATAGCCCGGGTCACGATATTGATACGATTAAATTCGATATATCGATATGAATTTTTTAATCTAAGTAATAGAAAAGTTCGTTTTACAAAACGATTCCCCCCTCCCCTTTCGACCAATGGATACCTATGATCTACCCTTGTTGCTTTTTGATCATTTTCACGATGACAAAAGTCTGTGGTAAAAATGTACTCGGAGCAAGGCTCATCCTTTTTCTTTCACGTAAATTATACGAAAATTGAACCGTGTCCCTTTTCTGGTAATAGGATGTTACGATAGTTTAATAAGGGATGAACTCGTAAATGGGAAAGGGTATAGAATAAGGATCGTACTTTGAGAGAGCTATTAAAGTTGTAAAAAGTTATTTTAAAAAAAGAAGAATCGTCTATAATTCCACGGAAAAGTAGTCTTCTTCTTTCGATAGAAACGATCGTTCTCTTTATCGTTCCATGGAATCCCATGGATGGTATATACAGTAGCAGCTTTCTTCGGAAAATTCCTTCGTATAAAGAATAATTGAATTCGTGCAATGATATGCAATTACAGTTTTACAAACAGCCGATATTTTAGTTTTAACTTCAATTACGCGATCATTATAGTAACGATATTTTTGATTAAGTATTTTTTAATAATCATTTTTAATAACACGTCAAACCCCTTCGGGGTGGTTGTATTCAGTCATATGTCAATTGATAATTGAACCATGAGTATAATCGACATTAATTTGAACAATTAAAGCGCGAACACAAAAATGTGCAGAGAGAAGAAATGAATATTTAAAAGAGATACTAAAAATAATTGAATAATTTCTTGAAAATTATTCCGAAAGAAGAAAGCAAGTTACATCTCATCGAGTATAATAGTTCTATAATTCGTTTCTATATGATAAGAACCAAGTAAGTATCCAAAGTGGGTACTTCGCGAGTAGAAAATGTTCGTAGGGTGGTCCAGACGTGTTTTAAACGAGCACACCATCTGCACCACCCGTTGCTCGTAGAATCGTAGCAGACGTAGCAACGATTACATAATGATCGAGAAGTGGTGGAAGGGGGTGGGGGAGGGGTCGTGTCGTCATTGTCTTCGCAGACGTCCACGTCGCAAGGTTATTTTCCCAACTGGCCTTTACTACATCGTTGCTTAGTACATTTGCAATAAGAATATTTTGATGATAATATAACACATGAATAATTTTCGTGCTCTGTGTATTAGTGTAAGATTTGTAAATCCGTGTATTCCGTTCTACCATTCCGGAAAAAGTCGAGAAACGAGGTAGCGTTGTCACCCATCGGTCCGAGAGTTCGTCGAAATTTTAAGTTAGACAAAAATAAATATAAAAAAAAAAGGAAGAAATAAAAGAAAGAAATCAGCCCGTCCGAGAACATGGGAACAATTTATTAAGGTATCCTTTTCCAGCTTGGCTTGACAAGGCCCGGACAAATTGAGCGTGCGTTAACTCGATGGATGAATACATTCCACTTGATGCGGCCCGAAAAGAAAGCAGTGATTCTCAGTCAACTTTAAAAATCATCATCAACCGTGTAGCTTCGATTAAACCGTGTAGCAAGCAAGCAAGCAAGCAAGCAAGCCAAGCAAAGATAAAAGAAACGAAAGAGGAGACCGAGCTCAAAAGCGAGAAAGACTTTTATCGTCGAAACACAACCGGTCAGACTCGGATAAGCGACGATTACATTCAATCTTTTAAACTAACTAACGCGATTTCGAATAATCGTCCCCGATAAATATACTCGACTCAACGATTTTACCTTGTCAACGTCTATACGGTTGGTCGATAAATTCATTGGGATTTTGTTTCTTTTTTCTTTTCTTTTCTTTTCTTTTTGTTTCTTCCTTTCCCAAATATTTGATAAATTCGCGAGTAAGGAGTTCTGACATCTTTCTCATACAACTACCAACTAGTTCTCTCACAATTTATGAAGCTTTCTAAACGCCCAACACATGCGGTATGCTACACAAGAAACGAGAAAAGTGGTAAGAAAGAGAGCGAGAGAGAAACTTAGTATCTTCGTAGTCTTCGTAAAGAAGGAAAGAACGATTGCATTAGTTGAGAGGAAGAAACTGCCGATGCAAACTGACAATAAAGTATTCGCAATTAGAGATAGGCGCTAGCAGTGGTGTTCCTCTGCGAGATAAAACACAAGATTAAACGAGAAAGAGAATGTCTCTTAACTTGGATGCGTTAAACCACGAAGAAAGTGTTACACAAGCTTGAACGAAAAGACGAAGACATGAAAAAGGAAAGGAACAAGAGGAAAAAGCTTTTCGCTTTGACTCGTGAACCAGGTTGCTAATCGTTTAATGCTATTCGGTACGTTTCATTCTAAACGCGTGCGATTTCAACGAAAAATCTAGACAAAATATAAATAATAAAAAGATAGTACTGTGACACATGCTAATATCGTATAAATGCATAAGTATAAATTTATTATTACTACTGCAACTAATAATAAAAAACAAGAATTAAACAAATAAATTAGAAATTTCTTATACAATAAAAATAATAGCGTACATGTAAATAAAAAAAAGCATAAAACACAAACGCATTTAAAATACGATTGAATGCATTTTACCTAATGTTAATTCTATCGTGAAACAAAGTAAAATGAAAATTAAATTTCAATAATTTTTGATTCTTCCATATGGTATCTGTAAAGATATAAAAATTATTAACAAAACACTATAAAGTAATTAGTTTCTATATATTCAATGGATAAAAGAAAACAAGGAAAGGAATAAGAATATGATATTAATTAGGGATTTCAAAGAAACTAATTACAATTATAATGTTTATGGTAAGCGGTCTTTGGCTAGATTTTACTTGCAATGGAATGTATAACATATAAAATATGTTAAACATTATACTGAAAGTAAAATACCATTGCCCAGGTCTAACCACGAGGAGGTAACCGCTTCTGAAGACCCGGGATGTGCATCCTGAAAATGTCCCCATCCGAATTAAATTGAAACCAAAGAAAATGATCACCCCGAGAACGTTTTTTAATGAGCCCAACTCTTAGGCCCCACCCTAAGAATTACATTTAAGAGACCTTACAATAATTATCGAGAATAAAGAGAAAAGTTTGAATACCAAATAACAAATGATAAACGAAGAGTGAAACATGAATGGCTGCGAAATAACATGGAACCTATGAACAAATAAAATACATTAAAAATACATTAAAGATACATAAAAAATAATTATAACACGCGTGCGATGCTAAGGGGAGAATAATAAAAAGATTAAAACTATACATTTAATTATACAAATAATTACCTTATACTATACTTTATTATAACTAAGTCCTCTTATGGTCCTCTTCTGGTCATTTTATGGTCCTCTTCTGGTCCTCTTCTGATCTTCTTCTGGTCCTCCTCTGGTCATCGTGTGGTCCTCCTCCTATTGAACTTGCAACAAAAAAAAACAAAGGGGTATGGAAGAAGAAGAAAAGTGGGCTTGGAAATGAACCTGAAGAAGAAAAAGAAAAGACTATTTTCGATTTGCAAAGATGCAATGAATGATCCATGGTATCTGTAAAGATTTGGACTGATCCATGGTTCCTGTAAAAACATGAAAGTGCATTAACAATGATTTTTCTCACACCAACATAAAACGAGGAATGCATCTGAAAAGAATTAAAGTAACATCGATGATTTTACTGAAAAGTAACACACTGTAGTATAATTGCAATATAGACACATACGGAGATTACAAATTATGAATATTTTCAATTTAATAATATTGCAATCTACCTAAAATATAGTACAATAAAAATAAAGGTATATAATTTTGTGCAGTTCCATGGTACCTATAAAAATAATTATGTCATACTACTATTTACCATAACTCAGTCCTCTTTTGATTCGTTTCTTCTTTCTCTTGGACGGAGTGTTGCATTGTCTCCATAATTCATCCTGCAAACATAATATTAAAAATAGGATCTTTTGGTGTGGGTGGAATTTTAGGTAAGGACGTGATTCTATTTTTGGAGGTAAGATAGAATCAAGGCTCGCGTGGGCAGGGTCGCATCCCTGAAGTAGACCTTTCTTCGCAAAGAAAGAATCTACCCTCTACCCATTGAAAAAAATACTGGAAACGAACCTGAAAAAGAAAAAAAAAGATTAGTTTGGATTTGCAAAGAACCAACGAATGCATTGGAATTAATCATATCCTGAAACAAAATAAAATGAAAATTAATTAAATATATAATATAATAATTGATTAAATCTTAATACCTAAAAACATAAAAGAGACATTAAAAAACATTATAAGATAATTAGTTTCTACGAATGAAATAAAGAATGAAATGAAGAATGAAAAGTAGGTAAATTGCGTGTAATAGGAAATTAGAAAATGATATGATATTGGAGCGGGAATTCGGGAATGGTATTGTACTCTATCATGATTTTAAAATATGTTCTATGTTTTTAATGAAATATCATTTATAAAATCAAATTTTCTTAATACTCGATTTATTTTAAGGAAAAATTATGTTTGGTCTTTGGTGGGTGGCATGGCAAATCCAACGATGGTCACCTGTAACAAAAAGAAAACTATTTTAATTATTACCATTCTTAATAACCATTATAAATTATTGACGAGCAAAACAAAAAAATAAAACAATAAAAATATCAAATGACCAACGAGCTATTTTCAAAAAATTCAACCATGCTGTTGAATTTGAAAATAACTAATTAAGTCTGTAGTTGCCCTCTTGAGCCACAATTAAGTGGGGGCCTCTTCGGCTTTCAGCCTCTTCTTTCTTCAAGCCTACTATCGGACATTCCCTACGTGCGAGCACGAAAAGAATCTTTGACCAAAAACGTCAATCGTTCCAAAAAGTATTCGCATAATTTGGCATATTATAACGATTAATGATATAGAATTAGAATCGTCCCTGATTCTATATTATAAAAAAACCTAACCGACCCTAACACAACCCTGAAAAAAAAATGTGATTAGTAAAACATCCTGAACTTTTTACATTGAAAATAATTATTACCTTTTGGTCGAGAGATATCTCATCGCCGAAAGGAATATTAATGACTATGTAAAGTATCGATTCTATTCTAATACCATATCGTTATAATATGCCAGATTATGGTCGTACAATTTAGAAACGATTTAAAGACATTTTCACCCAATTACTCTCAACTGCTTATAACACTAATATAAATGAAATACATTTCACATTACAATATATATATGAAATAACTCCATTTATTTTCTTTCATACATCTTTTACAAATAATTCCGATATTCGTTAAGAGTGGCTCTATTTATTAATTATTACAAAATGCATTCGCGTTTCCCGTTAGCTATCCTAGCTCGTGGACAATCAACGAACTTAAAAGTTCATCGACTGTGCACATATTACACGAGCACATTTAATCGAATGTCCGAGCAGTTAATTATGCTAATTGATGACCTAATAACACTTCGCACTTTTACTATCGAGTAATATAATAGAATTGAAATAAAAATAATACTAAAAATGCAATGCATTTCTTTGCAATATTTTTATTTAATTTATTCTTTATATTGAATTATACGAAACATTTCAAAGATTAAATCGCGATAGTGCGAAGTGCTAGTTATAATACTTAAAACTAAGTATCAATTCATCAAAGGTTTTGCGAATTTGATTTCGACTCTATCTCGTTCGAGATACAATCGAAATAGAAATGAATTACTTAAATGGTTGCAAATCCCTTTGAATCATGATACATAAAACATATTACAAAATTGTCACAAAAAAGATTTACAAGTCAAGCAAGATAAAATAAAAAGATATAATTTTGTAACAATTCCGTAAAAAACCCGGAGGTGGGGACTCGCACTGAAAAGTGCAAGTATACCACGTGCCATTCCGGGGTCCTACCTACTTATAATTAAAGTTTCACATTCTCTCAAAAAAATACATATGCATACCCACCCACTCACTCCACGGTTCTCACACATACCACCAGGGTGCAAAAGCCTAAACTAGAGAGCATGCCCCGGGGCACCTCCGACACCCTAGTTCAAACGCGTTTTCTAAATTTATGGGAGTACGTACCAATTGCTGTAATCGTCTGTCAAGGCTAGTGATCATTGCATAAATGACTAATGCAAAAATACAAGTATAAACTAGTATATATGCATACTAGTTATATACGAGTATATCATAGTTTCCACAAATAAATGCGGTAAACTATATTATGCAAAACGATTGTTAAAGAAAAAAAAATTCGTATCGTACGCGTGAATCTACAAGTTATTTTTATTCAATAACTTTAAAAAATAATAAGCGCGGTATTACGTATCGCGAAACGATGTACAATGCACATTCCTAACCGCACACACATGTGCAATGTACACCGTGCAATCACTAGCACAATGACAGACGCCAAATGGGGGGAAAAAACTTAAAACTAAACCCATACTAACCGTTTCTCACCCATACGTGTAACACCTGGGCACACGCATAAATGAGAACGCAGAAAGTATAGGGGGGAGAAACGGGGATTAGTATATTAATTGCTGAAAATCCTAATCTAAGATTTGATTATTATATAAAAATGTTCTCTCATTAATCTAAGCGGGCTATAACTCTACAAGTCATTTATAATGACTTTTAAAAAGATTTTAAGAATTTAAAAAAAATAATAAAAATCTCGGACGACTCTTTCGTTAAATGGTTGTTCTAATAAAAGAACTGGGCTTTGAGCCACCATATAACAGCCAGAGTCTATCCGTCGCGAATGGGTTTGTCTTCTTGCTCATTTTTTTATTATATCGAAAAATAAAATCGCGATTAAATAAACTAAGCACGAAGCAATGCATGTAAAACATTTATTACATGCTTTTCTGGACGAAATCGAGTAAATTAATACTCGATTTCACCACTACTAAACGCGAACAAAACACGTAATAAAATAGAAAAGTGCATTAATTAATTGCACTGTTAATTAAATGAATTTAACCGATGAGACAAGAAGACCTATCCTGAACTAATAATATAACATACAATAAAATATACAGTTGTCATGAGCAATTTCAAAAAAGGAATAATCCTTTTTTGGAAAAACTCATGTGCTCGTCAATAATTTTTTGGAATAATTACAACCAGTAACTCGTGCCGATTGGGACCTTTCATCCTCGGCATGATTGAGCACCGGAGGGACTTTAAATTTTAACTCACGACCTGCTAACTGTTATATTACATATATGTTGCATTTTAAAATAAAATGACGCATGTACGCAATATGAACAATTAGCATTAGAAGTTCTGCGGTGGCTCCAAAACACTCCTACTCCGTAGCAAATGGTCCAGCTGCATCTCTCGTCCACCAGACCCATCGGAGAATTCCTCGATGCACTTTTCCTCACACTCCCGTGACTCTAATAACGCGGTAAACGAATATAAGAAACTATAAAAGAGTTTCTTATCGCGAAACCGAAATTTTTCTTATACGGCGTACAACACTGACTCTACATACGCGTGTGATTAGAATTTAATTTACGCCCGGTCACTGACTCTATTTCGCGATAAAAATGTTACTTTAATTATTCGTACAAACACTGACTCTACAATCTAATTTAAAGACTGCATTGCACGCAGTCAATACAAAGAAAAATTTCACTCCCGATACGTGGTCACTTCACTGATGCACTTCACTGATGCACTTCACTGACTCTACTTCGCGAACAGTCTGTACGACTGTTTTAAAATAAAAATATAACTTTATACGAACAAACTCTAATGCAATTAACTGCATTGCTCGCAGTTAATTGAATATATAAACTTCAAAAATAACGCGAACGCGAACGCAAACGCGAAACGCGACCGAATTTAAATTAACGAACGATCGTGCTTCTAGTCCGTGATTTGTATTATATTAAAACGATCAAACACTCCCGTTACATTGCTTCGCGCACGATTGCAATGATGTTCTGAAACAGAAAAAGAAAAAGAACGATTAATATCTTCGTCGTAATATGAAACCATTGAAATTATTCTCGAAATGTTTGACAGAAAAATATACTTACTTTTAGTCTTCATTGATGAATGTCCGATGGGTCTCCTACCCTTAGGATGACGATGACCGAATGCACTGACTCTACTTCGCGATTCAATTTTACTTTGATTATTCGTACAAACATGACTCTACTCCGCGATAAAAATTTTATTTTAATTATTCGTACAAACAATGACTCTACTCCGCGATAAAAATTTGATCTTAATTATTCGTACAAACAATGACTCTACTCCGCGATAAAAATTTTACTTTAATTATTCGTACAAACACTGACTCTACTTCGCGATAAAAATTGTATTTTTTAATTATTCGCACAAACACTGACTCTAATCTTATAACTGCATTGTATGCAGTTAAAATATCAAACACTGCTTACCTTCCTGAAAAAAGAGAAAAGAATAAAACGATTAGAATCATTGTTATCGTTTAAGAATTATGAGTAATTATTAAAGAAATATGTAATAGAAAAATTAATTTACCTTCTATCCTGATTGATGAATGCCCGATGGGTCTCCTACCCTTAAGATGAAGATGTTGCAGTCGTTTCGAACGAAAACGAGAAACTTACGAGTTTTTTATCGCGACCACGGCGACACTGACTCTACTTTTTACAGCTGCATTGCTCGCAGTTCAAATATCAAACACTAACACAAACACTTAGCCTTCTGAAAAGAGAGAAAAGAATAAAACGATTAGAATCATTGTTATCGTTTAAAAATTACAAGTAATTATTAAAGAAATGTTTAATATAAAAATTAATTTACCTTTTATCTTCAGTGATGAATGCCCGATGGGTCTCCTACCCTTAGGATGACGATGGCACACGTATAAACCGAATAAAAGAAACTTTCGGAGTTTATTTACCCGAAAAATTTCCGATTTTTGTTTAACGATGCAAACACTCGAGTACCTCATTGCCTACGCGCTCGATTGCAATGATGTTCTGAAACAGAAAATGAAAAAGAACGATTAATATCATCGTCGTAATCGAAAACTATTGAAAATTTATCATACAAAATGTTTCATAGAAAAATTATACTTACTTTTAATCTTCAGTGATGAATGCCCGATGGGTTTCCTACCCTTAGGATGACGATGAGTGGACGATAACAAAAATAAAAAACTATAAAAAAGTTTTTTATCGCGACCGCGAACGCGAACGCGACCGAGACGTGCTTTACCGACCGCACTGCACGTCAAAAACGTCTGAAAGAATGCACAAGATTAGTGTTCCTAGAAAATAAATCGAGTATTTTAATGTGGGATATAATATGAAGGTAGTATTAAAGGGAAAACAATGAAATGAATTTTAATATGATATTAATTAGGAAAATGAAAGAAACTAATTATGATTATAATGTTTATGGTAAGCGGTCTTTAGCTGGATTTTACTTGCAATGGAATGTTTAACATATAAAATATGTTAAACATTATACTGAAAGTAAAATACCATTGCCCAGGTCTAACCACGAGGAGGTAACCGCTTCTGAAGACCCGGGATGTGCATCCTGAAGATGTCCCCATCCGAATTAAATTGAAACCATAGAAGATGAATGTCCCGAGAAGGTTTTATAATGAGCCCCATTCTTATGCCCCACCCTAAGAATTTTATTCGGAAAATCCTTGCAATTATTATCGAGAATGGAGAAAAGTAGAAAACCAAATAACGAAATGATAAAAGAGGAGTAAAACATGAATGGAATCGAAGTAACATGGAACCTGTGAACAAATAAAATACATTAAATATAAATGTCACACGCGTGTAATGTACTAATGGGAGAAGAATAAATAGATTAAAATTATACATGTAATTATACATTTAATTATATATTTATTTATAAAAATAATTATCTTACACTATCCTTTATTATAACTAAGTCCTCGTGCTGTCCTGGTATGGTCCTCGTGCTGTCCTGGTGTGGTCCTCCTCCTATGTAATCTGCAACAAAAAAAACAAAGGGATAGGGAAGAAGTTGAAAAGTAGGCTTTTTAAAGTGAAACTTTTTACGTTTTTTTTTTAAGTGGTATCCCACCGGTTGGACTATTCCACTGACTCTAATCTATATTACGAGGAACTTACGCTGCACGTACAGTTTGTCCACCGGCACTATATTTACTGCAAGCTTGAGGAACTGAATCCCTGGGCCCGTCTTACTAATAGCAGTGGTAGACATCCCTTCTAATGCAGTTTCAGTTCCTATGCTACGTGCACATCTATGCTTGCAAAATCGCGAGTTAAAAAAAGCAAAGTAAAATAAAAAAAAATAAAAAAAAAGGATAGGGCGTTTCACTTTAAAAAGCTGAGGGAAGGACATGATTCTATCCTTGGGAGAAAGATAGAATCAAGGCTCGCGTGGGCAGGGTCGCATCCCTGAAGTAAATTCCTTCTTAACAAATGGCGCCCTTTGCGAAGAAGAAATCCACCCGCTACCCATTGAATTGTTTCTAAAAAATAATAAAATTTTAATAAATGTTTGATATTAAATTTTATGTAACAATGATTGAAAAACAATCTAAGTAATTGGAGAAGTTTATGATTATGTTACAATCCAAGAACGCAACCAAGCTGAAGACACAGTCATCTAAAATCATAAAAAGAAATTCATATTAAAATTATTTTTTAAAATAATGTATGTATATGTTTAAGCAATTATATATATAAGTATTAGTAGAGAATAATACTTTGTTCAATACACCTTAAATAATTGTTAATTAAACGATAGAAATGTATATTGTAATCTAAAAATAAAGATGTACCTTTTGATGAACCTTCCTCTTCGAAATCTACTGTAAGACTGAAACATTGTCATATAAAAAAGTTTTTTTTTAATGAATGTTATATACATGGCTTTCCGAAAGTTTCTTATGTATGTAACGAGAAAATTAATTGTAATAAATAGAAATAAAAATTATATAAAGTTCTGATTTTAACATTATTTCAATTTTTATGTAATTGTTTAAACAAATGTACATTTGTTGTAATGTTCTTGCGCAGTGATGACTTCGGTGGGAAGGGGTAAAATTTTCATCTATTAAAACATAAAATCGCAATTAATTAATATTCAAAGTACGTCAAAAGTTAGGTAATATTTAAATAAATATATATGCGTTTAAACAATCTTAATTATAATAAGAATTCATTAAAATATTAAAATAATTGTTAATTAATCAATGCAAGCGTCTATTGTTGTCTAAAAGCTCGGAGTATTTGTTCTGTGATCCCTCTTCCTCGAAATCCACCGTTGATCTAAATAATTATCCTCTGTTAAAGTTCTTTTAGTGAAAGTTGTTTACAGGACCTTCCGAAAGTTGAGCATGTGTATAAAAAGAATAATAAATCTATTTAATAAAATTGAAGATTAAAACGTTATGATTTTCGTATTTTTATCTATTCTATGTAATTATTTTAATGCTCCTACGCAGTGCAGACTTCGAGGGTAAAATTCTGCTGTAACATAAAGAGAGTGCATTAGTGCATTATAATAATTGTTAATTAATCGTTGCAAGAGTCTATTGTTGTCTAAAAGCTCTGAGTATATGTTCTATGATCCCTCCTCCTCGAAATCCACCGTTGATCTGAGTCATTATCTTCTGTTAAAGTTCTTTTGGTGAAAGTTATTTACAGGACCTTCCGAACGTTACGCATGTGTTTAAAAAGAATAATCCACCAAATCAATAAAATTTAAGATTAAAACGTTATGATTTTAGTATTTTTGTATATTTTATGTAATTATTTAAATGTTCCTGCGCAGTGATGACTTTGTGGGTAAAATTCTCCTGTAACATAAAGAGAGTATATTAGTGCATTATAATAATTGTTAATTAATCGATAGAAATGTCTATTGTTGTCTAAAAGCTCGGAGTATATGTTCTATAATCCCTCCTCCTCGAAATCCACCGTTGGACTGAGTAATTATCCTCTGTTAAAGTTCTTTTGGTGAAAGTTGTTTACAGGACCTTCCGAACGTTAAGCATGTGTATAAAAAGAATAATCCACCTAATCAATAAAATTTAAGATTAAAACGTTATGATTTTAGTATTTTTGTATATTTTATGTAATTATTTAAACTAATGTACATTTTTTTAACGTTCCTGTGCAGCGATGACTTCGAGCATAACATTTTCATCTAATAAAACATAAGATCGTAATTAATTACTATTCAAAAAACGTTAATAGATACGTAATGCTTAAATCAATATATATGTGTTTAAACAATCTTAAATATAAGTAGAGTACAGTAGAGTATTAAAATAATTGTTAATTAATCGAAAAATATTTATATTGTAATTTAAAAGCACTGGGTATATGTTCGGAGCTCCGTCTTCCTCGAAATTCACCTTCAGACTGGCACGTTGTCTTCTATGTCAATACTTTTATTAAATGTTATTTATATGACTTTTCGAACGTTACGCATGTGTATAAAAAGAATAATCCACCTAATCAATAAAATTTAAGATTAAAACGTTATGATTTTAGTATTTTTGTATATTTTATGTAATTATTAAAACTAATGTACATTTTTTTAACGTTCCTGTGCAGCGATGACTTCGAGCATAACATTTTCATCTAATAAAACATAAGATCGAAATTAATTACTATTCAAAGTACGTTAATAGATATGTAATGCTTAAATCAATATATATGTGTTTAAACAATCTTAAATATAAGTAGAGTACAGTAGAGTATTAAAATAATTGTTATTTAATCGATAGAAGTGTTTGTTGTTGTTTAAAAGCTAGGTGTATACGATCTATGTACCGTCCTCTTCGAAGTCTCCTGGTAGACTGAGTCATTGTCCTCTAGAAAATTACTTTTATTGAAAGTTGTTTATATGACTTTCCGAGCGTTGCGCATGTGTGTAACGAGAATATTATTTGTAATAACTAGAATTTAAGATTATAACGTTCTGATTTTTGTATTTTTATCTATTTTATGTAATTATTTCAACAAAAGTATATTTGTTTTAATGTTTTTCGCAGTGATAATTTCAGAGAGGTGGGGTGAAATTTCCACCTAATAAAACATCAGATCAAAATTATTTAACATTCAAAGTACGTGAATAGGTATGTAATGTTAAAACTAATATATATATGTTTAAACAATTATTAGTATTAGTAAAAAACAATACTGTGTTTTATATACCTTAAAAAATGATCAATCAATCGAAAGAAATGTATATTGTTGTCTAAATTCTCGGATTATATGATCTATGTATCGTTTTCTTCGAAATCAAACGTTAAACTGGGTCATTGTCCTCTATTAAAGTTCTTTTGTTAAATTTTGTTTATATGATTTTTCTGAGACTTCATATGTATAAAAAGATTTTCGAAACAATAATAGACCACAGTTTTTGTTTGAATAACATATTCTGATACATTTTTCTTGTATGTGTATGTATATAGGCATACATTAGCATCTAATTAAAATATAAAATACCATCGATTGCGATTAATTAATAAAAAGCATATTATTAATGCACGATTCGAATGATATACAGGATGATAGTATAAATTTAAAAAATAAAATATTATTATTTGTAATTACGAGGAGGACAATTTCACGTCAACTCGGTCCGTTTCGTGAATCCCGTTAGACGTTTAACAATTCGATAAAATTTCCTACCGCTCTCCGTCGTCAGCTGTTTTAGATTTGATACTTTTCATTGGCTTAAACGAGATGCCATACTACATTAATCTACCAGAAACCAAATGGAAACACACGAGGACGCGATAAATTCAAGAGCGTCACTTCTTCTCTTTTTACTTCTGTCAGCGAGGGCGGTGGAAATTCGAGCAGATAAAGAGAAAAAGAAAAAACCCCTTGGCCAGCATCTGTGATCTACTATCCACCCCAAGCTACGACGAAGACTACGACGACGACGAGAAAGAAAAAGAAAAAGAAAAAGAAGATCGGTGAAAACATCTGTCCGGTCTTTGCGCGAGCCCAGTCTCCGAAAGGATCGGTGGTCCAACTTGCGGTGGCCATATTTATTTCGGTGATTCCCTTTCGACGAGGGGCCTAAAAATTGAACGGGTCTATAAATCATCGCTGATAAGAGAACGAGTTCTTAATGCGAAGACATCAGAGCTACCAGAGAAAGAGGAGTCCGAGTTGGAGTTAGTGTATTTTTTTCTCTCCTTCTCTTTTTGTCACTCTATTCGTCCTCAACTGGTCCTCCTCCTCCTCCTCCTCGTCCTTCTCGTCCTCAGGACTGTCCTCGAACTCACTCGTCCATCTATCCCCGTTTTCCGGACCACCTCACCTTCTCCTTATCCAACCGAACGGACTCTTCTATCGCAACGTGGCATCTAACTCTACACCACCTCCTTCTTACGCGGTTTCTGTTTCTTGTGTTCATCCTCCGCCGCGAAATCAGATAAGAATGAAGAGTGGTGGAACTGAAGGAACGAGAGGAAAAGGGGACTCGGTTTTAGTTTGTCACCATAGCGTAACAGAGAAAAGACGCGCGCGCGCCAACCACCACCACCACCATAGAAACAAACTCGGGAGAAAGGATTTATTGGACTTGTCTCGATGAAGAATCAAGACTCGTTGCAGCGGTTGCCACGAGTTGCCAGTCCCTTTCCACCGAGAAACCCAATTAAATCGGTCGACAGTTCGAAAAGATTCTAGGGGCCTGGTTCTTTCAACGGTGCCAGAACAACAACCTTGCCAACGATCCCAATCCACGTTTCGCTTACTCCCGTTGTCTTCCTTTTTTCTTACTCGTTTCTACCACTGACCTTTAATCCAAAGTTGAACTGATGAAGAAAGCCTTTCCTTTTTCGCGATCTTAAATCGGACGTGTCTTATCTTTCCCCGAGTGTTCCGATACGACATGTCCAGTCTAATGTCCAGTCAAGCATGCCGACCAAGAGGATTTCATCCGTTCCTTTAACTTTCCTTTAACTTTCCTTTACTTTCTTCGTATTCGCAAGAACCGTAGGTATTTCCTAGAGATTGATCGGCATCGTAGCAAAAAAGCTCTTCTCCGATCTTCTCTCGGTAGACACCAAGGATGAAATCCTCCAAGAATAGAACACGCACATTGACTCTCTCTCTCTCTCTCTCTCTCCCTCTCTCTCTCTCGGGATTCCAAAGAACATATCTTTCCAATACTCAATAATATTATCAAGAATCGAAAAGAAAGATATTTCTGTAATTTGTTACACGATCCGTTAGATATATTTCTATTATATTATTTGATTTCATTTCTACGCTTATTTAAATCGAATTAATTTCAAACGCGAAAATACCTCGAACGAAAATGCTTCTTGACTCGATCATTCTCGCAGTGGAAGAAGGAACGGTGTTACGTTGATGCATCGACTCGCGTCTACGATTTATTACGTCCTATGCTACACCACTGCACGCGTGCCACATCTATATGTATACTCGCTTCTGTATAACTGTAAATACATTTGTGTGTGTAGAAACAGACGCGACGAAGTAAGACGTCGCAGTATCTAAATCAATTACGATCGTTCTCACTTTCATCGAGCCATTTGTTATCGGCTAACCGTCTCGATATATAATCTCTTTCTCTCTTTCTCTTTCTCTCGTGCCGTTATACCAAAGAAACGAGAATAAGAATAAAATTAACGATGATACAAAAAATATCATCGTATAAAATCGATTCGACGATTAAAAGATCAACGTAGGATCAATCGATCGTTATCGTAAGTTTAATTCCTTGAAAAGAAATACTTTATAAAAGCAAACCTTTCGTAAGAAAAATATTTTCACGAGGCCGAAAAAAGAAGAAAAAAGAAAAAAACATAGAAACTCGAAGTTTGATAAAAAGTGCCAGGCAAACTTGGAGCTACTCCGGTAAACTACAAAGAGAAGTTTAAAGATGAAAACGAAGAGAGAGAGAGAGAGAGAGAAATAGAGAGCATTGACTAACCATAAGCGACTGGGGGTGGGGGTGGGGGGGAAAGAAGAAAAGAAAATAAAAGAAAAGAATTCGTTCTTTCGCGTTGAAATTCGCGGGCTTCGAATATCGAAGTTAGGAAATCTATGGGGTTAACTAAAAGAGTTGGCCTTCTCGTCGTGAATTAAAACGAACAAAAAATTTCTAGAACACGGTGGTCCTAGGTTTTTAGACGAGAAGGTGCGTAGATTTTTCGACTTAGTCGTTTCCTTTTGACGTTCGCTTGAAAAAAAGAAGAATTGTTACTGCTAATTCTTGATAGTGGTAGTAAGATGGTAGTGTGGTAGTGACGGTACGTACGACACGGGGAAAGAGTGACTTTGAATGCGAGATCGCGGAATAATTTATATGAGGAGAGCAAAAAAGAGAGAGAGAGAGAGAGAGAAAAGGTTTCTCTCGAGGAAGCATTGTGCTTGGACTTGAATTAAACATCACCCCTCCCGCGCGCAGGACTGTGAAGTTCCGGCCGTGCCTCCTGGCGATGTCGTGACTAGAAGAGTCCCTAGGAAGGACGAGAAGGGAATAAAAGGGGGATCGATAGGGTGCGCGAGGAAGTAGGACTGCTATTATACAAACTACCGATGGTATTCCGTGCAAAGAACCGCACGAGTAGATATCCTCGTCTCGTACCAGAGAAAGGTAACGAGACGGAAACGTTAAAAAGCTGAAGGAGGTTGTGGACAGTGGCAAAGAAAGGAAGGAAGGGGGGGAGGGAAAAAAAGAAGAACGATATTTGCCTTCCCACGGATAAGGAATTGCATGATCTATTTCTCTCACTCGAGCTTATTACTTAAAACTTATTGAGTTTTGTATTTAATAAACGGGGTTTCGTGGAAACAAAAATCTAGTCAAGTTTTAGAAATGAAAGGTGGAAAATTCAAATTCGCATACAAACGACTCAATCTATTCTCTTTCTCTTTCTATCTATTTATCTCTTTATCTCTCTCTTTCTCTCTCTGTACTTTCTTACGCAACACGAGTTCCTAAATATTCAACGACCAAACTTCGTTAGCAATACTTTTCTCTATCGTACCGACTCTAGACGCTTACTTCTTCATCTCTTTTACTCTCAAGCGTATATTAATCTTTTATGGCGTGCGCCTAAAGCGGTGACGCGTCGTATAACGCGTTTTCTTCTTCCACGCTGTTCTCTTCTCTTCTCTTCTCTACTCTTTTCTTCTCTATCTCTGTTTCCTTTTGTCTTTCTCTCACGAAAGTTTCTTTTCTAAATTTCTTATCGCTTCAGAATGCCTGCTCCGGGCTAGATTCGAGCTTAAGTAAGAGACGGTGAAAAAAAAAAAATAAAGAAAGAAAAAAAGAAAGAAAAGAAGAAGAAGAAGAAGAGAAACCACACGTGGATACTTATCGCTGACCCAAATAACGATGGTTAGGTATATGGTATAATATAAGAAACCGGTGTCTGTATGTATACCTAAGATACCTTTGACTTTCGAGCAATAAAGGTATGTGCCTCGTGGGGGCGAAACTTTTCAACCAAGTTTTCAAAAAGACACGTGGCTCGTGCGTCCCGTCTAAGAGAAGAATTTAACCATTGCTGTTTGCTGCTTGCTTACTTGCTTGCTTGCTTGCTTGCTTGCTCGTTCGTTCGCCAACACGTCATATGGTACTCGCTAACGCTTGTGCTTTTCGGTATAATTTACAAGAAGATAATACTTAATCCCGCTAAAAATCATCGAGCGTGCTCCACATTATACGCATACCAATGATGATCGAGCCATCTGCCCGAGAGTAAAAAGGTCAGCTTGACGACGTCTCGTGTTTCGGGCTTGAACCCCTTGTCTTCTTTGTATCTTTCTTTTGGTTGGAAAGAGAAAATAAGAGGAAAAAAAAAGAAGAAGAAGAAGAAGAAATTCAAGTCGAAACCTCCTTTTGCCTTCAACCGAACTGACTAGATTTGTCTTTTAACATTTTTCTTTCCCACTTGCACCTACTAGTCGCGCCTACACCCAAACGTTCCTATTTCTACAACAGTTTCCATCTTTATATATTTGCTTTTTCCCAAACTTATTGACTTTTCTTTCGACGGTGTAGGCAATTCGCATGACACGAAAGAAAATTTGTTACCGTTGGGAACAAAAAGAACATTTTCTTCCTTTTAGAACTTCCTAAAACGTGGGCGGCGGGATTGGGGGGTTAACTCAAACCGTTTGGAAAACAAATTTGATCCGAGTAGTAAGGTCCTTTTCTTCGGGATAATAAAATGGAGAAGGGAAGGTCGAAAATGGGGCTACTACTTTGTTGATCCCTCTTCGATGATCACCTTCATCATTATTTAGGTATTTTTATTTAAAAGATTATTCAAGCAAAAATGATCTCGCGAGAGAATGAAGGGTAGAAAAAAGTTATTCAGCTTTTATATATACGAGGTTTAAATAACAATTCAAAGATTATATATAACGGGTTAAAATTTATGCGGGAAAATGAAAAGGTCTGCTGCTTTCTAGGCGGAGGTTGGTTACTTTCTTCTTTTTCCTTTACGTTCTTAACGAAGATTAAGATTTTAACGGTGCAACGATGCAAATACGACTTATATAATATTTACTTTTCTTATTTTCTTTCAAACAACGTGCACTTTTCTTTGTTGCCAACGTTGTTCCATCGCTGATGCATACAAAGCGCATTAGGTAGCATAAATACTGCTACTATTACTATTACTACTAAAGAAATTTAAAAAAGATGAATTTACAGCTGCCGTTATTCTTCCATCCTCTCTCTCTCTCTCTCTCTCGGTTGAGATTTCTTTTTTATTCTTTTGACGGAAGTTTCGCGATAAAATTCCCGTTCGTTTGATATACCTACCCTATATATTTTATCTTCGTAACAAACAGAATGATAAGGATAAAGCAAACGACACAACAACAACAAATAAATACAAATAAATCGATATACGGTCTTGCAGTAAAATATATATAAAAAAAAAAGGAAGAAATGATAGACCGCAAAAGAGAGAGAGAGAGAGAGAAAGAAAGAGATAAAGAAGACGAAAAGAGTAATATCAAACGTCTCGAGTAGAGGATGAGAAACAAGTCGGAGAGAGATACACGAGTGAAATTAACTCCGAACGGAGTGCCGAGCAAACGTATCCGTGAAGCACGTCCTACCGCAAAGGGCTAATATCATCCTCAAACACGCGAATAGACTACGTGTCGTGTCGGAAGAGAAGAAGAAGAAGAAGAAGAAGAAGAAGAAAAGAGAAAAAGAGAAAGAGAAAGAAAAAGAACAAGAAAAAGATCCCGGTTAGGGATCTCCGGGAAAATTCCTACACGAGGAGGACAACCTAAGGGACGTTTCCAAAGAGAGAGAAAAAAAGAGAGAGGGAGAGAGAGAGAGAGGCACAGACAGACAGACAGACGGAAAACAAAGAAGAGCAAGAAAAGGAACCTCCTGAAATAATATTTGAGAAATTCGTTTCCTGAGAATAGCAACGAAAGCGCCGGTGCCTGTTACCTTCGAACAAATGACCAACAAATATGTATAAGAGTCATTTTAGACTTTCTACACATCGTTGTCGACATTGGCGCCCGCAGCTGCCATCTTCCTCCTCCTCCTCCTCCTCTTCCTCATCTTCCATGTCCCTTCTCTTTCGTCTTCTTCTTCTTCTTCTTCTTACACTTTTTGCTTCTTTTGGTTTCTATCTGTCTTGCTCGTTTAAATTCAGCCTTCGGGACGTATCCAACAGGCTGTCCGATGACATTGTAGGTTGGGAAAAGCAACCCAGAGTGAATCTCGCGTTACATGCCAAGAAGAGACTCCAAGAGTTCTGAGCATCGATTACGCTCGAATCGTTCAGGTGCAACAGAATGAGAATGATAACCACCCGAGCGGGCAGGTGGTGGTATCGAACGATATCCTTACTTTTCTTTTTTTTTTTTATTCATCCGCCGCTTAAAATGTGTCCCTAGTGTTGTGTACTCTGTAATAAATAGAGATACGTTGGAAATATTAAAATATTGTATTTGATAAATCGACGAAATTCGTGCGAATTTCAAACTACGGTACTATGGGGAAAGGGGGTGAAGGAGGAAGGGAAAAAAACAAACAGACACGTGAAATACGAATGCATACCATCAGCAAGGATCAAGGATATTGTTCGATAAACCAAACGAACGATCGATGTCGCTTTTTCGTTTTTTTTTTTTATCAATCGCAATGAATCGAGAAAAATAAAAAAAAAAAGTAAAGAGAGAGAGAGGGGAATAGGAAAAATGGTGGACGAAATGATGGATTCGTTTAAACGTTTCCAACAGGAATTCCAAGCCGAACGATCGGAAGCGTCGGCATGGAAAATAAACTAGCGAGTTTCGATTTTTCACTATACGTACACGTACACGCGCACACAAGTACGCGCTTCTTTTTCCCTTACCTTTTTTCTTTTTTTCTTTTAAATGCCACGGATAAATTTCGAAGCACGCGCGCGTGTCGCACCGCTTTTTATATACTCGTAAATACTGCTCTGTTACTTCGGTTCTTTTTTAATTTTACATCTCGTATATTCTCTCTCTTTCTCTGTGTCACTCACTCTCACTCACTTGTGAGAAAAAAAGCAACGTTAAAACTGCAGTTGGTATTACAAAATAATAACTGTTAGAGTTACTTTTCGTGGAATTATGAATAACGTTTGAAAATTTGTGCTAGCACCCCGGTAAGATGAGCAAGCCCGAACTCGTTCTTCTCGTTTACGAAATTGTTTCGACTTAGCCGTGGGCGTTATACTTTCCTACGAACTTTGTTTTCTCACGAAAATTCAAGGGAGCAGCTGCAACAACAACAGGGAAGTACCGACTCGAGCGGGCCCTTTCCTTTCTCCCACAACTTTACCTGCTTAAACCCCTCGGTCTCTAAAGTTCGAGGACAAAGTCCTACCACAATGACGGAGAAATATAGAATATCGATTCGCCACCGACGGATATTTCTACTGTTGTTCTTTCTCTCCTTTTTCTTATAGCCCCACCCGCCCTTATATTTTTTCCTTCATCTCTTGTTTAAGAAAAATACGAGAATGAAATAGGAAATAAAATAAAAATATAAAATGGTAGAAAAGCAAGAGGAGGGTCAGTCAAACCGCACAATTTTCTAAAGCTCTTTCTATCCCTTGACTTTGAAAGCCAACGAGAATCCATATAAAGAAGGTTTTTGTTCATCGTAAAATACCATTGATGGCATATAATGTGGGTAGATAAACACAGGACTAGTTTTCACGTGGCTTAACACGCCAAAGGGAGAAAAACCACGATAAATCCGTTCCTTTATCAGTTTCGAAATTCTACGAAAGAAGGAGAGAACGCGCTAGGCTTCTAGAGAAAACTTTTCTTTACCCTGTTTTATCCCTCCTTATCATCGTTTCTTATTGCTCTTATAAAGAGGAACATCGTATATAAGCGTGAAATAATATTCTTTCTTCTTTCTTTTTTTTAAACAACGTTTTACGATATTAACAACTCGATCGTACAAATGAATATATGTTTGTTTGAAAATCTCTCTCTCTCTTTCTCACTCTTTCATAGCGATATAGTGTCGAGAAGATTTACTTTTCCAATCAAATATTTGTCTTCTGCCACGGAACGATTTTAACATCTCAAAGTACACATACACGCACATACAGGCGTGACGCACATCTACACGTACCCGGCAGGACGATATGACACGAATAGTTTTTTTATTTGAAAAACCTTGTAACCGTTGTGTACTCAAGAATAGTCTATGCTGCAGAGAGGAGAGAGGCCTGTGTAGCACAATCGACCAAACACATTCGACCACCCTTTTGTTTCTATTGTTTGTCTCTACGAACTGTGTTCCGCGCCGCCTACGAAATCTTTCATTCGAAAGCCAAATTTCCATCCCAAAACGAATATTATTCATTCGTGATAGCTGATTGGCCGAAAGTTCTTTAATATTACTTTGAAAACCATTCTCTCTCTCTCTCTCTCTCCTTTTCATCCCTTTAAAAACTCGATCCTTCGATATCTTTTTCCGCGCGGATTAAAATCTAAAAAGCGTTTCCTTTTTCGACGAACGAATCGAGTCTTTTAATAATATAACAGAATATTGAAAATCAATCGATGGAGATAATATTAACTGGTTACGCCTCCGACTCCTCGGTTCTTAATTTCCGGCGATACGATCATCGGCCATTCATTACGCCTCTTTTTATTAGTTTCCCCTTTCCCCGAGCTTCGAACGTATCGGTTTTTATTAGTTTGCACGATAAAACGTGGAAACGTCGCCTCCGTTCTACGTAGAATAAATTGAAATTTCAATTAATGATCTCGATTACGAGAGAACCACCACCAACCCAAACGAATGAACGAACGAACGTAACTGTTATAACTGCTATATACGAAAAGGTTAACATAAGTTTTAATTCTTCTTTAGAAAGGACTGAATGGAAGAAGGAGGAAAAACAGAACAACAGAGGATACCTTAGAAAACGATCGGTATTTATGCTCCATTAAATTCCCATTGACGTTTCTTCTTCATTTCCCCGTCTTCCTCCATCAACACCACTACCACCACCACCACCACCACAGATTCGTTTTGTTAATAGGGGAGGGTTGCTCGGACAATTGACTTTCTCTCTCTCTTCTCACCATTTTCCATGATCAACCATAAAACCAAAAATTCGTCCGGCACGCGATCAACTAACACGGTGTGTCGACCCTTCCTTCCTCCCTCCCTTCCTCCCTCTCACCAGGTTCCCTCTTTAACCCCCTGCCAAGTATATAACCTAGTCGAGTATATATATATATCGTAGGTAAGTTAACAAAGGTTCGCGCCTACCGTAAGCAAGACTCGTCGAAAGCAGCTAGTCGGACAATCGGCGCAATCAACGCTTTTCCACGAACAGTCCTCTCGAACCAGTCTGCTTCCGAAACCAACCGCCTTCCTCCCTTTTCCCTACAATTTTCCCTTTAGAGATTCGGCACCATTTATTTTTCTCTTCTTTCTCGCTCTTTCTCCGGGCTACCGAATTCTCGTCGCACAAAAGACCAACGGTGGGTACCTCTGGTACCTTTCTCTCTCTCTTTTTTTTTCTTCTTTTTTTTATCTTCCCACACCGAGAGAAAGTTTAACGAATTGATGAATAGATGATCTTTCAACATTCTCAAAATAACAAGTCGTTCTAATGTTAATGTTTAATGTTTAACATCAATGTCATTCTTTCAAGTATAATGAACGATCATTTTATCGTTAATAATCGAACACGGGGAGGGGTAGGATAAAAAATCAGATTTATCGAGTAGGATGGAAAGGAACGTGGAGAAAAAAGAAATCTAAGGGAAAGGTTCGAAGTTCCGGAAAAGGGTCCGGCTGGTAAAAGTGCGAGAAGTTCCGGATCTACGCGCCATCGGCTCGAGATCTGACGATTATCGCCCCAGGGGAGCAACGCGTTCATGGGTTGGTTGCGTGTTGGTGTTGGTCTTGATAAAACATATAAGAGAGAAAGAAAGAGAGAGAGAGAGAGAATGTGTGTATATATTCGTTGAAAAAGGGCTAGTTGATAGGAAAGGGCAGTGCGACTGGCAGACGAATAGATAGAAAAGTAATTGCATTTTGTCAAGCAAAAACGTATTTTCTATATAAGACGAGAAAACAAAGCCAACTATTATTTTTTCTTTCTTTCTTCCTTTCTTTCTATCATTTTATATATATATATATAAAAATAGAGAAGTTTAAGAAAGGGAGAGAAGTCTCGAAGGATACCCAGTCCACCTGGAATACCTATAAGGAAAATAAGAAGATAAAATAAAATAAAATAAAATAAAATAAGATAAAAATTCGAGACGAATACAGTACTAAAAGAGAGTAATTAGGAGAGGCAGTGTAACGGAGATAGTCTATGAAAAGGCTGAAATTGTCGTAAAATAAATCCCCCCGCGGAAAGAAGGAAATTCGTGACACGGATTCCAGGAGCGTCGTCATCGACATTCCTGGAACCATCTGTGTCGCGGGATGCACTAAAATGCAATTTATAGTATGCTCGATTATTCGCGTGCACAAAGATAGGGGGAGGAGGTTGGGGGGGGGGAATTGCAGCCCACCGGGAAGCTGGCGAGATCTCGCGCGCTTGCTTGCTTGCTTGCTTGCTCGACAGATTTGTATAATAAAATGTTTCGAAGAAGGGAGAAAGAAAGAAACAGCTGTTGCGAGGACTGCGGATCATAAATTATCGATCGGTAAGAATAGTCGGAGAGAAAGAGAAAAGAAGAAGAATCTGGTTTTGGTGTGTACCCATTGGGCGGCATCGCTTACGAAACCGACCAAATATTTACACTAACCGGTGGCAAAGCACCAAAGTAATAGATTCGAGATGACTTTTCATTTAACCGAGTACAAAAGGGCACGAACGGTACGAACGGGCTTCTCGCGCCCACCCGCTGCTTGCTTCCTGTGGCCTTCCAGGACAATGATCCTTCCACCTCTCTTGTAAGCGCCCACGGTACTATCTCTCTTCCTTTATATGCGGGTCACCCCGAATGAAAGAGAGAGAGAGAGAGAGAAAGAGAGATGAACACGACAGCAACGACCTCGATGGACCACCACCACCTCGTTCCTCGTTCCTCGAGGGGCTTCCCCTGCCGCTTTGCGAAAAGTCGCTTTGTGGTCCGCCGTTTGTCAGCCGGTCGGACGCTAATTGTTATTGCTCGCTAATTTTCCCCCAATGTCCGGATGCGTCCTGGGGTTGGAGGAAACTGCTGCTCCTTCCTCCTCTTCACAAATATATTATAGATACCTACATATATATATATATATATATATATATATATATATATATAAATGTATATATATGAGTTTGCGTATGTGCGTGTATACGTATACATGTAATAGATAGGTAACATGTAACTCTATGCCATACATACGCTCACACCCATCTTCCTTTCAAGCAAACTATAAACGGGCTTGTATATCTCTGCCAGAGTATACTAAATTCGAGGTTTCTAAAGGGACAACGTATATATCTTCGGTCGGGTCTTTTCCCTTTCACGAAATCTAAGTGCCCTTTTAAACGCGAGAAAAATCGACATTCGCCACGATCTTCCTAGCCCCTTCTCGTTAGAACATCATAGATGATATCTATCTACTCTTTCACGTTAAAACAGCATCGATGAAGAGAACGTTGATTAGCGAACTGTGATACTCGTGCGAATACTAAATATTAACTTTATTTCGTAGTAACCGTGTATAATATGATTTTGAACATACGACGCGTTATTATACAACGAGCGCGCATTTCGAAAATAAATATAAATGCATTGTACGTTCTCTCGTTGCATTCCCATCCCTTTAAAAGGCTGCTAAAAAACTCTCGTTGCTTTGCTTATATTACGAGAAGCTTTTAAACGGTTCATAAAAGCGACTCGAATAGTTATGATCGATCGATCATTAACGAAACTCGAAATATATATTATAAATATCGTTGAACTTTCATTCAATAATACGAAATGTTACGATGAAACTTTTCGATAATGCTAAAATATAAAATAGCTCGTATATGTGTACAAAGAATGCATTAAATACAACCTAAAAATACAGTCTCATTAACTCGAGCCAATATTTACCTCATTACATAGTACCATTTAGCGCTTGATTTTCCATCTCACATATCTCATTTAACGTGTGAAAAAATATCTCCATATATATATATATATATGTGTATATACATATTCGTATAAAATAATTACCCGATACATCATCGTTTTCACTTATCGCTATACGATCGTATAACACATCTCATTTACTTTGGATAATCCTAATAAATTTGATTGACTCGTTTACTCGAATAAAATATAATATAATACCCTCGATCTCGTTATACTCACGCAAACGCGCACTTTGCAAAATTCATTACGTTTGAAAATAATGAAACTAAAGGAATTAAAGAACACCAGAACGCTTTTGTAATTTCGTACTAATTTTAACGAGTAATTAACTTTTTTAACGTTACGTGTACTGTGTATCTATTAAAAGGGAAAAAGAGAAGAAGAAAAAAGAATAAAAGAAATTTACATGCATTAATTAACGCATTCTATCAAATATACGCATATCTTTAGGATGATCTAAAAAGCAGCACACAGATCAAAGAACTACGAAGATACGAACAATCTATAGAGACCGTAGAGAAAAGGAACGTAAAGTCGCTGTTTCTCTCTCTCTCTCTCTCTCTCTGATGAGAGCTACCTAACGTTTGCGGCAAAGAGAAACGCTAATTATCGTCACTGGCTCATTTCCCAGACGTCGTTATGGAAATACCATGAGGATTCGTTTGCTATGTGGCATACCTTGTGGCGTACGTTCGTTTGAAGTTGCCAATAAAAACGTTACACGCGGTAACGGCGTGTTCATAATGATAACTTCGTGGTTTTCGCGAATCGATTGAAATTACTTTCTTTATCAAATTAAGCAACAACAAAGAAAAAAAGAAAAAAAAAACAAAAGAGACGCGTAACAACCGCGAAGACGTCGGGGTTTTTATAGAAAAAAAAAAAATAAAACACCTCGTTTTCTAAACTTGGGGTGGAGGGGAGAGGCGGGTAAATAAATGGAGAAATCTTTAAAGCGCGTTTCTAAAAATAAACCACAAAATAAGGAGGGAGAAAAATGTATAACGTCGATGGTTTGACAGGAGTGAAACTCGAGCGGGATCCGAAGAAAGATTTCTTCCTTTCCACCGCCACCACCCCCTTTTGGAACGATAAGTGATTCCCATTTCGTCTTCCTAATAGGGAGACACACTTGAAATGTGTCGCAACAGCAGGCGACAACTGTCGTTAGCTTAGCGTCGGTACGATGATCACGAGTTTAAGTTGGGAGAAGTTGACACGCGTGCCAACGCGAGCAAGAAGATTCCTTCCTTCTCGTGAGTTCGGTTAAGGAACGCGTGAAAAATCAGTGTGTATCAAGTTCTCGCGAAGTGTGGCCATCTTCTCAGCTAGCAGCTGTCCTCATCAGGCACGTACCGGCTTTGGCACGCACGATATGCCACGCACGATATGCCACGCACGCTTCCGGTCACTTCGACGAACATCTTTTTCTCCTCCTCGCGTCCACGTGTTCGCGAAGATACGGCAAAGATACGACAGCTGTAATTCAACATTTTTCGACAACGTGACTGGACACTTCTATAAGCTGCTTTAAAGTAAACCTTTACACTTTCTTGAAATTTATCTATTCTTTTTTTTTCTCTCAACGAGAAAAAAACAAAAATATCCCCATTTGAAATTCTATGGGATATTATTGAAATGATAAAGAAAAACAACGTTTCATTTTAATCAAAAAGTATAGCTTTAAAAATTAAATTGAATAAAGTATATATATATAGATTAGATGTATTTCAATTTTGACGAGGGTAGAAAGAGACGAAATAAGCGACGACAAGTAGACGACAACGACGACGACTACGAGGAGGAGAAGGAGGAATAAGACGCCTTGACATTTGCCAGGCCGCTACTTTGTCAGCAGATTTATAGAGCGGATTCCTCGACGAGGGTGACCGCTGCATAGTTTATCGCCTTCCGGCCCTACCAATTGCCCTTCCGCGCGGCCCTCGTCCGATACTTCCTCCCGTTACGTTCAACGTTCCACACTGATCGATGTCACGTCCGTGTCACGAGCTCTCTCTCTCTCTCTCTCTTTTACTTCCTACTATTTTATTTCTATTAGCTATCTCTATGACTCTATTACACGGATAATATTTCTATTAAAAGTACTGAACGTTACAATTGTTTTCTTTTTCTTTTTTTGAAGTTATACTTCTTTTGGCGCGTTTGGGAAAATGTAATGGGAGTGATTTTTTTCCGAGCGTCTGTAAAAACGACACCATGAAGTTTGTCGGTATTTATGACGCGCGGTAAAACAATTTCAAGTTTACGGCATGAAGAGTTGTCTTCTCTTCTTCTTCCCATTTTTTCTCAAGCGGGTCACCCAACCAAGTACTAATCGTACTCAGCGCTGCTTTACTTAAATAATCGAGCGGGAACTAGTGCTATCACAGCGCCATGGCCGTTGACGAATAAAGTAATTCGACATATCTCCTTTATATTTAGTATGGACTGATATCTATATTTTGATATTTTCTTTTTCTTTTTTTTATTCTTTCTTATATATATAATAATAATTATTTTTTTTTTAAGTTATTTTTTTTCTTTGAAGTTTTTTTTTGAAGTTATTTTTGAGGTTATTGAGGTTATGTTCGTTTTGATACGGCAAAGAAGTATAACTTCTTACGTGCGTACATAAGTACACACACCAGTTTTTTTATTTTTATTTTTTTATTCATTATTTGTTCACGGCGATTTTTCCAGATACCATTCAATTTGATTCGATATATAAACGTTACATTGAGTCTTTCGTTTCATTTTATTTTAATTCTCTGCCAATACCGATCGATTTCTCAATTACGGTTCGTTAAAAAAAAAAAACAAAGGAGAATTTCATTATCGAATAACTGACGCGTGAATTAAAACGATTATCGAGACATTATACGAACGAATGGACGAGGGAACAAATTGTAAGTTTCAAATACGCAAAGGATAAAGAACGGTGTATGACAATAAAGGCCGATTGTACGTACGTTAATACGTATGCATTTAAGTATTTTATATATATGCGTCGATGAACGATGATTTTGCCTTGATAAATAACCTGTTGATCGTGAGAGACGCGAGAAGAATATCAGCCACCACCTTTGTCGATGCTATACCCTCTCTCTTTCTCTCTCTCTCTCTTTCTTTCTTTTTACGTATCTACTCAAAACGAGAATAAACGAGGTGCGTGTAAAGTTTTCTCCCCCCTAAAATACGTGAGATATTACACTTCGTATATAAAGAATAATATAGACACAGTTATTCGTAATATTATTTTTAAAGTAATAAATCGAACGAACCCGTTTTTAGTTGAGAACAAGTTTAGAAAAAGTTTTTAAATCGATTCTACCATGAAACAGACAATAATGTTGACGTGGTATGAAGTAAACGAATGGAGAAAAGAATATCCGAACAAACTTATCAAATTTTTCGAAAAGAAAGTCTATGCGTCTACATATATGTATTTATGTGTGTGTGTATGTGTGTGTATTTAAAAAAGATACTTCCTCTTCTTCTTATGAGACAGTCTAATATTACAAAAAAATTTTATCCTCGAAGTAATCACTGCGCAGGAGCGTTGAAATAATTACATAAAAATGAATGAAATGCTAAAATCAGAACGTTATAATCTTCAATTTTATCGATTAGGTGTATTATTCCCTTTATACACATGCGCAACGTTCAGAGAGTCATATAAACAACTTTCAATAAAAGAACTTTCATAGAGGACAATGACCAGTTCAACGGTGGATTTCGAAGAGGACGTTACATAGATCATATTCTCCGAGTTTTTAGACAACAATAGACACTTCTATCGATTAATCAATTATCATTTTAATGCACTAATTCATTCTTTTTATACTACAGGAAAATTTTAATTTCAGAAAGATGAGATCAAATTTATACCTAATAAAACATCAGATCGAAATTATTTAACATTCAAAGTACGTGAATAAGTATATAATATTAAAACTAATATATATATATATATGTTTTAGCAATTATATTAGTATTAGTAAAGAACAATACTGTGTTGGATATATCTTAAAATATTATTAATTAATCGAAAGAAATGTATATTCTTGATTAAAAGCACGGAATGTACGTCCTGTGTACCGTCCTCTTCGAAATCCACCGTTGAAATGGATCATCGTCCTCTGTGAAAATACTTTTATTAAATGTTGTTTATATGACTTTCCGAACGTTGCGCATGTGTATAAAAGGGAATAATACACCTAATCGATAAAATAGAAGATTATAACGTTCCGATTTTAGAATTCCTTTCATTTTTATGTAATTATTTGAACGCTCCTGCGCAGTGATGATTTCGAGGGTCAAATTTCAAGCTACAATTGCGTACAATAGTTAATGGCTCGGTATAATGGACCAAACAGAAAACATCGAACTCGAATAAGAGAAGGAGGAGTTTACGTTTATCGACAAGTCATCCTCGTCATTTCCGTTCCTCGCCAATAATGCGATAAGTAATGACGATAATGAACTACGTGCACCTGTCAATGATTTACCTTCGTCTATGTACCTATGTATGTACATATGTATTTACGTATATATATATACACATATGTTTGAATTACAACGAGGAACAGCAGCCAGTCGCTTTCACTGTGATTTTCGCGATGCCTCAAGCACCGAGTTCTCTACCCTTTATGGACCGGTACATAACCGGTGTACATGTTACAAGATGAAGAGAGAACTTTGATCCCCTCCGTACCTTCGCATTTGCATTCGTTCGTTCGTTCGTTCATTCAAAGACCTGGTTAATCTCCCCCTTTCTCTCTCTCTCTCTCTCTTTTTCTCTTTTATTTTTTAACAAATACTTCTCCCCGTACTTACTTTTCTACGTCGACCCACATTTGCTTATACTTTTTCCCCCTCCCTCTTATCCAATTAAATCAAGTGACAAACAACGTTTACCGTGATATCAAAATTAATCTTTCCAATGAATTTCGATTTAATCTTCTCAATGGATTTATTTCTAGTCGAGAGATCGTACTTGTTTAAACGAATAACTCGTTGTGCAGTTTGGCTTGACCAAAACTTACCAGTGTGTTTCTCTCTCTTTCTCTCTTTCTATCTCAAACAAGGAGCCTCGTTGGGTCGAAATCCCTGGCGTTCCTTCCTTCCTTCCTTCCTTCTTGGACAAGATAAAATTTCTGGTCGACGTTAACGACGAAAACCTTTCTCTCCCTCTCTCTCTCTCTTTACAGTCAAGCAGCACCAATAGGAAACAGCAGAAGAAGAAGAAGAAGAAGCAGAACCAACAACAACGGGAACGGGGCAACGGCATCAACGGCAGCTTGCCTCGTTATTAACATTTTCGAATAAGGGTACTTCTTGTAAAGGGGAAAAAGGGAGTACGAGCTTACGTGCGGAAGGTATTTCGCTACAGGATTTTAATTAGATGAAGTAAAAGATAAGCGAAAGACGCGCGGAAAGTAACGATATCCTTACTGGTGCTACGATCCTGCTGTTGCTTTTGCTCCTGCTGCTGCTACTCCTGGTGATGCTGCTGCTGCTGCTGGTGATGCTGCTGATGCTGGTGTCTGTGCTATCCCAACCAACTTGGTGCTATCGGATTTTTAATATCTTTCGAACGATATCGCTCGAGACGTCGCTCGAGTCTGAAAAGACTTTGAACAAGAAGAAGAAAAAGAAGAAGAGAAAAAAAAAACATAAAAAATAACTCGTGCGCGCATCCTCGCTTACAGATATAAATAACGAAATTAATTAAATCGTGCTTTATCTGATTTCTTCTCGAGAACCCACCACCTAAACACCCCTCGTTATATTCGTTCAAACGAGAAAAGACACGCTTATACTTCCTGATCGATTTTTTTTATCCTAGATTGTTACGATACCCATTCTCTCTACAAATTAGAAATAAGATAGTAATAATAATAATTATAATAATAATAATAATATATTAGAAAATTCAAAAGAGAGAAATATCGTTCGGTAAAAGTTAACCGTTTCCATTCGAGCGAGAGAGAAAAAAGAAAAGAAAAGAAAAGAAAAAGAGAAAATATTTGTTCGTTCGTTTTTCGCGCGAAGGAGTTCTCTTTCATCTGATTCGTAAAATAATCTTTTGAAGAAGACTCTTCTCATCGTTTGCACATCGACAACGTAAAATAAAAAAAAGAAGAAAAAAAAGAGAGAAATGGTGCTTGCTTTTACCAACCATCGACCATCGGAGTACCATTTTGATCTCGAACATACTGACGCTTACTTTAAAAGCGTTGGATTCCCTCAAAAGATAGCCTCAAGTGAAAAGAGGGAGGTTTTGCGGCGAACGACGTGCGCAAAACCGTAACAAACCTTAGAGAATTCTCCTGCGTGTGTATGTGTGTGTGTGCGTGTGTGAGTATAAGCACACACGTTTATATACATACCTGTGATATTTCTCGGTAGGTACACCTCTAAGGTAAAAAAATCTTTTCCCCATCTCTTTTCCTAGTCTTTTCACGCGTGGTGAAAACGTAACACGGAATACTTAGAATCGTTGTTAAACGTGCTTTTACCTAACCACAATCGATACGACTCGATCCGAGATAATCTTTCTTTTTGTTAATAGCAAATAGGTAAATACAGTGTCTTCTCTCTCACCTCGAGGCTAAGCAGGTGTCTTCTTCCTGCAGACCCTTTTTTTTTACAAACCAAAGGATTCCTTCTGTGTATCCAAGTTTCGTGATACTCATTCACCGGCCCTGTAAAAAAAGAAAAATGTTTCTTCTCGATGCGACATCATCCTCGCGCGTCGTTGACCTCCCCTCTGCCACATGGCGTTTCGCATATGGCGCACGATATCTCCACCGAACTCGAGTCTCACTCTCGCTTATTTATTTTCAACTCGCGCACTCTCGGCTAAGGAAAAGGGAGTTGAGGTTGGGAGTGGAGGAAAATAAAAAGATGGTGTACCAAGGGCGAGATCGTAACGCGAGCCGACAGATTGTAATCGGCTGTAATCGGCGAAAGCTGATGAACGGACCCGGGGACACGTGCAGCTGCGATCGATCCTCCAAAAGAAATGGTGTCCCTTTATTTTTAATCTTATCTTATTTTATTTTCTTTTATTTTATTTTATTTTATTTTATTTTTCAGAAAAACTTTACCGATCGCCAAGTGTTTTTTTTTTTCGACAAACCACAAGACTTCTCCATGGCCTGTTGGAATTCTGCTAACGCGTAAGCTAAATATGATCTGTACTTACTTACGTACGTAGACCATTTCGAAATTGTACGCTTGGATATTCCTAACTCTCGGTTGAACGAGACATATTACAGTTTATCCATGTAAATTGGGGGAAGAAATCTGAAAAAAAAGAAAAAAAAAGGAATTTTATTAGGAATGTTAGTAAACGAGATCCTTCGATCTATGGCAAGAACGCATCATTTTCTTTCCAGTAGAAAAGAGACGCAGTTTAATCAGAAAAACTGCAGAGGAAGGACCTTAGCACGAAACGGTGGATCGTAAGTACCCTCCATTGGCTGGAATGTAGGGGCATTTAAGTAGATAGAGGGTAAGTATAGACGCACGCCCCGTCTCCTTCTTCTTTTCCCTCTCTTTCTCTCAGTCTCTCACACTAACATTCTCGTGTTACTCTTGTCTACTCCATTTGCTTCTAGCCCGAGGGACCGTCCCGATATATATCCCAATATTCTCCGTAACAATGATGAATCACTGCGAAGCAAGCTCGTTGCGCAAGAACTTGCACTTTGGGAGTTACGTTTCTACGGTGTGGTGTGGTATGGTGTGTCTCCTTCGCCACGAAATTCGCGAAATGGGCCTCGGGACATCTCTTCTTCCTTTTATTATTTCATTCTTTTTCCTCCATTTATTATATTTTTGCAGTTTACTTACGTAAGTTCTGACGTAAGCACGAGCTAAGCAGGCTGAAGATGTTACTCAATTAGAGGGAAGACGTAATACGACGTGTATCAGCACCGATCAATTTGTAATAATCGAGTACTTAATGTAATACATACTCTCTTCGAAATTACGTAAGATTTTGAAGTAGAAAAGAAAACCATGAGATAGATCGATTATTCGATGATAAATGTAAATGAAAAGTAAACAATTATAAATACCGTGAGAAGAGTAACGTTGTAAAAATGTTGAAGACCACGATAGTGATACAATAATGGTTATAAGTAGGAAGTAAAATGAGAAACGGTAACGCAACGCATAGAAAGAGAACGATAAGAAAATATGAGGAAAGTGAACAGCTGCCTGAACGATCGGTGCCACGGGCAATTTCGACTCGGTGTCGCGTATAACGTTCATAGGAAGAAGGATCAAGAAGGAAATCGACAACACGCTGGAGCTCTTTCTTTCTCTCGTTGAAGAAACGATATAATATACGGAATTGGAAGAAATGGCATCGCCTAAGGTGACTACCGTTTTAGAAAGAATCGACCGTTCGAGTATAATACTGGATCCTAGATGGTATAATAAAAGAGGATAACTTGCCTGGAAGATCGAACGATACTTCAAACAAAACTAATACGAACCTTTTTACCTACTTTGTATCGTTATAATGTTTCGGTTAACCGACAGAGAATATTAACGGTACATTTTTCTTGATTTATTTATTTTAAATATAAAAGGTTCGATTACGCGTGCCATTGAAATCTAAACGAATTTTAAAACTGTAACGTTAACTACTGTGAACATGATCATAACCGACACATACTATAAAAATTCATAAATCAGTGTAAGTTGAAAATAATGAATAATCGATCATTGATCATATTTACAATCATTCTTACGCATTACGTGTTATCTTAAACGACAAATTTATCGATCGATTAAAGCAATTAATTAAGTATATCTAAAAGTTAGATAGACATTATAACAGTTAATAATGACGAATCCTTTGACGATGAATACTACTCGTATATGGTGTTCTAACCGATGGATCAGAGCTCCTATTAATAAATTCGTTTCCCATGCGACGTCCTATGAATCATTCCATAGGCAACGGGGGAAATTCTATTAGTCCGATTGGTTTACGCCTCTCTATACAATGGTCCGGAACGATTCGTCTTCGTTCTTGGGGACAACTGATACAGCCGATATGCAACTACCCTTCGATAATATTTTGTACGATCGAACGACGAACGGTTCTATCGAAGTTGGCCACGTTAAGCCAATGATAATAAACGCACGAAGCAGAAAATCGGTAAATCGAAACGAGCTCGTATCTCGCGCTAAATTGCATCAACCTTTCTAATTTGGAATGCTTTTTATAAATCATATAATACATCATAGTGATTTGTGTGTATTCGAGAGTCGAATAAATATAAAAGTAATACATATACGTATATGAAATAAATGAAATATCTTTGGTTATTACTTACGTGTGTCTACGAAGATAACAGACAACGCCGTAATATCGCAAAGGAATCTTTCAAAAGGTATGACAATAGTTTCGATAGACGTAGGTATAGAAGAACCTTTATCGAGAAAGAAAGATGAACATTGTAAAGGAATAATGCGCTCCGATCGATTGTATGCGTTATCGTTTGTCAACGACGTCTCAAGAATAGTAAATAATTCACCTTTGTGAGATTGTATCAAAGTTGGAACATCAATTTATCTATAAATCAATAATATTCAATGTACCTGTTCCCCCTTGTATTATCTATCGAATCATCAAACGCAGACTATAATAAACGTGTTACGGACAGATCAATTAGCGACATATACGTAGATGCAAAATCCTTATTCATTATCTTACGTAATCCGTATCTGCAGGCAAGCAGATGCATTAGGTACAAGAGACAGAGAGAGAGAGAGAGAGAGAGAGAAAGCTAATTGCACACTCCCTATTTAGAGAATTATACGCTTACTAATCTAACCACTTTGAATGCGGTCGATCGAGATCGTTTTGATTAAAAGACGACGAGAGAGAGAAAGGGAGTGTGGAAGTTAGAGAGAGAGAGAGAGAGAGAGGGTGTTACGAGAGTCAGAGAAGATAGGAAAAATGAGTTGGACTTAAATTGGCCAAAAGGGGTTACACTTAATTTACATAGAGATTTCTTCAAAGATTCGGAAGATCTTCTTCGAAATCCAGCAATTCGACTCGGTTTAATCCTAGGACCGTCGAAACGGCATTAATGCCGGAAGTATTTAGTCGTCGATGAGGCGGAATGAGCCCCATGCTAAAGAAGGGTGGAATCTACAGGTCCCCGGCAAAGCTCTAATTCTCATAACTTGAAAATCAGGAGGCTCTCGTGTTCCTCGCGAACGGTAACTAGTAGCTCGCGTTAAATCATACTTCAGCCATGAATAGGATTAACTCCCCTAATTTATTGACTCTATTTCTAGGGTGCGTTACCCCGTGACTCCGAGTTAACAACGTTCCACGAGAGAATACGTAGAAGAGAAAAGGGGAGGATTGTAACGTAACCGCACACACAGCCACGAAGAGAAAGAGAGAAAGAGAGAAGGAGAAACGAGTAAACCCTAAAAGGCAGCACGTCGCACCCGTTAGAAATCAGACTCGATCCTTAACACAGGATACCACCCTTCGCGTTACAAACTACACAAGTCCTTCCGAAAATTACGAGCGGATCTAAAGCCCTTGCAATGAATATTGTCAAAACATACGATATATATACCTTTTTATTGTACTTGTAAGTATTACATTCTAAGAAGATTAAATTTTATTAATAGTTAGCTCATCGAATTTGGATTCTTTTTATTTTGAAAAAGTATCTCTACTCTTTATCCCATCTCTCTTAAAGCATAGCCAAAGGATGATCGAAGTTAAGGAAGGAACGTACTTACTTACTTACTTACTTACTTACGTTAGGATATCCGATTCGTTACACGTCGAAGGAACGAACGTATGTCTCGAGGTAGATCGAAGGAAAAGGAGAAATTACCTCTAACGTAGATTCAAGGAAAATTCCTCTCTCTCTCTCTCTCTCTCTCTCTCTCTCTCTCCTTTCCTCGTACGTATGTTTCATACTTACTTCGAATATCCAAATGAAAGCGTAGCGTGAAGTACTATGTGGCGTGGCGTGACATGGCGTGGAAATAAGCTGGGAGGAGTAAAAACCCTATTTACTCGTCCAACGGAGGATTTCTCTCACTCTCTGCTTACACTTACACACACACGCACCCACACACACTCGCGTCTTCTCCGTAGACCTTTCTCTCCTTCCTGGATCCCCTTCAATTAAGGATAGAAGTCAAAGTTAGGAAGATTAGTTGAGTGATGTCTCGTCCAGTAAAGAGTACCTACAACTATCCACTTGTGTTCCCCCTTTGTCTACTGGAGAAACCGATTTCTCGTTCCATTAATGAACGTCTTTGCTCGCTCATTCGTTAATTCCTTCGCTTGCTCGATCTAAATGGAAACGCGAAGACATTTAAATGAAATTTACGCGTTCCCGTCTTATTCCGTCCGGATGCACGGATGCATTTTACGCTTCATGTTCGAATTAACATCCTCTATTTGGGATTTCAACGAAAATTCATTGATAAAATAACAATTCGCAAAATAATTCTACATCGAGAAACGTAAAAAAGAAGGAAAAAAATAACCTTTGTATGCAAATATACGAGATATTTGGGAGAGAGATAAAATTTTACGAAATGACGTGAAAAAAAAAAAAAAGAGAGAGAGGAAAAACATAGATGACAAAGATAGAAACCGCACACTCGATCGCAGTTGAATAAAATTACAGAAGTTTCTAGTGTTAATGTTACTTTTCTTTCTTCTTTTTTTTTTCTTTTTTTTTTTGAATAAAACTTTCTATCGATTAGACTCAAAACCTTCCAACCCAGTAACGTATTTCTAGAAAAATAGTATCAATCTTTCATCTTTTTATCGCGATCGTTAAAAGTAATTATGCCGTGTCGTATTTACATTCGCATAAATATATTCGAGGAAAAAAAAGAGAAAGAAAGAGAAAGAGAGAGAAAGAGAGAGAAAAAGGGATAGGGATAGGTAAAATGTAATCTGAATTTACTGTTAGAATTCTCTTGTCATTAATTCCCGTTAGCAACGTTTGTCTCGGGCGCGTGTAACCCTTCTTAACCCTGTACAACATAATGGATCATACTTGGCAGCACATACCGGTTTTCCTTTATCCTTTTCATTTCTTCACTCGGCTTCTATCTGCTCCCCACGACACATGCGTAGTAGTAAGTAAGTACATATGTTGATATGTGTACGTAGATATGTTGTATGTACCTGTTGGTCTCCTACTACTACTAATATTACTACTACTACTACTACTACCAGGTTTCCACGAGTGCATCTGCAATGAAACGCATACATGATTTAAACGAAGTTTATATAACGAGCTCCTAATGGCAAAGCAATTTGTTGCTAAAGTATGTTTCTTTTGGCGTATACAGTCAATGTTTTTCAATGATCGTAAATCAAAGAGGTAATGATAACTAACGTAAAAGAAGGACGACGACGACGACGACGACGACGACGATGAGATCTTACATCGTAATTGGAAGGGTTTAAATAATCCCCAAAATATTATTCGATATCGTAAGACGTTATTTATTCATATGCGAAACAAAAGTCATCCATAGAGATATGTCGCTGGTGTTTACGATCTGTAATCACGCGCGCGCGTACACGTTTGCATATCATCGATAGGTTGAATATTTTATATCCTTCTTTTTTTTTTTTTTATTTTTTTTGCTTCGTTCGTTAATGATATAAAAATCGTCGTTTGTGTATGTGTATGTGTATGTATGTCTGGATATATGTGTGTATATATATATATGTATGTGTGTATTTTATAATTAGCAATACGCCAAGTTTAATCCTCTTCTCGTATCCCGCTTCTTCTTCTTCTTCTTTTTTTTTTGTTCTTTTTTCTTGTTTTTTACCCTTTTAAATTAGGAAGCAAGCACATACGTATTTATTTACAGAATAGTAGTATTCACCAGGTTACTGTAATACTTATTACATTAATATAATGAGTATACTTCGAGAGAGAGGCATATATGTGTATAAATATCGAATAAAAATGATCATCGTTAGAATTTCGGCAAATTCTCAAAAAGGAAAAGTAGCCGTTCGTTCAATTAATTAGGACAAGTCCAATAATGTTCGTTATTACCGATCGTACTAACATACATATGGAAAAAGTTTCTTGATCAATCGAAAAAATTGAGCAGAAACTTGTCCCAAGAGGAGTTGTAGTAGTATGTACCATCTCGAAGTACACCCACATACACACACACGCCTTACATCGATGCGCGCAACGTTTGACAAAATAAATACTGGGTTCGATTCCTTTAAAAAATATATATTACAGTATTGCACTTAAGGTAATTGTACACGATAAAACGCGTCAAAAATATATATAATGAGTTACTTTTACTGTGAGGCACTAACGACAAGGAACACAGAAGTGTCATTGTTAGTGTTTTTAAGCTGCCGTTTAGTGCATTTTCCCTTTGAAACTTTGCACTTGTCAGAAATAGAGAGATTCTAGCTAATAGAGATTATCGATTCTATCTTTTTTTTTTCTTCTTTACTTTACTTTACTTTACTTTTCTTTTCTTTTCTTTTCTTTTCTTTTCTTTTTTTCAAATATCGAACTAAACGTTCGAATCGATAGCGCGAGATCCAGATAGATACTTGCATTATTATCCGAAAAAGTAGATCTCATTTACCTACTCGTAGAATTGTTGTGTTTCTTACGAAAAATCGACAAGCTAGAAAAAGTTTCGAATCGAGATTTCTAAACGATATAGAAAATATTTAGCTTTTGTTTCTTTCTTTTTTTTTTTGTTTTTGTGTGTTTAGTTTTTATTATTTTATTTTACGAGCTTCTCCTCTCTTTGTGCACGAGAAAATCGTGAACGAGTCTACCAGTATCTCTCTCGACCAGTTAAACTCGTGGCTTCTTAAATCGCACGTGTTCGCGTTTTTGTATTTATTTATTTATTAATTTATTTATTGAATTTTGTCGTTTCTTTTTTTTTTATTCTTTTTTGCTTTTACACAACACGCGTGTACGTCTCTCAATTACGTATAATAATAAATCGATAATTACGATTTCGCAGACGTGACAATTTCTAATAGTAAATTCGCTCGTTAAAAAAAGAGAATAACTAGAATAATGCACCATGTACGTAATATAATACGCTCCGTTTCGTTTCGTTTCGTTACGTTTCGTTACGTTTCGTTACGTTTCGAAGAAATTGCACGCAAAGATTTTATTTACTTTCTATTAAATCTTTGCTTTCTCCTTTTACAATAGAACCGTCCATTTTTATTCGTAAAACACTTGGCACATTGTTTATAATATTTAATTATGTTCGATGAAGGAATAATGGTTGCTTGTTACGTGATAATGACAATGCCCATGATTGAGTAGATAAAATATATCGTTTTAATATATTCAACGACATGACACAGAAAATGGTGTTCGATATCGCGCGGTGTGTACTACCTTTATTTTATTTATTATTTTTTTTCAGGACTTTTTCTTCCTCAACACGTTGACTGGCCACGAACGCGTTTCTCCCAAAGCCAAAATGCACATTCATTTTATAATATTCATTATTCTTGTCATGGAATAAATTCATTTAACGAAATAATTCAAAAGGTTACACAGTGTTGTTAAATTGAACTCCGCGTCAGCTTGAAAGAATAAAAGTACCTGTTCGTACCTGTTATCTATTTTCTCTATCTTTTCTTTATCTTTTTTGTTTACTTTTAGCATTCAATACTATTTTATTTCTAACTGAACGAGGAAAACATAGTTGCCGATCAACGTGTTATTTTTCTCTACTTTTTTCTCTTTCTTTTTCTTCTTCTTCTTCTTCTTCTTTTTTTATTTGTTTTTTTTCTTTTTTTATAAAGATCGTTGCATCATCATTATCATTTTATTAGCGCGTCGATAAAGTCGATGAAATATATGCCTCAAATTTGTGTCTTGTATACTGTTAGAAAGCCATCTCTTGGATGATGATCGATAGAGGAGATAAGTTCGATACACATTATTCGGAAATATATTATTAAGTATATAATCTTTGGTATTTATATGTACATACACATATACGTACGTTGTGAAAGAAAAAGTTTTATTTTTTTTTTTTATTATTATTTTTTTTCTAACTTTCGCGCGCGCAATGTATAATTTTTAAATGCCTCTTATCAGTTTTATTTTCACTTATATCTTCCGTTACGTCGACAAATAAAAATGAAAAATATTATATCGTTTTTATCTATATATATGGAATAATAATAATAATAATAAAAAAATAAATAATAATAATAATAATAATATTCGATGAAAAATACATGTATACGATATTTTGTATTATGTTTTTTTTTCACATTTTCTTTTTCCTTTCTTTCTTTTATTTTTTTCATTTTCTTTTTTTTTTTTCTTCATCGAAGCACCATTTTTAAACATAGTCGAAGAGATTACGAGGATTTTTAAGTATAGTGTGTACATGTTGATATAATAATATATGCAACATAGTAGATTCGAAGAAATATATTGCGTTGTCGTTATCATCGTGGGATATTATTAGCGTAACGGCATATTTACGTTTATTTATTTTCTAAGCATCGAGATTAGATTAATTAGTAATGTCTCTTTTCTTAAAAGAGAAATTTCATTTCGTTTTTAACGATAATACCAAATTGCAAATAAATTGGTTAGCGAGATTTTCGCATACACATGCATACGAGAGATATACTTTGACCGTAGTCGCGATCCTTTGAAGATCGTTCGAGATTATAGTAATCGTTAGTGACTATCGTATTTCGAATAAACGATAAAATATTGAATTTCATTTGTGCTTCGTACTTATCGATAAAATGACTACGATCGTAATACATACGTTGCATAGTAATAATCGTATTTACAGCAAAGAGCTTATTAATAAAATCTCATTAGCACGATCGTTTAATGAATAATTTTTGGAATAGTGGATGGAATGGAAGTATTGTCGAGTAAAAACTAGGACATCAAACTATGATTCCACCACCACTTGCACTTGCACTTGTAGTTCCGATCTAATCAACTTTTTTCCACTATTCGTCAATCGTATTTTTTAAGAGTTTCTTTAGAAGCGTGCCGATAAAGGAGTATTTCATAAAATATACTTTCTATGTGGGTATGCGTAAATATTGTATATACGTATATGGTTATCCATGTTAATCGATATTTACATATACATATACCGGATGAGATAAAAATTGCTTTCCCCAGAGATTCGTTCACGAAAGTAATTTGATTATGCAATGATATGCGTTTGCAGCCGTACCAACAGCTATTTTAATATACCTTTTTATGCGATTACTATGGCAACAGTATTGTTGTTAAATATATTTATTTTTATCATCGTGCACTAAATTTGAATCAATTGCAACAGTTGATAGAACAATCAGTCACTTTAGAACTTGGACTCGAACCCTCGGTTGTGTTCTCCCTGCAATATTTAAATAAGTAATTAAATTATACGAGTTCGGTATCGAGTATAATGTACACCAATTTAAATAATTTACGTAATTTTCGGGAAAGTAACTTTTATCTCACCCTGTATATACACGATATTAAAATTAAAATACATATTCAATGGATAATCCATACTTCGCTGGATTAAAGTTAGATTAAAATTCTATCGTCAAAAGGAATAGAAGAATCATGATTTTTATCATCGTTTTAACGAACAGAATAAATAATACGGGCTTATAGATACGAATGTTGTTACCTTATTTAATTTTCTATCATATATGTACGTATTATATTAGAATTTCATAACTTGAAGCTTTCAAGCCATGCTATGCATAAAGTTATTGCGATGTGCTTGTGATTTTAATTATTTTTAATATTAAAAACTATATAGGATGATCGATTATTGATCTATATTATCTATCGCAATTATTTTCGTCTCTAGACAAAATTACGAAAAAAAAAGAAAAAAAAGAAAAATAAGACGTAAGCTACACAATAACTCGGGCATATTATTAATAAAAAATAATGATAATAATAATAATAATAATAAAAATTTATAAAAGAAAATATAAAAATTCGTCTCACCTAAAAAAATATTATTTCGGCAAAAAAGAAAAAAAAAAGATATACCTACGCAACAAGCACATACAATAAGCTTATTGTAGGTACGTTGTAAGAAAATATTTTTATGAGATTCCTTTTGTCCAATAAAGCTCAATGATTACATAGAAAGATCTTTGATTCCTAAATCTTGAATTTATCTTATCTCCATTAGAAAGGCCACTTAAAAGACGGGATTATAAGTCTCTGCGTATTCATAACTCAGTATCTGTACAGCAAAGTGCTAAGTGAAATATTATACATAATTATTAATTACTATAAAATATTTCGATGGGAGAAAGAGAGTAAGAGTGAAAGTGAGAAAGAGAGAGAGAGAGAGAGTGAGAGAGAGTAAGAGAGTGAAAGAGTGAGAAAGAAAAATAGAAAGAGATACGTTATAGCTTACTTATAGTTTATCGAGAGTACGATAGGATATTTCAGATTATTAATTAAACTTCTAGTTAATCCACGAACACATGGAAGATGAGTAAATACGATTATACAAATTGACGGATTTAAATCATTGAAATATTCAGTTATAAAAAATCAACGAAACGTTAATCTTTCAGTAACTTCTCATATCAATGATACACATTAAAACCAATAGTAGTATATTCCACAGAGCATTATTATAGAATATTATGTTAATATTCCCACCCATTTGTCTTCTTCACTTATACACATATAATTTATACTTGCTTATATTAATAATATATTGAAATATGCATAACAAAGATCTATTATGCATATGTAAAAGATAGTAGTATGTATGTATTGCCACTGAGATATTATGGACAATATTTCAAAATATGTTCTTCATACCGTAGAGTAATAATATAATATTTTCTTTATCTAGAATATTATTTGTTCAATTGCCCAAAATAATACTTCCTCCAGTCTGTAAATTGTGTGCTTCAGTTTTGATGCATAAGATATTTTTATATGCATTTCTCCTCCTCCTATTCCTCCTCTTCTTCCTCCTTCCCCTCATATCCACTAATTTATTTTCCTATGTATGAATGTATGTACGCATTTTATTGATACATTGCATTCATAAAATATGTTATCTATATATATATATATATATATATCAATATATATTTATATATATTTATATATATCGTAAACAAGAATAGATCTCTCACTATTCATTGAGAAACTTCCATTTCAATTGCATATTAAATTAATCTTACACAAGGATAAAGAATTAGTATAAGAAGCACCAACATTTAACATTATTATGATAATAAGATTTCAAATATTCTTGAAATTGTATAAATATTTTGATTAGCTATTTAGAAATTCAAATACACCGTAGTATCTATCATTGATAAAATGAACGTCAAAAAACAATATACATATATCTGTATATATATATATATACAGATTTTACAGACATATAAGATAATTATTCTTGCAAGTATTCAAGCACACAATAATATGCTTATTTTTACTACTTTCATACCGCATGCAACATTATTACTCACTTTGACGTCATCACAATTTAAATACAATATATATATATATATATACTTTAAGATTTTCACGCACTATTTTTCTTCATCGAATTCACTGGAAAATAAGAAATTTTCTGTGCAATGTACAATCGTAAAACTAAAATCAAACTACTCTTTTAAATAGAGCTAAAAAATAAATCACACCGAAGAAAACTGTATCAACATTTGTTGGAATGTCGTAGTCCCGACAGTAGTAGACATTTGACTAATACTGTTAAACAAAGCTTCTGCCTGGAGGTTCTCAGGCAATCTGGTAAGAAATTGCGCTCCGTGTACAAAGTCTAATTTCAACAATTCTTCTTGATACAAATGTAATACGCCAAGGGCTGTTCTAAAAAGGAACTCTTCGCCGTCTCTTAGGAATACATCCCAGATCCTGCATGCGACATCGAGAGGCATTGCTTTGGCATATATAGTATACAACCAATCTAACAGGTACAGGTCCGGACTAAGACCAGCTACTGTGAAATGAGAAAATATTTTTGGCAGCTTATGTGCAAGCGCGCTCGAATATACCTTGTAATACACATTCATTCTTTTTTGGTCCAAGGTAAAGGCGGCTCTGTGACAAGGATGATTCAAGAGATTAGCAAAGCAGGCAAAGGCATCCGAGGGTTCCATATTTAATGATAATACAGCACCCACAAAACTCATTCCTTGCACATAGCCAACATCTGGTCTATAAACGGCATAGGCTGCCAAAATACCTTGAAGGCTATCTGATAATGGTCCACCTTCTTGAAAGACACATAAGGTAGGAAAGGTACGAGATACATCTAATTTGATCGCTGCTAACGATTCATTCGTAGGACTAGACATTGCTCTGTCCAAGCAAAGATTATACAAATGTGGTGTTATGTTTAATCTATTCTCAATAGCCAATTTCCATACTCTTCCTCGTACGCTTGGTGGCAAACCACGCCACCATAATTCGCGTACTTTTTTTGTATCTTTAACGTTTTCAAATTTAGGTATAACATGAATGTTCCATGTATTGGAATCTTCTGCTAATCTTTCTTCTTCTTTAATCTGTTGTTCTCTCTGTTGTTTACGTTCTTTCTCTTCGCGTAACTCTCTCTTACGTGCAGCTTCTAAAATTGCAGTATATTGCTTACGATGACGTTGTTCCTCCAAAGCATTCTTTGCGGGTAAGTTTGCTGGTCTTGGTTGCTGTATTAGAGCTAAACTTCCTCCTACTTTATCGATATTTCTTGATGGGCTACCCGTAGGAGTAGATTGCTGAGAACCTTTATTTTTCCAAGAAAATACATTTTTGGCAAACAATGTGTTTAATCCCCAGCGCTTAGATTTTTCTTGTTTATCTACAACAATGTGTTGCTCGTCTGATCCTAAGAAACTTCCAGAAGGTGATACTTCACTAAGGGAAGACACTGTACTGCTACATGAACGAGGTAAACTGTTTCTAGGACTACTATTCGCACTGCCACTTTCAAGTTTTGTATATTTATCTCCATCGATCTTAGACACTATACTCGCTGACAATTCTTTCCCATTACATGGAGATTCTAGATATTGAGATTTACAATCATATTGCGTATCGTTATCTTCCATAGAATATATCTGTTTGGTAGTAGGATTATAAGCCAAAGACATACTTTCCAAGGCATGACTGAGACTAGTTCCTGCCACTCCGACAGAAACTACATTACCAGCGTCATACCATTTATTCTCACGAATGTGTACGCATAAAGCTTTAGTCTTAACTGCTGGCATAGTAACTACATCGCATGCCAAAGCCTCATTTACGTTCACACTGTTGCAACTTACAGAATCACCGTTCAATGATACTAATTGCTGTTTGCCTATTTTAGGAGCAATGTTATTGGCAATGTAACAATTGGAATCACGTCCAGCTACTTTTAAAACATGATAGTTATTGGATGGATTGTTATAACGTGATATTAAATATGAACCAGTCTTTTCAGAGCCAACGGACTGACCATTACTCCCATTTAAATGTTGAGGTACAGGAGTCTTCATGGCTGACAGGTTTGCCCTAACCTTATCAACTGGTAGATAATCTTCTGGACAACCCATTCACACGACAAGTCATTGAATATGGAACTCCTTAATTTCTGTTTCTGCATTCTCTTTAATCGTTTAATTTATTTCCGTAGTCATAGCATTGATATATTATAACTGGTAACAAACCTTTCATTTGTAGATCCATTCGACTTGGCAACACCCAATATACTATCTGTCATAACTTATGTTATACTTCTGTTAACAGCTGTTACATTGCAACTTTCGTACCAACGTGTACCATTTCATTCGATTATATATCTTTATGTATTATACTAATTATATTAAATCGATGATTGGCCCAATTAAATCATGGATATAAATACTAAGTGAAGAAATAGAGTTAAATTGTTGGTAGAACAGCATATATTGATGACGATCACTACCTGTCCGTAAACTACATTTCTCTTTATGCCGTATCTTTAATACTTACGGTCATTGGACAGAATATCTGTTGATTATTGAGAACGATGGCAAAGATTAAAGTCTCCAATGCATATGCGCCATATTGGATAAATGCATCTGTTAAATCTTAACCTTACAAATTCTGTACGATCAACGTTTTGATTGGTCCATATTTCGTTTATATTTTTTTATATATAAATATACATTTTTATTTATATTTATTTATGTTTATAGATAATACTATAATATGATCATGTATATATTTTTTAATATATTTATTTGTTATTGTAGTTTTATCTACCTTGTATGACATGTGCATTCAAAAAAGCATATACGTGTAAATGACAGTCATTACAATTTTATCGCGTAGTATCCTTTAAAATAATTGTGTATATATAATTTGTAGTAATGAAACCGATAATATATTGTACATAATGATATATGTTAGAATAATCTAACAAATATGTTTAAACGAACTGATAAAGATGATAACAGTCATTCTATGGTACCAGCGAAACGTTTCAAATTTGATGGATCTAAAAAATCATCACACCTTTTTGGAGCAAAATCAAAAAATGATTCTTCGAATAAGCAAAATGTACGTGTTGAAGATGTATGGGGAGATGATTTTGCTGAAGAGGAAATCGAGGAAATGGATTTTGTAGCATCTCAGGCATGTTTGAATGATGATAAAGTTTTCATTGACCCTAAAGAAAAACAGACTTCACTTACTGCAAAAGAGAACATGCCATCGACAAGTAAACACATTTTCTATCCAACTAAAACACAGAATCCTACTTTGCATGATTTAACATTTACACAAAACAACGATTATTCTAATTTCGAAAAGAAATTACTTTCCAAACAAAATTATAACTCGACATTTCAAGTGAATAAAAATATTAGTCAATCCGATGATAGTAAAGATAAAAATTTAGAAAAAGAATTGAATAAATTAAAGACGGAAAGAGATAAGTTATTAAACGACTTCATAATGAAAGAGGGAGAAACGGTTTTCTTACGAAATCAATTACAAATGACGCAAATGCGTATAGAAAATGATAAAATAGAAAAAATGCATTTGATCGAAGAACAATCCAAGAAACATAGAACAGAAATTGATCAAATAATTAAAGAAAAAGAAGATTTAAAAACTCAGCTTGAATTAAAAGCTTTTGAGATAGAAAAACTTTTGGAGCGATGTAAGCTGTTGGAATCTAGAAATATTAAATTCATAGAACCGCATGCAACTAGCATGATGTCGCCAGATGTTGATCATAAAATTGATACCATGAATCGTTCAAACTTTCCTACTAAGTACACAGACAGAAAAGATGTTAATGTTCAAACTAATATCTGTGATAGAAAGAGTAATAATTTAAAGACATCGGTAGTTCATTATCCTCTATTAAAAATACCAGCTGAAATTTTCAAGCCTTCGTTACCAGAAAAATCTGTAGTTGAAATTAAAGTTACAGAAAAAACTGGAAAACAAAATTTACCCATTTTACAAGATGAGCAAACGTTTCGAATTTTTGAGAATCCCGATCTGGTAAAGCCTATAATCACTATGATAAATGGTAAAAAATTATCTTTAGAATTTGTCTTGCCTGATATTGGTTTAATCAAAAATAAGGTAAGCACAGAATTAAATTCTGATACCTGTATACCTATTATCAATAAGCTAGTATCGACTTCAAGGGAATTGATCATAAATATGATAGTCGTTCTGCAAACTATTTTGCAAGCTATGAAAAATGATGACATTAGAGATATGAATGATGTATATTTTTCTGATCTTTACAAAATGCCAATTTATTATACCAAATCTGTGTGCGATGCAAATGCATGGCACGAAAATGAACGTGGAATAGAAGCTAGAAGGATTTTGGGTATTTTATCATATATTGCATCCGAATCGTTATATCTCAGTAAATATGTAGCAGGAAAAACATCATTATTTGTGGACAAAGATAAATCTTACAAGGAGTATTCACAATATATGATACGTTATAATTCTTGGGATAAAAAAGATAAAAAGTTTGAAATGTTGGAGATGATTTTACAACTTGTAATTTTAATAGGACAAGTAAGAAGATCTCATCAATTCAGTGGTCTTATAAGTGCGATTGCAGATCTCTTATGTAACGTAGAGAAAACAATAGGATATTGCGAGAAAGGAATAGATTTAATTTTTGAAATATTCAAAGAGTTGGTATTTTCAAGACCTCTATCTCTTTGCTATATTCCAATAACTAAAGTGATGATGACTTTTATCAAACATTCAACATTTGCTAAAAAGATTTGCAAGGATACACATACTTCAGTAAAAATCTGGAAAGGTGTTCCACACTTTACGCCAGATGCTTGTCTCTTGAGAATATTTATAATACAAGTTGAAAATTTTCATTTTGATCTTGTAACTACCATTAAAATAACGCATTCATTATTATTATTTATTAAAGTTGCATTGCACATGAATGTTCTTCTTATAAAAAATGGTAATCCTAAATCTTGTGATTGTTGTATGAAACTTTTAAGATTTGTCATCAAAATGTTATGTCGATGCTCAACAGTGTCTTTAAATAACGTACAATTTCAGTACAAGCAATGCATATTCAACGACGACTTTTTTGTTCTGAATACAAATAACGATTTCATGGACAAATTCAATAAACAATATATACATAGTACTCAATTAAAGAAATATGGTATAAAAGAATATATGAAGCAAATGAATCCAAATGATCTATTGGACCAGAATTATTGGACTAATATAAATAAGAAACAATTAAATACAATGAGAGAAGGGATAACATTTTTACGATATTTGGCGACACGTGACCCAGATTTTATTATACGAATTTCTGACATAGAAGATTCTTTTCATTTATTTATGCACAATATTAACAAGTTCGACAATTTAATATTACACGAGAACGATCAAGAATCTTTAAATTTCATCAAATCGACATTTGTATTCGACAAAGCATTACTACATGAAAGTCAGAAAAATAAAAATAAAATAGATTTGAATCGTTTGGGTATCACCAAAGATTTTCGTAAAAGATCATCTGATTTCTCTTTCCAAAATATACGAAAGGATAACAGTCAAGAGGATTATAGGAATATATTTGCAGCCTATAAAAATTTGTTCAATAGCTGAAAAAATAAAAATCATTGAAATCATTATATGGAACGAGAAGAAAATTTAATATTTTAATGTAACATAATTCTAATATATTAAACAAATTTCTTCTATGTTCCAATATTTTTTCTCTCCTATCCTACTTGTTCTAATTTTATTATTTCTTAAACTCATATTGTTTTGATCAAACGAGAATAGCGATTTTTATTTTTTATTTAATTTTTCCATACCTTTAAAAATTAATTTTCTTATATTATTCTCACTTATTATATTTAATTAACTTAAATATTGTAAATAAATAAAATTGTTTAACGCACGATAAAAGAAAGCCGATATTTTTAAATTGTGCTTAAAAAATAGTGTTTAAACTTTTCGTTACTAGCGACCCATATTAGGGTCGTACCATATGACGTTACGAATATACGAGCGAATTTATATGAAGCGATACTTGCGCAAAAGTATGTTCTAATGAAAGGTTTAATATTGCAAGCGTAACCATTGGTTGTAAATTAAAATTTCTTTTTTTTTTCGTAATACAGAAGGATTAGTATTGGCCAACAGAAGAACTGTAATTATTCAATTACAATTTAGTTTTCTAGTAAAGATGGAAATAACATTATGGCAGTAATTTCATGGAATTGCGCTAAAAAAAAACACTAGAATCAGTGTGGGCTACATGCTGTGTAACGTATAAAACAGCTGATCACTGAGAGTAGTAAGAAAAAAAAGAAAATCTATATTATAATTGGAAGACTATTAAAAAGTAGGTTAAAAAAAGGTCATTCGAGAAACACAATATTGTAGCCGCAATATTTTACATAAAATTTACTTATCAACCAATATAAAATTATCAAAGTGTGAGTTTTCTGATATAACAGATGTTTGTTGAGAGAAATGTCACAAATTGATATACAGGATCTATTTGATACAAGCAGGTGAGATAACCAGCTGTTTATCCACGTTACATTGTTCCTGTTACTCTACTACTTCTAATTAATGATAATTGCTTTTTTGGAATAAAATATAACAATATAAATATAATTCTGTAACGGATATATTTTAAACTATACGTTACCAATGAGTTTTGAAAATACCTTCTGTTGTACTTTAACATCCGACTAACCTACCAATAACATGACTTATATTCATTTACTTAAAATATTGATATTTCTAATTGTTTAAAATCAAAAGATAAATCAAAATGAACTTTCTTATATAAATTTAATTAATATTAAACGATAATATATTTTCTGTAATGAATTAATGAATTTATATATTCTATAGGTTTTCCAGTGGCTGGAACCGTCTATCTTTAATATTATATGTACCAGTGGGTATAATTCTTGTATTAGTAAGACTCTTGGTTAGCCTGCATCTTTGGTTCCTTGCGTTGTTATTACCAGACTGCAACATACTTCGTACATATTTACATCACTGTCTTAGTTTTGTGTTTGGCATTATTGTAAAAGTAGATCCAGAAGGAGAGTCCAGGGACAAACAATCGAGGATTATAATAACTAATAATGTATCAGTTTTGGATCATTTTGCTTTGCATCGAGCGATGCAAACATTAACGCCTACTGCATGGGAAATACCTAATGCCTTGAGTCATGCATTGGGATTACAAGAAATGAATATGAGTAATACGGGAACTCTAATCACTAATATAAGACAATTTCTTTCAACTACTCACTGCAATATTGCACTCCAGCCTGAATTTAGTACGACTAACAGCCGTGTTGCATTATTGCAATTCAATTCATGGCCCTTTATTATAGAAACTTCCGTTCAACCTGTTGCTATTAAGGTAACAAGACCAGCGATAACACCCGTACATATTACATCGCTAGCGTCTACATGGTGGACGGATGTTTTTTGGTTTATGTTCGTCCCCTATACAGTTTTTATCTTGAAGTACCTGAAAATTAAAAGAAATACGGATCATAAATTGTTAGCAAGACAAGTAGAATATGATATAGCTAATGCTTTAGGACTTACTCCAAGTTCTCATACTGTATCGGATAAAACAGAATATGAAAAGCGTTGCATCATGGAAAAAGGACATACCAGAATACTTCCTGCAAGAGAATCGTCAAATATACAAGTTTTTCGTAATTTACAAATGCAAGCAATGGCAAGACAGGTCAATGAAGTGCTTCCATTCGTTCCACATAATGTGATACTGCGTGATCTTTGTAAGTAAATTCTCTCTTTCTCCATATATATGCTTGTTTATTTTTAATTAATATTCATTAATAACATATATGAAATAATATTGTTTTAGTAAAAACCAGAAATGTTGATGTCACTATTGCCAATATTCTTGATGGCGTAGTTGCTTATACTCCTGAACCTAATTCTCAAACTGCTACGTCTGTGGCTTCGGCAAGCAAAACACAAACAAGCGTAACAAAAGATAACAGTTGCCTTGGTACTTCTTCATTCCAAGAAAGGAAAGCACAGATGATCAAAGAAGCTAGGGAAAGGTATATTCAAAAATTTGGACTTAACAATTGCTGACAGTCTTACTCGTCTTTTATCATAATCATAATATTATCATTAAGAATAAATATATAATTGATGTTTTACTGCATATGTATTTACGATTATGTCACATGAATATAATTTTATTTCTAAAAAATTGTGTTACTTATTATACATACATATATATTATATATTATGTATCATATATATATATATAACCTTCCGTTTTAACAATTCTTGGAATTAGCTTATTTTTCGAGGGACTGTACAAAATATTACAGATTAAATGTCAAATATAGCAGTCTTTCATTATGTATAAATTCAATGATTTAGACTAATCTTGACTTAGTCATACATATGAGAATAATATTCCTGATAAACTTGAATATAAGCTTCTTTTTCCGTGGGTGTCATCTCTGCTATTAGTGTATCATTAACATCTGTGATAGCAACACTTTTTCCAGCCACACTAACTGTCGGTACTAAATCGTCATCATCAGAATCCATAGTTTCTACTTCACCTAAATAATATTAATAAATGTTTTAATATATATTGCTAAATATTGTAAATAATATAATATACTGCTTTGCTATGTATACACTACATACCTGTATCCATAGTTTGCATGTCATTAATTTCTTCATTATCGCTACTATCGCTGGATTCTTGAGGTAGTACTGCTTTAATAGCAGATGTTGTAGAATTGGTCCCACCTTTCTTTTCATGTGCCAATAAAACTGACATAATATCTTCGCCTTGCTTGGTATTTGTAGTAATAATATTTGTGGCAGTGGCAGCTGCTTTATCCAAAATTGTTTCTTGCGTATTTATTCCATCGGCTTGAGAACCATCGGCATTAATAACAGTACTTTCCATCATCCAAATAGGTCTTTCTTTTCTACGATTAGCTGCGTTATCTTCGGAAGATTCGTCTCCAATGGTAACATCAACTCTTGTATCTTCTACCATAAAACCAGACGTTCTTGTAGCTTCACCAGACCATTGTTCATTAGGTGCCCTAAGGTTGCTTGGTTTCCTTGTATCAATACTGTAGAAAATAAATTAATGATAGAAAATATAAATGTACAGATATATCGTCTAATGTTTAATATATACCCTCGAATAGTATTAATATCCACTGGCTCGGGTTCTAATATCTCAGGTGCCAATTTGATACCTTCCACTGCCCTCAATAAAATATACAAAGGTTCCAATTGTTCGTTAAATTTGGCTAATAATAATCTAGAATCTTTTTTTGGTAGAGCAGATTGATCCTCTTCTACTACTTCTCGACAAAATGTGCATCTAAATTCGCCAGTCGACATGTCGAACAATTGATCAGCCTAAATCAACAAAAATATTTTTATTTACAACAATCAAACTTTCCATCACATTAATTTAACTTACTTCGAGATCTGTAAACGTTTTTAAACAATTTGTACATTTGAAACTAGCTCTACTAGTTGCATCTCGTTCCTCAGTTTCCATTCTTTTTCTCATTAAATCCAACTTATATTTGACCACGTTAACAAATGTCTGAAATCATTTAACAATTTTTGTATTTACATTCGCAAACTATATATAACAATGTTACTAATCATAGAGATTACGTTTTCTTATCATATGTTTTATTTACTTACTTTATAATTAATAAAATAGTAATTGACTTTCTGAGCTTTCCCATCAAATCCAGTTTCCATTTTCAATCTAACTTGTATAAATTTATCATTGCGTAAAGTAGATATTCTTGCCCTTAACATTTTACGTTCAAATTTTAACAGTTCACAAATATCATCCTCTTTCATACCTATTTGAATTGAACTTGATTAGGAATATCAAACTATCTTAAAAAATAGAGTACATTTTTAAAACAGACAAAATATTATTGTCCATGTACTGACCCAGAAAATACTTACAAGGATTTCTTACTAACATGTCCACGATCAAAGCATCTTCTATGGTATAAAAGCCACGTACAACGAGACGAGCTAGTTGCTTTAAACTACTTGGAACTTCTGTAACAACTTTTTCTTCTCCGCTCATTTTATTTCTTTATTATATATGACCATATAGCAATAATATATAAAACTAAAATTGGTACATACAATTATTCCGTCAATAAAATATTATTTTTTAATAAGACTGCAAGAAAAAATAAAATTATAAACTGTAAATAAAATCATTTCTATTATCAAATACATGAATTAGTTTTATTTAATATTTTAAAATCACAATCTAAATCAAATTAGTATTTTGCTCTAACCTCTAAAATTATTTAGATATTCAATAATTATATCGTACAATGCATTTATAATTGCAATATAATTAAATAGAAAATGAGATCTTTTCAACTACAAATATAAATAAATATAATAAAACAATCTTGTGAATCATAATTATAATTATACAAAAAACAAACTATCGTGTAACACCACTTAACGTGAGACTTGTTTGTGTGTCGTTTAAAGAGCTCGTAGTTTGTTACCATCTGTACCGTACTATCAATGCCATCTATCGAGTTAAATCACAGTAACATATTTATTACAAAGTAACCTATAATAAATAGTAATTGTTATAAACTATTAATGGCAGCAATAGATAAAGTTAAAATTATTGTAGTTGGTGATTCTGGTATGTAAATCGAATAATCTTGACAATATTTACTTTTATTAATTCAGTATAGTGAAAATAAAAAATGTAATAGTACTTTTAACAAATGTACTTTCTTATGCAAAGTATAATTTGCAATATTCTGGTTGTATATTTTACAATTAGATAAGTATATTAATTTTATTATTGCTTATATTTTAATTTAATAAATGCTATTATATCTTTCTATAAATCATTTTTCTATGCAGGTGTTGGTAAAACATCGTTAACTCATCTCATATGCCATCAACAACCGATCAGTAATCCTTCCTGGACGATAGGTTGTTCTGTTGAAGTGAAATTGCATGAATACAAAGAAGGCACACCTAATCAAAGAAGATATTTTATTGAACTGTGGGATATAGGTGGAAGTCAAAATCATAAAAATACAAGATCTGTCTTTTACAATCCTACAAATGGTAGGGGATAAATAACAAAAATGTTCTACGCTACATGAATATTTATTTTCAATGCTTATCAAATTTGTAAATTTCTTTGGTAGGTATAATACTGGTCCATGATTTAACAAACCGTAAATCGCAACAAAATTTACAAAAATGGTTGCAAGAGGCATTGAGCAAAGACGGAAGTTATTCTAAATCAAAATCGTTTGATGATTTTGATCCTGAAAAGTTTGTAGGATCGACTCAAGTAAATATAGAATTGAAACAACGCTTAAGTATATTTTTAATTGATATGAATATAATTGAATATTAATTTCAGATACCGATATTAGTTATCGGTACAAAATTAGATTTAGTATCGGAAGTAAGATCAAACATGCAGAGACGTACTTCGACTATTGCCGAAGAATGTGGAGCGGATGAAATATTTTTGGTATGTTGATGTTTCACATATTTTAATATTTCTAACTAAAAAGATATTTTATTAATAGGACTGTTGCCAAGTAAGAGCATTAGCTGCTGGTTCTAGTTCGTCTGTAAAACTCAGCAGATTTTTTGACAAAGTCATTGAAAGGCGTTACTATGCTACTAGAGAAGGAAGTAGTTTAGACAAACGAAGAATGAACACCTATACTTCAACGTACAATCCAAAGCTTTATCATAATGACTAAAACTATAGTTTCTTAACCATTTAAATTCCAGAAGTTTTTAAAATATCATGTAGATAAATGATAAGTGAGGTAATAATGTATCAATTGTATATTACGTTTTAATAACGTGACTCTTTTCAATAAGAAATTTGAATAGCGTGATCACTGGGATTTAAATGGTTATTCTAAAGAAATATTATTTTATTAAAAATACTTCATTTTTATTAAAATTAACATATTATACTAAGGGATATTCTTAAATCTAAGGGATATTGTTAAATCTTGGATAAATATTATTTTATAAATATTGTATTAATATTGATTTTTTACTAAAATATACGCGTTAATAAGTTCGTATAAGTGACGAGGTTACGATTGGGTGGACGCCAGCTACTTGTCTTTCTATCTATATCACACGGATTTAGTCCATCGTATTTTAACACACATAAATCCTTATTTAATTACTTAATTTTTTTCAGATTTGTTATTCTCTTTTAACGATTAATGAAAAAAATTTGATTATCTATGCAGGTACAAAAATTATTAATAAACATATATATATTTTTTAAAAACAAGTCAAAAAACGATGTATCTAAATACGGTAACAGGAAATGACATTGACTTGAAGGATGATGACCATGCACTTCCTTTTTCAACGTGCAAGTAAGTGATATATACTTCTACTCGTGGGTGCAATAAAACGTGAACAAAACGTCATCATTTTAAACATCTTCATTTTTTTTTAACCTCCATTACGTCATACTGGTACCATGCAAGAGATAAAAATTTCAAAATATATTTCCTTTACTTTCAAGAATGACTAATAAGAGGTGTATGCATGAGTTATAAAAAAAGCCGAAGAGATATCGTCGACAGTGAAACTAACGCGTCGAGTTAGATAAGAGAGCGCATAATATTTGATAATTGTCGTGACGTAAATCACCTGACTTATAAACGTGTAGAAACCAAGAAACTTTATTCATTACTTATTATCTTATACGATTTTTATTCGGTTATCTACATTTTGGTATGATATAATATATCTTTTAACATGTGTTTATTGTCCGAGATGTGCTACGTTTCCATATTGATCGCGTTCACAAAGTTAATTGTTTCATTTATTTAGTGCAACGATATTAATAAATACGTTGTGTTAATTATTTTTATAACTTTTACATATTTTCTACGATCATATACGTGTATTTATGTATATTTCATTGAATAAATTGGATAAGGAAAATCCTATTCTATTTCCTGACTAATTTATTTATACATTCTGTTCACTATTTTACTGAGCATGTGCAATTCATATTTCTCTTGAGAGAGATATATCTCTGTAATGCTGAATGAGACACACAACCACATCGAATATATTTCTTTTTGAGAGAATTATTATAAAAAAGTGAATAGAATATTTGCAAGAAGTTTTCTTTTACCTGCACAAATTTATAATATATTTTTTTCTTTCAGAATAATTATCAACCGCAATGACTAGCCTTCTTGTGAAACAAAATTTTGGTCTAATTAACATTTCACATTTACTCCAACGATCACAACCTGTTTTTTCCTTTCAGTGTTGTGGATATGTTCATGATATTAAATTAAACGTTGCTAATGGTCCTATTAGAGTTTTGAAAGAAAAAGTAACTAAAAATGAATTAATGAACGATGATCATCAGTTAAAAGTAGTTAAAAGCTTACAGAGAATATATGATGAAGTTCATGAATATAAACCAGATCAATTTAATGTATTAGGAAAATGGTTTGGATGGAGAAAAAAGGAAACACCTAAAGGATTGTATATTTATGGTGCTGTCGGCGGTGGTAAAACCATGTTAATGGATCTTTTTTATAATTGTTGTCAGGTATCCTAAGTTAGATTCTAAGTAAGTAATGCATATGGGGAGCCAAAATATGTTCGAGAATCTTACGATAAGGTATGATATTTTTTTCAGTGTTATTCTGTAGTATAAAGGACAAACTGCACAGGAAATATACCTTGTACAGCCAATGGAATATATTATAAAGACAATTATATAAGTGATGTTAAGGTATAATGGCTTTCCATATGCAATACGGAATAAAATTAAACTTTGCTCTAATGTCAAGCAATATTATTACTACCATTGATTATGTCACTCTAGATTGAAAATAAGAAACGAGTACATTTTCATTCCTTCATGCTTGATGTTCACAAAAAAGTTCACGAGGTTAAAAAGACTATAGTGAGAGATACTAATAGTACTAAACTTCAACCGTTTGATCCGATACCACCAGTAGCAGCTGCTATTACAGAAGAAGCTTGGTTACTATGTTTTGATGAATTTCAGGTTTCAATTCGATAATATTTTTTATTGAATGAAAATATGTGCTTGTTTTGTATATTTTCTTATATAATATATTTCAGGTGACAGATATTGCAGATGCAATGATATTAAAACGATTATTTACTGAATTGTTCAATAATGGTGTGATTGTCGTTGCAACAAGCAATAGATCACCTGATGACTTGTACAAGAATGGATTACAAAGAGGAAATTTTGTACCTTTTATTAAAGTCTTAAAAGACCACTGCTTAGTTGAATCGTTAGATTCCGGTGTCGATTACAGGTTGAAGGCTGGATCTGGAGATAACAAAATATATTTTATGTAAGTTAACAAATATCACGCAATTTCAAATACTACGAATAATTAATAGAAAATTATTAATTTATTAAAGAAAAGGAAAAGACGTGGTAAAAGATGTGGACAATGTTTTCAAATATCTATGCTCAAAGGAAAACGACATTGTGAGAGCACGCACAATTTCTATAAAAGGTCGTAACGTAAAGTTTCAAAGAACTTGTGGTAGAGTTCTAGACTCAACGTTTGATGAATTATGCGATAGGGTAAACATATCATACTTTTATTTAAATAAATATGCATCATTTTTGATTAATATATTTTTTTAGCCTCTTGGTGCTAGTGATTACTTGGAACTAAGTCAAGTTTTTCATACGATAATAATAAGAGATGTTCCGCAACTAAATCTTCGATTAAAATCTCAAGCAAGAAGATTTATTACTCTGATCGATACCTTGTATGATAGCAAGGTAATTTTAAATGATTTTAATAGCTAATGTTTTGCTACATTAAATTAGCATAGAAAAATATACTAATTAATTGTAGGTAAGAGTTGTAATATCTGCCGCAGTACCACATACACAATTATTTTTACCAGAAGGCGATAGCGAATATACAGATGAAAAACGAATGTTAATGGACGATTTAAAGATCTCGCACGATTCCGTAAGTGTAAAATATTCGACAAGATAGAAAAGGCTTTGCAATAATAATAAATATTTTTAGGCCGATCATAAGTCTAATATTTTTACTGGCGAAGAAGAACTTTTTGCTTTTGATCGTACTATATCCCGATTATCTGAAATGCAAACAACTCAATATTGGGAACGATGGGAACAACATAGATAATGATAGTATTGCTTTAGTACAAATTAGTTTGGTAGTATATTTGATAGTATTTCGTTGAAACTAACTATAGTTCAAATTATTAATATATTGTACTTTGTATTGAATTACTTAATGGTACCTGTTTTACAGAAAATTTTGTTAACGTTATAATTAACTGAAAGTTCAAGTAGATTTTACTCCAATTTATTTATGTATTATTTATTTTTATTTTATAATTATATATTTATGTATATAAATATATGTACGTAGTTGAACGTTACAAAGATTGTTAAAAAGAATGTTCAAATGATTTAATTTTATTTTTTTATCGACCATTATATTTGGATGAACAGATTTTTAATCGAAATTCTTAGACGTCTTTATATTTCTGTTTAATTATTTAATATAATAAATGAAATTAATATTTATTATTTTATTAAAATAATACACAACAAATATTTGGTTACTTACTTATGATCGTAATGACCTTATTTTGACAAGCCACCCGCCTTCTGTCATGACCTTGTCAGTGATTGTCGAACCTAAAGTAGTTCTTTCATTGGTATGGTATTATTACACCAAACGGACAACTGTTATTGGTTAATTAAAACGTATTAAAAGATGAAATGTAAATATTATGGAAATAGTATAAATTATAAAAGGATAGATAATTTATACATAAATGCATATGCATTGAACTCGATAAAAACAAATTGGCGGGAAAAACTTATGCAAAGAAAATTTTTATGTACATTATTTTATATATTAACTTTTAAATAATAAATTATTTTTATATTTTTCAATTAAAAATAAACCTGAAGTAAAGAAACAAAAGAAATTGCAACTTATAATATGAAGGGAAACAAACCTTTATTTCTACCAATTGATAAGATTTATCTTTTATTCGTATATGTACTATCCTAACCGAAAACATTTATTACTTTCTATGTTTTTTTTAAATTGTAAAATTCAAGCATCATGAATTATTTTTTCAAATGTTAGTAAAAGCAGATAATATTAATATGTATGATATTGATAATAAGGTCGAGAAATATTTAGAGTACATAAATAATTACAATAGATAGTGAGAAATATCGATATATAGAATAGATCATTTTCTAAATTTTACAAATTTGATGAACATCTTATTTTAAACGATTATAAAAATATCCAAAAATATGGAAAAGGACGCATATTGTTCTGGTAAATAATTAAATAGATTCAATATTTAAATATTTTCTCAATATTTAAATATCTCTTTTTGCTGGGTAGATCTATTAAATACTTTTATCGATGAGTTGGAAATTGAAAAAAAAGTAAACCATATAAAAGAAGCAGCAAAGTCTCTAAATGAAACTGATAAAGTTCGTACATTACTTAAAGCAATTACTTTTATTGATTTAACTTCCTTGGGAGGCAATGACACAAGTGCTACTATTAAAAATTTATGCAAAAAAGTAAGTTGTAATATATGATTTTATGCAAATATAATAATAAATTATTTATTTATTTGTATTATCTTTGTAGGCTTTAAATCCTATCAGTGAAGTGAAATATGATTGGAATGGACTGCTACATACAGCAGCTGTATGTGTTTATCCGTTAAGAATACAAGATGCTGTATATACATTAAATAATGTTGAAACAAAGCATAACATTTCTGTAGCTACCGGTAATTTTATCCTATTTATAATATCATATAATTCTATTTAAAAAAAAACATTATTATCTAATAATTAAATTTGTAAGTAGTAGCCGCAGGCTTTCCCTCTGGTCAATATCCTCTACAAACACGTCTTGAAGAAATCCATTATTCGGTGCATACCGGAGCTAAGGAAATAGACATTGTAATTAATCGACCATTGGCTTTGGAACAAAAATGGAAACAACTATACTATGAATTAACATCTATGCGCAAAGCATGTGATTCCAAATGCATGAAAACAATACTTGCTGTAGGAGAATTATCTGATTATTATAATATATATAAAGCATCAATGATAGCTATGATGGCTGGAAGTGATTTTATTAAAACATCTACCGGAAAGGAAACTGTTAATGCCACGTTACCTTTTGGTATAGTTATGTGTAAAGCTATAAAAGAATACTATGCAAAAACAGGAAGAAAGGTAAGCAGACTGATTATTTAATGAAATATTTATGCTCTCCAACGATATGATTGTATTAATTTTATTATTTGTTCGTATTAAAATATATAGGTTGGATTTAAACCAGCTGGTGGTATTAAGACAGCATCAGATATCTTAGAATGGATGACATTAGTTAATAAAGAATTGGGTGATTCGTGGTTAGATAAAAAATTATTCAGAATTGGAGCATCTGGTGTACTGGATAGCATTGCTAATGAAATTAAGATGATAAATAGTATATAAATAAATTTATTTTATATTTAATCTATATTAAAACAATGTATAAATAAATTATAATAAAATTAATGACTTTTACTATGTAAAAACAATTTCATAATTTTGGAATAATAGAAATAAATAGAAATAACAACAATCGATAGAAATATAAGAATCGATAAAAATGAAAGAATCGATAGATACGAAAGTCGATTGTAAGAAATCAAGTATCGATTGTTGCCATTTGCATGCAGTTCATCGAGGAATTGAAACACCCGTGCCTTTTTGGTTAAGAATACCAAGATGGTAAGTTAGCAGCTTTACATTATCTGTTTGATATCTGCTTGCATCGAATTTATAATGCGAAATAATCAAAAATTTTCACATGGAGAGTATTGTATATAAATAAGAGGTCATTGAAATTTATAAATTTTATATCTATAGTGAATTGTGTCGAAAGAAATTGAAAAACACTCTTCTGTAAGGCGTGCGGTTTATTTTTTTACATTAAAGATTACAATTTTCTATTGTACAAGGTATTCTTTCTTTTACATTCAATTTTAGATAATTGGATTGCTTCCATGTAACGAAATATTTATAAATAATAATTATTTACTGTTGTAGAAAGTACACATTTTTATTATAACCTAACTAAAGAAATTTACTTATCGTTAAAATTTTTGATTTATATATTTTTGCTAACATATTATACACATTTCTGTTATTGACAATTCTTATTAAATGTTTTTTCTTTTTTTATTTAGGCTCGCGGTCCTAAGAAGCATTTAAAGCGTCTCAATGCACCTAAAGCATGGATGTTGGACAAATTGGGAGGTGTTTATGCACCTCGTCCATCCACTGGACCACACAAGCTTAGGGAATCGCTTCCTTTGGTTATATTTTTACGTAATAGATTGAAATATGCTTTGACCAACTGCGAAGTTACTAAGATCGTGATGCAACGACTTATCAAAGTTGATGGCAAAGTACGCACAGATCCTAATTATCCTGCTGGTTTTATGGGTAAATAAAACATCATATTTTATTTTTTCATGGCCTTATCGAAGCTGTAGTACTGTTTATGAATAAATACTGCAGTCATAACTGGCCAAAAAATAACCAGGCTCCTTACTTATGGTCACAGGTTGAATAGAAAAAAATATTCTTGCTGTATTACCCAGGAGGAGTACAAATGTTAAATTCATACTTAAGTGTTGCAGTTGTAACAGAAATGTATTAAATTATTGTTTTATTTATTACAGATGTTATAACCATCGAAAAGACTGGTGAATTTTTCCGTTTAATTTATGATGTAAAAGGCCGCTTCACCATTCATCGTATCACTGCGGAAGAAGCCAAGATATTTCCAAAATACTTTTACTAATTTTCTTTCTTTTTCATTTGGATCATTCTTATCCATATATTGTTTTTCTTAATAGTACAAGTTATGCAAAGTAAAGAGAGTCCAAACCGGTCCCAAGGGAATTCCATTCCTTGTTACCCACGATGGAAGAACTATTCGTTATTCTGATCCACTTATCAAAGTGAACGACACTATCCAATTGGACATTGCCAGTGGCAAAATTTTAGATTCTATTCGTTTTGATTCAGGTAAATATTTATCATCAATATATTAACGTGAGAGATGTTAGTTATAAGAATCTATCTTGGACATTGAAAATTATTTATTCTTCTTTACATGTAGGTAATTTGTGTATGATCACTGGAAGAAGGAATTTAGGTCGTGTGCGAACAGTCGTTAGTCGCGAACGGCATCCTGAATCTTTTGATATTTGTCATATGAAAGACTCTCAAGGGCACATTTTTACCACCAGGTACGTTAATGCATTTAAATTAATTATTTTAATTTAGCCACGGTTAGAAGCTATTGTATCTGCTATAAGAATATTAGTACTCAACGTGGTCAAATGAAATCTTTTTTTTATGATCACTGATTTGTCCTCACGAATGATACAAATGCACTATGGACCTATTTTATATGTACAATTTCAAATAACGAAGAATTTATTTAGGTTGAACAACGTATTTATCATCGGCAAAGGTCTGAAGGCATATATCAGTTTACCGAGAGATAAAGGTGTCAAGCTTTCCATTGCAGAAGAACGTGACAAGAGATTAGCAGCAAAGGGAGTAAATTAATGTATATATTTAATAAAATACTGGATGAACTAATTTTTGTTGCAATGGTATCTTCTTCCTCCAAAATTGTTTCCTGCATATTTATTCCATCGGCTTTAATAACAATACTTCCATCATCCAAGTAGATTTTTCTTTTCTATGATTTGTTGCATTATTTTTGGAAGATTCATTTGCAATGTTAATATCAACAATTATATTTTCAACTATAAAACTATACGTTCTTTTTGGTTTTTGTAAGACAAAAATTCAACAAAGATATTTTTATTTATAACGATCACGCTTCTTATTATATAAATTTAACTTAGTCCGAGATCTGTAAGCACTTTTAAAACTTTAACGACCGCACGTCTACGCAGTCAAACGTCGTCAGGGGCCGAAAAAATAAAAGAAATAAAAATAGGCAATAATTACCTATAATCAAAGACGTGACAATGAAATATGAAGTAAATAGCAGTATCCACAATTGTTAACATTTAAAAATTATCACACAAAGAGTGTGGTAATCAAAGATTTTCACATGGAGAGTATTGTGTATAAATAAGAGGTCATTGAAATTTATAAATTTTATATCTATAGTGAATTGTGTCGAAAGAAATTGAAAAACACTCTTCAGTTAGGCGTGCGGTTTATTTTTTTACATTAAAGATTACAATTTTCTATTGTACAAGGTATTCTTTCTTTTACATTCAATTTTAGATGATTGGATTGCTTCCATGTAACGAAATATTTATAGAAAATAATTATTTACTGTTGTAGAAAGTACACATTTTTATAATAACCTAACTAAAGAAATTTACTTATCGTTAAAATTTTTGATTTATATATTTTTGCTAACATATTATACACATTTCTGTTATTGACAATTCTTATTAAATGTTTTTTCTTTTTTTATTTAGGCTCGCGGTCCTAAGAAGCATTTAAAGCGTCTCAATGCACCTAAAGCATGGATGTTGGACAATTTGGGAGGTGTTTATGCACCTCGTCCATCCACTAGACCACAAAAGCTTAGGGAATCGCTTCCTTTGATTATATTTTTACGTAATAGATTGAAATATGCTTTGACCAACTGCGAAGTTACTAAGATCGTGATGCAACGACTTATTAAAGTTGATGGCAAATTACTCACAGATCCTAATTATCCTGCTGGTTTTATAGGTAAATAAAACATCATATTTTATTTTTTCATGGCCTTATCGAAGCTGTAGTACTTTTTATGAATAAATACTGCAGTCATAACTGGCCAAAAAATAACCAGGCTCCTTACTTATGGTCGCAGGTTGAATAGAAAGAAATATTCTTGCTGTATTACCCAGGAGGAGTACAAATGTTAAATTCATACTTAAGTGTTGCAGTTGTAACAGAAATGTATTAAATTATTGTTTTATTTATTACAGATGTTATAACCATCGAAAAGACTGGTGAATTTTTCCGTTTAATTTATGATGTAAAAGGCCGCTTCACCATTCATCGTATCACTGCAGAAGAAGCCAAGGTATTTTCAAAATACTTTTACTAATTTTCTTTCTTTTTCATTTGGATCATTCTTATCCATATATTGTTTTTCTTAATAGTACAAGTTATGCAAAGTAAAGTGAGACCAAACCGGTCCCAAGGGAATTCCATTCCTTGTTACCAACGATGGAAGAACTATTCGTTATCCTGATCCACTTATCAAAGTTAACGACACTATTCAATTGGACATTGCCAGTGGCAAAATTTTAGATTCTATTCGTTTTGATTCAGGTAAATATTTATCATCAATATATTAACGTGAGAGATGTTAGTTATAAGAATCTTTCTTGGACATTGAAAATTATTTATTCTTCTTTACATGTAGGTAATTTGTGTATGATCACTGGAGGAAGGAATTTAGGTCGTGTGGGAACAGTCGTTAGTCGCGAACGGCATCCTGAATCTTTTGATATTTGTCATATGAAAGATTCTCAAGGGCACATTTTTACCACCAGGTACGTTAATGCATTTAAATTAATTATTTTAATTTAGCCACGGTTAGAAGCTATTGTATCTGCTATAAGAATATTAGTACTCAACGTGGTCAAATGAAATCATTTTTTTATGATCACTGATTTGTCCTCACGAATGATACAAATGCACTATGGACCTATTTTATATGTACAATTTCAAATAACGAAGAATTTATTTAGGTTGAACAACGTATTTATCATCGGCAAAGGTCTGAAGGCATATATCAGTTTACCGAGAGATAAAGGTGTCAAGCTTTCCATTGCAGAAGAACGTGACAAGAGATTAGCAGCAAAGGGAGTAAATTAATGTATATTTTTTTACGTGACAAGAGATTAGCAGCAAAGGGACTAAATTAATGTATATATTTAATAAAATACTGGATGAACTGATTTTTGTTGCAATGGTATCTTCTCCCTCCAAAATTGTTTCCTGCATATTTATTCCATCGGCTTTAATAACAATACTTCCATCATCCAAGTAGATTTTTCTTTTCTATGATTTGTTGCATTATTTTTGGAAGATTCATTTGCAATGTTAATATCAACAATTATATTTTCAACTATAAAACTATACGTTCTTTTTGGTTTTTGTAAGACAAAAATTCAACAAAGATATTTTTATTTATAACGATCACGCTTCCTTTTATTTAAATTTAACTTAATTCAAGATCTGTAAGCACTTTTAAAACTTTAACGACCGCACGTCTACGCAGTCAAACGTCGTCAGGGGCCGAAAAAAAAAAGAAAAAAAAATAGGTAATAATTACCTATAATCAAAGACGTGACAATGAAATATGAAGCCAATAGCAGTATCCACAATTGTTTACATTTATAAATTATCACACAAAGAGTGTGGTACTGGCTAAAAACCTTCGGCGGTAGTATCACACAGATTTTGTGTGAGCGGTCGTTAAAGTGTTAAACAATTTGTACATTTTAAATTAGTTCTACTAGTTGCATATTTACTTTGTTAAAACAATTTTATATAATTTCGGAATAACAAAAATAAATTTAAATAAAAATAATATCGATAGATGAGAGAATCGATAGTTTATAATCGAATATCGTTTGTTATCATCATACCTGCACTATGTAGGGAACTTTAGTTATAAGAGTAAAGTCCCTAGGAAGAAATTTCTAGGTACAAAGAGTCTTCAAAGAAGCCATGTGGCTTTTTAGGATCGGACAATAGGAATCAGAACGTTTTGTTGGAAACTTGTTGGTGTTTTCAAATGGATTCTTGTAGCTTCATCGAGTAATTGAACTACCTGTACCTTTTTGGTTAAGAATACCAAGATGGTAAGTTAGCTTTACATTATCTGTTTGATATCTGCTTGCATCGAATTTATAATGCGAAATAATCAAAAATTTTCACATGGAGAGTATTGTATATAAATAAGAGGTCATTGAAATTTATAAATTTTATATCTATAGTGAATTGTGTCGAAAGAAATTGAAAAACACTCTTCAGTTAGGCGTGCGGTTTATTTTTTTACATTAAAGATTACAATTTTCTATTGTACAAGGTATTCTTTCTTTTACATTCAATTTTAGATGATTGGATTGCTTCCATGTAACGAAATATTTATAAAAAATAATTATTTACTGTTGTAGAAAGTACACATTTTTATAATAACCTAACTAAAGAAATTTACTTATCGTTAAAATTTTTGATTTATATATTTTTGCTAACATATTATACACATTTCTGTTATTGACAATTCTTATTAAATGTTTTTTCTTTTTTTATTTAGGCTCGCGGTCCTAAGAAGCATTTAAAGCGTCTCAATGCACCTAAAGCATGGATGTTGGACAATTTGGGAGGTGTTTATGCACCTCATCCATCCACTAGACCACAAAAGCTTAGGGAATCGCTTCCTTTGATTATATTTTTACGTAATAGATTGAAATATGCTTTGACCAACTGCGAAGTTACTAAGATCGTGATGCAACCACTTATTAAAGTTGATGGCAAATTACTCACAGATCCTAATTATCCTGCTGGTTTTATGGGTAAATAAAACATCATATTTTATTTTTTCATGGCCTTATCGAAGCTGTAGTACTTTTTATGAATAAATACTGCAGTCATAACTGGCCAAAAAATAACCAGGCTCCTTACTTATGGTCGCAGGTTGAATAGAAAGAAATATTCTTGCTGTATTACCCAGGAGGAGTACAAATGTTATATTCATACTTAAGTGTTGCAGTTGTAACAGAAATGTATTAAATTATTGTTTTATTTATTACAGATGTTATAACCATTGAAAAGACTGGTGAATTTTTCCGTTTAATTTATGATGTAAAAGGCCGCTTCACCATTCATCGTATCACTGCAGAAGAAGCCAAGGTATTTTCAAAATACTTTTACTAATTTTCTTTCTTTTTCATTTGGATCATTCTTATCCATATATTGTTTTTCTTAATAGTACAAGTTATGCAAAGTAAAGAGAGTCCAAACCGGTCCCAAGGGAATTCCATTCCTTGTTACCCACGATGGAAGAACTATTCGGTATCCTGATCCACTTATCAAAGTGAACGACACTATCCAATTGGACATTGCCAGTGGCAAAATTTTAGATTCTATTCGTTTTGATTCAGGTAAATATTTATCATCAATATATTAACGTGAGAGATGTTAGTTATAAGAATTTTTCTTGGACATTGAAAATTATTTATGCTTTTTTACATGTAGGTAATTTGTGTATGATCACTGGAGGAAGGAATTTAGGTCGTGTGGGAACAGTCGTTAGTCGCGAACGGCATCCTGGATCTTTTGATATTTGTCATATGAAAGACTCTCAAGGGCACATTTTTACCACCAGGTACGTTAATGCATTTAAATTAATTATTTTAATTTAGCCACGGTTAGAAGCTATTGTATCTGCTATAAGAATATTAGTACTCAACGTGGTCAAATGAAATCTGTTTTTTATGATCACTGATTTGTCCTCACGAATGATACAAATGCACTATGGACCTATTTTATATGTACAATTTCAAATAACGAAGAATTTATTTAGGTTGAACAACGTATTTATCATCGGCAAAGGTCTGAAGGCATATATCAGTTTACCGAGAGATAAAGGTGTCAAGCTTTCCATTGCAGAAGAACGTGACAAGAGATTAGCAGCAAAGGGAGTAAATTAATGTATATTTTCTTACGTGACAAGAGATTAGCAGCAAAGGGACTAAATTAATGTATATATTTAGTAAAATACTGGATGAACTGATTTTTGTTGCAATGGTATCTTCTCCCTCCAAAATTGTTTCCTGCATATTTATTCCATCGGCTTTAATAACAATACTTCCATCATCCAAGTAGATTTTTCTTTTCTATGATTTGTTGCATTATTTTTGGAAGATTCATTTGCAATGTTAATATCAACAAATATATTTTCAACTATAAAACTATACGTTCTTTTTGGTTTTTATAAGACAAAAATTAACAAAGATATTTTCATTTATAACGATCACGCTTCTTATTATATAAATTTAACTTAGTTCGAGATCTGTAAGGACTTTTAAAACTTTAACGACCGCACGTCTACGCAGTCAAACCCTCGTCAGGGGCCGAAAAAATAAAAGAAATAAAAATAGGCAATAATTACCTATAATCAAAGACGTGACAATGAAATATGAAGCCAATAGCAGTATCCACAATTGTTTACATTTAAAATTATCACACAAAGAGTGTGGTAATCAAAGATTTTCACATGGAGAGTATTGTGTATAAATAAGAGGTCATTGAAATTTATAAATTTTATATCTATAGTGAATTGTGTCGAAAGAAATTGAAAAACACTCTTCAGTTAGGCGTGCGGTTTATTTTTTTACATTTAAGATTACAATTTTCTATTGTACAAGGTATTCTTTCTTTTACATTCAATTTTAGATGATTGGATTGCTGCCATGTAACGAAATATTTATTAATAATAATTATTTACTGTTGTAGAAAGTACACATTTTTATTATAACCTAACTAAAGAAATTTACTTATCGTTAAAATTTTTGATTTATATATTTTTGCTAACATATTATACACATTTCTGTTATTGACAATTCTTATTAAATGTTTTTTCTTTTTTTATTTAGGCTCGCGGTCCTAAGAAGCATTTAAAGCGTCTCAATGCACCTAAAGCATGGATGTTGGACAAATTGGGAGGTGTTTATGCACCTCGTCCATCCACTGGACCACACAAGCTTAGGGAATCGCTTCCTTTGATTATATTTTTACGTAATAGATTGAAATATGCTTTGACCAACTGCGAAGTTACTAAGATCGTGATGCAACCACTTATTAAAGTTGATGGCAAATTACTCACAGATCCTAATTATCCTGCTGGTTTTATGGGTAAATAAAACATCATATTTTATTTTTTCATGGCCTTATCGAAGCTGTAGTACTTTTTATGAATAAATACTGCAGTCATAACTGGCCAAAAAATAACCAGGCTCCTTACTTATGGTCGCAGGTTGAATAGAAAGAAATATTCTTGCTGTATTACCCAGGAGGAGTACAAATGTTAAATTCATACTTAAGTGTTGCAGTTGTAACAGAAATGTATTAAATTATTGTTTTATTTATTACAGATGTTATAACCATCGAAAAGACTGGTGAATTTTTCCGTTTAATTTATGATGTAAAAGGCCGCTTCACCATTCATCGTATCACTGCAGAAGAAGCCAAGATATTTTCAAAATACTTTTACTAATTTTCTTTCTTTTTCATTTGGATCATTCCTATCCATATATTGTTTTTCTTAATAGTACAAGTTATGCAAAGTAAAGTGAGACCAAACCGGTCCCAAGGGAATTCCATTCCTTGTTACCAACGATGGAAGAACTATTCGTTATCCTGATCTACTTATCAAAGTTAACGACACTATTCAATTGGACATTGCCAGTGGCAAAATTTTAGATTCTATTCGTTTTGATTCAGGTAAATATTTATCATCAATATATTAACGTGAGAGATGTTAGTTATAAGAATCTTTCTTGGTCATTGAAAATTATTTATTCTTCTTTACATGTAGGTAATTTGTGTACGATCACTGGAGGAAGGAATTTAGGTCGTGTGGGAACAGTCGTTAGTCGCGAACGGCATCCTGAATCTTTTGATATTTGTCATATGAAAGACTCTCAAGGGCACATTTTTACCACCAGGTACGTTAATGCATTTAAATTAATTATTTTAATTTAGCCACGGTTAGAAGCTATTGTATCTGCTATAAGAATATTAGTACTCAACGTGGTCAAATGAAATCTGTTTTTTATGATCACTGATTTGTCCTCACGAATGATACAAATGCACTATGGACCTATTTTATATGTACAATTTCAAATAAGGAAGAATTTATTTAGGTTGAACAACGTATTTATCATCGGCAAAGGTCTGAAGGCATATATCAGTTTACCGAGAGATAAAGGTGTCAAGCTTTCCATTGCAGAAGAACGTGACAAGAGATTAGCAGCAAAGGGAGTAAATTAATGTATATTTTTTTACGTGATAAGAGATTAGCAGCAAAAAGACTAAATTAATGTATATATTTAATAAAATACTGGATGAACTGATTTTTGTTGCAATGGTATCTTCTCCCTCCAAAATTGTTTCCTGCATATTTATTCCATCGGCTTTAATAACAATACTTCCATCATCCAAGTAGATTTTTCTTTTCTATGATTTGTTGCATTATTTTTGGAAGATTCATTTGCAATGTTAATATCAACAATTATATTTTCAACTATAAAACTATACGTTCTTTTTGGTTTTTGAAAGACAAAAATTAGCAAAGATATTTTTATTTATAACGATCACGCTTCTTATATAAATTTAACTTAGTTCGAGATCTGTAAGCACTTTTAAAACTTTAACGACCGCACGTCTACGCAGTCAAACGTCGTCAGGGGCCGAAAAAATAAAAGAAATAAAATAGGCAATAATTACCTATAATCAAAGACGTGACAATGAAATATGAAGCCAATAGCAGTATCCACAATTGTTTACATTTAAAAATTATCACACATAGAGTGTGGTAATCAAAGATTTTCACATGGAGAGTATTGTGTATAAATAAGAGGTCATTGAAATTTATAAATTTTATATCTATAGTGAATTGTGTTGAAAGAAATTGAAAAACACTCTTCAGTTAGGCGTGCGGTTTATTTTTTTACATTAAAGATTACAATTTTCTATTGTACAAGGTATTCTTTCTTTTACATTCAATTTTAGATGATTGGATTGCTGCCATGTAACGAAATATTTATTAATAATAATTATTTACTGTTGTAGAAAGTACACATTTTTATTATAACCTAACTAAAGAAATTTACTTATCGTTAAAATTTTTGATTTATATATTTTTGCTAACATATTATACACATTTCTGTTATTGACAATTCTTATTAAATGTTTTTTCTTTTTTTATTTAGGCTCGCGGTCCTAAGAAGCATTTAAAGCGTCTCAATGCACCTAAAGCATGGATGTTGGACAAATTGGGAGGTGTTTATGCACCTCGTCCATCCACTGGACCACACAAGCTTAGGGAATCGCTTCCTTTGGTTATATTTTTACGTAATAGATTGAAATATGCTTTGACCAACTGCGAAGTTACTAAGATCGTGATGCAACGACTATCAAAGTTGATGGCAAAGTACGCACAGATCCTAATTATCCTGCTGGTTTTATGGGTAAATAAAACATCATATTTTATTTTTTCATGGCCTTATCGAAGCTGTAGTACTGTTTATGAATAAATACTGCAGTCATAACTGGCCAAAAAATAACCAGGCTCCTTACTTATGGTCACAGATTGAATAGAAAAAAATATTCTTGCTGTATTACCCAGGAGGAGTACAAATGTTAAATTCATACTTAAGTGTTGCAGTTGTAACAGAAATGTATTAAATTATTGTTTTATTTATTACAGATGTTATAACCATCGAAAAGACTGGTGAATTTTTCCGTTTAATTTATGATGTAAAAGGCCGCTTCACCATTCATCGTATCACTGCAGAAGAAGCCAAGATATTTTCAAAATACTTTTACTAATTTTCTTTCTTTTTCATTTGGATCATTCCTATCCATATATTGTTTTTCTTAATAGTACAAGTTATGCAAAGTAAAGTGAGACCAAACCGGTCCCAAGGGAATTCCATTCCTTGTTACCAACGATGGAAGAACTATTCGTTATCCTGATCTACTTATCAAAGTTAACGACACTATTCAATTGGACATTGCCAGTGGCAAAATTTTAGATTCTATTCGTTTTGATTCAGGTAAATATTTATCATCAATATATTAACGTGAGAGATGTTAGTTATAAGAATCTTTCTTGGTCATTGAAAATTATTTATTCTTCTTTACATGTAGGTAATTTGTGTACGATCACTGGAGGAAGGAATTTAGGTCGTGTGGGAACAGTCGTTAGTCGCGAACGGCATCCTGAATCTTTTGATATTTGTCATATGAAAGACTCTCAAGGGCACATTTTTACCACCAGGTACGTTAATGCATTTAAATTAATTATTTTAATTTAGCCACGGTTAGAAGCTATTGTATCTGCTATAAAAATATTAGTACTCAACGTGGTCAAATGAAATCTGTTTTTTATGATCACTGATTTGTCCTCACGAATGATACAAATGCACTATGGACCTATTTTATATGTACAATTTCAAATAATGAAGAATTTATTTAGGTTGAACAACGTATTTATCATCGGCAAAGGTCTGAAGGCATATATCAGTTTACCGAGAGATAAAGGTGTCAAGCTTTCCATTGCAGAAGAACGTGACAAGAGATTAGCAGCAAAGGGAGTAAATTAATGTATATTTTCTTACGTGACAAGAGATTAGCAGCAAAGGGACTAAATTAATGTATATATTTAGTAAAATACTGGATGAACTGATTTTTGTTGCAATGGTATCTTCTCCCTCCAAAATTGTTTCCTGCATATTTATTCCATCGGCTTTAATAACAATACTTCCATCATCCAAGTAGATTTTTCTTTTCTATGATTTGTTGCATTATTTTTGGAAGATTCATTTGCAATGTTAATATCAACAATTATATTTTCAACTATAAAACTATACGTTCTTTTTGGTTTTTGTAAGACAAAAATTCAACAAAGATATTTTTATTTATAACGATCACGCTTCCTATTATTTAAATTTAACTTAATTCAAGATCTGTAAGCACTTTTAAAACTTTAACGACCGCACGTCTACGCAGTCAAACGTCGTCAGGGGCCGAAAAAAAAAAGAAAAAAAAATAGGTAATAATTACCTATAATCAAAGACGTGACAATGAAATATGAAGCTAATAGCAGTATCCACAATTGTTTACATTTATAAATTATCACACAAAGAGTGTGGTACTGGCTAAAAACCTTCGGCGGTAGTATCACACAGATTTTGTGTGAGCGGTCGTTAAAGTGTTAAACAATTTGTACATTTTAAATTAGTTCTACTAGTTGCTTATTTATTTTGTTAAAACAATTTTATAATTTCGGAATAACAAAAATAAATTTAAATAAAAATAATATCGATAGATGAGAGAATCGATAGTTTATAATCGAATATCGTTTGTTATCATCATACCTGCACTATGTAGGGAACTTTAGTTATAAGAGTAAAGTCCCTAGGAAGAAATTTTTAGGTACAAAGAGTCTTCAAAGAAGCCATGGGGCTTTTTAGGATCGGACAATAGGAATCAGAACGTTTTGTTGCAAACTTGTTGGTGTTTTCATATGGATTCTTGTAGCTTCATCGAGTAATTGAACTACCTGTACCTTTTTGGTTAAGAATACCAAGATGGTAAGTTAGCTTTTCATTATCTGTTTGATATCTGCTTGCATCGAATTTATAATGCGAAATAATCAAAAATTTTCACATGGAGAGTATTGTATATAAATAAGAGGTCATTGAAATTTATAAATTTTATATCTATAGTGAATTGTGTCGAAAGAAATTGAAAAACACTCTTCTGTAAGGCGTGCGGTTTATTTTTTTACATTAAAGATTACAATTTTCTATTGTACAAGGTATTCTTTCTTTTACATTCAATTTTAGATAATTGGATTGCTTCCATGTAACGAAATATTTATAAATAATAATTATTTACTGTTGTAGAAAGTACACATTTTTATTATAACCTAACTAAAGAAATTTACTTATCGTTAAAATTTTTGATTATATATTTTTGCTAACATATTATACACATTTCTGTTATTGACAATTCTTATTAAATGTTTTTTCTTTTTTTATTTAGGCTCGCGGTCCTAAGAAGCATTTAAAGCGTCTCAATGCACCTAAAGCATGGATGTTGGACAAATTGGGAGGTGTTTATGCACCTCGTCCATCCACTGGACCACACAAGCTTAGGGAATCGCTTCCTTTGGTTATATTTTTACGTAATAGATTGAAATATGCTTTGACCAACTGCGAAGTTACTAAGATCGTGATGCAACGACTTATCAAAGTTGATGGCAAAGTACGCACAGATCCTAATTATCCTGCTGGTTTTATGGGTAAATAAAACATCATATTTTATTTTTTCATGGCCTTATCGAAGCTGTAGTACTGTTTATGAATAAATACTGCAGTCATAACTGGCCAAAAAATAACCAGGCTCCTTACTTATGGTCACAGGTTGAATAGAAAAAAATATTCTTGCTGTATTACCCAGGAGGAGTACAAATGTTATATTCATACTTAAGTGTTGCAGTTGTAACAGAAATGTATTAAATTATTGTTTTATTTATTACAGATGTTATAACCATCGAAAAGACTGGTGAATTTTTCCGTTTAATTTATGATGTAAAAGGCCGCTTCACCATTCATCGTATCACTGCGGAAGAAGCCAAGGTATTTTCAAAATACTTTTACTAATTTTCTTTCTTTTTCATTTGGATCATTCTTATCCATATATTGTTTTTCTTAATAGTACAAGTTATGCAAAGTAAAGAGAGTCCAAACCGGTCCCAAGGGAATTCCATTCCTTGTTACCCACGATGGAAGAACTATTCGGTATCCTGATCCACTTATCAAAGTTAACGACACTATCCAATTGGACATTGCCAGTGGCAAAATTTTAGATTCTATTCGTTTTGATTCAGGTAAATATTTATCATCAATATATTAACGTGAGAGATGTTAGTTATAAGAATTTTTCTTGGACATTGAAAATTATTTATGCTTTTTTACATGTAGGTAATTTGTGTATGATCACTGGAGGAAGGAATTTAGGTCGTGTGGGAACAGTCGTTAGTCGCGAACGGCATCCTGGATCTTTTGATATTTGTCATATGAAAGACTCTCAAGGGCACATTTTTACCACCAGGTACGTTAATGCATTTAAATTAATTATTTTAATTTAGCCACGGTTAGAAGCTATTGTATCTGCTATAAGAATATTAATACTCAACGTGGTCAAATGAAATCTTTTTTTTATGATCACTGATTTGTCTTCACGAATGATACAAATGCACTATGGACCTATTTTATATGTACAATTTCAAATAACGAAGAATTTATTTAGGTTGAACAACGTATTTATCATCGGCAAAGGTCTGAAGGCATATATCAGTTTACCGAGAGATAAAGGTGTCAAGCTTTCCATTGCAGAAGAACGTGACAAGAGATTAGCAGCAAAGGGAGTAAATTAATGTATATTTTTAATAAATTACTGGATAAACTACAAGTTCTTTGGTGAAACAGAAATTCATTTATTATGATGAATTCACCATAGCTCGCGTTACGATTGCATATATATCTGTGTGTGATTCCAAAATATTTAATATGTAATTAATAGCGTTATAAGGTAGATCAAGATTGTTATTTAAATAGACATATTAGAATATTTTTCAATTTTAGTATACTTAATATTTTCTAAATTTAAAATGAACACACGCAAGAGAGGATTTAGATCGATAAAAGCAGTTAAAACTACTGCTTAACTTTGGACTTTAACGGGTTTTTGTCCATGTGCGAAAGAAAATATTAATTTTTTTTACGATGTTTAAAGAGAAATATTTAAATACGTTCTACTTTTCTGGCAGCCAGATTTCTGCATTTAAATCAAGTGAAGCTTGCAGAAGAGTATTGTATTGGTCGTCTCTTTGTTTTTCGTTTCCTCTTTGAATGTCTTTGGCAGCTTTTAAATACCTAGGAAAAAAATGAACTTTGTACTGTTTTAAGTATATGGGATAAATTAAGTATATGCAAGAAAAATTAGGAATACTTGTTTATATAAAGAATCGTGTCTTTGATTTCTCTATCAACGGAACGTGGCCCATCCGGTTGAGGAAATTCAGCAGTTTTGGAATGTTTGAACCTTGTTAAGGGACAAATGCGAACCCATCCACCTTCTCTAACGCAAGGAACATTCCAGTCTTTACCATTATCCCATATTGAAGTCGATGGGTGATCGTTGATGTTATTTCCTTTGAAATCACGACGAATGCATTTGTCCATCAGTAAAGGATTATACCGAGACCAAGAAGTCGGACACATTTCTGAAGACGATTCCTTATACTATGAAATAATCAATTTATCAATTGTGTCACTTATAATTTACGCGTTAGAATTAGCAAAAGTTATAAATCTTTACGGAAGAACTTGTTTCAGAATACAAATTCATGATGGTGTCACCGTTGCGATGAAATTTAGATTTTTTTTTCGTCGAACGATTAGCAGATAATTTGGAAGACGCGTTTTCTTCGTTGACTCGTTCGTAAGACCAAATTTTAAACAACGATAGTCCAGTATTACAAACTGGAAGGCCTAACAGATCGAACAAATCGTGTAACAATGGTTTCTTCACTTCCGAATCGATCTCGCAATCGTTGCTTAGAGCTGGACTAAGGTTTACCTTTAATAAATAATATAACATTGTTAGAATATTTTATAACATAGTTTATAAGTCTATCGTTATACCTCCAATAGCCATGGTTTTAAATTTTCATCTATAAGTACGTCAAAGCCGAAAAACTCGAAACAATTGGACGAACTTGGTATACCAGCTGCTTGGCTAATAATCGTTAAACTCACTAGACAAGCTATTCTTTGCCAGAGAAACCAATCAAAGTATCCAGTTTGCTCGAAGTATCGTCTGAGTTGTCTCAAAGTCCACTTGCAACCTCGGAAGGAAAAGAAAATGAAATAAAAGCTTGCGTCAGAGTTTCAAAAGTAATTAATATTTAGTTTCAACGAGAGCTTACCAGCACCAATGCGTTCTTTTTTTTCCGAATATCCTGGACCTAGCTTGTTCAAAGAGAAATTTGTTAAGTGGCGGAAAGGATCGTCCAAACGTTCCAAGGAAAATTTCTCCGTTGCAAATCGTGCTATTCCTTCCTTGTAAAGATATATCGTCAAAGGACGATAAGAAGGTACGCAGACGTAAAGACGAAGATCAAATTTGTAACCACCGATAAGAAGAGGATTTTCTATGTATCTTTGTACAATTGCGGAATTGTTGTACGAAAGATCGCTTAATTTCTACGTTAAATGGAATGAATCAATTAGTATTCGAAGAAATAAATATACGAAAAAAGTTAGATTACTTACACGAAAAAGAAATATTCCTCTTCCTTGGCTTTGGCCGACCGGCTTGCAAATCCACACTCTATCATCCTTCTCGTAACGACTACAATCTTCGGCGAGTTTCGTGTATTCCGAAGGCAAATTATATCCTACAGGACTGTCGGGAAGGATGCATTATATTTTTCGTGATAGTGCGTGGGGGAGGGAGGTAGGCGGTCGGAAGAAGATTATCGTGCGTGCCATACCTGAAGTCGTAAATCGAACCATGGCCCTTTTTCATGCATTTTAAATGACGCACGAGATTGTCCTTCCTGCAGATCGAGTTTCCTTTTGGTATTCGATTAACGAACTGGGAATAAAATCAAATCGAAACTATTCGGATATCGAAACGGGTATGATGAGTCGACAAAATGTTCATATAATATCATTCGATGTTACTTATTTCGAATAATTATTTCTCTTCGTGTGTATAATTGAATCGAAAGATCGAAATCATTACCTGCCAAGGAAATAATGGTTTGTAATGGGACGAGGGAAAACCACCGGACCGCCACCATAAATTCCATCGATCTTTGAATACATTATTGTCAACCGCGTATTCCCTCCATCCACGTTCCGTGCATACCTACGAAAAACTTAGATAATTTCTACGAAGCGTTAGAAAACTTTGTATAAATTGGTAAATCGTATAAAAGATAATTAATCGTTTTAAATCAAGCGTTTATTTTCAATCATCTCGACGAAGACGTGGAAGATATAAATAAACGATCCGTAAATCATCGGCATTTAAAACCATTCACTATTGGATAGTTGGATTAGACAAAGTGTCGGTTACTTTGGTATCCCGAATACGCGAAGGTTTTCGCACGAAAGCATTCACATCGGAAGTTCGTTCACGCGCTCCAACCATTTGACTAACTTTCTCGAGCACGAAAATAGGATTGCCCTTGATTTATTGTCGTGTTATTAAAGCATTAGGAATAACCTGGTGCAATATCGAAAGCCAGCCAAGGACGACGATAATCGAAAATTATACCCGTGCGTTGCACTCTCTCTTTTTCTCTCTCTTTCTCTCTTTCCATTCCTGCTCGTTATTCCTTTGAGCATAGCGAAAACGAATCTCAAACAAATAAGGGGTAAACAATCCCTCTCTCTCTCTCTTTCCCTCTCTGTTTGCGGTCAACCATAAATTACGACCATGCAACCACGTCCGACTGGCTTTTCATTTAACCCATTTTTTCCTTGTCTTGTTTCTTCTCCTTCTTCTTCCCTCTCTCTTTCTCATTCTGTTTCTCTTTCTTTTTTTCCTTACCTTACCTTCTGTGCCAGGTGCATTTAACGATCAAAGCCGCCCCAAGCAATTTGTCTAATAAATGTACCTCGTCACGAGCTATCTCCGATAGGAGCTTCTTTCGAGTTCGTCTCTTCTTCTTCTTCTTCTTCTTCTTCTTCTTATTTTCTTTTTTTTCCCTTTCCCTTCGACATTTAAATGCATCGCCGAAGACGGAGAAAAAGTATCAGCTTCGAACGTTTTACGCCGTCACGAAAGAAAAAATGACAATGAATCGTGACATTGAACGACATAGAAAAAATAAATCGAAAAATTCTTTAGATGAGATATACATAGATAGATAGATAGATAGATAGATATTCGTTTTAATAATTAGATTGAACGTGTCGTTTAACGAAACATTATTAATTACTTCCTCTTCCTTTTGTCGTTGCATGTCGCATGCTGTTAATCATAAGCTTTAAAAGGATCGTCGTACACGCAGCGGAAATTCTCTGTTCAGATCTATGCAGGTATATGACATCTGTATCGTAGCGTTAGAAAATATTTGGTTCAAGGTTAAATTAGTTAACTTTGTAACCGGGCCAAATGAAAGGTAAAAAAAGTTCCAAAAGTTTTAAACGATGACGGATCGCGACTGATTTATATTTCATTTAGGCGAGTACACGCGTACTTTTCTTCTTTTTCTTTTAACTTTGAATTACTCGACGAACTTTCTAGTATTCTATAGAAGATATATATAAAAAAAAGGAAGAAAAAGTCGTTTGATATTTTACCTGGACGAGCAGATGAGGTCCTGTGCCGTTCTCGTTGAGCCTAAATACGAAAGGTCCTTCCAAGCATTTTACTGCCATGCCGGAGCATGATCTATATGTCTAATAGAGAATAGCGAATAGGACGGTAGTAGGACGTTGAGGAAAGTCTGAAAGAACTAACGTATTTAAACGGGGAATTAGATTTAACACGTTGTAATATTTCCAAATGACGTATTCGTAAGTTCTTATCACGAAAAATCAATGAGAAAGTATGTGCCAGAAATAGGTGTTCGCTATTAGGTTCACGCTATATTCGTAAAGAATAAAAACGAGATCTGATTGTGAGCTAGGATATTTGAACAAATTGATAGGATTAAAAAAAGAAGAAGAAGAAGAAGTTGAATATTTGTCTAAGATCGAAATGACGAAGAACGTTTGATTTAATCACCCAAGTTAATCACAAAGGGAAAGATACTTGGAACTTTTCCAGGTTGCGCCTGCGTCAGAGATTGAAAATGAATAACCGCGCGAATGTATAAAGAAAGTATCCGTTATTCGTGTTACTCACTTATTTATCTTCGCGATCGATCACACGTTGTCTCAGGAGGATCATCGATCGTCTTCTCTAAAATGAAAATAATAATAATAATAATAATAATCGGCTTCTCCTCATTTTATCTATTATTATTTTCTTTGCAAAAAATATCATCGCGTGTAATCGGATTGTTCTATTAATAAAATCGAATAATAAAAGGAAAAGAAAGTGTAAGAAAAATGATAGTTTGTGTTAGCGGAAAAAAAAAGTAGAGATGTATTCGAGACGAAATGTAGATACTAACTGGCGCGTTTAGGAGCAAGTTAGCAAACGTTTTCGCGAGGCAGGTGCGCGCACAGGTTTTAATCCTGCCTTTCGTAGTCCTGCTTCCGCGCGAGCTTGCGAAGGACACCGGAAGTATATGAGCGACGACCGCGTTTTACCTAAAAACAGAAATATTATAGTTCGCGCAAACTCTCCTCTATAGCTTTATTTCTTATTATTAAACAAATTTCCGAACAAAAGTATCTATTTAAGTTGGAAAGAAGAAGCTCATTAGTTACACGCAACGATCGCGCGGCTTTTTTGACTTTTTGAACTTTTCTTACTGCTTTTTATATGCGTTATATTTCAAAGGCTCGGCCATTAAACATGTCGATTTTAAATCTTTCTTTCTTTATCTTTTTCTTTTTCTTTTCCTTATAAAATAACGACCCACAGTTAAATACGTGAAAATTATTATAACGCAATATTGACGTCATAGTTAGATATTTGAAGGATTAACGGCTATTTCACGTAATTGCTTTCCCTTTCGCTTTGAAGCTGCTTTCATATCGAACGATGCTGAACATTATTAGAAGCAAACGTCGAATCAATAAAAAGTCCTGTAGCGATTTAGTTTCCTACTTTCGAGTTCGTACGAAATTACACTCTCGAGTTTAACGACCGTAAGAGAAAGAAACCGCTCTCGGGCGGGCTTTTATCGGATCTTTAATCGTGAATGGTATTTCGTGCTAACGCTATTATTTTGGAAGGATATGGATTTAAAATAGGAAGTGTCTATCGACGTGAAATTCGATTAAAAAGTTTTATCTAATGTTAATTCTAACAGTAGATTAGAACTTTAAGAACTGTAAGCAAAAGTATACATTTCATTTTATTTTAAGCAACACGTAACACAGATACAGAGAAGAGGCTCATGCCCGATTATCATTGATATTCAATTTCAATTTTTATTCAATCGCGAATTATGATGATCGATCGTTTAACAGACACGCCTAGATGAATCATTCGTTGTTTTATTTTTCTCTTTTTGGTTTTTTTTTCTTTTTAATTTTCTATTTTAAAAACTTCCTTCTTCCTCGTCGCATCTGTCATAGGATGATTTTACGCTCGTCAATTAAACTTTCCTTTTTAAAGTCTTACGAACTAAAATATTACACGTTTATTATTATTATATTATTATTATTATTATTATCATAATTATAATTATAATCATAATCGTAATCATAATCATCGTCATCGTCATCGTCATCATCATTATTGTATTATCATTGTTAACGTTACTTTTTTTCTTTCTTCTTTATTTTTATTTTTATTATTTATTTTTGTTTTTTTCCCTTCAATACGAACTCGTGCAGATGGCACAGAAAAATCGGTAACCTCGTCTAGAAGATTATCGTGTAGTATGGCTCGTGCTTTCGCTCTTGTCGAGTTGTTTCTCCCTTTCGATAGATTTTTTTTTCTTTTCATTATTTTGTGTGTTTTTTTCCCCTTTTTTTTTTATTATTATCATTATTATTATTATTAAGTCGAGGAGATCAATTGATAATCTTCGATCAGTTTGCTCGACTAGAAGCGAGTTTCGTATGCACTATAATAAGACTACGGTTATATATGATTACAACGCTCGCTTTTTTAATTCGATTTAATATAAGCTAAAAAATATATATTTAATCGGTGCGATATAATCGTTGATTCATGATCCACGTGCACAGAATCATGATCGAATCGCGTTAGTGACAATAGGCACGCGCTCGTCTTATTAGATCGAAGAACATTTTCTTTTCTCATTGTATCGGTACTACTCTGTCATTTGCTTTTGCGATCTATGTAAAAACGTTTCACATTCCATTTCGATACTTCAACGTTTGACTAGTACATTTAAAAACAAAACAAAAAAAAAATAAAAGAAAGAAAGAAAGAAAATGAAAAGAATAAAAATAATCGTAATAATCTTCGCATATACGTTTTCGAAATGTTAACAACAAAAATATTCTTCTTTCTTTAAAATTATTGAATTCATATATATAAACGAGAGAAAAGCTTTAGCGAGTTTAAGCTACGAAACCTTTCGAATTGTATAGCTCGTAGATTACTTTCAAGGATAATTGTACTACTAAACGGACGCTACGCACGTGATCGGATTGGAGCTTTTTTTTTCTTTTCGAAATCGTATAGATAACTTGGTATTGTTTTTTTATTTTTTATTTTTCGTTCCTTTCATTCGTCATCTCTCTCTCTCTCTCTTTCTTTCGTTCTCTCGCACACGTATTCTCTTAAAAATTTGGTCGAGCACATAGTCCGTAGACATTTTAAGCTGGGTTATTTTCCGTTAATCGTTCAAAATGCATCCTCGAGAAGTGCACCTTGAGAAGCAACGAGAAATATGGCAATGATCCTTCTTCGTTAATCGCTAATTGCTCGCTTGACCTTTGCGTGATTCGACAAAGAGATTCGCCGCAGAATTCTCTGCAACCGAGTTTTACGAGGTATTCGAGCACGGTCCTCCCCCACCAACCCCCCCTCCTCCAACCGAGAACTCTAAGTCGCTATTAATTATTATTATCCTTATCCTTGCCTTGTTAATATGTATCTACACACGCGCGCACACACACGCACACACACACCCACACATGTGTATATATATATATATATATATATATGAAACGATGCTTTTATTCCGGCCACGCGCGCGCCAATGCGCTTACAATTTTCCCATCCGCCTTGTTTTTTTTTTTCTTTCCTCTTATTTTGTTCCTTATTTTTTTTTTCTATCCCGACTCTCGGCTCTCAAAATTCTTTCGCTCCGATTTTTCTTTCCTTTTTATTTTTCCTTTTTTGTTCCTTTTTTTTTTGGTATATAATATGCATGTATGTAGTAGTATGTATAAATATATATATTTCTTATATCTTGGTTTCTTCTTACACACGGAACGCTTGCAAGCGGGTACGCGAATTGAGCCACGAACTCGAACGGATTTAACGAATACTTTCTTGAATTTTCTCATTGTTCGTTGTTTGTGATAAAAATACGATGAAATTTGATAATAAAAAGTTATCCGACGTGTTCGTAACTCTGGCAACGATCGGTTAGTCGAATGATTTCAGCTCGATATGGAAAAGAAAGAAAGGAAGAAAGAAGAAGATTTTAAGAAGAAGGACGAACGACGAAGGAAAGGATTATTCGTCGTCTATTTTTAATGTTTTCTTTTTTCTTCTTTTTTTTTTTCATTATTTTCATCCTTCTCTTAATTTCCTCTTCTTCCTTGCAGCGCGCGTTCTTCATCTGTGAGGAATTTTAACGCGCGTGATTTTTGCAGAAAGGACGACCACCTTTCGCGTAGAAACTTTGACCCTCGAGATTCTTCTTGCACATCTGCAACATTCAAAAATGGTGATCAATTTGTATGTGTGTGTGTGTGTGTGTTATATATATGCATATAGAATTCGTGAAAAACTTGGGCTCATTGAGTGTCTAGATTCCACGGGTTTTCTGTTTTCTGAACAACTGTTCTAATTTTTCCGTTATCCAAAGCTATTTATCCAATAAATTGATTGTAAAAATGATTGAAACTTACCGTGCAGTTGAAGCACTGACTGTGATAATTATTATTGAGGGCTTCTACCCAACGGTCTCCAGCCTCCACCGGGAATCCACAGGCAAAGCATTTTGTCGTGAAAAGTTCGTTCCAATCTAATAGAAAAATAAAACAATTAAAATTAATAATCGATATAGTCGTATTGTTAAATAAACAAATGGTGAAATGGTGATAAACGAACCAGCTTCGCAGTAGGGTAAACCTTCTTCCAAGAAGAACGGGCTGTTGCCAAAAAGTTTTCCACAATACGAACAGTTGAAGCATTCAGGGTGGAAATGTTTTCCAATTGCGTTTAGACAGTCCTACAAAATTGATACGAATTTGTACGATCTGTTAATCGATCAAAATGATTGATAATACTTACGCCTTTGATTTTGTTGTTGCATTTGTTGCAAGACGGTGCGATGAACTTTTCGAAACAATATTCGCAGTAAAGTTGTCCTTTTTCCTCGACGAATCCTATGTCTTGTAATGGACGACGACATTGAGTGTTCACGCATACGAAATGTTCTGGGCACCAGATTTGTCCCAGTGCGGTAATGAATGGTCCTCTGAACGAAAATTATATTATTTTTAATGATAATTAATGTATTAAAATAATTAGAAGTATAAAGAACACGCATTTAACTTGACGAGAAGATGAGTTTAACACATTCACACACATACACACACGCACGCAGATATTAATTAATCATTCGAATGTTTATTTCGAACGTAACACAGGTGAATTATACGAACCTCGTGCAAGTCTTGTTGTCCTGACAGCAAACTGGCTTTACGACGAAACCGTTTGTTGTATGATTAGTATTTTCTCCGTTAGCTGTCAACAACGTGCAATGAAATTATGTTAATTATTTAGACGGCACACGGTTAAGTTACGAAAATTCATTCAAAGTCACACAAAAACGGAATATATTCGGCAAGCACTGAAAAATAATAAAAATGACGAACATTCGTTTATTAATTATAACAAACGTAATCCTTTGATTCTGGTTGTCTCGATAGTCAAATAAAAAAGCGAGGACACACTGCAATCGGGAAATAAAATAAAGAAAAAGAAAATAATCCAGAGAAGTTAATGAAAAAATCAGGCACACGATCGACGAGTCAGGCATCGTCCTACCTGACGTAGGAGTTGCAATGAGCACAGAGTGGTACACGGGAACCTGGTCCACCAGCCTGATTGAGGATACCCCTTCCACGTTTAGGTGCACTGCTACCAGCAAAGGATCCGCTTTTCGAGCCGGAACCACCGAGACCTCCGGTACCTAGATCCGGGTGGGATGACATTTTTGGTGGGTCTACTAAATTTGGGGTTTTACTAGGGGAGCAATGGAAGCCATCCTGGCAGCTAGTCTGAGACTGACAATGACTTCCGGTTTGACATTGGTTTTGGGACTGATAGAAGCTTTTGGTCTCGCAATGATAGCTTTTCGTGGTTTCACATTGGTTTTCACATTGACTGCTGGATTGTTGGCATTGTTGCGGTAGTGGTTTGTAAAGCTGAACGGTAGGAATATCTCGATTTTTAGCTGTTAGTCGCGCAAGCTGTCCGCTGAGATTAGTTTTAGGCTTATGGATTGGCTCGAAAGAACAACGCTGGTTGGTTTGAGGACTGGATTCCTCTTCGTAGGGGAGTGGGATTTGTGGGAAAGGAAGATTCGTTCGACTTTGGCTCTTGCGAAGACATTGGCCGGCAGATTTCTTGCAAGGTGCCACGCAGACGGAACCATCCGGACGAGGTGCCACGCAGACACCGGATTCTGGACAGTTGGGTATTTCAAAATCGCATCCTGCCGATTCGCCACCGCAATAACCAGACGGTTGCCCACAAGAACCGGGTCTAAGACCGAAGCAGGGCGATACGCAAACCCCGGATCGATCAGGAGTCGGCATCACGCAGATGCCTGTCTTTGGACGACTTGGTTGTCCATCGCAGGGTACGACCACTATGCCAGCTTTGGTGCCTTGGTCGGAATGAGCTTTGCACGGTAAGACGGTCACTCCGGTTTCTGGACATTTAGTTGCAGGAGGAGTTGGTGTTTCGTAGCGAACGTGACGTACCTCAGTTGAGCTACTGTACGTTGGTTGAACTTTAGGAACCTCGACAGGTTTGCGTTTCATTGGACAAGGTAGAGTTACGTCCGCATGAGTCGTCGAAATGATAGAACATTCTCCTTTCTTTTCCGACGATGGCTGCGTAATCGCCATAGTCTTTTTCTCGCATTTCTCGTAATCCTCGACAACTTGCAGTGCCTTTTTAATATGACAAACGGTATTATTTTCTTCGCTGGTATCATCGCAGGTCATGGATCGTCGTTCTTGGTATTGGGCGTGTACGGAATCGGATTCTTGTTGCTTTTCTTCCGCCTGTCGTTCGTCGTAATGTACCGTCTTACAACCCATGTATTCTTGTTTCCTGTGACCAGTATCCGTATCCTCTTCTACGGTATAATTAATGGTTTTACGCGAGGGATAGTGTATCGAGCTTTGTTTCGACGGTGGTCGAGGAGGAGCTTCTTTAACGGCCCACGGAGGATCGTCTCTGATTTTAGGTGCTTGCGCTTTCGTGTAATAAGACGGAGGTGACGGTGGTCCATGTGCCGGAGATTTGCTTCTTCTTGGAGTTGGCGTTGGAGATCGACTAGGAACATAGGGTTGTGCTTCGACAGGAGATTTCTTCATGGCCACGAGATTCCTTTGATAAATCGGTATGGTGTCTGGTTTTCTCAATCCCACCGTCGAGGGTTTACTACTAGGTGTGTCGGCTCTACTGCAGGGCCGAGATCTCGACGGTGAAACCGAGGAATCTCTCAAACGATAATCAGGAGGTGGGGTAGGCAACGGCTGCGGTACTATTTTCTTCGTACAAACTTGTTCTCGACGATAAGAATCTTTCAATTCGCCATAAAGAATATCAGCTGGTGGACAAATTCCATCCGGAATAGGTGTAACCACTGGTGTCTGAGCTCTACCAACTTCTCGATCTTCCGGTCCGATAACTCGACTGAGCGGAGTGTAAGGACGTTCCGGAGCTATCGTTAAAGCACGTTGGAACGGCGATATCGGACGTTCCTTTGGTTTTGGTACTGGTCTTATTTTGTGATCCAAATATACAGTTTCTTCGGTGTAAAGTTCTTTCACGGTTGAACTCACGGGCGTGAAGGGACGATCCGGTGCGGTGGTCAAAGCATTCACCATTTCGGATTTCCATTCTTTCGGTGTGGCATTTTGTACGGGTCCGTCGGAAATCGGTTTAGGTCCCGTCTCAGTTTGTTTCATAAATTGAACGTGTTTCTTGCAAGTCTCCATGTTGTCGTGGGGGGTATACTTAGCTCCAACTTTTCGTTCTTGAGGAGTCGGATGTCTTCCTTGATCGCGAAGACTCTGATGAACTTCGACCTGTTCTCTCAAACTCTTCCTACGTTCCTCTTCCACGTCTCTTCTTTTAACTCGTTCTTGAACGAGAACTTCCTCCACAATTTCCTCGTACGTCTCTTTAGTAATTTTCTTGCAACCTGGATTCGAACCATCCGATTCTGTAACCTTCTCCTCGTGTATTACCGTACGACCAAGAGGTTTCTCTCTAATTACTTCGACAACTTCTTCGTCGTCGTCGTCCTGTTCCTCCCTGAAACTGACGTGCTTTTTATTTCTCTCCTCCTCTTCTCGTCTTCTCTTTTCTTCTTCCTCCCTTCTCCTCCTCTCTTCCTCTTCCTGTTTCCTTCTCTCCGCTGCCTCCTCTTCCCTCTTCCTTTCTTCCTCATCTATCTTTGCTTGTTCGATCAATTTCGTGGCATCTACGGCCGAGGTTACAACTTCGGCAGATTCCTCGACCGTTTTCGTTTCCGTCGTACCTTCGACGACAGATTGTCTGTCAACTTTCGTCGTACTTCTACGCGTGCACGATTCCACTTCCTCGATTTGTTCCAACGCCGGCGAACCTTCCCTGGGTGATAAAACTTCCACGGTCTTTTCATAAGTCGTTGTTTTCTTAACGTGCATATCACCGATATCTTCCTCGGCCGTTTCAGTGATAAGATCGTGTTCACCTTCGATTCCCTTTTGAACAGCAACTACATCGGACGGTACGTACTGCCGAGTCTCGGTCGTATCGATGGTCGTATCTTTTTCGACTTTTCTCAAATCCATGACTTCTTTGTCGAATTCTTTGACGATTTCTCGAGGTGTTTCAGGACGCGCTTGACACGGCAGTGGTGGTTTAGGGGATACGGTTTCTTCCGTTCGACTCATCTCAGCTCGAAAAGCTCGGTGTTCTTCTCGCACGCCACCCTCGAGAACTTCTTCACTCTGGCATATCTCGCTCTTGTACTTTTTACAAACTTTTGCTTGCTCCTCGGATCCGTAACTCTTCTCGTAAAGATTGCCACCAGTTGACACGGTTGCTGTCCAGGGTCTGGGTATCGGTTGATAGATTCTTGTAGGTGTCAACGATCTTCTAACACAACTATCGGTCGAGCTAGGCCTAGAAGTTTCTCGTCTGGATTCTCTTCTTGCACCACCACCACCACCACCATTTGTATCCACCAACTCGACTCGCTTGTAAACGGGACCTGGACAACTTACACGGTCCATCGCGTCTTGATCGATATAATAACCTTGTCGTGAAGTTCGTTCGTAGTCCCGATCAGTACTCTCGCTTCTTCTTATTTTCAATACTTTTTCGCAGGCCTCGATACTCGCACGTTTATCCTTTACCGCGTGCTGATCTCGACGATCTAACACCGGATTCGGATCGATGTACAAAGGACTGGCGGTCGGATATGTTATGTCCTCGATCGATTTAGTCGGTGGCCAAGCGAGACTTCGAGATTTCACCGAATTTCGATTGCTAAGTCTACCGGTCGATGGATTCGAAGGGGATCTTGTAGTTTGTCTGCTTTCCTCGACGCAATCGTAATAATAGAACTTTTCGTGGACCTCTGATAAGGTTTTTCGGGATAGGGAATATTTTCAGGGACACGGTGGCCATTGTTTTTTCGTTTATTTATTCGTTTGTTAATAAAGATACGCGAGGATGGAAGAAACGGGATGAACAAAGTCAAACGGATAATACATAAAGATACTCGGGACGTGCGGTCAATTAGGTTTGGAGAAAAGGCCATGTTAGTATGAAACAAGAAACACAAACAAACAAACAAACAAACAAAAAAACAGAGAAATTTGCGGTGAGTAAGAAGCACGTTGAACGGCTCGTACCCGTCCTCTTTCCGTTTCTTATCTGCTCGTTTATCCCGTTTATCTGTTGCAATTATCTCTAACAGACGGACAGATAAATGACTTGAGAAAACGGGCACGTGCCGGGTTACGCTAAATAAAAAAGAAAATAGCGAAATGAAGAGAGAAAAAAAGAAAAGAAAAGAAAAGAAAAGAAAAGATAATAGAGAAAAAACAGTGCGTTCGAGAAAATGTCGAAGCAAAATGTTTTCTTTCTTTAATGCTAAAAAATATCATTATGGTTATTAGCTAAATATAATATTTTCTAGGCTCGTCAAAAGCTCGTTTATATTTCATCGGGCGGTCAATACTAAAAGATCCAAAGAAACGATTCGTTAGTTTTTTAAACAGCTCAAGTGCGTCTTCTACTCTCGAGCTTCTTCTCTCGAGTATTTCTATGCGAAAAAGCAGAGAAAAACCAAAAAAAGAACGCTGTTAAAAAATGGGGAACGTGTGTGCGAAGATGACACGCGAATGATGTGCGATATCGAAATTTATCCAAAATAAATCGACGCCGTTTGCTGAGCGACAATTTTATGATACTCTACTATGTGTTTGATTCTCTTCATTTATTTGTTATCTATTAATTGGCACATCGCAATCCAGCCGACGAAACTTTATTTGTCTCCGAAGTAGGTCGCTACTCAACGCACACTCCTTTTCTATTTTTTAAAAAAATATTTGTTCCTTTTTTTCCAAATTAGAATCAGTGACGTGTGTGTGTGTGTGTGTGTGTGTGTAATATTATATAGAAATATTAACATTTCTTGTTTAAACGACGCAGCATTGCATTTTTGTCATTTCTCTCAAATGTATTTTATAGATAAATATTCATAATCATTCGTAAATACAATATGAATTCCGTTATAATTTCAATGCGTGTAATTCTTTGATAGTTTCGCGTTGTAAGATATATATATAGCGAATATGAATTTTGTATATTATTTATTTTTTGTTTATCGGCACGATGACGACGACGACGTTTCTTGAGAGTTACCGACTCATGCGAATGTGAGGGAGAAGGGTCTGGGTTTTGGGTTGAAAGATGGACCGGCTGAAAAAAGATAAGAAAAGCAGTATTACGTTTAAGGAAAGAGGAACGTGTGTTGTAAAGTGAAAGGAAGGTTTTTATGATCGACAATCGTAAAGACAACAAAATTGCGTATATATTCAAATCAGAATTTTTATAAAAAAAAAAAATGATATCAATATAATAGAAAAGGTGTCGCATATTTCGCAATTTCAACGAACGAGAAGAAGACTGTCGACTTAAACAAATTTAATAAAATTCGTTTCAATGATATTCTTTTTTTCGAACACGCGTGTCTACGAATTGCCTACTGTCGGGGGGTGCACCACCAAAGTTAGTTCGAGTATTCCAGCGTTAGATGGCACTAGGAAACGATGATGAACGCGCGCCAGAATATATGCAACGCTTCCTACACAATTGTTTCGTAGAAAAACACTTTCATTTTTTACCAATACTATTATATTAGAATAAATTAATAATAGATTTCTAACTTACACGATATTATCGAATATCTCACGACGTTTATTATTCATTAATTAATTTCTATCGTCCTAGAGCGAATAATAGAAACGAACGGAATGCGAAAAATGAGCGAGAGCAGAGGAAGCTTATGCGATATCGAATAAAATTATCGTCACAGATTACATCTTTTTATAAAATAAAAAGAAAAGAAAAGAAAGACATAGCTTTTAGTAAAAAAAATAGGCCTTCATTCAATTGTTTTATTAAACAGAATGACGTTACAAGAAAATGAAATCTGTTTCAATATTTTAATTCGTCACCGTCGTATGCCATCTTTTCGACGCACAGAAAAAGATACAATTTCGATCATGTTAGATCAAGAAATGATACTAGCGTGAAAGATAGAAAAAGTTTATAGACAAAGATAGATGTAAAGAGAAAGAAAAAGAAAGAAAGAGAATGAAAGAAAGAAAGAGAGAGAGAGAGTGAGAGAGAGAAAGAGAGAGTGAAAAAATGTGAGGAGGTAAGCCAAAGGGGACGCATTAGCCAAAGCTCGAAACTCGGTCAGTCGGATCTAATCTATCGTCGTACCTCTGAAGGGCGAACTTTTTGGCTTTGGCAGTGCAGAGAAGAGACCTATTTGCAACAATCGAAGATATAGTTAGGCCAAGGACAAAAGCGAGCACGTCGCTAGGAGAACGTATGTAAGTATTTGCGAGATTGTTCTTTTTTTTCTCGACCATTTTATTTGGTCAATCAATATTTTTCTTATATCACTTTATTTTTATTCTATAAAAGGATTATTTTTTGATACCAGAGCACGATCTGGGTCGCTAATCGTTCGAGTTTCATCATTCTGACGGCTATCCATCCCGTTATCGTTTGCAAATGGTTGCCATTGTTCAATTTATTTTTTATAAAATGATCAAAAGAATATGAATAATAGCAATATCGATTTTGTTCATTATTTTGAAAATTGATATTAATGATAGTATTGAATTATTTTATCATTCATATTCTTTCGTTCATTCGTTTAGAATTAAATATCGTGTCATCGAAATGAAAAGCTTACCGGTTGCGGTCTGATTCTGCACGCGTGGAAGAATACTGTTTCCCGAATTTGCTATCGGAGGTGATGAAAGATTCGACAAAGTGCTCGATCCACCGAAAGGCTTAGGCCCGATTAGACTATTCGACGTCGGTGTCTGCAAAGAAATAAATCATTGATATTAATTAAGAATTTATTGTTAATTCACGATTACACCTTAGAAAATCTTTCGTTAACAACGATATTATTTACCATACGGAAAGTAGCGGACTTACGTTGAATACAAAATTATTAAAACACGATTATGTCGGAGTCTGGAAAACACTGATCAAAGGGACGACTAGCTTGTTTGTCTTATTTCAAAATAGATTTTCGATCGTGAAAATCCTAATCACATTTTGTATAAATCAAAATAATATATTTCATATACACTATATTGTTAATAATTAAATTTACGTAATAATACACTGACACACAAAAATGGTGTTAATTGGCGTTACTACTACGGCTCGTGCAAAACGATTGGGTAATAATCGAAAGTAATAATTCTTCGTTTTTTCTAATTACAGCCATTAAATAGACGATTCTTCGTTAATAAATCGTTTATAAATAATCCTCTTGAAGTTGATATAAACGGAGAATAAATTTGATAGATCGATTTTTATTTGGACGTCAGACGATACGTGACATTCCTAGAAATCGTATTACAGAAATAAAACGAAATCTATTTAACGTACAATTCTACTTTAATCATTAAATTTGTATTGTTAAACTCTCGATAGAGATATTAACTTTCTAAATAGAATTTTTCTTCTCGACAGGACACAGACGATCACTAACAACGTACCGAGAAAAATGTCGAGCCGCGTTTTAGGGTTCTGCGAGAGAGAAGTCGTTGAGCGTAACTGATCGTTCGAAGATATTACCTGGACTGATCGTAAACCGGGTGGTTCGACGGGCGAACTGCCAACGTGATTGCTGGTGGTGGTGTTGTTGTTGGTGGTGGTAGACGACTGTAATACACAAAACGACACAAATCCGTCACGTGTTTTATCACCACGAAGATTAGATAAACAGAAGGTACGAAGAAGAATAAGTAGAAGAAGTAATAGCAGAAGAAGAAGAAGAAGAAGAAGAAGAAGAAGAAGAAGAAGAAGAAGAAGAATCAAAAGAGACGAGGAGGGACCCACTTGACGATGACTAATTAGTCACGATGAGGCATAACAAATTTTAAGAATGATTGGCACTTGATTCATTCTCGATAAATCGATCTTTCCGTTGTCGCAACAGATCCTAATTTTATTCTATTCTATCGTATTCTTATATAACCAATACGAATCTATAGGAACAATGGAATAATACGCGATCGTTTCTAAACGTTACAAATAATCAAATCTAAAGTAACGGATTATTTCGAACGATTATTTCGCGTATCTCATCTTACTCGTTAAACGATGACGTTAAATCGAGATCGTTTTTTAGCACACTGCGAAATATAAATAAGACCTGACCGCATTACCGACCCGTGCTGTCACACTCGAGCGAGTCACCTTTCGCAAATTTAAGATTAAATTACGGAGATTTATCGATACGTTCTCCTCGACTCGAAACTCATTTTTATTCTATCCTAAAATTGAATAAACTCGCTAGAAAGTTCGGTGCAATAAGGGTGGGGGGAAGAAAAGAAGAAGGAAAGGTCCTCGTCGTTCGTTAAAACGAAAGATAGTCCAGTTCGTTGGAAAAAGGGTTGATCTTTGAACGATCGAAAAAAAATAAACAAATTATTATAATATTAAAATATAAAGCGAAATCATTTCTAATCTCAAAATCATTTTAGAGAGAGAGAGAGAGAGAGAAAGCTCGTAACTTTGACTAGTTTCGTTGCGTAATACGCGTCTTGTTTTTACGTAACAGACACGCAACTACTACGATCGACCGATTTTGATTTTATTACCATGCACTTACGGTTTCGAATCTTGTTTTTTTTTTTTTTTTCATTCAATTCACCTTTAAATACAATTCATATCGAGTCGATTATCATTGAATCGATGTACGCGCGTCACTTCCGCCTAAGTCGTAACGATTGATCTTTCGTTACAGCTTAACTTTCACTTTGACGAAGGATGTGACTCTTGTTTCGACGTAATAGGGAAATGAAAAATTGACTGGACCGTGTTTTTGTTTTTTTTTTTTGGTTTTTTTTTGGGGACGAGGACGAACAATCTCCTTCCTGACAGATTGTTATCAACGAGACGAAAGATAACGCGTGCGAGAATACGTGCACAAAATATGATCAGAAAATATTAATAGTATAGAACGAGTGATTAATTAAATCGAGTCCGAATAAAATCAGAGCACACTGCCAACCTCCGTGCCACCTGTCTGGATGGTGATAGTGCTCGTAAACGTTTTCGATTCCCCATTGCACTCTCCATTCCTGATGCAGCCATTCCTGTTCACCGGCGTTCCTCTTGATTGACGATCGTAACCATAATCTGGACTAGTACGGCCGCAATTCTGGAAAAGCGTTTAGTGCCAAGCAACAAAAACAAAAACAAAAACAAAAAAAAAGAAGAACACACGATTTTTGTTAGGGTATATCTTTCGAAAATATTCTTTCTGTATGATTGATTTCTTTCAGATGTGTTCGATAAATAATCTCGCGTGATCACTCGCAGTGCGTAAAGCGACTCTCGATGCAAAGTAGTTGCGTTATATAAGCGATAAATAAATAAATAAATAAATAAATAAATAAATAAATAAGTAAATAAATAAATAAAATGAAATATGAAATATGAAATGAAATGAAATGAAATAAAATAAAATAGAATAAATATAAAACATATAAGAATCTTCTCTCATGCAAGTTGGAAATAAACCAAGGTGGTTAATACTTACGGTGAACGGCAACGGTGAAGATCCGTGATTGCTTAGCGGTGGCGATAAAGGTGTGCCAACGTTCGAAAGCGCAGCAGAAATCGTGCTGGCTGGTGCTTTGCTGCCTCTGAAATCAATGCCCCGAATGATTTATTAGCATGCTTGATTATGTTCTATCCCACACGTTATATCCAAAATAGATTTTATACGTCTTGTCAAATGATTTTTTTTATCTATTTATTTATTTATATTTTTTTTTATTATTCAATATCCAAAGAAAAACGATTAGAAAATGTGTAATTTTAGATCTACCCACTGGTCGATAGAGATCAATAGATTTTCTAAATGATACATAAATTAAATGGAATTAACTTACGGTGGCATAGTGACTGGTATAACACCGGGAGGTGCATTTTGTCTGGCTACCAATTTGGCGTGAATATCGCAATACAATTTATTGTTGATATTGTAGTAACCAACGTTCTTCAATGAAGTACCACACGTTGAACATTTGAAGCATTCCACGTGAAGATTTTTTTCCTTGATTCTAACGAAGACACCTCTACGAGAAAAGAAATACGATTAACTTTGTATTCCAAATCTATTCTATTTTGCGTACACATTGTGTTTTAAAGGTTGATTTAATTTATTAAGAGAAAAAGCTTTTTCTTTTTTTATTTTTTTTTTTGGCATTAGAAGAAGATCAACTTGAAACAATGATGAGAATATTTAAATTATTCATTGGACAGACGCTAAGAAGCAAATTGGTTTTTTTTTTTTTTTAAATCGGACATGCCACGATTTTTCATTTTTCTTTTGATTTTTCGTTTGGTTCTCTTTTTTTTTTTGGTTGTTTTATTTTGTAAATTTTATTATCTTTTTTTTAGAATATTGAAAAAGCACGGAGAGAGGAGCACGACACCTCGACGAAGGAGGCCGGGACATATTACATTCGAAAAGAATTTATTCAAACGTAATGAAAGTATGATGAATTCATGATTTATGTTAACGACTGTAGCTGACTTCAACGATCGTTGATAGCAAAAAAAGATTCTGTTTGTTCTTTCATCGCCATTTGTAATTGAAACAAAACAAGGCTTAAAACTGCTACGTGATTTCCAATTACCTGAACACCAAATTGTAATAATGTGTTCTTTAAAGACAACGACAAAAATATATCGAGGAAAGAAAGATAGGGGGAGAGAGAGAGAGAGAGAGAAAGAGAGAGAAAGATAATGAAGAAATTCACGATCTGTCGAAAAATTGTTGAAAAAATAATAAAAATACGAACGGCAACGCATTGCTTGCTTCACAAAAAGCACAAAAAAAAAATTTGATAATATAAACACAAAAAAATAATTTATACAGTCACAAAAAACAATGTTCACAACATCAAAAGCGAAACTCTTCTTCTATCGTACGATTTTGTCTCTTGGAAGAGAATAGATGATGAATAGAAGAGTAGAAAAAAGACGATGAGAGTGATGGAGCAACAGATAAATAAATTAAGTGAAATAAATAGAAAGACAAAAAAAGAAAATAAGAGAGAGAGAGAGAGAAAGAGAGATAGCAAGAAAGAGAGAATAATAAAATGGAGCTTGGCGTATGAAGAAAAGCTTGAACAAAGTATTTTCGTGTGTTCGCTTGAAAAAAATTCGGAGAAAATTCAAGCATCAAGCTCGGATGATGACGAATGTTCGAGATGCTAGAAATGAATAGTTGTTTGGCACATTGACCGATGGAATTGATCTTCGTTCTTTTTGAAGAAGCGATGTTGACGAAGAGGCAAAAGTGAAGAAAAGTATAGTTGATGTGCTTCGATTCATCAAGCATATATATAATACCTGATCCGATATAACGCTCGACAGACGAAATACAAAGTTAGGTTTTGTTCGTTAAAAAGCGACGAATATTTGTTGGTTTTATTTGTTTGCTTGTTTTTTTGTTTTTTTTTTTTTTTATACGAATCGAAGCACTTAGAGACAAGGATATTATAAAATACCAGCGTACGTACGACAATCGAGCAATTCAAATGGACAACATTTTCGATGTCTCTTCGACGGGCAAGAGAAACGAGATTCTTTTTATATACACACTTATACGCACACATATTTAAAATTAATAATATTATAATTAGAAGAAGAACCTATGTTACAAGTCTGCAGTATGCAACATATGAACTCGAATAAATCTATTCAATAATATTTTGTTGATTAACGATAATTGGGTATACAGTGTTCGAAAAAAGTGTGTACTTTGTTTTTGTTAAGATAAGCTCGTTAATCTTTTGGGCCCGTAGAAATGGACACCAATCGGTCCGTCGTCCGTCGATCGTGCAAGAAAAGGGCTACAGATAATTTTGTTCGTTCTTTTCGTAAATAGTTACACGATCACTCGGTCGCAGTTGTTGCAACGGACGAGCGACTGGTCTCGACGTTGTTGATCCTCGTTGTTTGATATTCGTGGATATTCATGGCTATTCGGGGTTGTGGCTCCGCCACCGCCACCGCCACCAAGGGCGTGAAACAGAGGCGTGGGTGATTTGGGCGAGGTGGCCCTTCCGCCAATCGCGTGGCTCACCGACGAGTAAAACTCTGTCCTCGAAGATACTACGACATGGAATTAGAGAAAACAAAAAAAGGCCGTCACTAACTCCAACTAAATGATATCTGATGATGATCTATTTCATCGCCTTTTTTCACATCCGATCTTCTCCTATACGCATTTTCTGTATTTTCTTGCAATATTTATCAAGTGTATGAGTAAATTATGATACTGTACCGATAATTATGACGGTAGACTGAGTAAAGAAAAAAAAAATGTGCAAAAATGAATAAGTCTACCGTCGTAATTATCAAAGCGAATGCAAATCGGTGCATGTGTGTAAATGTGTCCTTTGTGGATCGAACCGAGTAGAAGAACTCGAGTATCTGATATTTTTTCCTATGAAGAAAAAGAAAGAAAGAAAGAAAGAAAAAACGGCCTCCTCCTCTTAATCAGACATTGCGTTCGTCATCGCTCCTTTCTCGTCCATAAAGATGATCATTGTCTTCTGTAAAGAGAGACTGTTTTGCTCTCGAAAGGGGGGAGGGCCCTGAGAAAGAGAGAGGAGAGTCGGACCCTCGGACCTTGCGTAGAACTTACACGATGAGCCTCTCGCACTCGGCACAGATGTTCTGTCCTGGTGGAAGGCTCGATTGGGGCGTCGACGGAGGCTGAGTTTTCGTTTCCGGCGCCGACACTGGCCTCAGTCCAGCCAAGGCAGGCGACGATGGCGTTATCACGCCGCTCGTACCAGTTGGTTCCGCTATTTTTCAAACAAGTTATCGTTTCCGCATGCACAGACACATTCGATCATGTCATCGATTTTTTCTCATTTTTCCCCCTCCCATTTTTCATACAAGTTTTTTCTTCGACAACAAAAAATACAACAAAAATCCTCTGGAGACCGAGATTTTGTCTTTCGTTCTCCAGTGATCTTTTTTTTCTTGCCAGCAATTTTATGTGTTCATATACACACACGCGTATAATACGATATTAAAGCGAACAGATAAAAAAAGTTATGAACATTTTAGATAGATTTCGATCGATAATAATAATAATAATAATGATAATAATAATTATTATAATCGGCTAACCTGGCTCCGGTGTTTTCGGTTCTTTATCAGCTTCCTGTACCATCTTAAATACCTCGCTGTTTTCCGCATTGTAATTTTTCTCGTTCTTTTTGAAATTAACCCTGCAAACGTCGAGGAAATTACAAATGGATGCGATAGTAAGAAGTAAAAAAAGTAACCGATGATTTCGTTAAAAAGAAGGAACTTTTTTTTTCTATTTTACCCAAGGACACCACCGGCGAGAACCTCGGCCTGTGCTGATAGAGTCTCAGCAATGGTCTCTTCGCTGTAAATTCCTACCGGACTGTTGTACTGTTTGTTTACGATAGATTTTATTGGACCCTCGCTCGTACCGTTCAGCTGGAATGCAAAATAGACAATAATAATTTGTAGACTCTTGTATTAAACTTGCCGATCATTTCAAATCTTGTTCATTTTGTTTTATCTATCTTGCGATAGAACGCGAAAACTAAGTTCATTATTATTATTATTATTATTACGATTACTTATATAAATCAAGTTCCATGTATACATACGAATGGCTTAGGACTGAAATTATGTCCACTTCCGATAAGTGGTGCATCCTGTTTCTTTGCAGCCAGAGACGTCTTCGTGACCGGGGTAATGTTACCAGCTGATACAGCAGGCGTCGGTGATGGAAGCGTAGACGATACCGGCGTCACGCTTGGTTTCCAAGTACTGCCGCCTCTACGTGAAACGATTAACGCCGCTTCAAAAATTTTCATCCGACGTACATACAAAGAACGGGACAAAGAAACGAGAGAAGAACAAAGATAGTCACTCGTCCGTTCTTCTCCTTCATCTTTTTCTTTTTCTTCTTCTTCTTCTTACCTCTGCACGGTTATCTCGAAATTGTTCCCAGCTCTGACGATGACATCCTGAGCGTCCTTGTGCCTCAGATTGTACATTTCCGTGCTGTTGACCTTAATGACGGCATCTCCGGCTCTGAGACCCGCTGCTTCGGCCGGTGACCCGCCATTGACCTGCAACGCAATTCAATTTCTTAAACATATTTTTTGTGTCTTGACAAAAAAGAAAAAAATTAGAAAGAAGAAAGAAACCAGTGTCGGACAATTTTTCTTATCTTCCGATCAGTGACACAGCGAAGGAAAGAAGGTTCTTAGTAATTTGATCGTTTCAATATGAAATAGTAAATAAATTGAATATTCGCGAGGGTTAACGATCCCTCCTTTAATTTAAAAAAGAAATCCCGGGAAGGATCGAGGTGCGGATACGTCGCAACGACGACAACGACGACGACAACGACGACGACGACGACGACGACGACGACGTTGGTTTGCTCCGCGTCTATTTTTACGTGCCCACGCCGACGTAAGTCTTCTTTTTCTTTCCTCCTCCTCCACCACCACCACCACCACTTCTTCTTCTTCCTCTTCTTCTCTCTTCCTTCTTACCCTTCTCCTTCGTCGTCATTTCGTCTTCTTACTCCAGACTTCCAGCCACTATATTTAAGTGCACGCGCGTCATTACGCTTCGCATCTCGGACACTGTGCGTCCATTCACGTGAAGAGAACAGCAGGAGTAACGAGGATGGAAATCAAGAGAAAGATCGAGAAGAAAACGACGAAAAAATCTCTCTCTCTCTCTCTTTCTTTCTTTTTCTTTTTGAGATCATTGACTTCGAGTTCGAGTTCGAGTTCGACTTAATAGACACGATGCTTAGAATTCCTAAGCAAACGAGCGTCTAACCTCGAATAAATTAATTTACTTTATTGCATACACACTCGACTTTCTCTCTCTCTCTCTCTCTCTTTCTCTCTTTTTCTAACTCGTGGAAGTTTCTCAATTAATTTTCTCTTTGCTTGTGATCTCTTTCCGATCTTATCCTAAGTAACCTTTTAACGATCTCGCGATCGATCATTTTAATTCATTCGTTCTTGAAGATTTTTGTTCATTTAAACCGATAGCTATTAATTGATACTCGATAAATGCAAGATAGCTCTTAGTGTGCTTAGCGTGAACGCTATTCAATATTATTTACGGAAGTCGTAGAAATTGATTATGAAAATGACAAAAGATGTATGCGAGTTACGCGTAAGTTTAATCGACACTTCTCGATCTTAGGAAAGGCGCGAGAATGATGCATTGGACCGGGACGAAAATGATGAACGGTTTTCTGTAATTCCATTCGCTGCCAATCCTATCGTGTACAATTATAAATGCGATAATAAGACTTCGAACTATTGCCGAGCGTAAAAGTCTATTTATAAGGAATGACTAACTATTAATTAACCGATTTTCGACATGAATTATTAATAACCGCGATTGGGAAGGGGAGATATATCGGTAACGGTTGATTTATATTTAGAATGTCTCGAAATACTGGCACGATCTGATTTCATTTGAACAATAAGTAAAATGAAAGAAGAGTATAAGAAGCTAGTATTTCTACACGAGTGTTTCTTTCTCGAAGAATAGGTAGGTAATTGATTAAAACATGTGGCATAAGAACGAGGATGGATGAAACATAAATATAAGACGACGAATATTATTCAAAGTTCAGTTAACAAATGTGTTATATCTATTTTACTCGACATCACCCCGACAACGGGTTGTTCGGTTGGTATAGAAAATAATGAATGTTTCTCTATCCAATAGCAGAGAAGAGAATCGAAAGCGTTTCTCGCGAAGCCCGCCTTTTCTATAAATACGAGTCTAATTTATCGACGTTATTTTTATTGCAATTCCAAGACGAATCCACCACGCGCTTTGGTCCAGCCGATGTAAAACAGAAAGACCTTCGAAGCTGTTGCTGCCGTAGCCGTTGCCGTTGCCACTGCTCTTGCAAGATAGACTCGATATTTTTTTATGTTCGTCGCGACGAAGGAACGCGGAATGTATGTAGGTCGATTCGTACCAGCCGAAGAAAGGAGAGAAAGAGATAGGCCTCTCCTAAACTCGATCATTTTTCGAGTACCCCGAGCACAAACCCGATAACAAACGATTACGTGCGATCTTATGCGTCATGCATTCGATTCCTTCCTGCCTAGTGTTCTCTGTTCACAAACCGTGAAACATAAAAAGAAAATAAATTTTTCTACATCCTCGAACATTCCCGTTCGTTATTTCATTCATGAAAAATGAATGATTCTTTACGGAAACTATTATTATTATTATTATTATTATTATTATTATTATTATTATTATTATTTATAATATCTCTATTCTTAATCTCTCGAAGCCAAAAATTGGAACGGCGAATCGGTTGTTGTTTAGTTTCGCTGATGATACTTACTTACTTACACGTATTCCTGTAAATAGAATCACGAAATTGCGTCATTGGTGTCACAGCGCGATATTGTACGAGATTTGCCAAAACTTATATGCATCGTTCTTACGTATTAATGATATCTTTTCTTTTTTATTCCCATCGTTTATTTTTTACGTACGCAATTGCGTACTTTTGTTTATCGAAAAGAAACGAGAAAAAAGGAAAAAGAATTATTCCATTTCTCCTCTCTTTCTTTCTCATATTCAATACCTCGTCTTACACATTCGTGCGATTTCACAGTCAAGTCGTAAGATTCATTTCGAAGTGGGTAGGTACGTCGATTATATTCTCGTCGTCGGTTTGCTCACTTCGTGTCGCATTAACCGATCGACTTGAGCCAATTTGTGTACAATGTATGGGATGGCATAAGAGATTATGCGTGGCTCCGTGTCGTTCTTCTCCCTCCTGTATTCAATGCGACAATGTTAAAAGAGAAATTTTATCCATCGGGAGGAGAGGGGAGAGGGGAAACAGCTTGACGTCTCTCTTCGTTCGGGGTCATCGACACGAGACACGATTTTTTTAAGGGACGATAGGTAACTACGTAGATGTAGTCCAAAGTGTCGACGAACTGTAGAAATGACTACGATGATGAGAGGACTGTGTCGAAGTGTTGTTCATAGGTCCTAAAGAAAGTAGTAGACGTAGGACGTTGCGCGTAAGTCAGGGTTAAACCTGCTGGTAGGCACCGTGAAAGTCTCTCTCTAAAAATATGCTTGGACCGGTCTAAAAATAGAACTCGAATACGTATGCCGGATATACGAACATACATGTGTGTGTGTGTGTGTGTGCGTGAACGAGAGGATAAGAGAGCAAAAGAATGCATCACGAGAGAACGAACGCGCCACGTGTATCGAAAGTAGATATCATTTGTCACGAATTACGTGAACAAATTTTCTTCGATCAATACAACTCCGCTATATTATAACTCATTGATCTAAACCTCGAAGTTCATAGTGTTCGAGAAAGTAAAATCTAAAACGAGGAAAGTAATTAGAATTAGAGAAATAGGTTGGTAAAACGTCGCAGCGGAGCAGAGCAGAGCAAAGCTTGTGGATGCAACGGGTGGATGCACTTGAGTGCAGTCAAACCGAGAGAAGGAAAGAATTCACCAAGGTGTACGAGGTACGCATTCCAATGGGCGGGTTATCAGAGACGGATCCATCCCACCTTCCATGCTGGAATGCATCTCTGTCCTTTTTTCTCTATCTCTTTCTTCGAGGCCTTAAGGTCCGTTCATACGCGCGCTACTCTCAAAAACACTCGGACGTTGCTGCTGCTGCTAACGTGCATGCACCACGCATGCATCCCATCCGCATACGACGCACATGTAATCTCCCTGGCGAGTTTATGAAAAAAAAGTGAAAGCGTTTTTACGATCGCCACGATGGGAGATGTGGAAATCCGTGTGACCGTAACGCTAATTACGCGCTTTCGATATTTCTTTAATGTTAGCCCCGTTTTTTTTTCCTCGCCATTCGAAGAAATTATTAATTAGAAAGAGAAAGAGAGAGAGAGAGAAATATAAAAAAAGCCGATTTCGATCTCGTTTGCATTGAACCGAGCTAAGATCCTCGAGGCATCGACGAAAAATGTAAATGTCGTTTTCTCACAGCGAATGAAATTCTGTCCTTAAGTTAATTTACAGTCGGAGAGAATTTTACGATGATTTGTAGAGCAGAACGGAATCTGACACTAATGAGAGTGCTGCAAGGGAGGCCCTCGTATTCGTTTTGCTGGCGTTTCCAACAGCCAAGGACTCATTAATATTTTCAAAGTCATTATTAAAAGGTACTTAAGATAGAGTCGTTCTTCGACGTTTCATATAACCGAGGACAAGAACAACCATTTTTTATTTCCGATAAGATACGTTCGATCGCTTTTAAAGATCCGACTTTGTGTGTTACGTACGTAAACGGGAGTAGTATTCTATTTGTAAGAATTACAGGAAGTTATAGAATGTTATCTTAATCTTGTTTAGCTGTAAAATCAAAGTCGAACGTATCAAGATGGACTTCCTGTTTTAGTGAAAATTCTAATGGCTAGCACAGCCTCGACGTGATCTCCGAGACAGAAGAAGAAATAGACAATGACGTCAGGTCAAAATTATCGGTCTACGTCTGACCAAGTCTTATCTTTTCAAACAAACCGCACACCGTTCGTTCGTTCGTTCGTTCGTACGTTCGTTCGTGCCACGGACTACAATAATATACACGTTCGAGTATCTACCTATGTATTTTATCCTTCTTAAATACATATACGTGCTCTACCACAAATACACCATGGAAGAATCGCTTTACATGGGACTGCATTGAACACATCGATGATGTTGCTACGAAAGAATGTTTTCAATGCTACTTTCAAAAATCAACCTTATTTTTACTTGGCCACAATTGTGAAATTATTACAAGAAATTTACTCTCGTTTCTTTCCCCATGATTTCTTTCTTATTCTTTTTTCTCCTTTTTTCTTTTTTTTTTTCCTTTTTTTCTTTTTTTTCTTTTTCAACAAGAAAATCAGCGTAATTCGGGTTTCTCTACCGATTGGAATGTCGATACGATATTGTGCGCTCTCGTAAAAGCACGCGCTTGAATTTCTTCGTGCATGTAATTACGTACACGTATGTAATACATATATCAACGGTACATAAGTTGGTTGTTCGTTCCCACCATCAACGGATGAAGAGATGAAAGAATTCCGAAATATTTACACTCCGACAATGAGTTAACAAAACGTAATTTACCTATCGTTAAGTGCTCCTTTTCTTAACAAAGAATATTATTTGTCTTTTTCCCTTTTCATAGAAAAATCAATGGAAATAATACGACGAAGGATCGTTAGAAAATTAGAACAAACGAGATTTAGAGACTCGAGAATTGATTAAATACGTCTGTCTGTTCGTTGTTTCGCTAGCTTAAATTTTAACTACATTCCGTTGCTATACTTTTCAAAGCGTCTCGTTATTCTGATCTAATCGCGACAACGTAATAGTGATCCAACTCTCGGCAAACAAACGAGACAGAAGAACGATACCTGCTCCCTCGTCTTTTGGCAAATTTCCCACAAATCTTTCTCTCTCACTCTCACACTCACTCTCTAATTCTCCCTTTATTTTTCTCTCTTTTCTTCAACTCCCTCTCTCATTCCCGAAATCGAATCGGCATTTACGACGGGCGCTCCTAAATCCTATCCTCGTAAACGAGATAAAATTTCACCGACGAATCGTTCTAATTTTTGTTTTTTCTTTTCTTTTCTTTTCTTTTTTCTTTTTTGTTGTTTTTTTTATCGATCTCGATATATCTCCCGGGCTGTGTTTCGTCGAAGACAGCTTTATATTTAAAAAAGAAATAAAAAAAAAATAAAAAAGGAAAATAAAATCGAGAAATAAAAGATCCCGGAAGAAAATAATAGGGGCTAAATTGTCGCGCGTGTCTCGCTACGAAAAAAATAAATTTAAAAAAGAATAAATTGGTAGAAGAGAATTTTACTCGGATACGATGCGTGTAAGCTTGTATCTCGCGTAGATAAGAGAAAATAAAGAAGGCGGACGGGTGGGTGGGTGTATGATTGGTCGGTTGGTTGGTAAGATCGGGAAAAAGTCGAGGAGACTTTAGAAGACACGCGGTGAGAAATAAAAGCGATATTTTTATATCCACGAGAGAGCTAAGCTCGGTGGCGTCCGGCAGCGGGCCTCGGCCTCTATTAATATCCACACGGAGACCGGGCTTCCTCTCAGCCTCCACGACCTCGTCCTCTCACTCTCGCACTTTGCCGCTAGCTAAGGGAGAGAGAGAAAGATCGAACTACTAAAACTCAAAAAATGAAGAACAAATTATCCCGAGATTGAATATAAATCTTTTGGGAAAACGTTTGAGACGAAATTGTCCCCCCCCCCCCAACAATATTTGTCTCAAATATTTTCTCGTTACGTGCAATTCAACGAACCGCACTCAAAATTACAAAATTCCTTACAACAGTTTTTTAAGAAATTGAACAAAAAAAATGATTGTCGAGTTATTACTTTGATTACTGAAGTAATTGTACGATAATAGATCGTACGAATCATCGACCGTAATATGCGTATGTGTGTGTGTGTGCATGCTTATCGAAGTTATCGTACCTAATCGATAAAAGAAAAAATGAGTAATAAAATGAATGAAATGGAAGAAATTGGTTGCGATAAGATGTAGTTTAGATACTTAGGATAAAAGTTGAACTAATCGATGATACAAATGATTCACTAAACATCTTGATCGACTCATGCATTTTCGTACCGTGTGCAGAACGGGCAGCCTCTCGTAATCCTCGACGTATTACGCGCAACGTTTTGCCTCTCCAGGAGGTTCGAGCCAAAACACCCACGTTTTACAAACTTCTCCCTCCCTCCCTCCCTCCCTCTCTCTTTCTCTCTCTCTCTTATTTTCTCATTTTCCGCTTCTCTCATTTTTTTACTTCTTCCTTCTTTCTCTCTGTGCATAGAAGAGATTTTTCAACGCTCTAAACCAAATATCACCTGACCCGTGACAGCCGCCAAGTTTCCGATTCACGGTCGAATATTTCTTTCTTCTATTAAAACGTCACCCGACCGACACGCGAAATATGTTCCTCGAAAAGCTACCAAAACATTTCTAACACCCCTCTTCCCCCCCCTCTCCTCTCCGTCGTCGTAATTAGCGTGGACAAAAATCAGACGACGTTTTTTTTTCTTTTAAGACTAGCGGAAATTAACAACAATTTTTTGTTAAACAAAATTTAAAATAATGTCGAACAATAAAATAAATATTATATAACGCGAGGAAGTTAATTTGAAAATAAGCTTATAGATTTTCAAAGATTATTCCACGTTGGTTCTTGCTTTACTAGGCTAAACTAGTAAAAACCATCTGCTCGTTCCTTTGATTTTCTACGATTTCCACAAATAACGAGAAACCATTGGAGCCGGCTTCGGTTTCTCGATAGCCCGTTGACATTCTCGTGGAAACTTGAATTTGCTCGCCGAACGAAACATTTATTCGATGCTATATGCAGGAATGACAAGCGGATTCCATGATGTCTTAGAAAGAAAGAAAGAAAGAAAGAAAGAAGAAAGAAAGAGAGAAAGAGAGAGAGAGAGAAGAGAGAGAAAAAGAGAGACGAGAAATCCGAGTACGATCCGAAATAAACTCACGCTCACGTCTAGAAACGTGTCTTTCTTCTCTTCCTTTTGTATCGATGAGCGAATCGACGCAAATGTGCGTACCCGGGGCATCTTTCTATCTTCCGCTGATATTTCTTCGAGTTTGTTTCCTTTCTCAATGAACAACAACGAAAAATAATCAAATAAAATATACTTGCGAATGCAAGACGAATAATTTATTACAAATTAATATAATAATAGAAAAAGTAAGGATGAAAATGTTCATACAAAAATGAGATACCGAGGATAAAAATAATATTAAACGGAATGAAACATTTCTAATAATAAGACACGCGTATGCAAGAACGCCGGTTTTCATGGGTGTCCGAACTGTGCTGTAACACAGTTTTAATCAATTAATTTTTGGTCTCGATTATTATATAAATTGATAAACAAGTTTAGAAACTTTCAGGGATTCTGCAAAATATTGAAGAAGAAGGAGTCTCTGTCTGTCCGTGAATCATTTTAAAAGTTTCGCACGTATTCTCGTGTAAACGCTTTGAAAGAGATGAAAGATGTTTCCAAGGAAAAGCAATTCTTAGAATTATTCGTCTTAGGTAGAACGAAAATATCATTTCCATTGGAATCGAGAAGATTCGAGCACCTTTTTAAGGATATTTCTTTTCGCGAAAGAAAAGAATAATGCAATGTTAACTAGAGTGAGTAATATAAACTCGATATTTGCGTTAAACCACCCACGTGTTGGCAACTTACCAGCTGTTACCACATTCGTGTATTAACCTTTATCGGAAGGAACTCTCGTTTCCAGATTAGAATTCCTTCGCGTTTACTCCGATCCTCTTTTCGTACGAGATCGTAAGATGAACAGAATTCAACGTTGTTATCTTATCTGAAATTTTGTGATTTTCTTCGGTTAAAAGAATCTATCTTGGCACGAGCAGGAAGGAAACGCGTAGCTTGTGTTTCTCTCGAACGATTTGAGTATTTAGACTTGGCGCCATTTCTTACTCACACGCTCTCTTTCTCTTTCCTCATCATTGCGTAATTTTGATCCGAGAGACACGAAAGCTGTGTAATGTCAAGTGCGCTCCTCTCGTGAACGAAATTCTTCCTGGTCTTTGATCATTCTTCGAAAGAGTAGTGAATGTCTTTGATAATAAAACTAAACGTAAGATAATTTTGTTATCAAATTTACGTGGAATATTAGGCACGTCGTCGTCATCGTCGTCGTCAGGCCACAACCCAACGGAAATATCTTATAGTTTTGTTTTTCCAAACGTAAATTAAAAACCGTAATGTTAGAAGCAACGTTATCAAATGAACGAGTCCGTAATCGAACGATAGGATTCCTAACGAGTTCCTTTCCTCGACGCGATAATGTTTATTCCAAGCATGTGTGCATCGTCCCCAAACGAAATATCGCATAACACGCAAAGAGAGAGAGAGAGAGAGAGAGAGAGAGAGAGCGCCCACGTTACGCCAACTGCATCGCGCCTAGCGTAATCGCGGAAACTTGCATAGCAGTTTGTGGACGAATGAAATGACTACGAATTTTCTTCATTAGAATTTTTTTTACTTCGCTAGTTGTAGTTCGAACGAACGTGACTTTTTCTTTTTCTTGACTCTTTGCGAGGAAAAAGAAAAAAGAAGGAAAAAAACGAATAACTGATTAACTAAATATTACGATAAAAAAGGAAAGATAAATTTCCTCTCTCTCTCTCTCTCTCTCTCTTTCCTTTTCAAGATCTTATCTACTCTAGCTTCGCTACTTCGTTCGCATCTGTTCATATATTTACTCAATTCTAAAACATAAGTTCATTTATGATCGTAGATTTATTAAAACTAAAAAGCAAGGCCGGTTAGTTTTCCGGCTGATCTTTTTTTTTCTTTTTTTTTTTTACCGCGAAATCGCGATTAGCGTCGTTAACTTAAACGCTCTTTGTTTATCGCTTCCCCTTGGCCTTGGATTATTATTAACGACCGTACGTAACTTCTGCATTTCGCTAACGATAAGTTTAAAAAAAAAAGAGTTTGAAAAGAAAAAAAAGAAAAAAAACAGAGAAGACTACTGGCGAGTAGTCGGCAAATAAATTTAATTTGAAAACTGGATCAGAGAATTCATCCGGTATATTACACGCATAGATTCATACAGTATACGAGGAGCATAAGTATTGTATATCTATTGATAATTCGCAAGCAGCATCCGTTTTAGAATCTACTAGATGTATTAGACGAATACTCGTAAACTTCCTTCGCTTGTCAGAGATAAATGTCAAAAGGCGTCTATTAGAACTTCATCTTGGACACGAAACTAGTTCTCTCGGATCGGACACGTGATGATATTATACAGAGATTGAAATGAGAAAACGTATGCATTTTACAAATCATTATTATGCCATCTTCTTTCTCTTTCTCTTATGATTACGTAGAATAGAATTTGCTAATAGAAATTGAAAAATGTTTTTACCTCGCTAAATTGTTTCGATTTAAGAAACGATTATATTTACTTCCTTAAAGAAAAATTACATCTAAATAAGAAAGAGATAGATAGATAGAAAGGAAGATAAGTAGATAAATAGATAAAATCGCACGAAGCTGAGATTCGTCGTCGTCGTCGTCGTCGTCGTCGTCGTCGTCGTCGAGCGGGGCTTGCGAACCCGGCTTGCGAGTTTCGCAAAGGCACCTTCTAGAAATAGAACGCCCAAATAATTTGCCTCGGATTACCAGCGACGCGCCGGTTCCCCTTGCCCTCCCTTCCTCGACACCCTTCCACCATCTCACCCTTACGTTTCCTTACTTTGACGGTAAGTAACTCCGACTTTTAACTTTACTTCCGTCTCATTTTCCAAACATTTCATATTATATTCTTTATAATCGATTATATTTGAATAACATATTATGGTACGTGAATTCGTTAAGAAAAAAAAATATTAACCGGTTGGTCGTTAGTTAAGAATCGTAAAGATAAATATCGTTGAACTATTTATTATCTTATATTCTTATTAATCGATTAGCATGTGTACGAGTTTACGAATCAAATAAAAGAAAGACAACTCTTCGCAAAGAGTAATATTCTTCTTCTTCTTCTTCTTCTTCTTCTTCTTCTTTGAGAGAGAGAGTGGGTGTTGTCTCAAAGGCAAAACCTTACATCGCACTCATATTTCTCTCCTTTCCGAGAAAGCCCGAAGGGCGGTTGGACGGCCGTATTTGCGGCATCGTAAAATAAACGGAGCACCGCTAAGAAGAAGGCCAAGTTCGTAACATCGATTACAAAATACGATTGTAGAAATGAACAAAATATCAAATGGGATTATTTTCATCTTATATCTATCGTTAATTGTTCATGTTGGTTCAATGAATTGATCTTTTTATTTATAAGTTTGTATTACATTTGAAAGTATAATTTGTGTTTCAAGTTCAAATGCGATCGTTCGTTCTAGTCCGTCGACTATGACGAGAGATCGTTTTTCTTCAATGAGTGAGATTTGTTCAACGATGATATTTGCTACTACGATCTCGACGACAGAAGAAGAAGAAGAAGAAGAAGAAGAAGAAGAAGAAGAAGAAAATCCGATAGTCTCAGGAACGATAGATCGATCGATCGATCGATAAATCGATCTATCCATCAATCCCCCTTTCGTCTGGTTGTAACACGGGCCAAAAGCTTCTCGTATTACCCCGACTCGTTTCATCGCCAAAAACACGAGGACGGTTGTGTTGCGACGAGCCGAGCGTTTCGCGCGTAGTTGGCAACGATTTCTGCCGATGCGCGTGAAATAATTTGGCGTATAGCTATCTTCCACTGCTGCTGCTTTTGCTGCTACTGCTTCTAACGTAACTTACGTAATTGTCTTCGTCAACTTTACTCGGACTTGACTTGGGTTGGATTGTGTTGATGGTAGACAGGTAGCGGACAAAAACAAATCCGCTTTAGCGACGTTTCAGCTCGTGACCGTGGTTCTCGATTATTCCAACACTTTTAACGAATAATACCAATTGTATTTTGAGCCAGCACGAGCACGAGCAAAAGCGCGCATTTTTTTTCTTCGCGATCGTTGAGATGATTTTATCGAGAAACTATTTGATATTTATCAACGAATCGTTTGTTATGACGAAAGATCTGTATGCACGTAAGAAAAAATACATTCGCGATTTGTCGATTTCGTCGTTCTATCTAAAGTCTGTATCAAAGTTTCAAACGATCGGTTAAATCGTGCTGCACGAGAGAGAGAGAGAGAGAGAGAGAGAGAGAGAGGTCCTTGATCGAGAATTGGAAAAAGAAACGAAAAAAAAACTAGGCGCCAGTCGTGTGTCGCCGGTGTCGTTCGCGACTTTCCACATTCGCGAGGATAATTTTGTCTACAACCGGATTTCCTAAGATACGAATACTTGTTAAAGCTTGTTATTATATCTTAGATATACGGTAGCTCGAATAAATGTAAAACAACTTTGCCGTTAATTGAGCCTACTACGCGCTATAAATTTTCATCGTTAAATCTTCAATTCACCGAACACGCCTATATCTATCCTAACGAATAGTCTCGTAAACTCGTTGATTGTATATACCTACGTATACATTGCGAAGAAATGAAATAATAATGCAAACGTACCTTTTGTACGATCAACGGTGTACCGAAATCCTTGCCACCTTGAAGACGAAATCCCCATGGTGATCCATCGAAGCGGGAAAGTTTGACGCTTATCAGCTGTGCCATGTCACTGAACTCTCGCTTGATCCCTTTTCTTTTAATAACAATAACAACCAAAAAAAAGAAGCAGAGGTAACTCTCTTCTCCGACGACGACAACTACGTTATCTTATCCAATTCTCAAAATCGTGCTATAAAATCCAAGAAGAGAACAACGACAAATTTAAATCTAACGTTCTCAATCAAAAAAAAACAAAAAATCAATTAGAGAGAACGACGATGACGATTATTTATTTATATACTTCTGATATTATATTTCTAACTAATGACGTAGAGGATAATCCTTATCTCGCGCGACTATTAAATAAAAAATTATTCACGCGAAGCGAATAATATATTCTTCGGCGCGTCTGCTTGCTGCGCGTGCGTGTGTGTATGTGCGTTCGTATTTAATTGAAAAAAAAAACAAAAGAAACGAGATTTCCCCGCGTAATAGGCACGTTAATCACACCGATCTATCTTCAATATTATTCTTCCTCGATCCTCGTCGATCGACGTTCGGGAGCTTACTGGAGGAAGCAGCGCGCACTCTCGGAGGAGGAACGGCACAAACGTTCCCGAAGAACGCGCAGGCCGGAGTAAAGGTAGCGGAGGACGGTCACTCGGCCAGCGGGGCCTTACGTGCGATTTCGAATGCTACAACCACGGAGTGGAGGAACGAGGTAGAATACCGTCCAATCCTCGAGAGGGGGGGACAGGGAAGGTCTTGTTGCCTTCTGTGTGTGTGTGTGTGTATGTGTGTATATGGATGGTGCAGCAGAAACAGAGAGAGAGAGAGAGAGAACATCTTCCTCTTCCTCCTCTTCCTCTTCCTCCACCTCCTCCTCTTCTTCTTCTTCTTCTTCTTCTTCTTCCTTCGACAACGACTACGACGACGATCCTGCTACTTCGACATTCTCAACATTTGACTTGCTCCTTTTCCTTCGAAAACTTTTTCTTCTTCTTCTTCTTTCCTGTCTCCTCCTGTAGCTTCGCAAACAAGAACACTTTGGTCAGATCTATGCGACATGCTGCGTTCTCACTCTCATTCGTTTATTTTCTTCCTTCCTTTTTATGCGATTTCACTGAGGTTCTCTCTCTCTCTCTCTCTCTCTCTCTCTCTCTCTGTCTATCGTCAGAAATTATTAATAATAATAAAATATAAGTGTCAGGATCGTGGGGGGAGTTTTCTTCTTGTTAGACTTTTCCTTTTTTCTCCCAGGTTGGCGCATGAACAACGAAAATGTATGCAAGCACGAAGTCACATGACTTCGACGTTACCGGATACCAGTTTTGTGCATGTATCGCATCGCGACAATAAAAGGAACGTTCTTAAATACAGAAACACGTCTGGTATCTTTCCCTAGCCATTCGGAAGATTCTATCCACGATATGAGGGTGGACGAGGAACGCCTTAGTCATCGTTCCTCGCCGTCAATGGGTCATCCGGGGTCATGAATGGGATGAACGGCCGTTAAATAAATTCTTCCGTGATATCGGACGTTTCTTTTATCCAAGAAAATGTGCTTATTGACCGATCTCATACTTGACATTGAAATTTTCCGTCGCGCGACGATGAGATCCAGCGCATCAACGTTTTCACAAAGAAATCTTCGATAGATCATCCGCAAAATGACACTGGAAAATGAAAATGATCTGTTAAATGTTAGAAACGGGAATACCGTGAATTAACTGAAATTGAATGTTTCTCTTGTATATGATTATCCGACAAGTTCCTTATCGTTTTAAAATGGTCGTTATCTGTAGGGTAAGTTTCTCGAAAGATAGGAAGAAATACGGGGAAGACACGAGACGGATCTGGGGACTGCACGAGACGTTAAACTTCATAGAAAGAGAGAGAGAGAGAGAGAGAGAGAGAGAGACCTGCATCATCCCAGGTGCAAGTTACGGCTAGGTGCTCGAACGTGGTGCGCGGCTCGACGACGACGACAACGACGACGGTGGTTGGACCGTTGCATGGTTCCCCTCCCTCCCCCCTCCCTCTCTCTCTCTCTTTCTCTCTCTATTTCTCCTCTTCGTAGCTGCATTCTGCGCCGGTGGCGGTCACGAGGGCGCGAACTAGTTCGTGAATCATGCCTAGAATGCTTTACATAAATTGCTCGGAGCCGACGTCACGCTCACGGAGTGTAAGCACCGGCATCGTCTACTGCAGCTCCACCAGAAGAAGAAGAACAAGAAGAAGAAAGAAAGAAAGAAAGAAGAAAAAAAAAAGAAAGAGAAAGAAAAGTATAAAAGTAAAAGGGGACGAAGCAGGACGGAGCGGACGTAACGCAAACGTGACTCAGCCGGATCATACGCGTTACCACGAACCAAGTGAAGGAACCTCACGGTAATCCCGGAAAGGTGAAAGTAAGTACGCAAGACTCATCCAAGGAAGTAGCGGAATCACCTCCGGAAGCGCCTCCGGCATCGAACGGCAAAAGTTTCTTCTTCTCCTTCTTCTTCTTCTTCTCCGTTCTTTCACCGACTTCTGGTCATTTCGCTGACCGGTAGCTTCTGTCATCGGCTATGAAATATACGCGTCATCAGTTTAACCTATTTCTGGAGGACCTTTAACGATTACGTATCTACTTCTTGACGGTTTCCTTTCAGATTTAGGATTAGTTGTCGGTGCGATTAAATCATTTTTATTTAGAAATGTGTGAAGGATCTAATGGGAACAACAACTCGGACAATTGATTAAAAGCTTCCGAGTAGATAAGATTATTCAGCGACTACAATATCGGACTCTTATAATGTTGTAAGTAGAACGCGGAGTAAGGTCGTTGCTTTGATTCGCTGAATTGGTCAATAAATTTAAATAAAAAATAAAGTAATTAAAAAATACTTTAGACCGATACGGTTAATATCACGTTTAAGTTTGTAATCGGTTCCACGAATCGATGAAACTTTGAACATCGTAAATGTGGACTTGATTTAATTACTTACCGATGTATTTCCTATTTTATCGCCGGACAAACGAAGTGTCCCTAAAATAGGTAACGTGATAACGTGTACAAAGTGAATTTTTCTTTTATTAACGTTATACACTTAATCCTTAATCGAATTTTAACCGAGAAACCGACTAAAAATACGTAATAATGTATTTATGGGTGTATATAAGGGTATGTGTGCACACAACACACGTGCTCTTACACTCGTTCGCATTTTTTAATCTCATTGTTAACGATCAAATACTTATACGCATTTATGTAAAATCATTTATAGATAAATTAACGTTAAATAATTAAAAATGATTTTCGATGACATTCTGGTTGCTCGTTTGCCTTCGAAATTCTTTGATCGGTTCCTCTTGCAACCCGACTGCTTTTTTATTTCTTTATTTCGATCGTCGACGTTCTCTGTTCGATGATCTCACTCAAGTTGATGTCTTTTCCATTAGTGACTAATACTTCGAGTACTTCTGTCATCGGCAAGGCTGAACGCCGGTGATCTCTAAAAAAATATTAAAAAAAGCTTAGCTGTGGTACGTATGCATGTGTGTTGCAAGAAATACGCTTGCCTTTCGTTAAATAAGAATCGTTTGTCTCCGCAGGCTTCCCGTCATCCGAATTTACATTAAAAACTTACGACTCTCTCGATTATGTCCTCGGCAGCGTTTACTTTGGGAGGCCTCGCAGGTATACCTTTCTTCGGTTCGCGTTCCATCTTATGAATCATCTTATAGACACTCGAGTTCATCAGATGATCGTAGTTTGGTAGATTTGTTTTCTCATATTTCTTAAAGTTTACCCTGCAAGTAGAAACGTTACGAATAAATGGAACATTTGTTTAAACAAAATGTACGATCAATCGATAATTAATAACCTCCATTACCCCAACGCTTTTCCGCGAATGACTTCTGCCTGAGATGATAATACTTCGGCTATCATCTCGTCGTTGAAGAAATCATTTGGACATCTCCATCTACGGCCGAACGTTAGCTCCAATTGTTTAGCCTGGGGCCAAAGATCTTGCGAATGTTTTCTTCCTTTCCTGTACTAAAAATTTAACGCGCGTATTAGAAAATGTGTTTTAGGAAGAATTCATCCGATACACGTGTGTATTCAAATACGTGGACACATAGAGTATAGACGATAGAATTACAATCTTTGATTGTAGACGTTCCAAGGTTGCACGTGCGACATGGGAAAAAAAATACTATATTATAATCTATCCTATAGATTATTTAACCTGAGGAAATCTTACAAAAATGAAATTCTATTGGAAACGTTAAATACGATACGAAGGGATATACAGTTCGACAAGAAGAACTGTTTGAACAGTGAACGTGGTATAAAGTGCATGGTCAAAAATATTTGGAAATATTTTCCAAAAAACGTTTAACACAAAAAATAATTCAAGAAACAAGAAAAAAATAAATACATTCCAGTGAAACATAATATCCGCATATCCCTCATTCGTATACCTGCAACTCCTGAATAACTTGATCTTTTGGCGACAGGTTTGGATCTGGTTCAAAACTACCTACAATGGTGCATAAGAAGGTAAAATAACTATAATTCCTCGTTATTTCACGTGGACTTGCTTCGTTGATAAATAGATAGAAAAATAATAACTAGTAACTAGATTTATAAGTTAGAGTAAAAGAATAAGAATGCATATTTACCATAAGAAGGCGTTGGACTCGCGGTTCTCGATCTCGACACTCTGGTCTCGTAGGAGACAACGAATTTCTTGACCCTACTACCACCTTCGTCGTCGCTACTTTTTACAGAAATCGTACCATCCAATTCTCTCGTTTCAATTTCTTCTTCATCATCGTCGGTCGGTTCTATTATCTGTGGTGGTTCTTGCGACATGGCGGTCGATGGTCGTTCGGATCGTACGTCATACTCTTCTTTGGTATCTTCTATTACGTCTTCCGTTTTCGGTGGTGCTTCTTCTTTCCTTTCTCGAGGACATTGGTTTGCAGCTTCCTCTTCTGAAAATACACAAGTTTCGTCAATAATAGAATATGAGTATGCATATTCCTGGAAATGTCAATGACAAATTTTTGACAAATGATGCTTAAATGATTCGAAAATAATTCGGGTACGTTATCGTAAAAGCAAGAACCTTCCGAATATACATTTATATTTAAAGATATTCATAAGTAAACAAGACGAAAATAGCATTTGACAAATATCGAGTCCAAGCCCCACGAAATTCCATTGAACGCGATTTATAAACAGTAAAAATACTTCTAAGCAAAATGCATGTTAGATATATCAGCCCAGTTCATCCCAATGACGTTTTACCCGTTTACCGACAAAACCGTACGAGATCATTTAATAGCGATCCAGAATGAATGGTTGAACGATTTGGCAATGGAAGTCGCGTGTGTCGCGAATTGCGCGTAGGCGCCTGGGAGGGGGGTGGACGGTGGGGGGGAGGGAACACCATTTCTATCCAAGAGAATTGGCTAATGTTCAGAAAATCTCGTTCATCGACTTTGGAAAGTGAATAAAATCGATCAAGGCTGATTTTCACCTGCCGATCCGCGACGACTGCTAACAGTGCTGCCGCCGTTTTGAACGCCGCTCAACTCCATGATCACCCTCAGTTGCTCCGACACGACCCTAAGGTGATTCTCAATCTCGCTGGGCAATTGCTTCAGGGCTAGCAACTGGCTCTGCACGTTCTCCAGTTGTTTTTCGAGGTTTATCTCCGTCCTCACGAGCTCCTTGATCTTCTCCCGATCGACCTTGCTCGCAACTTCAGCCATCTGTCTCTCGATACCAGCAAGAATTGGTTCTTCCCTTTTACTTAGCTCCTCCTCCTCCTCCTTCTCCTTCTGTTCCTGTTTCTGCTCCTTCTCTTTCTCCTCTTTTCTTTCCTCCACCTCCTCCTCCTTCTCCTTTGCCTCTGCCTTTTCCTTTTCTGTCTTCTCTACCTCAATCTCAACCGTTTTCTTCTCCTGAAGATCCTCCAGACGTACGTTCGGATCTTTTCCTTCGATAGTAACTTCTTCGATCTTCTCAGTGGTCACGTCCTGCGTTCTCTCGATCACTTCCAACTTTGATTCCGGACGCGAATTTGGTGTCTTAGTTCCGCTCGATCTGCCAGTCAGATCCGGAGTCCCTGCCGGGGTCGTTGCCTGAATACAACAATTTCTAGTTTCCAAATTCGGAAGAGAACTTTTATCTCGTTGCGTTCAAAAACAAATAGAATTTATGCAAGAGGCGAGAGAAGATGTAATTTATATTTATATCGTAAAGTTATTCGAAGAATACACAAAGTGGACATAATTATTTCAATTATTGTTTTCTTTTATCGTTCTACCTCTTGCAATCATATTCTATGTGTTAATGGCTAACTTGTATCTTTGATTAATAAATAAAGAACACGGTTACGACACGACTCACAATCTCATTTATTAATTGACCCAGTTGGCAATTAGTATTCGATCTAATTCGAACGATCGAATTCTAATCGGATTACATCTGGAAATGTGCGTTTTTTGTTTGCTGAGGTCTGTGCAATGTTCGATCTATTTGTGTCGGTGTATAGATGTATGTGTGTGTATATATTTTTAGTAACATCGACGAGAAAAACGCATAGAAACATGCAAACATAAAGATTATCAAACTGGGAGGACGATGATTTATTTGAAATTGATATATTTCATTATTGTGGGGTTAAGGGAAACATAAACGCACGTTTCGAGATACATTGATACGTACTACTGTTTTACACTCCTCCTGCTACTTTTCCCATCACTATTTTTTCGTTCGTTTATTCTGAGAAGAGGAAAATTCTTAAAACCTAATCTAAATCAAGTTTCGAATAAGCGAAATGCAAAGGTGTCGATTAAAATGCATTCATGGGAATTCTAATAAACAAGTCTCTTGTTCCGATGAATGAAAATATATTTTCCAAATTAAAACATAAAACAGTCCGATTTTATGTTTCGCCCTAAGATACGACATTCGATTAAAAACCTAATAATAATTCTTAGAAGGTTGTATAACAATCTAAACTAGAACAATACTGCCTATAGCAAGATCAAAGAAACTCGATCGCATTGAAAAGAGAAAAAAAATGGATTTTTCGAAAGGATCTACTTATACATGTACAACAAAACGACGGACGCACAGGGAATGAGAGTGTATGCTACGAGTTTTGTAAAATCTACGCCGATGCGATTGGTTAAGCCCTGGTAAAGTACGGTAGGCACGAATGACAACCTTCGGCGAGCTTCGTAATCGTTTCGACGATCAAGAATCTTTTGGTCGCACGTCTTCGAGCTGTCATCGGAGAAACGAGCGCCATTGTCAAGGCCACAGAGTCGAGCGAGTGAACCGAGCCAGCCGGTGGATTCCATGGGGGAGTCGACCTTGACGACCTTGGACGATCTCGATAGTCTCCTAGCACCACGATGAAACACTTCGGCGGAGACGAACTCGGTGGTGGATCGTAAGAACTTGGAAAAGCGTCCCCTTTCCTCCTCCTCCTCCTCTTCCTCCTGTTCGCCATCGTAGGAGATCGAATTCGATAGAGGTACATCAAGGTCGCCGTTCGTTGGCCGACCTTCGCGCCAACCAAGGATCTTCGAGGTCGCCTTCTCGGCCAGGTTCCCGAGAATCTCAAGATTACGTACGATCGCGCGTTCCCCGTAGTGCGCCCGATCGTACGAACATCTCCTCGAACGAGAAATCTTCGTCGATAAATCGAGCTGCCCGTCCGACGATCGACGTTTCGTTGATTCGACGAGACCCGTTAAAGCGGAAGAAATCGTCGAAGCTAAACAACGCTCCAAGTATCGACCCTTGAGTTTGATCAAACTCGAGCGTCGCCTAGCACCCCGTTTGTCATCTTTCTTCTCCCCGCCAATATAGAATCTTCCTAAATCTACGGGAATACAAATTTCCTTGACAAGTTCGATTAATCTTTGTACGTCTTTCGCAAGGACCCGCTCGAAATATCTCGCTCTAGGACAGAGCCTACGTCGTTTTTGCATCCCCGTAGTGGTCTTCCTTCTCTCCAGGAATTCTCCGCGAAGAGATTTGGCCAATAATCGTTCGGCGTATCGGGGCTTACCGAATCTTCTTCTTCTTCCCTTGGTAACATCGTTTCTCTTGGCAAAGAAAAGCTTGAATATCGATTTGAACCAGGTGTCCTCTCGTTCGAGATAAGTCTCGATGTAACGGCCCTTCCTTCTTATTCGTCCGAACGCCGCCGTCCCATTGGGAGAAGATTTTCCCAGAATTAGTTCGAGAAGATAGGCTAAAGTGATTCTGTCGGAATTCTTAGGATATCCGAGAAGGGATCTCTCGAAGTAACGAGCTCTCGTGTAGAAACGTTTAGGTTTGATCGCTGATCGTCGTGCGGTTAGAGAAGGAATACACGTGGGAGGATCGGGATTAGTAGCAGAAATTTTAATGGATACGAGTGAGAGAGTGTTGTTGTCCTCTTCGATGTCTGGGGAGTCGTTAAATTGGATCGAACACGGTAGAGGAGGTTTAAGGAGATCAATCTTCTCCTCCTGGGAGAGGGCACTCCCAATTTCGTTAGACTCTTCGTTAGACTCCTCGAAGGCGTACATCTTTACCTCGGAAGTTGGTTCTATCGGCGTGTCGAGGCTTCCAGGTGGTATCAGACCCTTCTCCACCAAGCGTGCTATCACGCTTTTCTTCGACTGCTTCTTTATAACTACTCTGTAAGGTTCTCCCTCGGCTGGTTCGCGAGGTTTGGCCTTCGGCACCGGTCGATTAGGCTTCTGTAGAAAGGTTGAAACGTGATGACGTTCCTCTATGTCCGGTGGTGGAGCTGTGGCGATGTGTTGAAGCTCCTCCAAGACCTTAGAATCTCTCAAAGCTGTCGCACGTGGCCTCAACTTCTTGAAATTTACCCTGTCGATTGTACCTATCCTATATACGAATCTTTTCAAACGAATCTATCGCTGAAAAAGAAAACCACGCAATTTACCCTAAAACACCCTTGTCGGGAAGCAATTCTTCCTCCTCGAGAATCAACTGAGCTATCTCCTCGTCGGTGAGATTTTGATTAGGTATAATCTCGCTATCGGCGTCCTTCGGCTTGTCCGGCAATTCCTCGACCTTCTCCGGGGTTGGTAAACGTTCGATCGTTATTTCCCGTTGTTCTAACACCGTCTCTTCCGATAAGATTTTCTCCGGGAAAACTGGCGGCAAATCTGCTAGCTGTGACAGAATTGAACGTTCCCATTCGACGGATATTTTTTTTTATGCTTTTTTCTATTTTTCACAAATAAAACAAGGACTTACCGAAATATTATACGGGACAATGTTCTCGTCCGGTATACCCTCGAGAGCCTTACGCGAACCTTCTCCCTCTCTGGAACAAAAAGAAAAAAAGGTTGGTAAGAAATATCGCGTTTCACGTTATTCAAATTTCCCCATTGGGATTTTGACTTACAACTTCCTCTTTAAATATGAAAACTTAAACGAGGGGATTAGGCGTTATTAAATTATGTTTTTTCCTTTTCGTGTGGTCCCGAGCGCGAACGAAAAGGTAATGAAGAATCGGCAAAGAAGGAGGGGTACGAGCAAGTGCGGTATGAAAAGCCAGTAATAAAATCGCCAGCGACCAATGATAAACAGATTTCATTCTGGGTCACCTATTTATAACTGGTTGCAATACATTGCCACACGTAGACCCTTGTGTACGCACCGGGATATTCTGGCTACATTGGATTATATATAAAGCCAGAAAGAAAGAGAGAGAAAGAGAGAGAGAGTGACAAGCAAGCGTGCACTTTGACTCGTTTTTCCAGACTTGTGGCTGCTAAGAAAGCTCCCCCCCCCCTCCTGTCCGTAAGATATTCTTTACAATTTATAGCACGTGATTATTGGATTCGAGGTAAAAGAAATGAGCACACACAGAGAAAAAAAAGAAAAATGTGATTATCAAATTTGTATCGAGAAAGTGTCTCCTAATGGAGATGCTTACCTTTGTACACCGAGAACGAAATTGTTGCCTGCCAGCTTGAGAGCCTCGTGTGCTTGTCCATGCGTCAAACTGCTGATCGGTTGATCGTTTAATCTCACTACAACATCGCCTACTTTTATGCCCATACATTCTGCAAGACTCTCTTCGTTAACCTGCAAAACCAACAGCCAAGAGATATTTATCGAGATTCTCGAGAATATGCATTTAAATTCGATTAATTGACGTAAATGTTCGCGAATAGAAAATATATGGGGCTCTTATACGTTCTCGCGAATCGTACATTGAACTTTTAATTAAACGTCAGGATCGGTGTGAACCGTTCTCAAACTTGGCACAACTTTTGGGTGACACACTACTTTTGGCTCGAAATAATGTTAAATGCCAAAGCCGGGTTCGATCGTCTTTAAAAAAGAAAACCCTCGAGATCGATTTACTTCAAACGTTTGAAATATTTGATCGCTGATTAAAGAAAAAAGAAAAAAAAAAAAAAGATACATACTTTGATGACAGTCAATGGCTGGGGAAAATCGCTCCCACCCGCTAGTCGAAAGCCCCATGGCGTGTTATCGAATTTTGTAAATTTAATGTTAATCGCCATGCTGCTCTACATCTGAAATTATGTTTCATACAAGATTAGTATATATTAGTTGAGTATTTTCTACTAAAGCGTTTGCCCACGTAACATGGAAACGTTTGACGGAAATGATACGATATCGAAATTCAAACGAAATGCACAACGAATAATTCATGCGAACAGCCCACCAAATGACCTATTTTTAATCTATTTTTAATCGCCCATTTTTCTTCCTCTCTTCCTGTTTACTAAGATCCAGCGTAGGAGGAATGAGAGGGAAACTATACAAGAGTAAACAGATTTGAAGATATTTTTACGACATATTCGTGACATATCTTATCCCCAAAATTTATATCAAATTCATTCGTAATGCGATAGTGCTATATACTATAAGAAAACAATAACGATTAAGTTATCGATCGTTATCTAGAGAAAAATATATTTTATTTTATTTCTTTTTTTTTTAATTAAATATCTCGGTAGTTGCACGCAAAAAGGAAAAATCTGCGTCGACCTTTCCGTTGGCTGACTCGACCAATTCGTCTTGTGTACGCGGAAATAGACGTAAGCAAGCGCGAATGCAGTCGTCATTAGTATAAGTGCGAGATAAATGAGACACACGGCAATTGTCGGTCATTATTCATATTACACAAAACATTCTCTGTATGTATCTACCATCTACGCATACCCCCTTTGGAAGTCTTCTATATACATTTAATCACTATGTTTCTTTCTTATTACACCTTTACCCCAAAACTCTCTCGTCACTTTTCATATTTTCTCTCTCTCTCTAAATAAAATCAATCGTTGGTAACGCGCACGATCCAAGAATAACGTGTTATTCCGTATTATCACGTTTAAAACCTACGAGTTGTTGTGTTTAATTTACGTCAGCCTGAAGAAAGCTATTTTACGTCCCAAGTCAACGGCCTCTTCTTCATCCTACAACGGGGTTGATTCTTCTTCTTCTTATTCTTCTCAACGCTACCGTTCGAATTGTTATTCCATAAAATGAGATGATCCCTAAAAGCGCACGATATCTTAAAAACGTTTCACAGCATCCAGAATCGGCGAGATTGGTCACGTGAAGAGAGATCCCATCCCTTCCCCTTTTCCCTTACGTAAGCTTTTTGCGATTATTGTCTGCCACACGTGAGTTATAGTTCTTTCGATATAATTCACGAACATATATATGTACATAGATGTGTATGTATATATATGTGTGCGTGAGAGAAAGAGAGAGAAGTAGAAAATGACGAGTACTTGCCAGAAAGAAAAGATAAATAGTGCGAGCTAGAGCACACTGACAAGAATACGTTGATCACTGAATTCGAAGAAGACTGAAGTTGCGAGAGCAAAGCGAAGAAAGAAATTAGCTTTCGTTCGTCCAGTGAAAAGCAACGAGACGCAAGTTAACGGAACGGAACGGAACCCAACGGAACGCAAAGCAAGGCAAGGCAAGGAAACGCGCCCGGGCAACGGCCCGGCTTGAGCAGTCCACCGAAACGGTGTCACAATGAGCTTTGCCAGAAGGCTCGATCAACGACGCTCGACTTACAAGACGCAAATACACGGCTTCTCCGTGTCCCTCCTCGTGCTTTCCGAAGGCTCGATCTATTTACTGATCGATCTATTTCAATTTGAGCCTCGATTTCCGCGACAAGTTACTCTTCGGTAACGCTTCGGTAATTCGGCCCTTAAGTGTTTTTTTCTTCTTTTTCTTCTTCGCTCTCCTCCTCCTCTTCTTCACCTTTCACCAATTTTTCTTCTTCCTCTGAAACTTCCTCTTTCAATTCTACTTCCTTTCTACTTAACTTTTAACAAGTATGTACTTCTACTTACGCGCTGAGAATTTTTCTCTCGAGCGCAGACGAGACGAGACGAGACGAGATACCGTCCTCGTGTCGATTCTAATGAAGGTTCGATCTACTTGCCAGAGTATATTTATGAGCTTAGACGATAGTAGGGGTAACCGTGGAAATGTATTTCTAACTGTAGGGGAAAGAGAGAAGGGAGGGATGGGTTTGTACCTGACTCTTTTTCGACCATTAAAGATTATACCGTGAGATAACAGAACGTACACCACAATCGTGTCCCGTTCATCAGAGGATGTAATCGTATCTTCTTATCGTTTCTTTTTCTTTATTTAAATGCGCTTGTTTCTTTTTTTTCTTTTTTTCTTTTTTTTTTCGGAGTATACACACATCATTTTAATATAAAATATACAAGGACATGGTCACAGCCGTATATTGCTTGCAGGACCCTTTATATGAACCCTGCGGATTTTGTTCTTTTTTTATTTTGCATATATTTATTTGTTTTTATTATTATTATTATTATTATTATTATTATTATTATTTTACTTAATTGGTATAAGGTACTGAAAAAATACATACGTACTTAGCAAAGAGTATCAGTCGCAAGACGTTTTCGTTCCTCAACAACGGGAAAAAAAAATAAAAATAAAAATAAAAATAAAAATAAAAAGAAAAAGAAGTATTTTTTGTTCACATACTTCCGAAAACTTTTCGGCCTCTCGTAACCGACAACGAGACAACGACAACACTTAAAACAAAAAAGACTAGTCCGAATAAAGTGGTCAGAATTCTGCACCATTGCCGATTCCTTTTCGCTTTCGCTATAGCTCGACCCAAACGTTCGGCACGCGTGACGTCCAACGTGAAATCCAAATCCCCGACGAATCCTCTCGTATCGCGATGATTCCAGGTACCTTTCGTCGACGGCACGACTATCCCTTCGTTCGAGGAACCACCGTCACTGGACTCCAGCTGCTGAAACATCGCTCTTTACACGTTGGTTACATCGACATTGTACGCGATCCTTGTTATGCGAAAAAAATTATTGCAAACCGGATAACACCAAGAAGCAAACAGAAACTTTGACACCAACTTGATTTCGATGGCAAACGCGTTCGCCAACTTCTCTGACTTTAATACGTGAAAGTTATTGGCAAATGGAACCGGTCGCATAAAGATAAGAAAACTCGTCAATTAGAAAAGTAAAAGGAACGACACCGTAAAAATGTAATATATTTTCAATTCATTAACTTTGATCGTCAGAAACCAATACGAACTCACCATCGTGTATTCTGGTTCACCGGAAACAAGACCATTTCGATTTTGTTTCAAACCGGCCAGTCCAACGACGTTGCCTTGTTTACCGCTATCTCCGATATGAACACTGGTGCAAGTACTTAACTTCCTTCTAGATTGATGAATAGATTCTTTAAAGCATTTACAGGTACACAAACCCAATGGTTTTTGACAATGAATCTCCGTAGTGGAAGAAGGAGTCTTCTTATCCAATCCTTGTCTATTATTTTCACGTTTCGGTGATTCGATGATTTTATTAAATGGTTCGCAGGTACACCTGGACGTTGACCAAGCCGAATTGTGAAATTTACGGGTGCTACCGTAAACTTTAGAATTCACTGGATTTACTCTCGTAGACGAGGAGCTTGACGAATTTTTCGCACGACTTTGCAAAGACGACGAATCCTTTCCCGTAGATTGAGACGAATTTTGACTGCTCAGAATAGACGACGTGTTCTTTCCCCCATTCAACAACCATGCTGGATTGTAACATACGTATTCGTAAATACTATTCTTCTTCAAGCTTATACCCTGAGCCACAGTTTTCGAGATATTTTGCAAAATCTCTTCGGGTGTCATCGTCGTCTCGCCTTCTATTACGGAGTTCAATGTCCTAGATAATTCTAGAAGAATCTCGCGTGCCGACGTAGACGTAGCTCGACCGTAATTCCAATCGTAGCACGAGTAAGTATACGTGCAACCGCATCCGCAACACGTGTACATTCCTAATAAAAAAAGAAAAGAAACAAAAAGAAAAAGGAATTCATTTATAAAACATCCAATCGATAATATTTATCCGCGCTGAGTGAAACGTATTAACCTCTTGGAGACCTCTGCCACGTACGTTAACATTTCATTTAAATCCCACACTATATTTATTTCCATTTACGAAACTGTTAAAGAGATAGGTATGCAATCTTTAAATCGACCTGTTTTTTTTTATATTTTTTGTTAATCACAAAATAAATCCCAAGTATTTTTTTCATCGAATAAAATGACGTTCCGTTTTATCTGATTTGCCATAAATAAAATGAAAAATTCGGCCCTTTAAAGAAGTTAAACACCAATATCCAGAACTACTCACTATCGTATTCGGTTTTGCCGTCATCGCGGATACAAAATTCTTGTGGAACATTTGTAAAGACGGACGGCCAAATGGGACGTGGAATTGCTTCGCCTTCGTGTATCACTGCGAGACCTCCTCCGAACTGATCTTTCATAGTCTGCGGAGCTGTTGACCGAAAAATACTCTGGCCAGGTCCAGCTGACGCGTAACAGGAATAGGAACCTGCCGATAAAGGAGGCGAATGGCTCGAGTAGCCTGAACTCGTCGAAGTTCTGCAACATCGTCTTGGATTATTTCGCGTGGTCGTCGTCGTCGTCGTCGTTGTCGTGGATCCGGCTACTAATCTCGATACTTCAGCGTCCACCGAATCGGGTTCTACCCTGAAAACAAACAATATCTACAAGTTCGAATAGAATTCATACAAAATTTCTTGAATTCATTCAAAATTTGATTTTGATTTCGTTTCCTTTTGCGTCAAAGTTACGTTAGATTAGACAATAATTTAGATTATTTTTGATTACAATACTACGATAGGAATAAAATTCTCACCATTCGACTTCGTGAAGATCGTTTCTAGGTAGGGAATAAATGCTATCGGGGTTACAGGCGTACCGATCGTTCGGTAATTGTAGGGATGAAACGACGCCGTCTGGAATGATCCGGTTCCCAGTTGAAACTGTCAAGGCCGTTGCGATTGCGGCACCGGTACGGACTTTCTCGCGTTCGAGCATCCCCTGATACGGTCCAACAGTTTAACCTGAGAGTCAAACGGCTCGTTACAAGACGGATTAATTATTATTAAACCTGTCGATTTCGCGCGAGGAAAATTCAGATAAAAGAACGTAAAAGACCAAAGAGAAAAATATGTTTTAGGTATTACGAAAACCATCACGTACGCAAGCTATCTTTTACTTTAAAGATAAATCGATAATCTGAAAAAAATGTAAATTCATTATAGACTTAGAAAAAAAAACAAAAAGGTCAAAAATAAGAAACGTTTAATACTGTTTTATGAGAAATTGATAATCTTCGCTTACGTCCTTGGAACATTTAGCAGTGAATTTTGCTTCGCAAAATTACGTAAGCTTTCGAACGGTGCCGCGTAATTTACAAGGTCGCCGTTACGTCCTCCACAAGTTGAATCCTCTATAAAAGAGAATTTCGTGAAAGTCGAGAGATCGTACCCCGATGGTTCGTGGCCGATAACAATGCTACCGCATGGGTTGGATGCTGGTTCGTCCAGGGCGAGTAACCACCGCGGCATGCTCTTTTAGAACGACCTACCGTCGTTTTGGTAACGCACGGTCCTTCTCTCTTCTGTCATCACCGACATCGCGACATTTTTCTTAAACTTCCTCTCGACGTCTTTGCGCTTCTGCCTCCTAAAAAAATAAAACAACAAGTTTCTTGGTCGTGGTTCGTCACGTTCAAACATTCAACGCAAAGTTCATTGCTTTTGCTCTCTGAAAATAGTTTATAATGTATATTTATAGCTTCGTTAACCGCATAATGATGGTTGTAGAACGATCACGCGTCAGAGTTTTGTGGCTGCTCATAAAAGGCCAGCTGCTGGTTACGGTGGTGGTGTTTTCACCGAAAGACCGTACGATTATTCAACACTGACGCGAACAACTTTTGCGTGGTCGGACTCGTATTTTTCCGAGGGAAAGATAAACGACGCGAGTCTTGCCAAACGATGTAAATCTTAATAACCTATCGAGATTAAATAACGTCTGTCGATCAAATAAAAGATAAATTTGTAATCAAATTTCAATACAAGGGCGCGACGATCAACACGCTGGACCTTAAAGTTGAAAAATATTCAGGTAAACTCACTCGGCTCTTGTTACAATCAATTATTTTCCTTTCCTTCTGCGTTCTCGTATGCACCGATGATACGAGAATGCTTAACTATAATATATGCATACGAATATCGATGCTCTTAGTCATCTTTAATACGAGATAGGTATTTTTATCGAGAGAAAAAAAAATCAATGAAAGATAGACGATACCATAAGATTCAAAAACAGATAAATTCGAATCTACGAAGAACGGTAGCAGAAAACAATAACGAAAGAAAACATATCGGTTGATCGTTGCTAACACACAAAACTGTAGGCATCCTCGAAACTCATGAATGTACCCGAACGTTATTATTTATGCTCGAGCTGACGCACGATGATTGATTATCGTAAAAGCGTGTATCGCAAAGAGATCGTGGGCCATGTGTCTACGAGAAACGGTAGTACCCATGTGAAAGAGCAAACGTTTCTTACAATTAAAAGATCAACGTACGATAATTCATCTCTGACAGAGATCGTTAAGACACTATTTTCTTTATTCTTGATCCAGCACGCACTTATATTAAAGATTTGTCATGCAATGAAAAACCTCGCTCGCGTTAGATCCTTGCCTTTATTTTCTCAATCAAAGCAGTATTCTTTATTTATTCGACGCTTTAATTTCTCAACAATTTCGTGGTTGAAAATAAGGGACAAAATGTTCTCAGCCGTGATTACTTCCTTTTCGTCAGAACCGTGCGAAAAGAAATGATTTTGTTGTTAGTTTGTTAGCGCGAGCTCGAACTTTCCGAAAGAAGAATGAAATATCAGGCATTCGCTTTGTGACTCTCGTCGGCAGGTAAAACGCGAGCTACGATTTTCTGATCGATGGATCTCCAGCTGGATTCCAAAGAGTCTCGCAAGTTCCTACCGGTCTTCGCCTCCTTCACCTCATCCTTCTCCTTCCCTTGGGCTCCTCCTCCTCTTCCTCCTCCTCTTTTGTCTTGGCAGCATCGTGGGTGTCGTAATGGCTCACTGTACATCCATATGCGTCGTGACACTACGAGTGAACGACGAGGGAGATTATCGTATTCTCACCTCGTCGAATCCCCTTCCTCTTCTCACCTTTTCATCCATATAGCCAAGCACCTAAGCCAATGGCGTAATCGCGAACTAGGGAGAAAAAGAGAACTCGAGAGACTATCGTATGTGTTCTCTCTCTTTCTTTCTTTCTTTCTCTCTATTTTTATCTATCTCGCTATCTTTATCTATCTCACGTATTTATTTTGCAAGAGACTTTTGCAGAAGGCGGGAAATATTTATTGCTAACACGAGATAACACATATTATATATATATATACTCGTACTATTTTGCAATAATCGATTTATACGTCCTCTTTACAAGAAAGAGAGAGGATTAGATCAATTATATGTGTAATACCTGTATAACACGCAACACGAATAGAAAAGATCGAGAACGCGTAATCTCGCGATTGATTATCTTTGTTCTACATCTTCGGCGCGACTTCGGCAAGAAAGTCCTCCACGAAAGAGAAATAATTAAAAGGCCCCGATCAATCGGGATGCCGTTAATCACGAAATCAAAGACGACGATTAAATCGAATCGATCGCAATCGAAAAAGAAAGTAAGATTGACTGTTGTCGTTGTCGTTTTCGTTGGCTCGGTGGCCCTTCGATTGATGTCATCGAATCGAAAGAGTCCGAAAGTATCTTTCACTGAAATATTTATCGATCCGGGCAGATGATCCGCAATTCAAGGTTACTTTCACATTCGTCATGTTCACGCAAGAAATTGGACAGTGCGTGTAAGAAGGCACGAGCTCGCTCACGTTACGTTATCCGGGACGTTCCAAATAAGCTGACACGAATACAAAATATCACCTCCTTTTTCTTAATGTTTTACTCTCAAACGAAGGACCACGATAAAGCTCGAACGTGCTTTGCTCGGTATCATATGCAAGTAAAATATGTAAGTATATAAATATATATATCTTGCCTATAGGCATGCATGCATGTATGTAAAGTATCGTTGAACGATTGAAGAAATAAACATTGGCTCATCGTCTTTCGACTAAATTGCAAGAGAATTCGAGGGAAGAATTACTTTATCGAAATAGCCGAGACGATGATAACATATTCCTCTGAGTATCCTTTAACGAGTTGCATCGATAGAATATTCCAACGCCTCTCGTCGTAAATCAAGTTACAGAAAAGTCGCACGATCTCTTGGGATATGTAAATACATTTATGGTGAAATTCCAACAACGTAGTACGTATAATGTGTACGTATGTATGTATGGTACTTCTTCTCCCATTCTACTCGCGAACAAATCCTTCGTTATTTTCCTCTCTGGGAAATATTTTGTACCCTTCCGCGCGATTACCTCCTCCTCCTCCTCCTCATTCTCGACGGATATAAAGAATATATATATATAAATCTAGAATACGTCGATCCCACGCACCTCTCCGCGAACGAGGGTTTTACGTACGACTTCCCCGATTGCCCCTCTCGTAACTCCACTTCTTTTTATCTTCTCGACGGCAGAAAATTTTCGACCTCGTAACGCTTTCTTTAATGGCCCAGATAAACACGATCCGAAACGTCGTTCTTCTTCCGTAAATTTCGCTATTCTCGCTAAATCCAACTGGAATCGATTGATTATTTAAAAGCACGGATCGACGCTAGAATCGATCACAAATATCTACGTAATCGTACGGTAGGATGACGATGGTACGATTTATAAGAGTAATAGAACGAAACGATGAACGAAAAGTAACGTTGCTTACGCCATTTTCTTGGTTCTTTTTAATTCATATATTCGTAAGAAAACAATGGGAGGTGTAAGAGTGTAGGTAGTGAAATACTCCAATTAGCTAGTAGCATGAATATCAGCGTGTACGTCGTCACGACGGCCGGCACTCCGCATTCCGGTACTTCGAACCGCGGGCACTTTCACGTCGGCACCGTCACCGTGGCCGGGCCCGCTCCTCGGTGTTTACGTATTACACACAGTGCACCCTGGAATGTCGATCGACGTTACACAAAAGCCGAACGAGAGACGCTCGAGTCTTCGATCAAAACTTCCAATCGGGATTTCGATCGAGATGTTTATCGAAAGTCTTACAGATTCTTATTATTTCCTGCAACAATTTCTCTCATTTCCATTTGAATTTCAAACGATCCGTGAAATCGCAGAACCCATAAACGATATCACGAATATTATAGAATGTTTAGTTAGAATCTAGAACATTATATCATTGTCGTAACACTCGTAGATATCCTTCAAGGAGTTCCAGTACAGATATACATCGTGCATCAACTAAACCAACTCGAGTGTTATTACATCCATGATAATTGTCATTACGAGTGTTATAAAACACACACTCTTTCTGTGTCCTTATCTTACGTTACAGAAACTTCAAACAGGTATCGAGAAAGAAAAGGAAAGATAATACGCGCGGTCGAAGGTATCGAGTATCGATATGTAGGTGCTAAGAAAGTCGTATATAGGAAGATCGGCAGAACGGGTCCACGAAACGCAGTCGCGAAAAATATTTGACTCGGCGGGGACTTTCACTCGTGCGCAAAACAGTACCGTCGCGAGAATACACGTCCCCCTTAGTCGGTCCTTCCATACTTAACGAGAGAAGAACGGAATAATATACGTATATATATATTCTTTCTCTTCTTCTTTAAATCGAACAAAAGAGAGAATGAGAAAGAGAGAATTCACCTCGGGCCGTTTGGCGCGGTCGCTGGACCCAAAAACAATCCACGCGACCGCTTTCACGGGCATCGAAAGTTTAAACGCGCTTCTGGTGATTTCTCTAATTGACCGGATGGATGGATCATCGAGCCGAAAGATTTCCATTCGAATTTCTTTCTAATTTATTTTTGTTCCTTCGTTTTTGGTTTGGTGGTTTTGTTTTTTTTTTACTCCATCCGTCGTGTCTCTTCAAATTTCGTTATAATCACTTTATTACTGACAAATAATCGCACGAAATTCCATAGGTTTTTCAAGCCAATCGACGAAACTATGCGATGTTTTTCTTTTCGGAGAAAGTAGAAAAATGACAATAGCTTGGCAACCCTATAAACGCTAAGAATACACGCGCGTCAGGTTCGAGGCATTGATTACGTCAGTGTAACGTAAAGGATAGATCTTCTCTCGTAGTAGTATAGTAGTAGTAGTAGCAGAACGTTTCTATAATACGAATGAACATGTAATAGCTGTACGTGCTTTCGCTACGTGTTTAGAGAATCAAAACGCGTAGAGTATCGTTTGTGCAGTAACAAACTTTTAACGAATTGATTTTAATTATACGATACGATGATTATATTTAAAACATAATTGTTTATTAATTATATATGTTTCTTTCGCGAAATTGAATAGCGCTGATTAATAGCATTTGTAATTATTTTACATTTCTATTCAGGTGAAACTTGAAAGCGAATTAACAAACGTGTGCGTTCATTGCCGAACATTAAGAATTTAAGAAAAATAATGTGCTCGTCGAAAGTTTTTACCCCTTCCTCGTGTATATGTATTTTGAAGGTATATATCTATGTTTGTATGCATGTAGGAAGAATAAAGACAGTCCAACGGCTATCATTCTCATTCATAATGATCGTAGAAAGTCTTCCGTACGTTGATAGTTGTTAAATTTCACGTCTTCCACGAATGACATCCTTATATCGTTCATGCCGATGGCTAATTCAATCTTAGAAAGTATAAACCGCAAAAAACGAACTTAATTTTTGGCACAAACATACAAACATACATACACAAGAACCGCAAGTGATATTTTAAACTAGACATTGCTAAAATATAAGAAAAATCTTCCGGTTATGTCAATTATATTTCGTAAATGAAATACCTCATTGTCTACTTTCTCTATCCTGAAATTGAAATAAATCTAAACGATTATAATATTATTACTAATCCTAACTTCTTGAAACTTACCGGAAATATAAATCTATAGTAAATCATACGCGTCACTAAAGAGAAAATTCTTATTTATTACCAATACTATAGAGTTTAGAACAGAAAAGAGGAAACGTAACTTGGATCGTTTTATGGCATGCGACATGCAAGATAAGTTGTAATAATTACATTCGATACACTTCCTCGAAGAAAATACTTTCTTCTAAACGAATTTAAATTGAACTTCAACATATACGAATTGGAATAATATTTCTTGTCTATTATGATAGAGATATTGAAATAATCGATATTGAATGTTGAATAAAGTACGATTAGATTTAAATAGATAATTTTCTAAAATAGATATGTAATCGATAAAAAAAAGGTCGACGAGTATGAAAATCCAAAGAGAAAAGAGATTGAGAAAGATCCAAAGGAGGCGCAGAGAGAACGACCCTGACTTTTCGACCCGCAGCACGGGAGCTCGAAAGAAGATCCATTGATCGTAAGATGCCGTTATAATAATCCTCGTCCTTCGAATCTAACATACATATGTAGTTAACTATCTACTCTTCGTAATTTCACAACCCTCGATGTCATCGTAGCGAGGAGAGGAGGTTTCTCCGATCTTTCGAAAATTCTTTATTCCCTTTCCGGTCTTATCCTTCCAATTCTTCCTCTTATTATTATCGATCATGTTTCTTCATCCTAATGTCTTTCACTTTCTCCTTTCTTTCCTTTCTCTTACGCGTGTTTAGATTCATACGAGTAATCTTGTGCAATGGGGAGGCCTGTTCATCCGGTGAAATTAAAAGCCGTTATTTCTGATTTACCTTTACGAAATGATGCTTATATTAATGAGACTTTTACTAGACTCGACTCGACTCAATTAGAACTAACATAAAAAAAAAATCTATCCTAGCTGTGAACATTGGACGATCAAAAGTAAAAAAACGAGAGAACCTGGAAGAAGAAACGGAACGCACGCGTTACTTAATACCGGAGAAAAACCTGTCCCATGTTTTACGTAGAAAAACTAAGTTACGGTATACTCTTATATATATGTGTATCGATAAGTAACATTCGTTATTGTGTTTCCTAACGATGTCACCCATAAAAAGTTTCGATTCAAAAATAGGAAACCATTTCTTCTTTATATCTATCTCGAAGCGTATAATTTATATAATATGAGAAGTGAAGAAATAAGTAACAAAACATTATCGAGAGAATATTTTTTTCGTGGAATTTTTAGGATTTAATAAACGACCGATTCAAAGGTTTGATTTTGGACTAATGGAGCATCTCAAATATCGAGTGGTTATTCTTAGCATCGAATTCATACAAAATAAAAAAAAAATACATTTTTTGAAATAATTAAAATTAACTGGTTTCTTCGAAGCGACCTTTCTAAGATCTCGAAACACCTTTAAACGTATATTTCAATGAATTATCCACTATTACCTTCGTAGTAATATCTCCCTTTTTAATCTTGCAAATTATCGTGCTCAGCGAACCCTGAATATCGTACGTAAGTAGTAAGTAAGTACGTGTGCAGATTGAACGAAAGGGAGAGTCGTGAGAAAACGAAGGTGCCTTCGGTCTTTCAGTTGGTCGGTCTTACGATTATGACTGAATAAGTAGTCATGAGTACGATTTACACGGTCACTGCTTACCTACGGAATAAATCGACATATCTTTGATTCACATAAATAATGTTAACGTGATATGGGAAAGAAATGTTAAAAAAGTAACATTCCGTTCTCTAAGTTTCCATGGAAATGAAACTTTGAAGTTGCCGCGCTCTGATAAAATTAAATCTCGTGACAAAAATGTCTAACTCTATCTATTAATTAAACATAAATCATTCGCGAAGTTACTTTCAACGATCAAATATAATTTTTCCAACTTTACTTCATTTTGAGAATTACTAAACCGATAACGTAACGTTTTGTTCTTATACCGGTCTCAATTTGTTCCTTCTTCGAAAAATACTTCACGACCGGTTACACTCGATGAAACTGATGCAAGCAATAAACCGGCCAACTACATGTTTTACCATAAATGCATTGCTCTTTCTCTTACACGCAATTAAGAAATTAATTCGTTGCAATCGTGTTTTATTATATTATCATTTTTCTGTAATATCACCTATAGTTCGAAATTTTTGAAAAATTAATATTTGACGAATTAATATCTTCTACATCGAAGAAAACTTTCAACAATTTTCACAAGGATTTAATAATATTTATAAATAAAATACAATAAGCCTAAAAGTTAAAAGAATATATATAACAAGAAGAATAAATACAATGATATTGAAAACGTAATGAATACATATGGAATAGAAATCTTTAGAAAAGATCCTATCATCCAACTACCTACCTACGACAAATTCTCTCGATAATCTTTCCTGTATGAAAGAGGATGTTGGCCGCTCGGAAGACGAAAACTTTCACGCGCGTACCAGACGTGTCTGTTAACACTAACAAGATGCTGCACTCGCGATCTCCCAAAAGAAACTGAAAGTTCTGTTTCTTAGTAAAGCGAACCTGGCCCACTAACTGCTCGCGAGTTTACCCGCGACTAGTCGCATGTGCGCGCGACCATTCGCTCCTTCGTTCATTCGTATATACATGAGCCAACCTTCTAGCACCGATTCACGATTGCAATATCCTTTCTTACTTCTGTATCATATACTATATTATAAACTACGACAATAAGAATTAATTATCATTAACAAGTTAATAATTTCAAGATGATCTTGATCACGATGGCCAAGATGAAGGATAAACTGTAATAAATTGACTCCTATATATTCAAATATATAATTAATTATATGATTAATTGATTTCCTTGTATTATATAATTTTATTAATAAATTCTCTACTTTCTTAAACATTTCTCCTTAAATCGTAATTATTAATGATACTACTTTTTCAATTGCAATATCATTCGATTAATTAAGCAACAACAAAACTTACTGTAAACAGTACCATAATAGCATTCAAATTTTTAATGTTAGATTAATAGATATACATACTTATTTTCTTTTACGTATTACCAGGATTTTTATTATACTTTCTAACAGATTTTGGTACTTTGGAAGAAGTGGGTACACGAAACTCTTCTGGTGTAACACGACTTACGAAAGAAAATCTGTGAAATGAAAACAAATGTTTGATTATAACATTTCTATAATAAATATTTTCAAAATATGAAAAATATGAGAAACATAAGTGTACTTGATATTTACCTACAACTTTGTAGTGGTGTATTTGTAGAATTTATTGAACGAGTCGAAATAGATGCTGTGTTAGGACTAATACCTTTAAGATAATTCAACTTTTCTTGTGTTTTTTCTATATTATATTTAAATTTATTGCATTCTTGTGCCATATACTCTGTCTTTTGAATAACCTTACAATAATGATTCTTTAGATCATAGTACTTCCTTCTCTTCAAAAAATATGATAATAAATAGGATTATTATTATAATATAAAAAACTTAATTGACATTTATATAGAAATTTAAAAAGAAAAAAAACACTACATACGATCTCATAAAAGCGTTCTAAAATGATGCTCAGTTGTGTGTTCTGTAAATTTGTTGCTGTTCTCAATGATCCTAAAGTTTCATTCAATGGAACAAAGTAAGATGCTATTTCTGATGGCAATGGTTCTTGTAAAGATAAAGAAGCAGGTTTTTGGAAGCCACAAACTACGCACTGTTTTGCAACTATAAGACATAATAAATTTATTTTATAAAACATATATTTTATATTTATTATTAAGAGATTTGAATGATTACCTTCTTTTATGCAGTTATCACAGAATATATGTTTACACTGTGTTAATTTAAACGGTTTAGCTGTTCTAGCTTTTGTACAATAACATTTATTACAAATATAATCCATTATACATAACTCAGTTCGAATCGTTCAAATGTTACTGTTCTCCAACTGCGCAAGTGAAAAAAAAGTGTCATGGCGACTGCAATCTGATTGGCTAACATTACAACACATTATTTGAATTTTACAATCTATTCTGCTGTTATCTTTTTTTATTTAATGTACTATAAAATTAATTAAAGTTATGGATAATCAATATTTATAAGTTTTTATTCATTCTAAATTATTAAATATATGTGAAAAATACTTACTACTATGGTATATTTCATCTAATAATTATTTTCTATCTGTTTCATATACAATTAGGATTACAGATGAAGAAAAAGAAAAAAATAACTATTTTATAATAAACATTAATAATGAAAATAATCTGGTAATATATATTACATATGTGTATGTGTATATATCACATTATAATAATATAATGTAATATATACTTCATTTTATTTTATACAAAATCACAGTAAAAGTATCGTAGTACTTTAGCTTTGTCCTTAATTGATATAATTGTAATATAAATTAAATTACAAGAATTTTTAAAGAAAACTTTTTACAGACGTCTACCTAACGAATGTGGAAAAAGAATTTTAATAAATTATTTGACTATTTAAAAGTAAGAGGAAAAAGATTGTAAAATTTTTTTAGACTTTTAACGAAAAAACGCCAATCTGGTTTGAGAACCAGGTAATCGACCTTGAACATCTAATAAACCAGCTTGTATATCTGCAATTGATTGAATTGATTTAACTTGTCCACGAGCAGCTACGCTAGGAGGTGATTTAAGTAATCGACGTGCTACTCTGTATATATCTGTGTCCGATATCGCTTCTGTAAAAATAACAAATATAAAATCTATAATAAATTTGTAATCAAATAATCCAATAATTACCAATTGCTTTTATAAAATATTCTGGTCTTTTTCTTGAACCAGTTGCTAAGACCTGTCTTCCGATATCTTCAAATACAACAGGTCTTTGTTCTAGATTCATAAGCAACATAGATTGTAATTGCTTCTTCGCTCTCTATAAAAGCAAACGATATTAAAAGTATAGAGAAAACAAATTTTGTTTCTTCTAATTTACTTATATTAAAATCATATAAATTATATATATATATTATATTAAAATTATGTCGGTAACTTACTTCAAGTTCGCTTTTTGAAATATTGTTAGACATTGAAACCATTTCGTGTACGATAACTTCTACTAACTCTCTTATATACGTAGGTGTGGAAGATGCATGAATACAGAAAAGACCAGTATCGATATAAGCGTGATTATATGCCGTTGCACTGTACAACCAATGATACCTAAAACATGGTTGTATCGATTTTAATTATATTTCTTTTCTTATAAATATATATGATTCAAATTTATTTTCTATTACCTGTTAAGAACATTAGTATACAAACGTGTATACATGCCCTTTCCAGGACCACCAGCACTAAAACTTCCACCACCTCCCATCATCATATTTAAAACGCACATTGCCACAAAATCTGGATCTTGATGTGAACAACCTTCTAAGCCTATTATTACATGTGATAGTTCTGGTAAACCGCTTGGCCCTGCATATACTGGTACAGTACATTCTTCCTATTTATATATTTATATATATAAAACAATGTTATTAAATCCTTAATTTAATTGAAAATAATATTACAAATTTAATAGAAATTTACCAGTTTAAATCCACCTGTGTATTGTGCAATGGATTTATCAACCAACAATTCATTTTTATCTGACGAAACAATATTTTGTTCTTCCCAAATAGGCTTTCGGTCAACAAAGTACCTATAACAAATAAATTGTAAGACTTGAAATCCTTTTTTTAGTTTGATAAAATTTGATTGAAATTCAATTACTTTTCGACTGCTTTAACCAAATCCTTATGATCGATACCAACACCAGCAACGACCATTCTACTTGGAACATAGTGATGTTTCAGATATTTAAATAAAATATTTCTATCTATTACTTCTATATTCTCTTCTGAACAAATCTTGGGAAGGCCTAATGTATTATCCCTATAGGCAGCCTATGAATAAAATACAACCTTAGTATTGTTTTTAATGTAAAGTATAGTATAGTATATATAGTATATATATTAATGTAAAGTAGTTAAGATTCAATACACGATAACATTAAAAATTTTACTTACAGCATGAATCATATCCATCAATATAGGTTCCTGTTCTGGTCTTGTTAACAATGTTTCTATCTCAAAACGAACCGTTTGCCTTGCTGCTAATATCTGTAAAAATAATCCAGTTTAATCTCTACAAATACAACCAATATAAATATGATATATATATTTAATAAATATACCTCATCATCTGTAATTTTAGGTCTCAGTACAATTTCACCTAAAATATTAGTGACTATGTCCAAGCCACGACATTCTGCAGATGCAGCGTAAATAAATGTATCTCTTGATGCCTGACAATCACATATACCTCCATGTCGTTCCAATGCTAGCATTATTTCATCTTTGCTTCCAAAATGTTTTGTTGACTAAAAAATTATTTAACACCATTACACTATTTCAATCTAATTATTTTAAATATATATAATTAAAGTTCTTACACCAAACGCTAATTTTTCAAGAAAGTGAGAGATTCCACTAGGATAGACAACTTCATATCGAGGACCAGAGTCAATGAGAACTAAAAAATATGTTTGTTACTTTATTATATTTTATAATCTTTCTATTATGATATACTGATTAATTTTTTATTGTAATATATTATCCGTACCACCAATTGTACAAAATTGACCAAAACGATTTTCAGAAGCAACGCGTAATCCATTTGATAAGACTGTGACCTGTGTTGTTTGATTCTCTTCCTTAGCTGTAGAATAAATTGGCTTTGGTAAATTAGGTACTGGTTTTGTCAACGGAGGCAACGATGTAACGGTTGGTGATTCTCTTACAGAGGTTGTAAAGTTACGGGCTTGCCAAAGAGTAAAGTTATCTATTTGTACAGGACTGAAAAACAAAACAACATAAATGTTTAAACATAAATGAACATTTTATAAACTCTATTAATTTTTACTTTTTTACAAAATGACTATTGAAATGATAATATTAATTACAAATAATGTATAAATTACAAACTATTAGTTGTATTAATTATGATTTATAACTTATAAATTAAAAATGAAATAACGTAAGGGTTAAGATATAAAAATTTAGAACAACTGTCTAATGTAATATCACACTAAAATTACCGTTTTTTGAGTACAGCAGATAATGAAATTGGTGGTAACCTAATCAACATTTTGACTTTATTTGATAATTTAACAATTTTTTTTACTTATTACTATTATTAGAATTATTATTTATAGACCAAATTTATAGAAAAAACCAGTAGTAACGTGAATATAACAAATGGTTTTGTAAGTCTTATGACATGGAGTTACAAATTATTTTGAGTGGAAACTCCATTGTGATAATCACATATATATAAATATATATATTTTTTTAAATCTAGTATTCGATGTTTTCAGGACAAATATATTAGAAATAAATAATAAATATTGTTAATAAACACAAAAAGTAAATAATTTCATATGGTTAACATATATTTTAGTACAAACGTCTGCCATCAGATGGCGAACAAAATTTTACTAAAAGTTTACTTTCTATATGACTTGCTATTTAAATCTAATAGTCTAGTTAGTTACGATCGTTCAAAGAGTGAACAGTATATAAGGAATATTGTACTAATAACATCGAATTGCGTAGTTGAAGTGATTTCTATCTGTCAAATTTAATTACATATTAAAAAGATGCATTGTATTTTTTTGTGTCTTTCTGCTCTGTTAGTGCTTGCCAATGCAGATTTAGTAAGGTAAGTAAATATTTAATACAATAATTTATAATTACAAAATACGATAAGCGCTGAAAAAACAATAATTAATTAAATATTTTGTTCATTTATTCAAGAATCCCTTTGTATAAGATACCAACCGTAAGATCTAAACTGAAAGAATATGATACGGAATTGCACAAAGTACAGCTTAAATACGGTGATATGACACCGGAACCTTTATCTAATTATCTTGATGCTCAATATTATGGTGTCATTAGTATTGGTTCGCCGCCGCAAGATTTTAGTGTTGTTTTCGATACGGGTTCCTCAAATTTATGGGTTCCATCCAAAAAATGCCATGTAACGAATATTGCTTGCCGTAAGTATACAAATATATATTATAATACTTTCATAGTTATTCTATACAATCAGTAATTATAATAATAGAATTAAATCAGTATTAATCAGCTACGAACAAAAAAAAATGCATAATGATGATAAGTAGTGTCGAAAGGTTAAAGAATATTTATTATCTTTATTTTCCTCTTTGTATTTGCGTTGACTCATGTGATTAATTATATGTTCAATATAATTAATGTAAAATGTAAAATTGAATGATAAAATAATTGTTCAACTATATTTCTTTTACAGTTTTACATCATAAATACGATAGCAGTAAATCATCCACTTATAAACAAAATGGTACTGAGTTTGCAATTCGATATGGCTCGGGTAGTCTTTCTGGATTCCTATCTGTTGATAAAGTATCAGTAAGTTAATATTAATATTATACTAATTTCACTGGAGTGTTATGAACAATGTCTGCATTAATTTATCGCAATAAATTTAATATAAATGAAATTTTTTAGATCGCAGGAGCAGAAATCAAAGATCAAATGTTTGCCGAAGCTATGAGCGAACCTGGACTTGCCTTTGTCGCTGCTAAATTTGATGGGATATTAGGAATGGCATATTCTAGAATAGCTGTAGATGGTGTAACGCCTGCTTTTTATAATATGGTTAAACAAGGCATCATACCACAGGCCATTTTTAGTTTCTACTTAAACAGGTATTTTATTTCATTGTCTGGTGTATCGTTTTCTTTGTTTTTAGTATACTATGTTTCATTTTATATTTTTCAATCTATTCAGAGATCCTTCGGCACCAGTAGGTGGAGAAATGATATTGGGAGGTTCCGATCCAAATCATTATGAAGGTAGTTTTACATATGTTCCTGTGGATCGCAAAGCGTACTGGCAATTTAGAATGGATAGGTACAGTTTACATTATTAATATATTTATATAGTTTTACTTAATTATACTATCTAAAAACTATTGTATCAATTTTATTTAATTGTAGAGTCGAAGTTGGCAACAGTGTATTTTGTAAAGATGGTTGTGAAGCTATTGCAGACACTGGTACTTCATTAATAGCAGGACCAACAGAAGAAATTAAAGCAATAAATAAAGAAATTGGTGCAACACCAATCATAGCAGGAGAGGCAATGGTAAATAATATTATAGAAATCTTTTTTATTTTCCTACCATTTTTATAAAAGTTTTTCCTAAAGAAACTATATTACAAAAAATGAAATAAATAAATATATTATATTTCTGTTTAAAGGTTGACTGTAACTCTATCGACCATTTACCTGTAATCAATTTTGTGCTTGGTGGACGTTCCTTCTCTTTGTCTGGTAAAGACTATGTTTTAAAGGTTGGTAGAAATGTAATTATGTAAATTAAAATATGATATAATTTGTTAACAAATTTACAAGATGTCTGCTTTACTACATAGGTGACACAATTCGGTAAAACTATTTGTTTGAGTGGATTTATGGGTATTGATATCCCTCCACCAAATGGGCCCTTATGGATCCTTGGTGATGTATTCATTGGACGTTATTATACTGAATTCGATATGGAAAATGATCGTATAGGGTTCGCAGTTGCTAAGTAAAAGCAATTAAAACTTTTTTGGCCAAATATAAAAGTAATATTACGATAAAATATGCATTAAATTGGATACAATACATACGGATATATATAGTTTGTTTATTGGCCATAATTGTATCTTATAACGATCATAATTTTATTAAAAAACATGTTGCTATTCATTGTATGTGTATATATGTACCTACATTTAAACAGAGTACATGTAATAATTATAAAAAATTATAAACATTCAAATATACTTTAATTTCTGTTAAGATCTATTAGAATTATGTTATCTTCTACTTCTGTTTTTCGTTTTACTCTCGGGTATATAAAACGTGATACACTAAAAAATAAATTGTTAGTTATTATTAAATACTATAAGAACTAATCGAAATTTAGGAAACTGAATTATTACGAAAGTATATCATATAAGAATAGCAAAGAAAAAATACCTGTTCATCCAAAAAATCGATAATAGCATTAATTTTGCATTTAAAGCCACCTGTTTTTAATATTTGATGCAACCATTCTATATTCAATGGCTCATATTGCAAAATTTTATTATGCAGATCTTTATTAAATTCAATTAATTTCGAAAATGCTTCTTTTATATTAACACAATCATCTAATGTAATGGAGTTTTCAATGTTATTGATATATTCTCCTGAAGTTTCCGTTCTTTTATCATTATAATTGGAGTTCCTTGAATAATTTTATCATATATATATATATATATTATTTTATTGTAATATTTTATTATTTTATTAAACACATACCAACTTTTTAAAGGAGTTACGCTGCATCCATATTCGGTGTTATTATATTTATCTGATAAACTAATATCTGCAGTTTTTCTTTTCTTTTGTGGTTCTTCATATTCATTATACATATTTTTTGCGCTAGTGTCCATTGTTTTACATAAATCAATGGTAGGATGTAACTCATTATAAATATACGTTAATAATTTAATAGTTTTATTACGGCTTTGAACCTTTAATCCATATTTCTCCATTTCTCTCTACAAAATACAGATGTATACAATTACTAAAAAATATTATAAACTAAATTAATGAAATAGCAACTAACAAACATACATCAAGCTCAAGAGTATTCATAATATTATAATTTGGTGGTGCAATATCATCGTTTTCAGTAATAGTAAAAAATTTATTTTTTATAAACAATTTATGGTTATTTTCTTTGATATTGAATTTATCAATTTGATCGTTCTCTTCAGTCATATAATTCATTTGTAAATTTTCTTCAGATTTATATTTCTTTTTTAATATTTTATTTCTTGAAGAAACGTGCAATGCTTTTTTATCTAGTACAGTATGTTCTCTTCTATCATCTATATTAATGTTTGAAAAATGTATTTCATTCGAAAAATTATACCGCAAATCATAATCGGAGTCATGTAGTTTTGAACGTATAAAAGAAATGTTCTCATTTTTATTGAAGTCATCGATATCTTGACTATCTACGTTTATCTCTGAGGTAGAAGATACGACAACAGAATTTGGATTACTTGATTTTAAGGGACTTACATGCTCATTTTCAATATCAGATATTTCAGGAGAAATTAAATTAAAAATATCTGAACAATCATTATTCCAATGATCTGTTTCTTGTTCTTTAAAATTGTCTTTATGTTGATAACTGTTATTTTTCAAAATATCATAATTTTCTACTTCATTTTCAACTTTATCAGAATCTGATACAATAGCTCTAGTATTTTCTATTTCATCAATTTTTATTTTAGTCGTATCATTTTTATATTTTTTCGAAGCAGATCGACATGTAGCAATACTATTATCGTCAAGTTTTCTTTTATTTTTTGTATGCACATCTGGATCATCTGTATCCATTTCACTACTGGAACGGTATGATGCATTTATAAAAGCACTATTGACTTGTGAATTTGGAGTCATTTTCTCTAACAAATGTTTATCATTATATGTACAACTAGTTCTAATTTTTTTTGTTGGTGATAATAAATCTGTACGGTTATGTTCAGTAGGTGAAGTACATGTAAGATCTATTGTAATATTGTATAACTGTGGATTTTGATTAGCATCATTCTGCATATCATTTTCAAGTTTACTCAAGAAACCTTCTTTCTTTTCTCCTTGATCTGAAGAAAGTTTAGAATTATGGAGTTTATCGAGACCACTAGATTTATCATATATCTTCTTTACAAATGGATTTCCATTAAATTCAATGAAACTGGCTGAAGGGTCTATCTCAGAATCCAAATCAAAGTCTGATATAGCATTTTCTCTTTGGACTTCTTCAATAAATAATATTAGATCACTTTCAGATCTGATTTTATCTGTTATTACATTTGAACCCTGTTTTGATTGACTATTTCTTGCAGTTTGCGTTAATGATTCAGTAAGTACACATTCATCGATAGAAGATCTACTTTTGTTTACTGTTGAAGAAAAGATTTGATTTGTATTAATTTCTGAATTGTTTTGAATTGGACTTAACAATACATCAAGGTTTTTATTTAAATTATCCATATTCGTATGATTTATTTGAACATCATTCGTATCATTGAATATATCTGGAGACATACTGTTTTCTCTATCCAAATGCGAATCAGATTTATTATTTTTTTCCGAAGATATCATAATTGTTTTTAACAGTTCATCATGCGAGATTTCCATTTGGGAAATATTAGGAATACTTTGATTGATACAATTAACATCATCGTTATTACAAATTTCTTGTATATCATGATCGTCTAGTTCAAATTCATAATTTTCTGAAGTTTTATCTTGCAAAATAGCATATTCGTGACGCAAATAAGTGAATAATTCTTTGACTTTATATCTTCTTGCTAAACGTCCCAGCGATGACATGGCAATCTTGTCGGTCAAAGTAATTGCATGCTTTTTAATAATTCCACAATAAATAAATTCCAAAAATGCCAAAGCAATGTGATATTCTATGTCGGCCCAGTTGATCATTTCTTTAACCGAATAAGTTGTATTATTGTTTGGTATTATATCGAGTAAAATATTAGAACACCGTATATAAAACACCAATTTATGTACCCAAATGTGTTTGCCATCATTAACAAATATTATTGTATCACTTGACGAACTATTGTTTAGTGCATTTCCCCAATCGAGTATTAAAGTATTAATAGACGATTGCATGCTAATATTTCCTTTTTCTGTTTTTAAAGATAATTTTGCATCCGCTTTTGGTGATATATTCGTGCTTTCCTTTTTATTTAAATATAAATCGGATTTTGTTGGCAATAAATCTTTTGTTTCTGGCTCATTTGTAATATTCGAATCACTTTCAATTTCCTGTAATAGTATTCTAATATTATACTATTATACTAAAAATAATTGTCATGATGCAAATTTTATTCATATGCATGCAAATTATAGAACATATATGCATATAAATACCATAAATATTTGTTTTGTACTTGGTATTACATATGGTGATAATTCCATAACGTAGAAATCTTCTTGATTTTGCTGTAACATTGCTGAATTCCATAATTTACTATCCTGTATATAATATTACAGTACACAATGAGAGAAAATATAAAAATTTCCTTAAAAATGTTTACTATACAACGACCCGAAAATTATACTTACAAAATCCAAGTATTTTTTAAGAGTACGACTTCTCAAATTGTTCTTTTTTGAATTTTCACGTTTAGTTTCTAGTTGTTGTTGGCTCTGGTTAATTGTCTGACTATCTATTAAAATTTCAGCTATTCTTTCAGTTATTAAACGATCCCTTTCTTCTTTTGAACGAGTTTGTAATACTGTTACAAAGCTTGATTTTTCTATTTAACAGAAAAAAGATATATATATATATATATATATGAATAAATTTATCTTCTAGAAAATTTTTATTTTAAATTTATTCATACTTTTCTTTTGGATTCGACTAGTTTCTATTGGATCTTTGTTCTTAAGCTCCATAATAGAATCTTTTGGCGAATATAAAATCTCTATTTCATCGTAACTTCCAGCTTCTTCAACTTCATAAAGGGATTTAGAAAGTGCAAGAGCAAGCTCCAGTTGAGGATCTTTTGTTGAAAACTGTAAAAATATAATTTTTACAATATTTGCGAATATTATCAATGTTTTATTCACAACGTACCATTTTATTTATAGTAGTCTGTTTTTTATTTTGTAATACGGGTGCAGCAAGTAATCCGAGAGAGACTCTTTCAGCAGATTGACGTTCTTGTAACTCCATAGCTTGTAATAATTGTTTCATAGAAACATTATTTTTAGTTGCACAAGTTTTCATATGAAGAGTCTTGCTATTTGTATCCTTAAAAGTTTTAAAACACAATGGACACACGTATGCAATCTTTGCATCATTTGAAAGTTTTGTAGATTCATTGTTTTCCATAGACGTACTTGATTCTGTTTGCTTAGGAACATGGAAAATATTTTTTGTTAATTGATTGCTGATACTCGCTTTCTTATTTAAAGCCTTATTCGACTTGGTCTTTAGCTTTGTTTCTTTTTTTTTATTTGTTTCTAATTTAAAATTAAACTGTTTTAACGTTGTAACTAGTTTTTTTTTAGGAGATTTAAAATCCGCTAGACTTGTATTTGTATCCAAAGATGAAGATTGACCGACTTCGCTATCACTTTTAGGCATATTTTTATCATATTTTTCTATATCCATATTGTATTTGTTTCCGAGGGATTTAATTATAATATATCTATAAATGAAAATTTATTATTTTTATTTATTATTATTTTTAAAAAATATTTATTTAATTCGAATATATTTACATTTTTTTATTTCAGTAGTATGAAAAATAGTGTAAATAAAAATATTTTATAATATTTAAAATACAATGATCATAATTCGTAAAATATAACAAATTTAATAATTATTTATATGTATTTACTCATAAATACATTTAATAACATCATTCATTAAATAATACATAATACATACTATTACGACTCTATTAAACTGTCTTCAAGTAGGTACTTCTTTATGTTCCTGCTGCTGCATTAAATATGTTTAATTAATTTCATGCACAGTATAATATAAGTAGATTTTATTTAATTGAATGTGAAAATATTTACATGTTTAGCAATTTCTTCCCTTATTTTAATTCTTTCTCTTAGTTGGTGCTCCAAGTTGCTTTCTATTGGATCAGGTCCAATAATGCTTTTACTCGGTAAAAATCTGAATTTACCTACAAATCTTTCTAAATCTAGAAAGGGACTAAAAAATAATATTTAATTTATTACAATGCACGCATAACTGAATAACAATTTTAAATTCAATAGTGATATGTTAAATCTTTATTTGCATGTATATATATGTAAATATAAATATTATGAAGTATAAGCTATATGTTTCAACTGTCATTAAAATTAAATGTAATATATAATATACATAATACTCTCACCTCAAAATATAGGAAATTGTGAAAATGAAACCAGAAGAAATAAAAATTGCACCGTAAATGTATTTATTGACTGGAGTTCCATAAAACTTCCGAGGTTTTCTATATTCTATAGATCTTGGATCTTTATACATTTCCTGCAACGAATCGAATTTACACTAAATATAATAACCAAATAATTTGAATAAAAACCATGTACTTTTCAAAATAAAATATATGTACTTAGAATTAACGAAAATATAAAGTTATGAACGAATATCTACAGCCCTTTGTTTGTTCCAAGTGGTGAGATAATGAAACTTTGATAAAAGATTTCTACATTACCACGTGTCGATAATTCTAAAGAACACAGAAGTATATAGAAGCTCACAAGTTATATTCACATTATATTCACATATTAGTTGCAGATGTTACTGTATCGTTTGATAATGTATCAGTAACCTTGAGAACAATGCGTTGCAATATTCACATATCAAATTGTAGTATGCTTATATTAACGAACTGATAATTATTTTATACAGAAAAAAGATTAACATTTTATCGAGGGAAAAATATGAAGTATATGTGACATTCGACATTTAAAGCATTGATCCGACGATATTGGAATATTATTATCTACGATCACGCACAACTTATAAAGCTATTTTTATCGTAAATAATTTTATCCATAAACAACATTTGTTTTAATTATTTATCATATTTTTATATTTTTTAAATACTAGTTTATTGAGAATATTTAAATCTGCAGATAGAAAAAAAAATATCTTAAAATACTAAGCACTAAATCTAGCAGTGACGTCATAGCATGACGTCACCGACACGTCAGCGGTGATTTGCTTTTCTACATTACAGCAAAATATATCACTGCAAATACATTATGTTTATATTTAATATATTAATGTTATTCAATTTTCTTTAATATTATTTAACGCATTCAAATTGCATTTGATTAAAAGAACTTGAAAGTGTTTCGAATATGCGATAATACTTGATAATTGTAAAGGTTGTTCAGTCAATGAGAAAATCTATTAAACGGTTTTAATAATTGTATCATTTGCGTTAATCAAAAAAACGTTAATTCTAAACAATTTTGTAACGTAAGAAATGTACGGGGTTGTAAAAAATAAGAAACAATAAAAATTTAAGAAGAAAGTAATAAAGGAATGTAAAGTGCTGAAGAAAAAAATAAAGAGTGTCGTAGGCGCAAAGTAAAATAAGGCACAAGCTGAAAGAAGCAAAAAATAAGTAGCAAGTGAGTAGAAGATTGGTAAAAAAGTGTAAAATTGTCTGCCGCGCCTCTCGGTGCTTTTATAAAGAGACGGCGATAGTAGCATTGGCGGGGGTAGCAGCGGTAGCGGCGGAGGTAGTGGTGGAGGTAGCGGCGGGGGTAGCGGCGGCGGCTAGGCAGTGCTACTGATGGTGGGGGCGGTGGGGAGATCGACGGCGAGAGACGTGGATGGTCGCCATTTTGATGGTGACGCGCAGCTCGGGTTCCACCAGTGACGAAGCCACTGGAGTTTTGACGTGGCTGCTACGTACCTGCTTGCTTGCCCACTCCGATTGCAGCAAAGTTGGTGACGAGAAATACGTAACTGGTAAGTACCCAGCTGGAGAATAATAACAAGCGGACATGGACCACTGCGCTAACGGTACACCCGAAATACTCTCGATAGTAGCCGTTAAACGTTTTTATTCGTGAGACTCTCAACGCATGTTGAAATTTTATGTCTGCTACTATGGAATATGCTGCGAAATATGGCGTCTTAAGAAAGGACGAGACGAATATCTTCGTTGAACAATGATCTAGGGTTACCCCTGTTGTTTCGACATATTTAATTTTCTCCTCTTCAAGGACTCGACTGATCTTGATTAAAACGATGTGCACATTAATGAATGGCGGTTCTACAACTTTCATACATCTGCCGCCAAAGCACCTTAAGTGTTTATTGTTCTGATATTATTTTTAGATCTGCTTATGTAAATGACGCAGTAGCATAGTCAGTTCGTTCTTATTGGCGGGAACTTTTAAAATTTCCCTTGTCTCTCCACGTTAGTTCTACGGTTTAAATTAATCTGACAGTTTCTTCCGTTTTTCTTTTTTCGATTATATTTCAGATCGTATTTATCGATGTCGGAATTTGAACTATTCGATTAAATAATCGATATTTTATTATTATTACTTATGGTATTATTACATAATATAAAGAATGTAGTTAATTATTATTTTTGATGTGCTGATATTTTGCTAACTTACAAATTTCAAATATTTTTTGTTCTTTTTTGTCACATCGCTTGATTATATTATTATGTACTGAACTAGTTATATATTTATTCTATGAATTATATGCAGTGAAATTTGATTAATTTTGATTAACTTTGATTGCGTTTAGTCTATCTCATTAGTATACGTAATGTAACGAATAGTAAAAGATAATCTATTTCATTCGATACTAATCATAATTACAGGGCTCGTAGTACCCAGGCTATGGAAAGTATGGTCGAGGAAAATGGATCGGCCGTTGACCCATTATCACAGGGTTCTCAAAGTGGTGATGCTGCTCCAGCAATTGCAACATCGGTACAGTCTCTCAATAGAACGCCTCAACAGCAAACTCATCATCTGGTAGCTTCTACCAGCATTGTGCAACTGACACTACCTTCATCGGGAGCAACACAGGTATACAGGAGAAACTCCTGTGTATCTATGTCCAATACATTTAATTCCTTTCTTTTTTTTTCTTCGAATGCATGCATGCGTTATTTCTTTATTTCTTATAAACAGTTAAATTTCTGCGAAACTTTTCACGTAGAGATTTTTTCTTTGATATTGCATAATGCTGGTTTTTATTACAAAATTTATTTATGAGTTGCAAAATATACATTTACAATGATTTTTCTTTATACACTTGTATCTAATTTTTTTAAAAAAAGTTGTAACTAAAATTTCTATTTTCATCTGAAAATATTATGAAAAAGTTTAACGATATTGGAGCATGTAAATAGTTCCCCTTATATCTCTCATTAAATATATAATGTTATTATTTATTATGTCATAATAATATATTTTACAGGTTCAATCAGTTATACAACCCAACCAGCAATCCGTAATCCAGACGGCAACAAACATTCAACCTGTTGCTCTTTCCAAAGGAAATGTTATTCTTGTTAGCAAACCAAATTCAGTCATACAAACTGCTCAGGGCAGTTTACAAACGCTACAGGTACTTCATATTGTTGTTTTACACATGAAATATATATCCTTTATATATTTGACAGATTAATATGTATTCTAATAATATTTCTATTTGAAATACTTAAAATCTTTATGTTTAAGGTTGTCGAAACTGCGAGTGATGATAGTTTTACTGATGAAGAATCTCCTAAAACAAGAAGTAATATTCTTACCAGACGTCCATCTTACAGAAAAATTCTTAACGATCTAGGTGGTGGAGAAATTACTGGTGAGATTATCCTTTTTTATAATTGTCCGTTTTTATTTATCAAAGATCTTTTTACACTATGTGACATTGATTTAGAGTTGCTTACTGGCTATAATTTTTTTTTTTTATAATTATTTAATTGAAAAAATTTTATTCGATTATTTAATAGAAGCATAACAAGAAATTGTTTAACTATATTTCAATAATGAAAAGAAGTAATTTCTTTTATAATTGTAGAAATACTACTTTGAAAAATGAAATTCATTCAAATATTGCAATGGAGTATTTTTTTAGTATGATTGAAGTTCAAATTGTTCATGGAGATCATCAAAGTGCATGTCAGTTCATACAAATTTCATTGTTAATAGTGAAAGATAATTATATTATAATATAATGAAACGATAAAGTGCAGAAAATTGATAAATGTCATGTATATGCAAATGAATTGAATAGGTTTAGATATACGATGCTTACGTTTACTTATGTTTCTTCGTTTATCTGCTATGATATCTGTGAAAGGATGCCATACCAAAATTACAATGTATACGTTATGTCAGTTAGGTTTCCAGATAATCCCAATTTATTTTCTCCCATATATGGAATTTATTTCCTTTTTGGAAGTGCATAAGAACTTTCATTGACCTATGAGTGTGTGTGCTTATTTTATTATGAATAGTAAAGATGTATTCAAATGATGAAGAGGTATAGCATTTGATAATCAGTTTACTTGTCTTTAGTTATGGTGTACAAGTTAGAAGATGACGCATTGATGAAGACATTTATTAGAATAATTTCTCTTATTAATTTAATAATAATAATAATTGAATTCAACATTAATAAATTACATAATTGTCTGTTCTTTTTTACAAATAAAAATGAATGTTTAAGAAGAATAATTATTACTTGCCACCATTAAAATAAGATATATTTATACATGTTTCTTTGAATCTATTATTACTATTACTATAGTTGAAGTTTCGAAAAAATAAAGATTTATATTTGATAGAATTCTAATCTTCAGAGTCTCTATACTTATGCTATGTGGTTGGTCATTTTTAATCTGTCATATAATTTGACCTGTTTTAATGGTTCACGTAGGGTTACATTTAAATATATAAATTTATTGTTTATCTTGCATTTAAATGTTATACGCTTATAACTATTTTTATTTATTTAACGAATCTATGAGCTTACAAAATAATAAATATTCTGTCTTTTAATCGCTAATTTTATTTCTAAAAGAATAAGATGTAGATAGTATATATTTTTATTTTTCACTTTATCTTCTATTTCCTTTTTGTATGAGCTGACGGCACAATAAATTAATAAATAGATAGATCAGTAACCAGAAAGGAAATAGTTATTAATTGTTATAATCTGAACACTTTATTTTTCATACTATTATTTATATTATATGATTTACATTTTATTACAGTATATATCAATTTATCTATATAAAAAAATTTTGCCACCACATACGACGTTATAATAATTATTGAGAATATTTTTAATTATAATAATAAGTTACTATCATTCATAAAAAAATTCAATTTCAAAATGTTAATATTCTTCTTGCTCGTATAAGAAAATATAGAAGTGTATGAAAAAAAATACATTTCACTGTAATGGGAGGGTTCTTCATTCGGTGTTGCAGACGGTCGTTTACCCCCCATAGAATCTTCTTCAGAGTGTGATTCTAATGTGGACAGTGAAGTGTCTTCCCACTCTCTTCATTATCAGACAGGTTGGTTATTTTATCTTCTGCATATTTCTGCTGGCTGTTCTGTGTACCACTATGATCTCTATATGTATTTTATCCACCGTCAAACATACTTTCTATTATCAAATTGGGATGGTCTTTGACTGATATAGCATATAATTACATTAAGTATGCCAATTTAAAATACTATCTCATACCCCTGTGTGCATTGCCTAACATGACATTGTATCCAAATATTCGTTTGGTGTGGCATCCTTGTGTATAGAAATTTTTATTTAAATTAAGTAGTATCAACGTGATATACGAACAAATAATTGATATAATTTGCTATTATTTAATATCGATAGTTTACATCACAATATCCTCTGAAAGTATACATGACATTATAATCTTTATAGCATAATGAATATGTGAATACATATTTGAATACAAATATATTTATACATTTGTAATAATACAAGAATAAGCATAGATTGATATATTTTACAGTAATACCTGCTGGCGCGATTCAAATTGCAACACAAGGAGAAGGCGTACCAGGGCTTCATACGTTAACTATGAGTAATGCAGCAACGGCGGGTGGAACTATAGTAGAATATACACAGACCCAAGATGCACAATATTTTGTCCCAGGTGTGCTTTAGTCATGTTTATTTTTATCTTGTATTCTTCTTTGCATTATCAGTAGCGAAGTTACAATTTCACGCGTATTATATTTAAAATTCGATAGATTTTCTTCTTACGCTTCTTGCATTATTATTCTGTAAAAAATTATTATTTTTTTCTCTCTCTATTCTATGCTTTTTTAAAATAAAGTAGTTAGTAAGGATTTTCGTATCTATAAATGTACAGCCTTCGACACCGTTACAGCTTATTCAGGACATGGTGTAGTTGTTGAAGATGCAGCTAGAAAAAGGGAATTGAGGTTGCTGAAGAACAGGTAAGATAAATGTTTATTTAATAATATTTATACAGAAATATTTTCATTATACAATCTGTAATTAATGAAGACATTTTTTGCAGGCAAGCAGCAAGAGAATGTAGAAGAAAGAAAAAGGAATATATTAAGTGCTTAGAAAATCGTGTAGCAGTTTTAGAAAGCAGAAATCAGACTCTAATCGACGAACTGAAGTCTTTGAAGGAACTTTATCAACAAAAAACTGACTGAGGTTGGTGTTCAATATTGAAACACTATATCAAAATTATTAATTGATTATGGAATCTGTACATGTTTTGTTTGTGTACATTATCCTAAGACATTGTTAGGTAAACGGTGGTGATGTAAATGCATTCTTATAGATAAGCGTTCTGTAACATACTATATTTAAGTGTGAATACAAAGGCTTGTGAGACTTGCTATTACTAAAGCGAGAAGCCAAAGGTATATGAAATGTGGAAGTAGGGAATGTATAGGCAAATATTTGGGAGATCATCATATATATTTTGGATAAAGATGATTATTAAATTCACACCAATGTTCATGCATGGAGGAGATTAAAAAAAGTGTTAATGTTCAAAATGTACAATCCTTACAGAGACAGTATGATCATGGTATTTTGACATAAATGATGTATTACTGTAGCATCACTGCGATCTTCCATATTTGTACATTATAAAATAGATGATCGCAAGATATTGCAGAGAATAATATGATGATTTTATAAATAGACAATTTATGATGAATTTAGTCACTTACGCAACTCTTTTTTTTTTGCTAAATATCTTTTGGATGCAAATCCTATAAATATATATTAATGTATATCAAATAGAGCTACTATATTATTTTAAATCCTCATTTGCAATGATTATTTCATTAAAAAGCAATTAATTTACATATATCTTATTCGAATAAGGAGTATTTTTTATAGTCTTTTAAATTTTCTTATTGTTTATCGTATAATATATATATATATATATAATCCAATATAGAAGCTCATCACTTTTATTTACAAAATTGACAATATTATTTTTCACAATTATATTGCTTTTATTTTTAAAATATTACAATTGATCCATTTTATGGATTACAATATTATAATTTTGTTTTTTTTTCTTTTCTTCTTCTTTTTTTTAAAAGCAAAAAGAAAATAAGAGAGATGAATGAATATCTATAATGCGAAAAAACTATGTGTATTTGAAAGAGTCAGAATCTACCATAAAGTTTATTCTGTCTTCTTTTTTTTCTCCTCCTCTGAAACTACAAGCGGAAAAATACTACTGATTGATATATATGTAAAATATAAATGTAATATAATCTAGAGTGCCTTTACAATTTCTGTGTACACAACAGTATAAATATAAATATATATATATATATATATACATATATATATATATAATTATTACGTTATAAGAACACAGGATAGAGATAATATTTTTAAATTATACATTACAAAATACTTTTATGCACTTGACATGTTATAGAAGATTCTGTTAATGTTGGAACTTTTCATTCTGATGTATATTTTCGCATTTTTAAATTAAGGAATACTAGCATGAACTAAATATTTAAATATCAAAATGTAATAAATATATCTATTTCGTTAGTAAATAACGATAAAAACCACTTTATCTTCATGTTTCGCGATCTCTCTGTCCAGTACACAATTCTGTATTCGATAATAATTAATCGTTACTTATAATTATTTAAATAATCTGATTTGTGCTATGCAAAAGAGATGATTAAAAAACGATTACAGTAATTTTCAACTTTTCTGAATTGTTATTTGCTGTGAATGCCACAGATCTGGTTTGCTTCGTTATATATTAAACAATCAAATTCTGTTTCAATTTTTTGGAAATTTTTAATATTCAAGTAATGGCTATATGAAAAACAATATTTATTTTCTAATATGTTTGATATATAACAAAAAAGTACAATGTATTAATAGCATCATATAAATGAAAACAAATAGGACTTGTAATATAAGTTTCATTATTTCTTATGCATTACAAATTTAATTAGAAAAGATATTCTTTATGGATTATTAATTATGAAATATTGATAATAATAATACACATGTATAATATATGTATATCTTGGTTGCTGCACCAATATTATAAAATATTGTACATAGATAATATATGTATTTTTACATATCACTGGCCTAAATAATAAAATCTTTAAACCCTACAATAAAGATAAAATGAACATTTACAAAAGATAATCTAATAAATAATGTAGACCATCAATATTCTCTCAAGTATTTTTGAGAATACTGTTATATTTTATTATTACTTAAAAAGAATTTCTGATATCAGATTTTTGATTAACGTTTCATATAGTTCAAATAAATAAGTTTATCTAATTAAACAAATTAAAAAGAAACAAACGTATTTCATTTAGATAATATATAAATTAAGCAAAAATATAATTTATATTATGAGCTTCTACTTGGACAAGTGTTTAAATGTATGCTACCAATAATTTTAAAATAAGAGTATTCCTTTGTAACGAATACTAAAAATCAAGCTATGTATTCTTTATAAAACACAAATTTATATATATATATATATATATATATAACTGCTTAAGTATTAGGTGTAGAAATTAATTTAGTGCCTTTTTAAAACAAATTTAGTATTTATTTCTAAAGTGATCATACATATATTATTATTCGAAATAATTTCAATTATTTTCAATGATTTTGGCCTATCTTTTAGGCAACTGCCGAATTCTTTTTGCTGATTTTTTCGTTTTCAAATTTTCTTAGCTCTCTGGAACATTCTCGACCAAAAAGATCAAAGTCGCCATTTTGAAATCTTTGATATAATTTTGTACAGATTTCCAGTGTTAATGCACCTTTTTCTTTAATTTAAAAGCAAACAGGGCCATTTGAGTCTTGTCAAGACGGCTCCTTACTTAGTTCATTACCCTGAAATAGAAATAATACATATATAAATTATCTTTGTAAAAAAAAATCACATAGAATATTAAAAGCGATTAGAAAATAATTCAGTTGGTAGTGCATGTAAAAATATAATCAGAAATCATGAAAGTGTGTAAAAGTCATCATAAGTAGTTTCTTGATAGTTGAAATAGAATATTGAACAATTTTTTATGCAACGTACCTGTAAACATGCAGTTGCCTTTTTCAGGAAGTATTCTGAAAGAATAAGAATAACAAAATTTAATTAATAAGTTTTCAACTGCATTGTTAACTAAAATGCATAGAACAGAATATTTCAGTTGGTAGTGCATGTATTAAATAATCATCAAAATCATGATATTGGTATGAGGTCATCACTAGAATATTATAAATATTTTTAATTTATTAAATTATATAAAAATGTTAGCTTACGTACACAATGATAGAATTTATATAAATCCTGATGTTTAACGATTAAAAATTGCATATGCATCGAAATTAGAGTCGAACACGTGGTTGAAATATTACTATTCATTTTAACTACCTTTTGAAAGAAAAAAAATTCGCGGTTTGTTAAAAAAATAAAATTTGTTATATTAATAATAATATATAATTATTAAAATATCGATGCTTTTAGAAATATGTAATTATGTAAATATAAATAAAAAACTAATCTTCGTGGAACTTTTCTTCATGCTGCAGAGATACTACGCGAAGAATACAGAAGACTAGGAATGATGAGGTATCGTTAGAACATAATCTTACTTTAGTGTTACAAAAGCGTTCTCTGGTGGCAAAATTTTCTACTAGTATACCTACCGGTAGTTTGACGAATTAAAATTTAGTCTATTTATCAAAGGTTATCTTTAAATTAATTTAAATTGTCAATGACTGTTGATTACCTTGGACTTAGACACTGTGTAGAATAAAGTTCAAAAATAATTAAAGTTATTTTTAATATAGTTTTAATTCAAGTTTTTAATTATGGGGTCTGAAAATGTAAGTCCTGTTAAATATTTCCTCAGTGGAGGATTTGGTGGAATATGTACAGTGGTTGCTGGTCATCCTCTTGATACTATTAAAGTAAGATTACAATCTTAACCATATAAAATGAATACATTGTTTTATCTATTAATTATCTTTTCCTCTTTATATATATGATGTATATATACTTTTTCTCTATTATAGTTATTTACTTGAATAATATAATTTATATTATATGATGTACTTATATTATTTATTATTTTTCAGGTACGTCTTCAAACTATGCCACTTGCTGGACCGAACGAAAAGCCTCTGTACACAGGTACATTTGATTGCGCTAGAAAAACTGTAACAAAAGAAGGAATACGTGGTCTATACAAGGGTATGCGCATTTTTTATATTATTGACATTATTATTAGTTACAATAGTGTTTTATACACATGTTGTATACATATCTACATACCCTTTAAACAGGTATAACTTAAAAATTACTTAGGTATGGGAGCGCCATTAGTTGGAGTGGCACCTATATTTGCTATGAGTTTTTTGGGTTATGGTGTTGGGAAAAAATTACAACAGAAGGGTCCAGACGATAAGCTCACCATACCACAATTATTTTATGCCGGTGCATTTAGTGGAATATTTACAACTGTTATCATGGCACCTGGTGAACGGATAAAGTGTCTATTACAAATACAACATGCAGATGCAGAGAAGAAATATAAAGGACCCCTTGATTGTGCCAAACAACTTTATCGAGAAGGAGGCCTTAGGAGTATTTATAAGGGTACATGTGCTACCCTTTTGAGAGGTTTGTTAATATGATAAATTACATTAATTATATTTGTACAGCGTATATAACTGCTTTAGCAGATATGTGTATCACACATTTTTACATAAAAGTTTTAATCAAACAATTGTTAAAGTAGATATTAAATATCATATTTGATGTACTTTTTTTTTAGTTCATCCAAATTTAGAATGTTTACCATAAATTAGATGCAAGTAAGATAGATTTGCTAACTTATAGCATTTTCATTTTCATAATTTAATACTTTTGACATTCCGTGTATACGCCTTTGCCTTATTTTTTTACATTGCAAACCACCCTTACGCAGAGCATGGAAAACTCCCCAATTTTGTAGTCTCTTAGGTGTGAAACAACGTGGTGCTGTTTCTCTAATTCTATTCACCTGTTAAATAGACGAATTATGTGTTATAAATAATTCAACTCGATAAATAATATTGTATGATTTTTACATACCAAATGTGGATTCCAAGTAGCCATAGCACACGTACAATCCCATGGATTACCATCTAGTTTGATATTTTGTATCTGAGATGGTTTATTTACTGTCCATAAGATTTTAAAAAAATCCCATGGTAATGTAGTCAATTTATTTTTCGTTAGAATAATTTCCTTCAATTCTTTTTGATATTGTGTACTGAATAATCCAGGTGGTATAAATTCCAAATCGTTATTAGATAAATTTATAAGTTTAACTTTTTCTAAACCATAAAACGCATCCATAGATATGTGCTGAATGTGACAATAACTTAAATCTAAATCTATCAATCTTCCAAGATCTGAAAATGCATCGAAATCTACATTCGAAACATTTCCTCGTATTTTTAAATATGCTAACGATGGCATTCCTTGCAAGATGAAACGTTCTAACAATGGTATTTCTACGTTATACAAATGTAATATCTTCAATTGCAGTAATCCTAATAGAGAGTTTCTTTGCAATTTTAATTTTGAACCTGTGCCTCCAAGATATAACTGTTTTGTTGTGTTCATAATTTCAAATGTACTGAAAAAGACGCTTGCATTATAATAAATTATCTAATTATTTATATATATATCTTGAAATGAAAATTACCTTGGAAATACAGAATCCATTGGATTTTCCCCAAAATCAGCCATCGTAAGTGCAGGGAATGGAGGAAAAGATAATTCAGATAAAAATGTTAGATTATTTCCAGTTAAATCTAATTGTTTCAACATCAATAAGCCTGCCAAATCTACGCTTTTTAACGTTAGCAATTGATTACTTGCTAAGGATAATAATTTTAGATTTGGTGTTCCATAGAAGCAAAATTCTGGGATAAATCTGAGATTATTTTTTTCCAACGAAAGATAGAGAAGACTATCAAGGCCATCAAACATGTGCCAAGATATGTCTTTAAGCGCGCATTCGTATACCCTTAAATGTGTAAGGGCACGGAGTCCAGTGAAAAGGCCAGCATTTTCTCTGTAACCATCCATTTCTTGTTTGTAAATATCATATGGAAGTATTTCTTTGTCGTCACTTTCTCTACTATTTTGCTGACTCAGAAAAATTAATCTATGTCCTTTATATTCATTAGTAGCACTTGTAACTACTTGCTCATTATAAAGTTTTTCATCGTTAGGTAAATTCATTGGTTTGATCACAAGATTTGCTTTATTCTTACTAGTTGTATTTAGGCTTGTTAATCTCACTCGTTCTAAGTTCAAATACAGTAATGTCATTCCCAGTGGAAATAAAGCATCGCGTGCTAAAACTATACCACCTTTGGATTCATGTATATTTACATCTTTTACAGAAGGGTCATCATAGTCTATACCCTCAATAGTTAGAGACAGTAATTCAGTGAAACGTTGAAATGTTGTTGCTTTTAAAAAAATTTCTGCATCTCCTCTACCTGACCTAAGTATAGTGAGAACCTGCAATTATAAAGAAATATTTTTTTTTATTCATTTTTGCTTTTATTATTACATTATGTAATTGTTAATTCAATATTTGATCAATTGTTACCTGTATATCCGAAGGAAGCATGCCCAAAAGTTTTTCATGTTCCTCTGCTACTACACATGTTGCAACTTTTAACAATTCATCACTTATGTGATTATTATAAAAGCTATAATCAATATCATCCACTGTTGGGGTCTGTTAAACAGAAATTTATTAATGAAAAAGGAAAAACACTTCACAGTTGTGCTTCTTACATTACTCCTCTTTCTCGGTATAGTCCATTGATGCAGTGGCAGATCAGAAAATTTCTGTATTTCACAAGAACATCCTTGAGGACATTGCATCTCCCAAATATCACCGATATCTATTATTTGTCCCATACACTGTATCTGAATAATTAATTTCATGAATAATGAATAACACTTATATATTATTAGTTATATAGGAATAATTTTTATTAAAATAATGACAAGGATGTATCGATTTAGATGTTCCTAATTAATTTAAATGTTATAAGCTTGAGGATTAACAAATTTAATACTTAAATATATTTCTTAGATTTGAATGAAAGTTAAGTTATACTAAAATTTCTAATTTGTACCAATTATATAGAATTATGTACCCAAAAGAAAATGAAGAAATAAAGTAACGCAATTGCCATAATTATAAAAATTTTTCAATGCAGCACGATTTCTAAACCAAGTAACAGTCCGCTGTTCCAAAGGAAACTGAAATTTGTAAACTGTTATCTATCTTCCTCGATACCTCCTATCAAACAGGATGCGTTCTATCTATCCACCCACATACATTATCCACTGTTATTAATTGTATGTAATATTTACGGACTGTTTCTGATTAGGAGAAATATTTTGAAACCTCTAATCAATATATTTTAATTACTAATATTATTACAGATGTTCCTGCAAGCGGAATGTATTTTATGACATATGAAACTCTACAAAGGTGGTTGACACCGGAGGGAGGAAAATTAGGTTTACTATCAACAATATTAGCAGGTGGTTTTGCTGGTGTTGCCAATTGGGTAGTTGGTATTCCACCAGATGTTTTAAAAAGTCGATTGCAAGCAGGTATACATTTTTTAATAAACTATATTTCTGATCATTTTAGTTTTATTTATAAATTCGTATAAAATTAATTTGAGATTCTATACAATTAACAATTTTATAGCACCCGAAGGCACATATACAAAAGGTATTCGCGAGGTGTTCGCGCGTTTGTTAAAAGAGGAAGGACCGAGAGCACTTTATAAAGGGTGCACACCCGTTATGTTACGTGCTTTTCCCGCAAATGCGGCTTGTTTTCTAGGATTTGAAGCAGCTATGAATGTTTTAAATTGGGTGGCACCCAATTTATAAGATTCAATATATAATTTTTATACAAAATTATGCAATCTCATGAAGCAGTACTAACAAAGTTAACAAATTAAACTTGTATCATTTGTTGAACGATTATTGTTACTATAGTAGAGAACCTTTTAAGTTTATGATTTAATTGAAATGTTGCACTTTTAAACTATTTTTTTTTGTATATTAAATGTTTATAATGGTTTTCAAGATATATATATATATATATTACTATTTAACAAAGAAAAATCTTTCACGAAAATTAAATAATATCGTAGTTTATAAAAGAAACATAACATATCAATGAGATAATATTAAGGATATAAATCTTTTTTATATACAACACTGCCATATATATTATAAGATAACAAAATATTAATTCTATATTTTTTGAGTAAACGGTAAAAATTTTAAATTCATTTTTGTATGTAAGAATGTATATTTGTATAATAATTTGTTAAATCAATATTTTGCCGAAGAAAATATTTTGATCCCTAGATGAACATGTTTTCTTTTAATTTAAAAGAAACAAGAAATAGAGATTAATATAATCTTGGATATATATATTAATAAAGTAAACATATCAATTATTTTATAGGTTTTAGATATTATAATCTATTTTTATAGAAAAGATATATAGTACAAAGTGTTATTTATAAACTTTGTTATTTAAAATAGTAATGCATTGTACTGCTTTGTTTCATATGTGTATATATCTTTATATACACAGATTTGTAATTAAATTTAATATTATAAAGCTCTATTTTGTTTATTTCATATATTAAGGTGATTGTTAATTGTTTACAATATATACAACTAAAGTAATTTACTACAATATATCATATGATCTTAAAATATTAAATAAAATAAGAGATAAAAGAGATTACTCTCTCCATATAATAATTCTGTAAAATTTCATATTATCTATGTAATATTTTTCTATATATTATTATACCATTTAATTATTCTTCCCAGTCATCTGTGTCAGCTTGTGAATCATATTCGCTTGTAGCAGAATTTCTATCAGAAGCATAGTGTTCACTCGACTTAGGTGGTGGTGGTGGTATCGAACTAGACATTCTCTCTAATGCCCCTGTTGCAGAGCCCGCAATACCTTTTCTTCTTAAAGCCAACTTAGCATGAAGATCTGCCATTAGGTCTCCACCTACCGAAGCTGATGACCAACGATTTTCCTTCTTATCAATCGGCACTGTGTGCCTCAATTTTGCTCTTCCAATTCCACCCGCATCACGTATCGCTGCCATCAAATCTGAATGGTCATCCTTACTTATACTTTTTTTATTAGTTTGAGTCGATTTTTTTTCATTCTGCTTTTGCGAACTTTCATCTTTAGATGGCTTTTCTGTTGATGATGTAGACGGTGATGTTGAAGTTGGCGGTGGAGGCGGAGGTGGCGGAGGAGGAGGAGGAGGTGGTGGCGGAGGTGGTGGTGGTGGTGGTGGTGGCATAGTCGATGGTGGTTGTATCGTCTTAGAGTTCGTTTCATTTGGTCCAGCATTATTAATATTTGCAGGTGAAGTAATAGTTGCATTTACTGTTGATGGCTTAGATTCAATGTTGGCCGATGGATTGTTCACAGTCAAATTGGGTAGATTAGAAACATTAGATTCGTTTGTATTTTGTGACCCAGTTTCTTCAATTAAAGGTGGCAAATCTAGTCGAACCGTAGGAGTAACAACTGCAGAAGATGGAGCAATAGGACTTTGTGAGCTCAAGTCTAAGTCGAATTTTTCATTATCCACAATTCCTGGTAAATCTGGTAGCATGAGTGGTACATTCATTTGTGGAACCTGGAAATATATATATAAATAGATTAGAATATTTGTAAATTAATAAGGATATACAGATTTAAATATGCTATTACCTCTCCAAGCACTGGCGTATAAAGATAACCAGATGGCAAATCCATTTCTGACGAATGCCACGAATGTATGATTGAATCGGGTGCATCTTCTATTTGTTTTTTATCATTAGACTTATTAGATGATAAAGCTTTTCTGTACGTGTTATTTACATTATCGAATAGTAGAAGTGCACTAACAGACGAAGGTAAAGACGGTACATATTGACGCGCATTCATATCGTTTTCTGCGTGTTCGTTATTTTTATATCTAACGTAGTAAAATTGCAACTTTTCTTGCAGATTGACATTCATTGCATATTGGCTATCTTCGGTATTCATATTAGTAGGTAGATGTGTTTCGTGCCTGCCCTTTGTTGGTATTGAATATTTGTAAATATTTGGTGTATTACTAATATTATCACGTTGCAACGGTATAGCCATTTTATATTCATTGTATGTATGATTAGCAGGATATTTAGCAGCAGAATATATTTTGATAGCCTTTAAATTTAAATTAGATTGCAAGTAGTGCAATTGATTTTCCAATTTTATAGCTCTATTTCTTATATCTGAAAGTCTGTAAAGAGTAAATAGTATCTAATGAAATAAATTAAATTTGATAAGAATTTGTTGATACAAGAAACAATGCGTGAAAGATACCTTTGAGAATTTTCAGTAAGCCTCTTTTCTATGCAATTAAATATATATAATACCGCAGAATCTAGATTATCTAATGCCTCAGTTATCTGAACTATTGTTTCTTCGTGCCTCAAATTATTAGATATAATACCTAAAAATAATATAACAATTAAGTACATGTTCATAATAATTTAATGTAATAAAAAGTAGATAATGTAATAAATAGATTACCGATTTCTATATGTTTCGGCATGTTGTAATAGATTTCTATAAAATTGCATTAAATATATGAACAATGCATCCAGTTAGGTTAAGGTCAGTTTTGACAAGTTACTGCTCCTACGATAAGGTAGAGTTTCAGCGAGTAATTAGTTTCAAAGTTCTACTGTAAGATGGCAGTAACAAGCGCTTACCAACCGAGCGCTTGGTCGGTAAAACCGATAATTTAAAATTTAAAAAATGAAATCTCAAAAATATTCATCTACTCTATCAAATGAAATAAATAAAAATTACAGAAACTCGTTGCTAATTACAATTAAAAATGAAATAGTTCGTAAAATTATTGAAGTCAAAAGCATGTTTTAAATACCAAAAATAAAAAGAAAGTATTAAAAAAATGAGAAGGATGAAAATAAATGTCTGCAGGAAAAAGAAGAGTCAGACGAACGACAGGATGAAGGATAAAGGAGATTATTCTTAGCTAGTTCTGCAAGTAGTAAAACACTTGACCTTGGTTAGAGTGATACGGTCAACGATTCGCCACCTTCCAACTTGAGGAGCTTACTCACATAGGTAGGATGAACAACGAAGATACATTTTTTCTCGTGGCAGACCCACGTCATCGTTCGCGTATTTGCACATTTTTCATGACTTGATTAACACCGTAGGTCGAGGATATTCATCGTGTATATGTATATCGATGAAAACATTTTCACGACGTAAAAAAAGCTATATATACATATGTGCATCGTTGCAATACGCATCTCGGGTTTTCCCCTTCGAATCTTGTAAGACACAACAAATTTTAATTAAAATAGAATAGTTCACTTTTATGAATTATAACTTTGTACATAAATAATTTTATAGGCGTCCTCGATATATATCTGGAAATAAAATTTTGATTAAATCGTACAACGATCACTTTCTATAAATAATTAATATCTTTCATGATGCACGCAGGAATTTTTTTCCTATTCGCATAATTACGAATTACAAATATTGCGACACAATTACGACACGAATTTTCTTTTCTTCTTTCTTTGAGAATTTATGAACATTTCTATCGTGAACTCTTAAAAGTACGATTTCATCTGTGCAAACAAAGAAGGATAGAGGTAATACAAAAAATAAAAAACCAAATGTACATAATTCGAAGTAAGTTTCTGAATGAAAATTTTTCAAATTTGAGCTACGTAGATCGATTTTAAAAATTGTGTACGTTAATCGGTTTTACAATAGCGTGCATCCTTATAGGGAAAGATAGGTACGTATTCGGCATTTTTATGAGTATTTCTCCATGCAAAATACTGGTTCTTTTCGTTCGCGTATGTGTATCACATATACAAAAAGATACAGATGCATCGTATGCACGAATGCAACAGGACAATAGTCGGGGAAGTCTCGAAGAGAACATGTACTAGGTATATAAAGCCTGAGGAAACCAAACTGGATATCAGTCTTCAACATGTTGCGTCCACTGCATTTCGTAAGTGATTTCTTCTAAACATCTTCAAAATACTTCATTTGACTTCGTTTTTAAGCGAAATTCATTTCCCGAAGTATATTTTTATTACTTTTTTTTTTGGTTTTTATTTTTTCGTACAAAGATTTTGAAGGCATTTTGTCGCTAATGACCAAAGAGTACGTTAACTAATTAGTTGACTGGTACTAATCCTTCGCACTTCGATGATTGCCTTTAGGTGTTGCTTTTGTTGGCGATAGCCTTCGTGGTGTCTGTGCCGGTGCCAGACCAAGTAGCCGAGAACATACCGAGTAACATAGAGGAGAGAGCAGAAGTGAATGATTTAGAAGCTGACGCTAGCTATTGGGGGTGAGTTTTATAAAAATAAAAAATATAATCTCCTTAATAAAAATCATCCTTCAAAAAGAAATCTCATTTAAGTTTTAATATAAAAACTATTTTACATATGTGTGTGTGTTGTGTGTGTGTGTGTAGGGAGGGTGGTGGGATGCTCATATATACGCGAATGTTTTCGTATGCGACATTTGTTATCTGAATTTACGTGATTTGTCTGGCATACTAACATCGAAGTAAACAGTTGCATTTCACGTGACGAGTGTACATTCAAACGCATTTGCATTGAATTTTATTCGAAAAGGGTACATTGACTCGATCATTTTTTAAATACGATCATTATAATATTGTATAAAAATTATTCTACGTGTATACTTCGAAATTATTTTGTTAAAATAAGAGAGAGAGAGAAAGAGAAATATGCGTTACTGATGAAATTATTAATTATACATTATTGCAGATACGCAAGACCATGGAGATATGGTTGGGGTGGCGGATGGTACGGGAGAGGATGGGGTTGGGGTGGCAGAGGCTGGGGTGGCGGATGGTACGGAAGAGGATGGGGTGGCAGAGGTTGGGGATGGTGGTAAAATCAGATGATTAGCAACCATTCTGGATCCGACGAGGGAATTTACAATATTATAATATGTTTATAAAAAGAAGTAGCAAAGCGAACGATATGCATTATTAAGAAACGTCTATGTCTTCTTTAATTAGAAAATGTGAAAAGAACAACAACGATAATTAACTTATAAAAAGAGAATAAAAATGATGAAAGATTGAAAAATGAAAACTTTACTATGACGATTTCCAATGACATTTTATTTATAGATAATCATCCTTAAAATGATTTCCTTTAAATATTAAATTCGCTAATGAATATTCTAATGAAACATTGTCACGATAGTTTCAAGAATCAAATCAAATAAAGATTCTGACTCAACGCGTGCATACTCTAACACAACGTATATGTAAATGCAAACATATATATAGTATGTTCTTAAAGTTTTTCAAAATTTTTGTTGGTTTGTTAACCCTTTCGTTACTAGCAATCCCTATATGGGTAGTTCATGCAACAATACGATATATATGAGTATGATATGTATGTTTAAGGAAAGGGTTAATCCCAGATTGTATTCCTTGCAATCTGTTCAGGGAACATTCGTCAAATTGAATTAGTAGTTATAGGAAGCATGTAGTTGCTATTCCAAGTGGAGTAGCAATGTTTTTAAACATAGAACATAATATTATATTAATAACGTTACCATCTTGACACACGTCATTGTATCAACAAACTCAACGATCGAATAAATTGGCATTGGCAATCACAAGCAGGTGAATACGATATAGAATTAACTCGAAGGTCTAAGAAAAAGTGGATAACGAATGGGTACCGAGGTTGAATTTATAAGCTCGTACATTAGAAAACATATTATGACAACGTCTTGACGTATTACACAGATCCAAAGATGGATCATTTTGGTTTACCAGGTTAATTATCGCGTTTGTCGAGCGTCATTGTACGATTAGCGTGCTCTCCTTTGACGTCATTGTTACATATAAATACTCAATAGCTCTTCTTTTCCCTCATAAACTTATCGTGAAGCTAGTACGACGGATCTACTAGTGAAACTATCGATACTTATACTTCATCATTAGTTCTTGCTAAGAAACAACTACGAAGATTTGAAAGAAAATAGAAGATCATTGGAATTCATCGAAAATGGTAAGAACAAACACATTCGATTTGAAAAAGGGGAAAATAAAATGTAAACAAAACAAAATATTCCATCGCATATGTCGTCAAGATGAATTGGAATATTTTCTTTGAAAAAATATGATAGAACGAAGAACCATTTGGTTATTTATCTTTTTTGTATTTTCAGGTTGTTACCAAAGTTTTCGTATTTGCGTTTTTCCTCGCTGTTAGCTGCTGCTACGCGTCTCCGATCAACAGAGCATCGATCATCCAACCGGTGATCGTTGTTCCAACTATTCTCGATCAGGAGACAAATTCTGACGTGTTCCTTAACGATGAAGGAAAAGAAGAGGTGATTGTACCCTCGGTACTTCTCATTCTCGATGGTTACTCGAACGATCCAGAAAACTTCTTCTCAAAGGAAATCATTGATTCGGGTTCAAGGAAAATCGAGAAACGCGACGTGATCGAAGAATCTGCGAAGGATGATCTCGAGACTGCAGCTGGTACCAATGTTCTTCGACCTCTTTTCGTTTATCGTCAACAACTCGCTTACAGGCAACGTCTAAGGGAAGCTACTCGTCGTGGAAATCGTTTTTGAATCGAATTTAAGCTAAGTTTTGAAACATCTGTGCTAACGATGCTATACATTGGCTGAAATGACGAGGACACGATTCAAATAGATCTGATTTATTTAGATCATGAATTATTGATCAAAAGCCTAATTGTGGAAAATCATTGATTACGATGAAAGTACTTTTTCAATCAAATGGCTTACCAAAGAATGAACAAGACAAGGAACGATCGAAATGAGTTCTGCGAAGAAAACAATGATTAATTTATTAAAAAATATAGAGGAAGGATATTCGAGGATTTAGGATGATAAGAAATGATAATTGATTTGGTGAAATGATAATTCTGCTTTTACGAGTGCTAGTAAATAACGATGATTAATAAAAATTCATCTCACGAAGTGTTCAACGAGGTGATTGGAAAGGAATATCGACTGAGAATAATCATGAAAATGTTTCCTACAAAAAAAAAAAAGATTAGAATTGTAAGCGTTTAATATTTAGAAGATAAGAAGCTGATACCAAAGTTAGAATAATTTCAGTGTTATAAGTCTTGCAATCATATTCTTGATTGATTCAAGTACTTATGACTATTGTGATACGATTATGTTATTAAATATAAGTTAGTTTAATAAACAATATTTCAAAATAAAGATATTACTCTTTTGCGTGAACAAATATATCTTTTATCTTTATCTGTTCCATACATAAATACATTCCATTAAAAACGACAAATGTAAGAATTGAACTTATAGAATATTAGTCGCTGACGACGTTATCTTCCAGAAAATATCGGATATTTAAGGAACCTGCGATATGATTCTTGTTTATAAGCTGGTATCTGTTCATCTACCTGCCAGTCTTGACGTCGATACCAGTAAGGTGCAGAATAACGTCTATCTTCCTCCGTTTTAAGATCTTCTTCAACGTTCGAAGAACGTCCATTCTTGACGTTGCTCAAATCTGTCGACCAGGTTGATCCTTTATTACTGACGTCACGATTCAAACGAGCAACTATGAGACTTGGATCAAAGAGAATATCCTGAAAGGAATCAACGGTGTCATCTTCCTTTCCACTTGTTTTTATTGTCGTTGTATTTTCAGTTTTAGCAACGATGGAACTCGAAGTTGTAGACGTGTTTGCTTTCAAATCTTGGCCTCCAACTCGATGATTGACATCCAACAAGAATAGAAGACCAATGGCAAGAATAATCCAAGTCATTTTTAATGATCTTTCTATCTATTCGTATTCGTTACAGTTATTTGTATCGACTAATACGTTTCATCGATACCATGCTTGCTTTTATACTCGAGAACGTACTATTCTTTACTAAGTTGATGATTGCTAAACATTTTAAGGTTTTGGTGGCGTCGTTAACCGCGCGCTAAGTGACGAAGCGTTATGTTCGAAGAATCAACGTTCGAGATAGAGTTTACAAAGAGTTCACATTTTTTGTTTTTTTTTTTTTTTTTTTTTCTTTTTCTACAAAAAGATATCCACGGAACAAAACAGTAAGTTAGTTTAATCAAGAAGCAGTTAAGATGATCTTGAATAACGCTGACTTGTTAATTTTGTCGATGTAGTAAGAATTGACAATTGGATCGTTTGAAGTTTAGAAAATTAATTATTTTCAAAGTCACGCATATATATTAATGAGCACTAAGGACTAATAACAATCTAAGATGTACTTTTGAATACGACGAAAAATGTTAGAAATGGTCAAATAAAAATATACAATATTTTCTAGCAAAGTAGATCTTCAAGGAAGTCATTTCTATTGCGTATCAAAAGTTTTCTTCGGCAAAGGTAGATCATCGATGGATCGTACGAACAAACAGTACACACGTTACTTAGCAAACTGGCGATAATTGTTTCGGTACCTTATATAAAACCCGAACTGACCGTTATAAGAGACTCAGAGGTATCACAACTTTTGGCGTCGACTTAGAATCGAACAAATTCTCTACGAGATGAAGTACTTGTCCTCGGTACGTTGACTACCTGTGCTTTTCTACCTGTTAATAAACAACAACGTCGATTAGTATTTATTCGCACAACGATCGATTTCAGAAATCTGTACACAAATTTTAATATCATAATTAATGTGTTGGCAAATTTGTCATTGGAAAAATTCAATCCTCCTAAATATCTTTTAATAAAAATTCTTAAAAAAAAAAGATTATATTCGATAACAAACAACAGTGATATCATATTAAATATCAGTGCGCAGTAATATGCAAGAAAATATTCCTGAGATCGATGAGAGCTCGAGTAATCGTGATAAAAAAACGCTCATTTATTCATTGCTACGTTTTAATGCTTCAGTTTAAGTGGATACTTCTCTTTCCTGGTCTGACATTAATTCTCGGAGGAGGAAGTGTTTACGCCAAGCCTTTGAATAGCGACGATGTCGAGAGCCTGCTTCCTGCAACCCCGCAAACCACGAATGAAACAGTGGCTGCCATTATTCAGGACCCAGTTGTGAAAAATGCAGTTCAATATGCAGTCGGTAATGGATCTTTATCAGGGTTGGTTGTTAAAAAACACGTTGTCATTATCCCTGCTAATGCACCTGATCAGGTTAGTCAAATAAATAATATATTTTAATGATGACTTTATATTAATTATTAATCCTTTTTTTTTTAGATACTCTCCCATAGACAGCAAATTCTTGTAGCACCTACGTCGCATTTGGAAGACATACGGAAAAATATCACTGAAGGCCTTCAAACGGAAACTGAACTACCGGAAGATAATCGATCGGAAGAATCAGTATTGACGTACCAGCCAATGATCGAGGATGATGCAAATGAGGTGTGTATAAGTTGGAGGCAAACGACGATATAAACCTGGAACGTTTCATTTCTATTTATGGATTTATTATAATATTTATGTAGGAATTCGATTCCGAGAATACACTTTAAATATTCGAAGCAACGGAAAGAGCATCTGCTTTTATACGTAATCACTTTATATTAAACAAATTATTCAATGTTCTAGGAAAGTGAAAGTACTTGGTACTTGGAAAATCACGATACTACGTTGTCCAACGATATCGTAGAAGATCCGAACGATCAATACGATAAATTGAAAGACATTTTACCAAGTATCAAACCTGAAGTCGAATTACCGGAAGGTACGGTCACGCAAAAGATAAATGTATCAAAGATCGCCGATAAGGATATACCTGTACCGGTAGTTGCGGTACTCGATCCTTCGAAAGAAACAAACGATAAGATCGAGAGTTCGATCGTAGCTCTGCTACCGAATATCAATCCTAGCACTGTGAACGATCGATTGAATTATTTGGAAGCTAATCGGAAGGAAATTCAAAGAGATGTGCAACGATACATCGACGAGTCTTCCTTGAGTATAGATCCGGAAATTTGGAAACGTTCTGTGGAGGGTGAACCTGAGGTAACAAAATATGAATGATTGAAAAAGATTTCTTTTTTAAGATTACAAAACAGGAATGGACATACGAAGAAGGAATCATTCAGAGTCATTTTCATTTATAATAATCTTAATTGTTTCAATGACAGATCGGATCTTCTTCTACGACCTACGATTCACAGATTCCAAATGTAGACTATTTAGAAACCGAGAGATACAATTTACCAACGATCATTCTCGTTCCACGAGATGTCCAGTTGCCGTATCTCTGGAAATCGAAAGATAATCAAAATAATCCTTCGAAGGATAACGAGGAGAATATGAGCACCGCGGAGGATATCGTTTTTAGACCGTTGTTTAGATTTCGACAGGAAGCACGTCGTAGGTCCGATGCTTATAGCAATCGAGGATATAATTCCTATCAAAATTATGATTCATATTCGAGACGTCGATACAGACCACGATATTCCTATGATTATTATTAATTATTAGTTATTAACGAGAAATAAATTCGATTATTCGATCGTTATGTATAATCGTATGGAAATATTGACATACTTATAATTATTATTATTATTGATTATCTTCATCTAATTTATGACGTTACTTTAATAAATTGTATCTTAATGAAATATCGTAAATACCTCATTCCTGCATTCGTATCAGTTTTATCTCTCTCTCTCTCTCTTTCTTTCTCACTTTCTTTCTCTTTCTTTTCCTTTTTCTTTCTTACGTAAACATGCATTCGAGATGATACGTAATCAAAAATTTTAATTAATATTTTATGTTTTTAATACGTCACTCGAACGATTAGTCATTGACGAATATAGCTAATCGCGACTAATCTGCGTAGACTCTAAACGATATTTATACTGTTCTAATTGTGCGTGACAGAGTGTTTAGCATATTAAAAGATACGGGGGATTTCGTGATAGTCTTGGTTGTTTACGTTATGAACATTCATCTACTTACAATACTGTCGAGATAAACGAATTCGTTTAAATACGAATGAAAATTGTTTTAATATCATTCAGCTTCCATTACCATTAAATTATGTAATCGTAAAACTAGGAGTAACGTCTGAACGTAAAATCGTTCTGTGGAAAGATACTTTGATGAAACACTAATTAGATCACACTTTTCAAAGAAATACTTTGATTCTTAATGTTAGTTCCACGATCTCTCATCTTACCTATGTTTTAAAATAGATGATTCACGAGTTTGGAAAATTTGTGATCAAAATAAGCCGAAAAAAAATGACGTCTTTTCTTCTTTCTATTATTTTAATGATACCATTGTCTATGATAAATCATTGATCATTATATTTGCATGCAATCCTTTTCTTATATTTCAATGATAATTAAATAACCAAGCGTATCCGCGGTAAATAGAAAAAGAAAATAAATAAAAAAACACGTGCATAATTATGTCCAATCGTGGAATGATTAGAAATCTAGTTAGTGTGGCGCCGCTAATGCCTGCAGGGAAAATGATTAGTCATTTGTACGTATTCTCGGTCATAGAAATGTGAATGAGCGAGGATACGAGTAAACTTGGAACAATGGACCTTCTGTTCAGAAATCTACTACGTGCTTTTACATTTATGTGTAAAAACCGATGAATAGGTATTTAACACTTACGTTTACTCGGAACTATGCACCACGATATTTCAAGTGTACGCCAACAACAAAGTTCGATTAACCCTTTACCCTTAATTACAAAATACGATTAACATGTAAACGAAATTTCGATCAGAGACGAATGAAAAAAAGAAAAGAAAGAAAGTGAAATTAGAGATCTGCGTCGTTCGATAAAAGTGTGTCATTTTTTATTACATATTTTCAACAAATTAAAGCGTCAACGGTATAAATTTCAATAGCGCTTTCATCTACGAGTTTTTTCTTTCGAATTCGTGTCTTTTTTCTCTCTCTTTCTCTCTCGCGTGCGTATTTTTTATCTTTTTTTTATTTTTTTTCTTACAAGTGTATATCCTTACCAGTTTGTGAGTCATCAAAGAAGGTGGAAGGTTTTCAAAGTAGCGGGATTTGTACCAGGAATGAAACTATTCCCCCTCTGCAACTGAATCTGCATACCAACATACACACGTTCCTATGAGAATAGCTTAATCGTATTCTTCAAGATCACACAAACGCGATTATATATAAGCATCGATCTCTCGATATTTGTTCTCAATCGTTGTTTAAAAGTCTCCGACGTAAGTACTCCCGTGATAAGAAAATAACATATAATTTAATTTAATCATCAAGAGATAAGCGGGAAAAGAGCTTTCCACAATTTGCAATCATGGTAAGTAACGCAATACTAATTAGAAAAGAAATGTTCTTTTTTTTCTTTCATTTTTAAATTCCTTTCGTTTGTATCAAATATCACGTTGATATATTTTCAATGGAATATATTGATTATTAATATTATTTCTATAGAAATTGTTCTTAATACTTTATATAACTACGATATTGGCATGGAGTACAGCAGAATCATTAAACGATTCTTTCGAATATTCTAAAATCCGTGTTAGATCGGATAACGTTAACGAAGAAACACAATTATCGAGAAGACATTGGAATGATCAGGCAATTATCAAAAGACCCCATATCAATCGTAAAACTGGATTCGATGGGAAGGTTCGAAAAATCAATGTCGAACCGAACGAGGATGGCCCAGGAATTAGAGCTTATGGTTTGCCGAGGAAAAATGTAGAAGATAATGGTTTGATCGAGAGAATTAATCTCGCGGAATCCGAAAGAGGCGATGATCGATCGCGAAATGCTCGAGTTGTATGTGTTGTTTGTTTTATAAATAAATTTGTATATCGGTCGTTAAACATGTCAAATACTAAATTAAAAATGATTTCTAATTATTTTAGGTTGAAGCATACGGTATGTCTAAAAAGCAATTAGAAAACAACGGTGAAATCGAAAAATTGCCACCCTTAGTTATTGCAAAAAGCGAAGAACCAAAGGAACATTCGTTCGAAAGAATTCCAAGATCGATTTCTGAGGAAAATAAGAACGAATCGTACGATCTCGAGGCCCAAAATTCGAAAGTCTTCAGACCACTTTTTGTTTACAGACAACAAGTGGCGAAAAGACAAATGCTAAGGAACCAAAAGGATTTCTATCGTCCATCATCTTCGCAGAGAGATTACAAATTGTGGGACCGTCGTAATATTGTTTATTGATCCGATTAGATCGTTACAAAATGTTATTTCTTTTTTATATATACGCGTTCGATCGAAGAAATTGAACGAATTTTTTAATACATTCTACCAAAAATTAACTATTAGATACCGCTTTAGACTAGTTTTATAAGAATACGATTTTTTTCTAGTATAGTTCAAATGAAAAAAGTTATATTGTGCAAATGAATAAAAGAAGTTATCAACAAAAAAAAAAGAAAAAAAAGAAAAAGAAAGAAAACAAAAGAAATATATTCGTAGCATATGCCATTCGATATAGACAAATGAATTTATTCGACATGCGATATAAAATATCCTGTTGCGGTTGAAAAAATGTTGGTGGTTTTGATATTTCAACGGTAAGACGATAAAGCGTCTTAAAAATTAAACGTTTATTTAGGGCGACGATGAAGACGACGATACGATTTGTTAACGTTGTAAATTTTTGTATGAATTCTGTGAAGATTATTCCCGAAGAACTTTTAGATTTTCGAAATAACCAATGTGTCGTAAAATCGTTGTCATGCCGATGAAAATTAATCGTTTTTCTGATCGTAATAAAATAGCGGATAAAAATTACGAGTCCTTTGCTCTTGAAAATTATACGGAAAAAGAAACTAGAAGGTACGTAGCAAATGTTCATAAATTTGTTTTTATAGATTTGTAATCGTCGTTCGATTAAAGCACGAAAAATGCCCCGAAATACTTCCAATTGATACGAAACAATATCATACGTATAGTTTTGGATGGATTCTTAATGATTGCTATACTACCCTACGTTTTGTATCAATGGGCTTCCAGAAATGAACGATCAGTGATTATTCTCAAAGTGATTGTTGAAGTAAAATTATCATATTGCTTTGTATTTAAATGTTTTTTTTTGTTTCTTTAAGAAATAGACGAAAGAAAAAGAATGTTCGATATTTATTTTTCAGATTATATTAGAATTAATAATGTGGTTTATATTTGCCGGTGTATCTATGCTTGTAACAGCTGCATTTTTGATGGAAGAGCTTTATTTTAGCAAAAATGACTGCAACAATTTTAAAGAATCTATCGAAATTTCGAAAAAGAAGGAACAACTTGAAAATTGTATTTCATAATTTAATTGCATACTTCAAAGATGTTAATCGTGCTCAAATTAATTATTTTTCTACGAAAATTATTTCAAAGATCTACGAAAATATTCTCTCTTATGATTTAATATTTATGGTTGTGGAAATAACAGTTTAATAATTAAATTTCGACACGAATGTATCGTCTGTTTTGAAGTAGAACATTTGAGAAAGTTAGATTATTGAGAAATCGAATAAATATGTACATATGTATATGAATCAGTTTTTAATAATTTGTTGTATGCAATCAAAGTACTTGATATCGATGTTACAATTTTTTTTTTTTTATATATCGTTCTTGTATTTGTTTTACATTGCGCGTAGTTTACCAATAACAGTACTTAATTATTTATTTTGATAGAATTGTCTCATGTGAACACTACCTCGAAAAGTAATGCGCACATTTAAAAGACTTCTATTGACCTTTCCTATGCTAATACTTTTACGAATGAAATCAAGAAAACACATATACGAATAAAGTTTATCAAATGTGAAAGATTTTTTAGACTTTTTATTTTCTTAGAGATATAAATATATAAAAATTATTAAAATTATATAAAAATTATTTCAAATATATAAAAATATATTTCAAATATATAAAAATTATTTCAAATGCTATCTAAAATACTGGAGTTTTCCCCAAATATAATTCATAAGACCATTGCCTAATGACCTTGATAACCCTGCTTGAAGAACGTTTTTATATACGTAGATACTGTGCTTTTTCATACTTATTATCAAGTTGTTTTCTGAATCGTTCTTAAAGAGCTGCGACAGAAAACACCGATCGGAAAAAATATAATACCTGCTTGTGCATATTCAACATATATTTTTAGTAAGTTAAAATAATTAACAAATCTAAATGGAACTTATAAAAAATATTATTCAATATATATTCATTGTTTTTCTATTCGCTCGTTCGTTCATTCGATGCTAGATATTGAGAGAACATCGCGCGCACTTTTCGTTATCCATGAATAAAATCATTAATAATTTTCTAACAATTTATTTAATTTTTCATTTATAGGAAATGAAAATTTTTATCCTCCTGACGCTAATTGCTATAGGTGCAGAAGCTCATTTTTTTTAAATTTTTGATCCATGGCATCAATGGGGAGCCCGAAAAAGCAAAATATCTCGTGTTAATAATGATTATCATCAAAATAAATTCTCTAAATGTCCTCAACAGAATAATTCAGAACTGAATTTTTATATAGACCAGTCTATTACCAATGCCGAATGGATCTGTAAGAATCCAAAGACAGGTGCCACGGTATGTTCGTTAAAATATCCATTGTTTTACGTGAAATCTAAATTAGCTCTCATTGATTGGATAACTTAATGAATTAAATTATTCCTTACTCGACGATGAATCGTTTCAGTTAATAATGACACTAAAAACAGAAGATCAAACGACGAGACCATTCGATTTTTTTTTCCCTAATTTAGAAGAAAAAAAAGCTAAGCATAACTTGAATCAAGAAAATACTAATACAAAACCGAATAATGTAAAGAATAACGGAGGAGAAGGTTCCATCGACGTAAGACTCGGATAATAATTTCTCATGAAAGTCTCATTGAAAATTATTCGAACGTTTTTAAATTCTAAACATTTATATGTTTCTATCTAAACGATTATCTAAACGTATATATATTATAACAAGATTGTAGAAAAATATCTTTGCTTTTAAAATAACTTGGAACTTACATTATAAATATATTAAATAAAGGTTATTAATTTTATGTCAAATGTTTTCTAGTTTTAAAACATTTTAATAGTTAATCCTCTATAACTCCATTGTATTTCTATCTACGACAAAAATTATATAACGTAAAAATAAGAATTTTTTTTACGCTAGTACAATTACAATATACCAAATATAGTTCATACTTAAAAAATATTGAAAACTTTCGATACGTGAAACAATAATGATTTTTTTAGCGATAGAATAAAACAATGAGATACACATACAATGTATTTTACGTGACGTTATAGAGGGTTAAATTTATCATACTTTACTATTCTTTTCTTTTTTCCGTATAAATATTAATAGAAAATTATAATTTTATAAAAATTTTAGAGAAGAAAGTTAGTAACAAATAGTATAAAGAATATTATATGTTTGTTTCTTTTTTTGTACACATATTTAACAATATATATGATCATCAATTTCCATGATTGAAAAGTATTTTGTTTATCTACTAAAGGATCTTTGGTTGTACCAAAAGTACCTGCATAAGTATAAAATATAAAATAATATGTATAAAATTACTTTTAAATATCTCAATTGTAAATATTAAAATATTTTATAGATGCAATCAATTATTAGATCAATTCTATGGAATCATTCTTCCAATTGCGATTCTATGCGCACGTTCCTGAAAAAATGAAAAAGAAAAAAAAATATTATTATAGAAATATTGATTTGATTAAACAATTAATTAGATTTCAATTATGGATTAAAAATTTATACGTAACGTACAGGTACAACATCAGCATTAGGAATATCATCATGTGGACCCTTACTTCTACTGGGTAATTTTGGTAGAAGAGCATTTGTAGCTAATTGGATGTTAGGATTTCTTTGTTTTATTTCCTTCTCAGTTTCCTTTGCTATTTGTAAAACAGCTTTTGCATTTATTACATGATTGTCGCTCCATAGTGGGCATCTAAAAAAAAAAAAATACATAAAGTTATCTACGTATATTTTTCACTATGTAAATATTATAATGATAGATTAAGAAGTAATATTTACAGATCTGTTTCCGTGGAACCTTGGCCACGAAAATGTTTGTAACCATTGACTGGCTTATCACAAATATAACACATTTCTGCACCGCAAACGCAAACCATTTTATTGCATCCTTCTTCTTTAAAGAAAGGGCGACTACACTTATAACATTTATGTATAAGCGCTTCTGTCATTTTTTCTTCCAAATAATGTTGTGCATTTTCAGATTTAACCTCGTCACAATTTAATGGTATATGATTTAGTTCTTTACACAATCTAAAGAAAAAAATGAATACAATTAATCTAAATTAATATGATTAAAATCTATGATATACTTATAACTTTAAATAATGTCATTAGAAATGTATACTTGCCTACAAGATTCTTTCATACAATCAGGATTAAAGCATTTAAAAACTTTATCTTCTGGTGGTGGAATAGACGCAAAGTGACAAAATGGACAAGATACCAAACCTTCTAATCCAGCTGCCATTATTTCTGCTTCTTGTCTTTTTTGAAGTAATATACTAAAAGTTGTCGGAGGAAGTACCTTTTGAAGAATCGATAGACTAAACTCACTTGTACAGTTTACAAAGCAATAGATATGCGTCTCACTTTCTGCTAACTTTAGTTCAGTACCTTTTACAATACAGGTATTACAAAATATATGACCATTTTCACAACTAGAACATTTAGATGGCATACATTCGTCGTTGAAACAACATTGGCATTCCAGAAGACTCATACTTTTCTATTATAAAATTACAAATAGATATTATTTTATATAAGCTTATAATAAAAAAATACATTATTATTAAAATATTAACCTTAAGTCTCAGGAATTCCTTAGTTTCTTCGTTTTGTAATTTCAACAAATACTGTTGTATCTCCGATCTATGTTGTATAAATGTGAATTCTTGTAAAAGAGGAATGTCTTCTGGTGGCAAGTATATACCTTTACGTTTCAGTTTCATATCAGATTTTATTTCATCCAATGCTTTTGCTGTTAAACTCAAATGATGATTTGCGCGTCTATATACAAGCGATATAGTACTGGTCTATAAAAAAGAATGATATTATTCATACTGTAATAGTTAAAAAAAAATTGATATTATTTTATATAATTAAGCATACCTTTAATTTATTATAATAATATCCGAGAAATTTAAGTGCAATTGGACTAAATGAACATTTTCTGTTTGGATCTTCGAAATGAGCGAACGGATTTGGAAATATCTCTAAAAATTTCTCTACTTTAAAGTCTGTAGTATATTGCTTTTGTTGCTCAGTTATTTTTCTTTTCGCTAAATATTGTTCTCGTGTAGGATAATCGTGCGTTTCAAGTTTAGATTGTACAAATATTTTTAATTCCTCCGGTTTATCATATAACGATTCCACGATATCTCTTAAATAAATTGGATCCGCATCTGGAAATATTCCTGATATATTTTCATATTGTTCATTTACATCACATATCATCTCAGGTGATTCTGATTTTATAGCAATATGTGGATGCTTATCTCCTAAGACAAGTAAATGATCGACCAGTTCATTTAGCACTGTGGATTCATCCAAGTTGGTTTTTTGAATATCATTGGACTTGCATATTGATTCAATATAATCAGGATCCACAGAAGAAAACATAGCTACAAGTCTGTAATAAATTTTGATCATTTCAGGAGAAAGCTTTGATTCTTTTTCATCTACAATTATATTTAGTACTTCTGTTATTGAAGAAGATTCATAAGATCTTGATTCTTCAGTTTTCATCAGTTCCAAATTAGATGTATTTTCTGTTGTTAACATATTTAATGATTTTTGGGGAAATTTATTCATTGTTGACACGTCGATTTCAAAAGCCTTCTTTATTCCCTTACTAGTACTTGGTAGATTTAAATCAGCGTTTGAAGACATAAATTCTGTAGATCGTTCTGAAGTACTAATTGTATCTTTCACAATAGGAAGAAAAAAGGTAGATACAGCTTGATTTGAAGAAGTATCCATGTTAACTTCATCCATATTTTTTGAAGAATTTAAATGCTTTTCGATCTTGGATAACAAACAACTTTTGGCTTCCTCTGTATCAGGAATAAAAGTTGTTTGAGATACATTATCATTTATTTTACTGATAGACTGCGTTGATGTTAAATTCTTCCCAGGGGATAAAGATTTATCTTGGTTTGTAATTTTTATTTCATATGTACTAATATACGTTAATTTAGCAGGAGCTAAGACAACGCTGTTAGTAGATGGTGTACATACTGATTGCAACGAAGGTACACATTTAGGAACTATTAACTTTGCTGGGTGTATTATTGGATTATTATGACTAATAGAAGTAATTGACTTACTTTCGCCATCAATTACATTTTCTTTATCCTCTATCTTACAATTAATGGATTCTTCTACATTTAAGTTTTTTTTTTCTTTCGATGATTCAGTCATTTTAAAATTATTTTGCACTTCATTAGGTATAACATCGAGTTTGTTAGATAAATATCTTTTAGACTCAATTTGACAAACATCATCTGTTAATTTTCTTTTCGATAATACTTGTGGCATTGGTCTATTATATGGCAACAAATCCCACAATGTAAGCTCATTACAATTTTTAGCGTATTGATTTTTCTTAAGTGTTTGTAATATCAATCTAAACTCTATTTCGGGCAAAAGAGCTGATATTAATTCTGCATCTTTATGAAATTTAGGATAAGCGTTATTATCTCTAAAATTGTCCACATTACCGATATCTTTGCTACAACCTGGAATTGGACTTTTTAATACTCTCGAATAACCAATTTGATCCTCGGTTACTTCATTGACATTTCTATTACCAACAGATTCTTCATGATTTTCATTAAAGTCTAAATTATTATTTGGATCATTATTATTTTCTTCTAATATTTCTAAAGTATCGGCTATCATACCAGGAACTTCTCCATTATATGGTGGTGGTGAATTGATCAAAGAAGGAGAACGAGTTTCAACATCAGAAACATCCCAAACAGTCGCGTAATAAGAATTCTCTTCTTCATCCGATTCACATGAAATTTCATTCATATCTGATAATTCTAAATAATTTTCTCTTTCTTTGTCATTATTCTCGTCAACAGCATCTTCTGCTGATAGATTATGTCTGCTATTAGATGTTCTTTTACAAAGATCTTGAAATTTAGAATCCGAAACATTCATTTTATAACAAATATTATATTTATTTCTTTTCCTTTGTCTTTTATATTATTTAGATGAATACGCGATTTTTTTTAAAACTTCACACAAACATAACAAGTTTTTTATGAATAATATTGCATTCTTATAAGACAATTCGAATATTTTGTCTACTAACCATTTTGAATATTTACCGTTACTATTGTAAACAATAACAGCATGTTAAAATGCACAATAGAAAATGGATTAAGAGGAAAATACCAAAATAGGTATATATACTTCCTGTTATAACAAAGATTCCAACACAGTCCGAAGGATTTTCATTGGGTAATATTAACTGCTATGTACAACTAATGACAAATATCATCTATTAAAAATTCAATAAAATCAACCTTAATCTTTGCTAAAGAAATTTTCTATATTCATTTAAAATCACTTTCTATTTAATTATATTCACTTGAAAGTTATTAGTAAGTTTCGAAAATTAAAATAAACTTACTATTTGCAAAGCGAATTTTTCGATACAACCAATCAGATGAAAGGTAAAAATATTATGTGAGATAAATCGTTATTCGTTAAGGTAGGCTAACGCGACGCAGTACTGTTAACTCTATTCAGAAGTGAACATTTCTGAATTTTACTTTTCGTTATGTTGCAAGAGTTTTTTATCTAGTTTGTGCCTTTAACGAATAGTGAATTCTGTTATGTCTAGTCTATCATATGTGATAATAGATTATTCATAAAAATTAGTCAAGTGTCTTAAGTAATTTTTTTCCTTTAAATCGAACTTTTAAAAACAAAATGTCACGTCATCGAGACGTTCGATGTATGAACTACTCGGATGGTAGGTTATTATTTCATAATATTACGAATATAAGTAATTATTCATTTTATATTACTGTTAGAGGAAGAGAAAGAGAAAGAGAAAGAGAAAAAATTATTGTTCATTTATATTTAACATATTAGAGTAGCAAGTATGAAATTAATGACAAATGTTTCTTTTCCTATTTCTTTTTCAGAGTATGATGGTTATGATGACGTTTATGGTCATTCTGTCGAAGATGATTATTGCGTATCACCCAGTGGTACGTTAATTTTTTTTTTTCATACAAGACATAATTAACATAGATTCTTATATATTAATTCTAATTATAGCTGAACAGTTCTTGTTCGATCGAAGCAAACAACAAAATATTGCATCTTTCATCATGGAGCCAGACATCGTAGAGGACAGTGAAGATGATAATTCAGTATCATCACATGAAGCTAAAAAATTAAATCTTTCCGAGCTAGAAAAAGCCAAGTTATTATCTTGCATGGAAGCTATAAGAAATATTATAGGAGATTCTCTAGATGAATCTAAACTCGAAGAGGAAATCATCCGGTCAGGGTTTAATACCAAAGTTGCGTTGGACAAACTTTTAAGTATAGCACCCCAACAAAATATTGCTGGTACGTATTCAAGTAATTATTATTTTGACAAAAATATAATTATACTTACAAGAAGGTGTGCAACCAGTGAATAAAAATGTATATGTTTATAGAAGAATCTAGAAGTAGTAAGGAGTGTCCGAATCCTTGTCCAGGTACATTTTAGATACTCAGTTGCTTTTTTATTTAGTTGATTAATATTTCTCTGAAAGTCATTTTCTTTTTGTTTCATGTGTTGCGTTTTTCTTTGCTGGTAAGGTAAGGTTCTACTTCTTCCTATGCCATTTCTAAATGTTTATTATCGCAAAAGTCTGTAATACCTTCTGCCTCTACAAATATTACAGACCCGGTTAAAAGCCAAACTAATAGTTCAGAAAACAATTTTTCATCTTTAGCGGAAATGATAACAAATCATACAAATTCCAAACAATTACTTCCGTGTAATTCCAAGCCGCAGTGTTTTGGTTCTTTGGCTGATTTAACTGCGAATCATTTCAAAAAATCGAATATTTCTCTAAACAAAACAAAACCTAGTACAGAATCATTTTCAAATTCTAGTTTCATCATACCCAAATTGAATGTTAACAAAACTAAAGTTAATTCTGAACATAATGTAGTCTCCTCGGTATTAGGCAGTAAAGATAATACAGATTGTAGAGTAAATATTAAAAATAACATAAATGAAGCTCAATTCGTTGCGGATAGAGTACAAATTGATTCACTTAGAAAACACATTTCTAATATTAAGTTAACATCTGATTCTAACAGCGAATTTAATGAACAAAAGTCAATAAATTTAACTAATTTAATGGAACGCAATGTTGAATGCGTTAGAACACCGTCGCCTGATAATGGTTTGATTGATTTAACTATTGCATTAAAAGAAGTTCATGTAATAGATTCAAAACATATTCGTCAAATAGAATCAATAACATATCAATGTTACGATACTCTACCGTACATAGAGAAGATGAAAAATAGCTTACTTATTAATTCTATTTCTGATGCTAATCCAGAATGTACTTTAAATTTAAATAGTTTGATACATACGAGATTACCGTATGCCAAGAAAACTCCTTCTTCTCTCGGAATAATTTTAGCTAGGAAAATGAAGTTAAAACGACCTTTTCTTAATGTTAAAGCAAAAGGAAATCTAAAATCTATCAAAAGATTTGATTTTTCTACTCCTTATACTCGTTAATAGGCAATTTGACTAATCATATAGAATATTAATATGCATGATATACAATAATAATGATCTAAAAACATCTTTTGGAATATTATAAACTTATCGAAGTTTATTTTTTTTATTATTACTTTTATTTATTTATATTTTGTAATATTATATATTGTAGCGCTCTTTTATAGCTCGATTTTTGATAGAGATTTAGTGATAACAAAAATCAATGTGTAATTTTAATTATTATTTTATTTTTATATGACTAACTTTAATCAAGTAAAGAGATTTGTAAAAATGACAAAGTTTTAAGTAAAGAGGACAATCAATTTGAACATTTTTTTAATAAGTATATTTAAATATATATATATATATATATTTAAATATATATATATATATATATTTATATATATGTATATATATTTATATTTATATATATATATATGTATATATTTATATTTATATATATATTGATATGTTTATTTGTTTTGTTCTTTTGAGTATGTTTTGAAAAAAATATTAATTTAGAAAGTTAATTATAATAGGTAACAAACTGCCATCAAAGTCAACATTACAAATAAATACACCTTCGATGATAAAAGTTGTACCAGCTGGAACAAGTTCTATTGTCAAAGGATTTACTGTGAGTGGATCAGAAAATACAGGTCATTTGAGTCCACATATCCAGACTCCACGTTCTCAAAGCCCATGTTCAGAACAAAATAGTCCAAGTGTAAAACGTAAAGAAATAGCGAAACAAGATAAGAACATAGTTTCTTTAGAAACAGATTCTTTAAGAAGTCAATCTCCCATGTCTGGTCATGTTACACCTGATTTAGATTATAAGACAAAGCCTATAGAAGATAAACGTGATGCGTTACGCATTTATAAAGATAAAAGAAGCAACAATAAAGAACAATTACACTTGGTTGTCGTGGGGCACGTTGATGCTGGAAAAAGTACCTTGCTAGGACGACTTTTATGTGATTTAGGACAAGTTTCATCAAGACTGATTCATAAGTATCAACAGGAGAGTAAAAAAATTGGTAAACAATCCTTTGCTTATGCGTGGGTGTTGGATGAAACCGGAGAAGAAAGGTAAATAAATTATATAAAACAACTGCAATTACCTAGAATGTAATTAATGTATATAATAATATTTGATATATTTTTCTGTAGGGAACGTGGAATTACAATGGACGTTGGACATTCTAAATTTGAAACTGACAATAAGTGCATTACCCTTTTGGATGCACCTGGTCATAAGGATTTTATTCCAAACATGATCACTGGTGCTACTCAAGCAGACGTTGCTTTGCTGGTAGTTGATGCTACCAGAGGTGAATTTGAAACTGGATTTGACAGCGGTGGACAGACTAGGGAACATGCTTTATTATTGCGTTCTTTAGGTAATTAAAATTTGAATCTCTTTAACTTATAAAGAATTATTAATATTCTATTAAAATTTTTCTATTTTCAGGTGTGTCTCAATTAGCTGTTGTAGTTAATAAATTGGATACAGTGAATTGGTCGAAAGAAAGATTCAATGAAATCGTTGATAAAATGAGTGTTTTTCTAAAACAAGCTGGATACAGAGAAACTATCACTTTTGTACCTTGCAGTGGACTTTCAGGAGAAAATGTAGTTACCTCGCCAAAAGCTGAAGATCTTTCCAACTGGTAATATTATCTTATTATAATAATCGTGTAATAATTATCTTATAGGTTTATGGAAAATAATGAAAAACAAATTATTAAACAAAAAAAATATTACAGGTATACTGGACCAACTTTAGTAAATGTTATTGATAATTTTAAATGTCCAGAACGTCCAGTTAATAAACCATTAAGATTTTCTGTAAATGACATATATAAAAGTACTGGATCTGGATTTTGTGTATCAGGGCATGTAGAAACGGGTATGGTGAGCATAGGGGATAAAGTTTTGGTGTTGCCACAGAATGAAGTTGCAATCGTTAAAGGTTTTCCTATTGAAATTTCTACTTTGAAAGTAACTTGTTATTCATTTAGATATGACAGAAATAATTGAAATTATGTGTTTAATTATATAGGTTTACAAACAGATGATATGTCCATAGTAAATGCCTTTGCCGGTGATCATATCTCTTTGACGTTATCCGGCATCGATCAACAAAATGTTGGAGTTGGTGATATCATTTGTAATCCACAAAATCCCGTACCAGTAACAACATGTTTTCAGGCACACATAGTCATATTTTCTATTGCCGTGCCTATTACGAAAGGCTTTCCAGTAATAATGCATCAGCAATCTTTGGTACAACCAGCCATAATAACTAAATTGATAGCACAGCTCCATAAAAGTACCGGAGATGTGATAAAAAAGAAACCACGCTGTTTACTTAAAAACTCTAGTGCGATTATTGAAATTGTAACACAAACTCCGGTTTGCATAGAATTGTATAAGGATGTTAAACAGCTTGGTAGGATAATGTTAAGAGTGGAAGGTACCACGATTGCAGCTGGGTTGATTACAAAAATTAAATGATTATTAATTAATTGAGTTCCTTGGTGCAAAATCTAAACATAGGATAAAATCGTGTATCTAATATAATAAAAATTCTATCCAGAAAGTGATATTTTTTTTTAATGTGTACAAAAACTGTATAAATCTTAATACTATAATTTTACAGACAAAAGTTTTTATTTTTATTATTATTGACTATAACTTATAATACCTTTGTATTGTATTTGTAATAATGTGTAATATTTTAAATATAGTACAGAAGAATACATTTAATTATTTATTAATAATATACTTTCAATTTTAATACTTAAATAAAACATAAAATTCTCTGTAATAAAAATTCTTTGATAGATTTAAATTATCCATAATCGTGTTTCATCAATAATAAAATCACATCTGACAACTACTGCAACCAAAGGGAACGTCCACACTATGGTTGACGTTATTAAGCCTACCTAGTCTTCGACTTGGAGGTTTAGGTGGACTGAGAAATAAACACAGAAATTTTCCTTAAATAATTGATTAAATTCCTTGCAATTAATTTAAATATGAATGGTTCTTACCCAAAGCCAGGTCTAAAATCTCTTGTGTTTTTACCATCATTTTGATCTGTGTCCATGCCAAATAACGTCTTGAAACTGATGTAAAAATCATACGTAATTACAAATACAATGATGCACCAGGAACTATTTAACAAATTTCTATTATTAAATACTTACAACATTATCACCATAAATATTATAGCTGAAAAGAAATCAGCGATTCTTTTAAAGCCCCATGGTACTGAATTAAGAATTTTCCCATCTGAAAATGCGTATTGTCATTTGATACATTTCTGAATTAAAACAATGGTAAATTAAAGGTTATAATTATTACCACTCGATATATAAACCATATTTAATAGTTAACGTTGACGAATAATAATGGAAGATAAATTTTATATTGCTGTTGTTTAATTATTACAATCTTCTTCTGTAATTAACACTGCGTATTCTAATTATTACAATTTGATTAATTAACGTCGACAAGTGTCACTTACAGACGATCTCACGAGCGTTGAATTAAAAAATATTTATTTAGGTCCCCTTTTTACATTCTCTCATATGTACAGCCCTGAATACATCCACGTGCCATCTAGCGTTTTATTTGTGGATTAATTCGTGCAGTTTAACAGTTAGGTGTTACTTTCAAAAATATATTTAAACAAAATAAAAAATTATATATTAGAAAATCATTAACGTTATTTATCATGAAAGAATACTCAAATACACTTTTCGTCATATTGTAAGTACAAGAAAATGTTTACAACTTATTTGTATTATTGTTATATTTCATATTATTTTAATCATTTTCTACTTGAACTTTTATTTACTTTATTAGTTATAAAATCTACAAAGATTTTACAAAGATATTTAATGTAAAATTCAATGTACATTAAGCACCTTTCGTTGCTTACCTCGCTTGTACGTGAAAGTAATTTAAACAAATTAAAAAATAAAACAAATTTATAAAATTTGTCCTTGTGAGCATCTGGTGGAAAAATAGGACGACAGTTTCTGTTAGCTGGCCCAACAGAACGTGCTTAGCACGTTTCTATTGAATAGATTTTTCGAAAGGAAAACAAATCAAAGATGAATAATTAACATAAATTTCAATTTGCGATGGGATAGAAATAAATTTTTCGCTACAGTTTTACAATAGAAACATTTATTTGTAGAATCCGTTGCAAAGACACGACGGAATATCTGATATATTTTTGTTCGTTCGTTAGTTTTTTTTTCTTTTTTACTTTTCATCATTTGCATTTTTATCTTCTTTTGACTCATCCCATATTACATATACACAGGAAATAAATATAATCCGTGCACGTAGATATTTTTTCGATTTATTTTGGTCGACAAGATCCTAAACGCACTAGCGCAAAGCAATATGCACCGTACTGCAATTTGAGTATCGGCCGATTATCATCTAAAATTCAAGTTTTATTTTGCGATCGCATTGTAAAATTATTCATATTTATTTTCATCCATTAGATTTATATTTATCACTAGATTGCGGAATTTTATGCAATCTCGTAGCAAGTATGCTACACTTTATCTGCATGTTTTACATTTGTTTTTTTTTTTTTACAGTTATCAGTTCTCTTTGCAACATTTGATGAATAATTAACTATACTTCATGAATTATTATTATTATTCAATATTTTTTGTACGTACAATCATATAATCAACATTTTCATTGTCGTGCGTTTCGCGCTAGTGCGTTTAAGTCTCTTTAAACGTTTTTTTTTCATTTTATCTCTTTCTCTTTTTCTATTTTCTTCCTTTTACTATCGTAGTTCCGCTTATGCGATGGAAACCAGTTTTCTTACACGGATTATAATATAAGTGCACACGAGACACAGATAGGTATAGGATGGAAGTTCAAGATTACAAGGAAAGAAAGTCTTATGCCAGATTATTAGTGTGCTTTAAGAAACACGTGCGCATTTATTTCTTTTTATGCGTTTCTTTCCTTTTTTTGATTTAAATGTAGCGGCAAGTTGAAAGGTGCGACCTCATTTCAATTTTATTTCATTAGAATAATCCACGGGGCAGAGTTGTTATACTAAATATGTTACAAAAAAAGATGTTAAGGGTTTAAAGATAATAACTCGAGTAAAACAAATAAGAAACAAAATTGATCTGCGTGTGGAGGGTGTTTTGAACTCTTCAAGTCTTGAACCTCTTTGTCTTTTCTTGCTTATTTTTGAAAACCCTGTTATAGTTGTGTTAACTCGAATTTGTTCATGTCAGAATTTAGCCGAACGATCTGACCTGAATGTGCACGTGCTTTTACGTTTGGTGCAATAAAGGAAGAAATTTTCTTTGAAAATGTACAGTCAGGTTTATACGTAACTCTGAAAATTTCCTCGAAAGACTTTGAGTAAGATCATTTCGAAACGACACTTTTTTTTCTTATATCAATAATATTATCTTTCCTTCGCGAGTCTTGCTTACCTTTTTATCCGATTATTATAGCTTCGTCCGATAATCGTATTTTATACGGATGTGATGATTTCATAGAGAAAAGTGTTCATCAAGTAAGAGTTCTTTCGATAGTACACGATTACTTTGATTTTACGTGAGCGTTATTGTACATTTTGAAAAATGTTAATCGCTTTATCGTTATTTATAAAGCAGAAGAAATGACGAAAGTAATAGCAACGATGCAAAATTTCTTACCACGAATTTTGATAACCATTATCCGTAATCAAAATCAATTTGATTTATGCGAGTATGCAATTAAAACTATTCGAACGAGAAGTTCAAAATGAAAGAAGATCTATTATAAAAGCTAAAGATGAATGAAAAAAAACCTTATATATATATAAAATAAAGTTTTTCAATATATTAGAAAATATTCTTTTGACTCGTTGCTCATCACTTCCGCAAGAACGAGTTCCGAGGTAGGTTTACGACACGATGAGATTCTCCTCGTGAGCCATTTTTTTTTTCCATGGCTCGGATGAAGAAAGTATAGGCTTTGAAAGTGAGCAGGTCATAGAAAGGAAGCTTGCATGCTGTCTCTTTTTCTTTGGTACGCCCTCGTTGACCTAGAATCGGCCTTTTACCGGGGCAACTGTCCATTCGTTTCCTCGCAGTCATCGTTAAAATGACCGAGAGTATAACGAACGAAGATGGGAGAGATCGCCAGAAGGTTTTAGATTAGACTTCAACTCCCCTTTGCACGGTATTAGTGTCTAACGCGCATTTCCCGCTAACGTCCGGAGAATTTTGAAGATATTCTTCGGATGGGGTAACACCGGCCGTTCTCATTTCGTCCCTCACGTGTTCCACCTACCAGGGAAATAACAACGATAATAATAATAATAACAATAATAATAATAATAATAATAATAATAATAATAATAATAATTTCAAACTAATATTAAACGTGGCCAACACTCATAACGGATTATTACCTTTCTGAAGACTCTCAGTAAATTTAAACCGGCCACCTTCTTCAAATCGCGTACGCTCCATTTGCCGCTGCGAAGAAGTTCCGCAAACAATTCAGGATATTTGGAAACGTCGTCGAGACCCCTCGGTGTTCTAAAGATAAAACGATCAGATGAATAAACGAATATATATATATATATATTATCTTTTAATATGATAATAAATAATATCGATGTACTTGTTGATACCATCGAAGTCACCACCTACTCCGATATGATCGACGCCGATAAGATTTCTAATATAATAAATATGTTCTGCCACGTCGGATATAGTTGCCTCGGGACCGCACTTGACGAAATAATTATAAAATGTCACCATCACTAATCCGCCGTTGTTAGCCTAAAAAAACAATACGAATTGATACATATTTATCTTATCTATCTTAGAATTTGGTAATAATCAAAGGAAAAGTAATACGATTTTAATGAGCGATACTAAATGAAAGATAGGAAAATTATCGGTCGTGATGGCCGGTACAACTAGAGTAAAGCGGTTTGTTATCCGCAGTTACAATTATACCACCGTGTTTCAGGTGGATGGAGCCGTTAATTTTGGTCCCTGTTAATTTGCTTCTTAACGAGGTCGGCTAGGAGAGGATTCTTACTTTAATGGAGCAGAAAACTCGACAATAGAAAGGAATCGTCGCTGGTAATTGTTTCAAACCATTGGAATTCTGGATGCCGAGGAGCAAAGATAATTATCTATTCCCGAGAGAGAAAAGGGAATGAGGGAGGGGGGGAGGGGGGTGACGCGGAGGGATCGAAGAAAAGTAACGTCGTATCTTTAAAAGCGAGAATAATTATTTTTCAGAGGTGTAAATTCAAAGGCTAAGAGAGGTGTCGGATGTAGAAAAGGAAAGAGAGATAGAAAGAAAGAGAGAGAGAGAGACGTAAAATGAAATACGTAAGGAAAAGGTAGCAAACGAAGCAATATTATCTCGATATCGTCGACCTACCAACTGTTTTAAAATGTCATCGGGCACGTTTCTCGAGGAATTACAAATGGCAAAGGCCGAGGAATGTGAAAAGATCAGAGGTGCTTTGGTCGCTTTCAGGGCATCCCTCATTGTTGCTCTGGCTGTGTGGCTGAGGTCTATCAGCATGCCTAGTCTATTCATCTCCCGCACCACGGCCTTGCCGAACGCCGTTAGACCTCCTCCTGCGAACGAGAATAAAAGGAGTAGGTTAATTAAAAATAACATGCATCAAGGTGGAAGGAGGGGAGGGGCCAGAGGGAGAATCAATTCGGTGAATAAATTTCTACAAAAGAGAAGAGTGCATGCATAAGTACAAAGGACCAAAATAGATCTCTTAGTTTCTTTATGAGGAAAGGAAGATAGAGTCTTAAGAGAAGTTTGTGTAGCGCACTTTGGCAACATTTAACCAGACATTGTGTATAGCGGGTGCCATAAAACCATATACTTGTGTTGCTTAGGGGCACTTGAGGAGACAACCGCAGCCATGGGGGATGGACTGTTCTCCTCTATCCTGTTTATAGCTCGGAGGATCTCTTGCACCCTCGGATTACCATCTGTTTAGTTTGTTGAAGGATAGTTTACGCGGTCAACACTTTGAGTATGACAATGAGTCTAAACCCTGGGGTCTACGAGCTTCTATATATCTTTGCGATAGTTGCTTTTTCCTCTTCGTACACCCTTTTCTCTATTTTACTTTTCAGTTTTATCCGATATTAACAACGATATGAGAGATTGATTATGAAAAGCATATCTCTTCCTTCGCATTTTCTCTCTCTCTCTCTCTCTCCCTTTTCGTTTTGCTCTTTTTCCTTTCGTATTTCCTCCTCAAATCGTATTCGCAAATTCACCCGAGAGGATTTCCCGATGGTATTGATCGATCGCGCATGAGAGATTATGGACGAAGAGTGATTAATTTTTTTTTAAATCGCGTTACTCCATTTCCCATCGTCCTCCGTTACGCTTCAAACATATTTTATCGTTTCGAATTGAATTTCCGGGAATTCGCGCGGAATTTCAAATGTAATTCATCAATTTGCCTCGTTTTATTCGTTGCCGTTTTATCTATGGATACTGTTATTATCGATCGTCTAGTCGAAATAGAGAGAAAGAGAGAGAGAGAGAGAGAAAGAGAGAGAGAGATTCGGAACGGTGATAAATTTAAATCAAATCGAAAGAGAACTAGGAAAGATTCTTCCCTTTTATTATCTTCCCTCCCTGGAAATCTTTGACTCACCGTCCTCGTCGTCCTCCTCGGCGGTGGAGCTTTTAGCCCAGGGTGTGTTACACCTGTGCGTCAGCGTCAAATATCTTACGCCGAGGTGATAAAAAGTCCTTAAAACGGCTAGACTACTTCCCAGACTATGTCCACCTTCGACGCCTATGAGCGAAGCTATTCTGCCTCTCTCGTGAGCTTCTAAGATCTCTGCGAGTCCAACGAACAAAAGCAACGATTAAGCATGATTTCGTTATTTGCGATAATACACGAGTAATGTAGCATTCGTAAATCGAATAATACACAGACCTTTGGACGATGCGGCAAATTGCATCTGTTGGGAATACTTTTCTATCAGTCGTTTTATAAGGTCGACCTGTTCGAGAGTCAGCTGGACGGCGTTAAGATGCTGAGAGTCGCATGGCACATAAGCGGCCCAAAACTACGGTCGACGTGAACAACCTTGTTATTGAAGAAAAGGAAAGGACGGAGAGTACCGATGAGGGGGTAGTAGAGAAAAGCCGATAATACCTGACCACCGACCATGCCTTGTCGCAATCTGACCAAGTCCGTTTGACTCCAATTGCTTTTGCTCCACGGTGCGACTTGCCTGAGATCCTTGTCGAAGTCGAAATCGGCCAACTGGTTGTGGACAAAGTTTCTGATATTCCAAGGTAGGTCATTGTGTCCGTCGATCAGCGGTACCTCCGTTAGAATTTGTCGTACTACTTCGAGTCTCTCTCGCGGGGTTGTCAAGGACGACGCGAGATCGCTATCAGCCGGTTGCGGTCCAACTCTGCCAACCCAACTGCCAATCGACAGTATAATCACGCTCACGATCCAGACACCGCTTTGTCCGCCACTCTGAAACAATTTCGATCGATTGTTACGATATTTTTAAGATATTACATTGACCAAAAATTATGTTACTTTATCTATAATATACAGAATGGTTTGATTCCGAGGAAACAATACGTCGCGTAGGGAAACGATTCGCAATATGTTCTAAGGATTTACTCGAGCAAGTAGATTAAATCTCGGACAACGTATACTACTACCATTGATTTCCCTCTATCGTTTTCCCTCCTATATATTCTTTATATTCCCATAGGAACATACGACGACGACAACGACGAGGAACGCAAGATGTGTGCCGGAGAAAAGAAAACGGGAGAAATAATTTACCGTTTCATTCGCGAACTTATTGAAAAGTTTCTTTCTTTTTCTTTTTCTTTTTTTTTTCCTTTTTTTTTTTTTTATCAACGTACGAAAAAAGGTAAAGGAGGGAGAGTAAGTAACTACTTTACCTCGGATTTCATACTTTCCCAATAATCGAATAGAAATTTATAACCCTTCGTATCTATCTAACTACAGAAAAGGATCGTGCTTGATTATTGAATCGAATCTGGGAAGAATGATGTGGCTTTGTCAAGGTTTAAGTATATCGTTTCCTTCGATGCAACGATTGCATAGAAGACATTCTAGACGATCATGGCTTTTCTGTGAGACTCGGAAGACAAAGCCTTGGTTTGATGCAGCTCCTCCTATTCGACGGAATGATGGATCGAATTCGCTGGGGAGGAAATTATAACGTCGAGTATACACTCCAGAGATATACGTATAACCTTTACAGACTTTATAGATAAAGTTAAAATAAAATCAAATAAAATAAGAAGAAGAAAAAAAGAAGAGAAAAAAAAAACAACCGGATGAAGTATAATGCTTCTTCTTCGTAAAAATTAACGTTAAAATCGAGATCAAGAGAGAGAGAGAGAGAGAAAGAGAGAAAATTCTTAGCACGTAATTTTTCATGGTTTTATACTCGTAGCAACGAAATGGTCACACCATTCGGCGAAGTTGGGTAAGAGAGAAGAAGGCAGAAAAGTTTTCGAAAACTTTTCGCATATCGTATTTCGCTGCACTTTAGCCTGGGTTTATGTTTTCTTCCACGGCTTCGTCGTCGAAGGCCAGTTGAATGAAAAGTTCGAGTACGAAGAGAATCTGGCGAGCTCCTCTTTTGAGATCTACGTTCTGTTTCGAGCTGCTAGAGAGAGTGTGTGTGTGTGTGAGAAAGAGAGAGACACGGATAGCGTGAGAAAAGTGACGCCTGCGAGTAAACGTCCCTAAAAAAGAAAAGAAAAAAAGAAAAAGGATAACAAACGCCCGAAAAGAAAAAAAGGAAAGGAAAGAAAAGCAAGAAAAAGAGAAGGAGGGATGAAAGTAAGAGAAATTTTGAAGGTTCTCACAACGGTGTGTACTTTTCACGTAATACGATAACGTGAAACGTGTAGGGGTGAGCGAGCAATTTGGTAAAAACTTAAATTTCGCTGAAATGAAAAGTAAGTATTGTACGAGATGGAAAAAAAGTGATACGAGGCAACGCGCGATTAAACGACACCGTTCGCAATTTTACAGATATCGAGCGTTCCCGAAAAATTTGCCATTGAATTTTTAACCCATAACTTTGGCAACGTTCGATGGTTCGCAGATGGCTTGCAGCAAGCAACCCGATTGAATATTTTGTTTCCATAGCCACGACAACTGATATTGCCCGTTCCATAATTAATTGTTCAATCTACGGGTTGGCAGTATTAGAGAGGATCAATTGTTTATCAAAATCGTTCGTAGGCGCATGCTCCTCGAGTATTCGAGGAGTTAGCCAAGCGCATTAAATTCTCCTTTAGAATTTTAACGAGTTTCTTCGTTTCTTCCGTTCTTTCCTTCTTTCTTTCTTTATTTCTTTCTTTTCTATTTCGATTCTCTTCAATGCCGGTGCTTTGTTAAAACCGTACAACAACGCTCACGGTTTAATGCACCTTCGTGTTTCGCACGATTTTCATTAGACGTGGGAGAAAAATTTTCAAGAGACGAGTGTCTTGACAAACCATTCGAAAATAAGGAGAACAAGTATATTATATTCCGTACACGAGATAAGATTATTAAGACGAAGACGACTAATTTGACTCGTCGCGTTCGAAAGTTTTCAATACAATGAGAGAAATTTTGAAGGCCGACAACAGGGAGGGTGGGAGGGAGGGAGGGAGAAATGGGGATGACGAGTTTCGCGATAAGTATACCCTTAAATAAGACGTCCCTGTAGTTGATCGACACTCGAGAATCGAATTTAGTCTAATTTTCTCTCTTTCTCGAGTGTTTTTGATGCTTTAACGAAATAGGGAAAGTTCCCGGTAGAATTTTCTTTCCTCCTCTTTATCAGCGAATCAAGTTTGTAGAATTGTTTATCATCGATTTTACGAGTAGAATAATTTTATCGGCCGATCCATAATCATAAAACGCAGACTTTCTAATCCGTAGGAGGAGGAAGAGGAAGAGAAGGAAAAGGAGGAGGAGGAGGAGGGTCGGGGGCTTTCGATATTCGGTCGAATTGTTTTGAAATAAATTTCTTGGCTAAAAATTCGACTGCGCTTGGTTATAGGACGGGCTAGGGGGAGGGATGGGGAAAACGTATGCGCGAGCCCGCGCGCGCGCGCGCGCCATGCCCGTCGTACCCCCGTGGAAGATAGCCGTGCTCGTAATGGGAACATTTCCGTGGGAAAGGGTGAAATAAATCTTCTATCGGTTCCTCTATCACTCTCGACAGATAAGGTAATCTATTTCTGTTCGTTCCGTTTATAGATGGGGTGCGCGCGCGTAAAAGCAAATAAAATGCAACCCAAAAAAAATATCTTCGATCTTTCCTTTAATCAGTATTAATCACGAATCCTTCGAAATCGCATTAAATCGAGCGCGCGAGGAGTACCAACGTATAATAAAATAATCGAATAAAAGCAGGAGCAAGAGAGGACGATAACAACATGGAAAAGTAATAGAAAAATACAAGTGATAATAAAATGCAAAGCGTCGAGGATGATGCTCTTTGTTCGCGGGGAAAGCTTTTAAGGTCATGAATGGGGTGGGATTTACGCGGGCTACTGTTTCATAATTGGTCGAGTGAGCAGCATGTGAAAAGGTCCGTTTATGGTGGATATTGTATACCGAACTATGCCGACGTTTCGCTCGTTTATTATAGAAGCGACCACGCGCGCGAGCACAAATGCGCTTCTGACTTACATGTTCGATGTTCATTCGTCATACGAGAAAGCTTTGCTTGCCAGTTTACAAGCGTAGATACGGATATGCATATATATTTTACAGTGTGCGAGAGATCAGGCTTTTGAAGCCACACTTAATAGCACCCCACGGATCCCAAATAAAATTGTTATGACCGATAGAGAAATGGAGAGAGAGAGAGGGAGAGAGAAATATTCAACCCCTAAACTGTTATTTCTTAGTGGCGAACTCCTGTGCTTCCTGTGCTTTCAATTTTACGAGCCTGATATTCTTGTCGTCGAAAAGTAGAATCGTGACTGTGTTACGTGACAGTTATGACTTACGGTTATCGTAGATTATCGCGCCCTTGGAAAAAGATTTGACTATTTTTCCTAAACTACTTTGAATGTATCGATACTTTAACTCGCAACATTTCAACATAAAACCGAGCTTTACGCGAGACTCGATTCCTCGGAGTATCCTTGAATTTCTTTCTTTTATTTGTCCTCGTGCAGATATTCGAATGTATATCCTATACATGCCTGCACACATACACACACACACACGCACACACACACACAGATATTTGTCCCCGAAGAAAAGGTCCCCGAGTCGAAAAATGATAAAACTGTTGAGGAACTTTTCTGTAGGAAATATGCTGAAATTTCGTTAGATTCAAGGACGGAAAAGATTCATGCGATTCATCGCCCACTCGACGACAAACGTAGGACGAATACGGGTTAGGTGTAGCGGAGATGTGCAAACTTTTGGCGCGAAAACTTTCCGATTGGAAATATTTTGCGTGCTCGTTTCTCTTCCTTTTTCTTCGGTTGTTGGCTTCTATCCTATTTATGTTCCGGGCTTCGACTACCCACTGGATTATCGTAAATCAAGGAGAGTTTGGAAAACGACTGGTGGAAAGGAAAGGGCAGGTTCGTTGGTTCGTTCGTTCGTTCGATCGATCGAACTATTTCCTCTGACCATCGATTCGTCGTCGTCGTCGTCGTCGTCGTCGTCTCTTTATCGATTTGGAAATCTGAAAAATCAACGACTGGTGGACGCGCAACTCTCGGCACTCTCCGTCTTCTATTAAACCGAGCCAAATTTTTTCTCCCCCTTTAATTATATCAGCCGAGTCTGATGGGGGCACAGGGTGGTGGGGCCGCAGAAATCGGGTTAACAGATAGTTTTACGAGTTGGAGAGAACGTTCGCGACAAGCTTTCGGATACACAGGGGAGCAAAGTTTATTATCAAGGGCGTAACGAACGCTATGTGCCGTACGCGATGTGAAATATGTTAGCGAACGAGGCTACAAACAAATCTTCCACAGCTAAAAGTTGCACGGCTCGATAGAACAGGTAGTAGTAGTGGTACGTGCCGTTAATGTTGCTTCTATTATCTTGCTATGTCGAAATATCGTGGGAACGTGCTTTCTCATAGAATAACAACGACAACGAGAAAACTTTTCTATGCCTACGACGAGAGCGGAATATGAATGAGTATTCAACGACGCGGGGACGAATAATTTGCCGTAATCTACTCCCGCGATACTCCGGGAACTCGCGTTAAACCTTATTGATCTTATATCCTCGAGCAGGTACCAACCACCGCAACCGCCTATGTTGCTTTCCTTTTTATTTTCTATTTTTCCTTTTTTTTTTTTTCCTTTTTTTTTCTCCCCAGTCAAAAAGCGACCAAAGATTTACAAGCTCCCTCTTTTCATCGAATAGCTTGTAAGCTTCGATTTAGTTAACCCCAGTGGATTACAGTCTGCATTCGCAACTAAAACTGCTGCTAAAAGTTTAACCGGTTTGTACCTATGCATATGTACTACGTAGACACTTGTAATGTATGTATGTATCTTTTCGCCTCCTTTTTTCAGAAGGCAATCCTCGTTTGTCGTCGGTAATTAGTTGCCTAACAAGCCGACTACGTCTACCTGCGTGAAATCGTATTATTTTGGAGCCCCTCTAGCACAACACTCCACTAATCACGCGATACGAAGTTTAATGAAACGATTTTAATTATATTACACTGCCAAGGTTATAATCCCCGTATTCCTCCGACAAAGGAGAAATAATAAATGTTATTTTTCGCGGGGGAAACTTTTTCGTTTACGATAAACATTCTTTTATCCGTTCGCAAAATATGCGTTTGCCCATGACTATGCTTCGTTTGGACTTTGATTATTTTATAAAAAGATAACAAGTATTTTATTATTTTGTTCTCTTTCTATCTCGTAACATGTCGGAGGCGAGTGATTTTATTGAAATTAAATCGTTGAACGAGTTTTATTTTCTGTTTGCACGCACTTTTGAGATAAAAATAAAGTCAAATATTTCTATCAGAGAAAAAAAAAAAAAAAAAAAAGAAGAAAACGTTTCGATATCGCAATGAAAATATTTTCCCAACTATTTTCGATCCGCGTAATTCGTTCGACACAAATGAATGGAATCGTCGCGCGCCCGTTTGCGCTATTTAACAAAGTTAAATAATCCACGAAATACAATGACAGGATAGGGAGGAAATAATACTCGGTGAAATATATATTTCAACGAAGGAGCACGCGGACGTTGATAGTAAAATATTATGGCGTTTATCTTTATTTCACTTCATTTCAAAGGTTCGATCCTTTTCGAGATCTTTTAGAAAATCTTGTCTCAAAGGTAAAGGGACTTTGGCAGTCCCTGATCCGTGTCGGGATAGTTTTGAATGGCAACTACTATGAGACTTGGATGGGTATCAAATCCAAGAAATCGTATCTGTCTTCCAAGAGTTAGAGAAATTCGTTTGGTGGAACTTTGTCGAAAGCGCTTGGGGGCTACAACAAACCGGGATTCCGATAAATTTCTTACCTTGAGATATCGTCAAAGTCCGTCTTAACCTTTTCATTCTAGACCAATGGCGTTTCCGTCCATTGTCTTCCTCTTTCGATCCACCTTTCTTCTCTCTTTGGATATTGTTTATTCATCGTGTTATAGATCAAAAGGATCCTTTTGATAAAAGTATTTAAGTGTGCGTTGGTACTGTAAAAGGCTTCGTTGTAAACGATTACAATCGACTATCGCGCTATCGACAAATTTGACTTTGGTGGTTTTGGATCAAGGGGCTAACGACGAATCTGTTTGAAACGATAGCGAGTAAAAAGGGAATGGCTAATGATGCGTATTACTCGATATTCTCGAGAATAACTCGAACTAACAAGGTTTCAACCTAAGAGAGAGAAACCCTTTGTAAAGGTGGACGAATGCAAAGTTAACCGTAGCATTTGCCCGCGAGGAAATTACTCTTGAGAGCAAAAGTTAGTAAAGAAGAACGTCGTGGAATAAAGACGAGCTGTTCGATTAACTTGAATGTCAACCCAACGACGAGCTAATACACCTGGCGTTGTACCTTTCCCAACCCTAAGGAAAAATAATCTCGTTTATTTTTATTATTTTCTTTTATTTTTTTTTTGTTTTCAACATACCGTGCCAATATACGCATATATTTATTAAATTAACGAATAAAGCCCCGGTCGAAAGGAGAGATTTACGAACGTAACGTATTACGGGAATGTTAGTAATAATCTACACGTACTTTGGATTATTAATAGACCGAGTAAGAAGGTTAGTCCGAAGCAAACGTTGGCGTAGTCGATGGTAGGTATAGCGACATCTGCAAAAGCATTAGTACTTACTCTCTAACCCTTTCTCACTCACACCTAACACCGATACCACTACCATCACCTTCACCTCTGAACGTTACCGTTATATCTATGTCTGCAATTGCAAAACGTATTATTATTTATGAAACGGTAATGAAGACGTTCCTCTAATATTCTGCAGGTTTCTATCTACGTATACACGAACTTTACAGAGTAGATAATATTGGTAAAGTGCGCGTGTTTCGCTCCATTCGTTCATCTAATATTAAATAGATCCTGTTGGTCGTTGCAAAGCTACGAAAGAGAGGGAGAAAGAGGTCATTGAACTTTACAAATCCTATGATTTATTTTTCTTACTTATCCTCGAGGATAACTACGACGAACTGGGATTACTTGTTGCTTGCTTTGCTTTTTAATACAAAGAGAGAGAGAGAGAGGGCACGTGACTCCTACGATCTCTTTAAACATTTTTCCGTGGTGTTACATGCGATCGTACGAGTGTCAATTAGCCTACTTCTTCGTTGAAAACGAAGCGTTGTCGTTCTCGTCGTGGCGACGAAAATTCGCGAAAACGAAGTTGCCTCGGCGGAATGAGAAAGAAATAGACACTGAGAGATAAAGATAGATAGAAAGAGAGAGAGAGAGAGAGAATCTTCTTTTTATTTTTGTTGAATCTTTCCGTGCAGCAGCAGCAGCAGCAGCAGCAGCAGCTTTCACGAGTTGTTCTACGAGTGTTCTCGGACACTCGAGGCTCTTAATGCAAAAGTCAGTGAGTGGCTCTCTGTGAAAAGGAACGAGGCAAAAGTAGAAAGAGAAGGAAGGAAGGAAGGAAGGAGGAATGAAGGAAGAAGGAGTGGCCGAGATTCGCGAGAGCTACGCCAGTGGGTAACCCCGGAGACGAATCTTCTCCCTCGTTACCGTGTCGGCTAACGAGAAATTTCGTCGTCGTTGTCGAGCGGAGGCAAGAAGGTTGTGCCGACGAAACGATAATAATGCTTGAAACTAGGCTAAGCCTTTGGGACAAACGTTTGCGGTAACTAACAGAGACTCTCTATGCGCAAAGCGATACGTTTCCGTTTATTTTCAAGCAACCACCTTATTTAGGTATTATTTGTGCTTGTGATGTTTTTGTCGAATGATATTTGATTCGGACAATCCTCCTTAACTAATTACCAGTGGTACGATTGTTAAAACAAGAACACGTTCCTATTCTCTCGTGTATCAACGTAAAAAATTCAACCGTCTGACGTTAAATTTTGTAAGATAAGAAAAATTCGTATTAACAAGAGAGGGAGAGAGAGAGAGAGAGAAGGATTTTAGAGCAGGCACGCGATGCACATCGCGTATTCCACCTTTACCGGCCATATTTCTTCCAGCTGAATCCTACATGGCTTTGTTACGTTCCGTAAAGTCGGAGAAGAAGTAGCGAGGCACGTATGTAGGTGTTATACAAGGTGTGCGTCCAGCCTGGTCCCCGGAACAACAGGGCGATGCGCAGAACCAACACCTAACTGTTTCTTTTTACGATTGTCGTAAAAAAAGTAAGACTCGCATCGTCGTTAGAAAATTTGCGATATTTTAATGACCACCAAGCGGAAGTTAGTACTTTAGCGAAAGTTTGGACGTTGTAAAAAAGAAAAAGAATGGAACGTAATATAAGGGAAAATAGAGGGAGAGAGTAGGGCTCGGCAGTCGAAGAACCGAAAGGGTTGTATCACCCCGTATATAAGAGCGAACTTCTTACTTGATACGCTCGAAAAGCTCACCGCCGAATTCCAGGCACGTTGGACGGATCCGCCGGGAAAAGAGGTTGTGCCGTCGTACTTGTACAGACTTTCTTAGATATTACACAAACATTACACATTCTAAGTTCCCTTTACGGGAAAGCCTGCTCGTAAATGGCTAACAGTAGCGCACGATCGCGTTAGATCGCACGACTGCCGATGCTTAAGCCAGAATTCGCCATTGAATTTGGATTATCGTCTATCGATTCGCATACCGTATTCCCGATGTTTCCTTCCTATCTACTACCTACCGAACCAACCTACGTTTCCAATAGGAAATTAAAGAAATTTCTTTTATATTACTATCGAGGATTCATTGTGTATCATCCATCCAAGTATGTAAGTAACTAACTACGTTTCCATCCATAATCCATTGGTTTACTTTGGCCTTTGTACTCTCTATCTCCCTCATGCATTAAGTTCGCGCATCCAAATGTATGTTAGGTATACCTGCAGCATACGTACTGCATTCCTTGGCAAGGATACTCTAATACGTTCTGCCGAGCAGGAGGATTAACAATGCAGCCGGCATCGACGTTTCCGAGGTACCGGCGGCGCGCGATACGCTCGGTGCTCGTCGCTCCAAACCTCGTGATTAATGCCCGCTAACCTAACGAGCTGCATACCTCCTTCGAAATTACGCCTCTCCAAATGGTCCGCTCGACAGTCAGAGCCTTCGATAATTGGAAATTAACAGAATCGTTCCGGTATACCCTCTTCTTAATGCGTTTGCCAAGTGTTCCTAGGGTCAACCACCGAGCTAACGTTCCTTTAATAAAATCGATCCTTCGACTGCGAGACTAAGAGGTGACGATGTTACTTCGATCTAACGACCGACGTCTCTCTATCTATCTCCGATTCGTCGGGACGAACGAATGAATGCGTGGTTAAATGAGCGCCAGAGCCAGAATAAAACTACTAACGAGAATGGTTGAGTTTTTCTTTGGTTAGCCAGATTTACAGACGTACCTAGGTAGTACCTACGTATGCTCGTAAAAGTGAAACGATACTTGCTCTTGTTCGTGTATCCTTGCAGTTACAGCAAGTACCCGTTGTGTAGGTGGATGGAGCAGCCTGGGGGGAGGTTTAACGGGGGAGATCGCGAGGGCGCCGGGTGTACGGGGAGTGCTGGACGATGGCAACAACCGTTTTTAATGGACCAAACTTGTAATCCCCGCTGCTGCTCCAGCTCCGAAACGCAGTGCTTGCAGTGCCCGGAATGGATTCCTGCGGCAGCAGCAGCAGCAAGCACAGGAAGTTCCTACTTTTTAATGCAGCGCCGGTGTATATGTATGCGTTATGTGCGTGAATGTGTCGACTATCTCGACTCTGCCGCACTATATTCAATGCTATTCTCCTTGTTTGCATTTTCTGTCCTTTCTATTCTACCGAGCGCGACAAACCACCACCACCCACCTCCTCCTCTTCCTCCTCCTTCTTTTCCTTCCGTAGGAGGACACGTAAATAATTCCTCTCGCGATGATACTCCTCCTGAAAAACAGAGACTTTACGGCTATTCTTCTTTCTTCACTGACTTTCCTCCTATTCTTTGCCATTAGGTTAAATTACGAGTATCCGATATGTCCCCCTTCAAAAGTTATTCTTTCCCAAGTAGTTCCAATTAAATCCTACGACTCGATGCTCGCCAAATACACTGGCAAAATCTCGATCGAGAAAGAGTAGAGTAGAATAGTAGTGGTGGTAAAGGAATAGTAGACGATTAAGGTTCCTCCCTTTCGAGAGGACATTACCGCTTGTGTGTGTTCATGATAATGAAGAACGATTTTCCAAAGAGGACTCGATCGTATCTTTTTGTTCGAAGGTTTGGTCCTCGAATAACCTCTCTCCTCTTCTTCTTCTTCTTCTTCTTCTTCTTCTTCTTCTTCTTCACCTTTTCTCTTTTCTACACACTAGTTAATTTTCCCGACTTCTCTACCACAAGAGAACTACAGTGATATGGCTTTAAGCAAGAAGAGAGAAACGTTTAACGGATAAATCGATCCACCCCCTCTCGGCCACCGTTTCGAAAGGAAGGAACGTTTCTTTTTCCTTGCGCATTTCCCATATTGTCTCTTTTAAACTCGATATACATGCACCTATCATAAATAGTTATATATTTATGAAGAAGAAAATAAAGTACCGACCGGGTAGAGTTTTAAGAGGGTAACCAAGTTTTTTTTTTCGAAGAAAGTCATTTCGTAACGCTGGGTAAGGGCACCTATAAGGAGGAAAATTCTTTTCTCTTGAGATATTCTTCTTTGCTCCTCTCTCTCTCTCTCACTCTCTCGTGATAGAAAAAGGAAAACCCTCGGGCTAGCTAGCGACGGGGTGTACGCGGTGTACCGATGACAAACGGCGACTCAAAAGTCGATATCACCGAGACGTGTTTTCGGTTCTCGGACGTGCCTTGCCACCTATTTACATTCAAATGTCTTATAACATTTTACGATCTCGCGTCTTCTTCTTTCTTCTTTATTCATCTTCTTCTTTTTATTCTTATTCTTGTACGAGTACTCCGGCAGCGTCGTCGTAAAGAATCCTTTCCTTACTTACCCCCCGGCCCCCAACCCTCTCCTTTTGGATATCACTTCAAAGTGGATAAAAATTCTTCTCCTTATCTGTGTCGGAAGGGACTACAAACCGAGGTTCTTCTTTAATTTAGTCGTTTCAAGTTATTAAAACTCACGGACCGATAATGAGGGACCGTGCAAGTTGCGAACTTCAGGGAGACGACGACGACGTGGCTACCAGTAGATTAAATTATAATCCTGTGTCTGATTTACATCAATAACGACGGAAACTCCGTCGGTTGGCTCGTTAGAAACTTTCCCTAGAAGCGATACACGCTTATGGTATACTGGTATGCGTCCATGGACAAGGAAAACGAAAATGGGAAGAAGAGAGTGAAAAAGAGAATGAGGGAATTCCTGAATGGTCGTTGCTGTTCCTGTTCCGTACCCGTCGCCGCCGCAAGCACACACTGCGTGTCCTGGTTTGTTCGGTTCGCTTTGAGTTACATTTCTCAAAAGATCCACGAAACCTAATCACTTTGCCCGCTACTCTGATTTAGGATTCACTTCTCTGTCCTTTGTGCTATCAAAACGGAAACCATACATATTCACTCGACTGCGGAACCATCATCTATGGTAGATAATTAAGTCCATTCTTTCCAGACCGATTACTCTTTCTCTCTCTCTCTCTCTCTCTCTTTTCTATTCCTCATTTCCCCTCAGTATCCCTCTCTGAGCTTATCTTTCGAGACACGTCCACTACAAGCCGGTACCTTTTGACTTTAGCTTTATGCATTCGTACGAAATACGAAAAAAAAACCAGAGTTTTCCTCTACCACTAGCCCGAGTTTCAATTTATAATCAAGCCAGACTTGTCCCTTCTATCTTCGTCCCTTTTTGTTTTTTTTTTTTTGTTTTTTTTTCTTTCTTCAGAGTAAACGAAAAAAAAATAGCAATTCCCTCTCGTAAATAGTACAAAGACTCTGAAATAATCTTTAATGTACGTAATCCTTTGTAGTCTTTCTTCCGAGTAGATTTCGTTGATAAAATCTCCGCCCTGCGGACGCCGGGATTCTCTTCCTCGAATTGATTTCTTTAAAAGTCCATCTTCGATGGAACAGAAAACCATCCGGGACGAAGATTTTTCTCTCTCGCTCTCTCTTCTCTCTTCTCTTTTTCTTTCTCAATGGATCATTAACGAAGTACCTATTTTATTCGTAAAAGCATGATCGCAGGAATGAACTTTCAATGGCAATCCCTTTTGGGTGCATTTGTTGGCCGATTGAATCGAAGTCCTTCAGGAGGATACTCCAGTTTCTCGTTATACCACCTGCGCTAGTAATTCTTTTAGACTCCTCCCACGATCATAAATCTTATCACGTTTGGAGTATAGCGTGCGTCAGAAGATCTTCCCGTAGCGAGATCATTTTATAAAAGTGAAAAATAGTTGAGACAAATAATTCAAGAATCGGTGGGTTGGTGGAAAGTAGTAAGAACACGTCGATACTGGGAAAGGTCAGGACGACATTTTTGGCTCTTGGTTATCATCAAAATATATAATATATATGGTTCGCGGCACGCTGCAAGGCGTGTCCAATCTTTCTTTCCCTTCGAAAATGTTTCCTATGAAAAGTAGATATTTTTCTACGAGCTAAGAATACGATTATTGGGAACACAGTTTTACGAGCTAAAGTATCGGATATATAAAAATTTATCTTCTTGATGGTCCGGTATGGATTTAATATATCTCGAGGAAAGAAGAATTTCATACGCAGTGCTCTAGCTGTACAACATCCTATGGATTTGCGTGTCAGTTGTAATCGAGCTTGCACGGAATAGAATATTTAAGAGAAGTATAGAGCTAAAAGGAAAGAATAGAAATTTGACGGGTCGTGATACGATGTGGAAAAGTGGAAGAGATGATTCGCATACGAGAATGGAAGTAAGTAAGTACCTACCAAACGATCTTACGAGTCCAACGTTATAGCACTTTCTACTCGTGCTTTTTCTTTTTTATCTCTCCCTCTCTCTCTCTCTTCTTCTCTCCCTCGGTTTCGTGTTGTTAACGACTTTGGAACTTGTTACGTACGCATAGAATATTTTCGACAGAGCCAGAGGGAGGAAAGTTGAAAGGAAAAGTATTATTATATATATTTTTCACTCTATGTTAGATGAAAAATATTCAACGAAAGTTTGGTCGGTGTCGTTTCGACGTTCGGAAATGGCATATTTCGAATCGGATTTGTCGAGAAAATGACGAAACGTTTGGGAACACCCTTCGCTTTTCGATTAATAATTTACTTCATTTTCTACGTTGTACAATCGCGTTAATATCCGGCCGTATAAAAAGGTGATTCTACGAGACAGAACAGTCTCGTCTCCTAGTGCACGTTTGATTTCGTCTGCCCTGATTATTGCTATTTCATAGAGCGAAATATAGATAGATAGATAGATAGAGAGAGAGAGAGAGAGAGAAAGAGAGAGAGAGAGGGCGGATGCATCGTTAATTCACTTACATAGTAATTTAGTTCGGGTAATCAAATTTCGCGAGCGACGTCGTCGTCACCGACGACTACGATCGTCGACATTAACGAGAAACGAACGAACGAACGAACGAACGAACGGACGAACGAACGAACAAACGAACGAACGAACGAGCAAGCAACGTTTGTTAAATGTCGGCTAACCCAGTTAAAATTGACGTAGAAATGAAAACTCGTGTTTACGAATGAGAACCTGTTAGGTTCTTCCGTTGGACGAGACTCGTTGATCTTTTGATAACGATGTTAAATAGAAAAAAAATATAATAAAAGCTAAATAACGAGGAGAATAATCCTGCGAAGCGTTAATCCTTACGTCTCAGCGAATTGATAATTCATGTTTACTTCGAAGGCGAAAACTCGTGGAAAGCTCGTACATCGAAGAGATCGATGGGTAAGCGGCAGGTGCGCTCGATAATCGCTTCCGTTATACTTGCTAGCTTCGATGCGTTGAAATCGATGGACCCGAGTGGTTTGCCCGATCTCTCAGGTGTTTCACGGAATAATTTTCAGAGGCGTAGCCTTTTGGACCGTCGTCCCCTTCCCATCCCTTTTGCACCATCTCTCGAGAAAGCTTTCGTCGTTTCGAGTTTTCACTTTGCAGATTACTCGCACGTGTTCGAACTATAACTTGGATTAGTTTGCTTTCAGGCTCGGTTGCCATTTAGAACGACGAGCTTCCCTTTTGGTGTTTCCCAATGCATCGTGACCGGGGAGGGGGGACGAGCGCAGGTGATGCAGGTGGCTAATTATCCTTCCGACTTAGTTTCCACGAGCTGCGCAATGTCTTTTGTCGGTAAAGCCCCTTAGGATTCGCGAATTCGACGAATTCTCTACTCGCAGATTAAGCCGCTTTTCCGATAACGCCGCGTGCTGGCTTTTGCTTTTCCTCGTGATCTATCCTACCTTTTCCTCCATCTCGAGAAAGGTCTTAGTCAAGCAATACTCGAGAATCACCTTCGCGTTCCACTCCTATCCTTCAAGATTTTCGCTCGAGATGGAATTTACTGGTTAAATTAATGGAAGAGGGTTAGTAATCGTTTACAGTATTAATTTAATTAAAGGTCATTACCGTGCGCGCGAGCTTGGCTCTTAACGAGCGGATAAGACACCAACGGACGGAAACTTGGATAATCTTGTAAGTACATCTACTATTATAGGTAGGTAACATATGTATTCGCGGGTAAGGAAAATACGCCTTGGATGAAATTTATTGAAAATAATAGCAGCAACACAAAGTTTGATATTCTCCTCAGCTGAGAGGCGTGGGACGGTCAAAGCATCTTGTTAGACGTTAAGCTATCGACGCTTCCACCTAACGACTTTAGCCTCTCGTAGCCTCGAGTAAAGTGCCATCGGGAATTCCGCAGCTGCGATATGTATTACAGCGGAAAACCGAAGGGTCTCTCTACGCGACGTCTTTCCGACGATACTTCGTCACGTAGATGTGCATTGTACATATACTACTATATAACCGCTATATATACTACCACGTACTACCACGTACCACTACATATACATATATACACGACAAAGCTCCTAGGAAAGCGCATTGCCAAGAGAAGACTTTAGTTTCCTCTCGACCGAAGTAATCTGTTTTCAAAGATCCCTCGTTTTCGAGTTTCGCTCTCTCTACGAATTCCCGTCCACGTACGAGATAGCGTTATCTTCGGGAGAAAAATAGACCGAGTTTGTTGCTTTCTAATTCTAAGCTCTTTCAAAGGGACGGTGCAGTAAAGGTTAGTATACAACCGGCGAGTTATACGGAAACGTTATACACATAGAGAGTTATACACATAGAAAGAGAGTAGTCACTTTTGTAGAGTAATTGGCGAACTCTCTCCGGGGAGTTGGTGTGCGATAAATACTCGGATATGATCCCTCTGTCCTCGTCCCTGGACACCTGGAGGCTGTAATTAAATACTCATGAGAAGGACCGTCAGAGGGAAAAGGCCCTTTTATACTTCTCTCTTACCGTTCATTGTTTTTCTCCTTGCAACGCGTCTATACCTAACAAACCTAGCCTCCACTTTCTGATTATTATTACTCGAAAGCCCTTGTCTTTCTCTTTGGTCTTTGGAAAATAGAGAAAAGAGGCTGGCTGCTTCCTCTTTCCTCGCAATTCGTACGCCTCTTTCTGTCGGTGACACTTCGAAACACCAACTCCGTCCACAACCGCGAGACCACCACCAGCATCCTCGTCGGCCACACCGACCACGTTACCGAGCATCAAAATTTCACGAAACCGTGACAATTTATACACCGTACCTGTCACCTACAACGCCACCATCGAAAACACCCAAACGTGGTTTCGTACCTCGACTTATCAAATAAAATACCTCGTACCTTTCTAAAGCACCTACCTTGATTCTGATCTCTCTTCTCTTCTCTTCTCTTCTCTTCTCTTTGCCCAGTGCTACATTTCAAATTAATCGAATACGAGAACGAGATTTAATCGTCTTAAAGCGACGGATCAACACTCCGATCAAAGACATATTCTCAACTTTTGATGATGTGGATTTAGCATTAATCACATATACAATATTATATTATCATGTAATTAGTTAAAATTTCTACGCGTCATTAGGTTAGGTAAAATGAGTACTTTCATCTTCAAAGGTCCAATTCAGTATCGCATGATCAAAGCGACAGGTTAATAGCGATTTTACATAGTGGCAAAGCTTTGTCATGGTTAAACGGACAAAGAGAGACGTTACCAACTTCATAGTGTCACACTTAATTAGCATGCTTAATTATGATATGTACCTGTCACTATCAAATCGCAATGCACTCTCTCTCTCTCTCTCTCTCTCTTGCTATTGTCTAACTTGCGATCGCCGAAAACTATATTGATGGTAATTTAAAGTGCGCTCCGTCGAGACGCCAAAATACTAATTTCCGATGTTTCCGATTAGAAACTAACTCGCGTTCTACTTCGTTCTACGATTTCGTTCAACTGCTTTTTCAGTAGAATAATACATTAAGAAAAAGAATAATGAATCAATGACCGGCCATTTCGTCGAATGAAAAATCAAACTCATCTTCATTCGAACCGATTTCGTTCATATAAAAATCTAAACAAACGTTGTGTTACCCTACGAACGGTGACCGAGAGTAACCTCTCGAGTACAAAGGGTTAAATGAGAAAGTTCGGTCGATCGATGAACTATGCTAAAATCAAGGAATACTTGCACAAAGACTTCCGAGACGAGAGAGTAAGGAAAAACAAGAGAAGAAGAAGAAGAAGAAGAAGAAGAAGAAGAAGAAGAAGAAGTTAAACGGTCGACGTCGATTTTGGTCTCCCCTACCCCCAATTTCCTTCCTTCCTTCCTTTCTTCCTACCTCGTACCCCCAAGAGTTGTCAGCTTGATTAAAATATTTTAATGGACGTTATTCTCCTACGGTATTTCCGCAGATTTACTGCCATTCGACCTGTCGTACTGTCGTTATTAAGGCACGTCCACACTACCAACGCTCTCGACAACCGGATAGACATGACGAACAATTAAGATAAAAGCTCGATTGCGAGCTACCAAGAGAGAGAGAGAGATAGAGAGAGAGAGATGCCGAGATAAAGAAACGAAGAGAGAAATAAAAGAGGACAAATAAAAACAAAAAAACTGTATTATTCTATCGGAAAATGAAAATGCATAGAAAGAGAGAACAAGTTAGAGAAAATTGGAAACACGTTTTACATGTTTTACACGTTAGAATGTATTCACGATGACACTTATAATTCGGTGTGGTATACTGCTACTACTACTACTACTACCACGACCAGAAGTGGAAAGTGCGATGGGTTACGATTGAATGATACTTATTCTCGCATAAATTTACATCAATCCCATATTTTGCGTAAAACTAGCGCCAAATAACTCTCTCTCTCTCTGTCTCTCTCGGTTGTTATTTTAATGTCTTTGTTTTGTTAGTATTCGGAATGCAGTTAGATCGTCGCGCGTAGGGATCTATTTTTATGCGAAAGAACAGAAAGGGGGAAGGAAAAAAAAAAAAAGAAACGCATTGTAAAGCTAGCGGTTCCACGTCAAGATTGGCAGGGAACGCGATAAATAAAAGAAGAAAATAAAAATAAAAGTAAAAAACAAAAAAATGAAAAAATATGGAACGACGTGTGCGCGCCGCTCGTCAATTTTCCAAGCTCTCTTTTTTATTCCTTCTCTTTTTTTATCCTTTCTTTTTTTCCTTTTTTTTTTTTTTCAAAACCTCCAATCGAGATCGCAGCTGTCGCGGGCGTGAATTAACCAAACTTTTATTCCACCGATATAGTTTTTTTATATATATATATGTGTATATATTTTTTTATTTTTCCCCCGAAACGCGTAACGATTCCATCCATCCGATGAAAATAGAAAAAAAAAATATATATATATATCTATCTATCTATATAGATAGATAAAGTACCGGAAGAGTTACGATGGCTCTTGTTAACGCTGGACGTCACGAGGACGCGAACTGAGAATTCCGTTCTAGTCTACGTAATTGCAAAAATACGAAACAACAAAATCAAACAATTTATAAAGGAGTTGAAAAGAAAAATGTCGGCGCGAACGTTTCAACCACTTTTTCCACCGTTCGGGCTAAGTAAGTCGAGAAAAACTTTGAAAATAACTGAGGACGAGTTAGTAGTAGCATCGAGTGACGTCAAGGATATTAAATCTCAAGTGGACTCGGGTATCAAGGCAAGAACGCTTGTTCAATGTCAAAAGAAAAAGAAAAAGAAATAAAATAAGTTCTCTAAGATATTTTACATTGACCGAGAGAATATTTGGAGATGTGTTGCATTTTGTTCAAGGTCTACGACGAGTTGCGTCAAGATGGACGAAAGAAAGGGAAAATTGTTTCTAAAATTGATGAAAGAGAAGGAGGAGGAGGTTTTCGTATTTTATATTATTCCAATTTATTTGTATCGCTTTGAAGAATCTCGAAGAAAAATCGATTCGATATCTGTTTAGACGTTTGACTTTAATTTTTTCTTTCGCAAGAAAACCTTGAAGTACTCGCCGTCCATCGTGACGGGTTTGAAGAGGAAATGGAACACGAAGAAGAAGAGGAGGAGGAGGAGGAGGAGGCTCTTGAAGGATACGATGCAGATTATCGAGAAGGGGAAGAAAGTCTTCAGGAGGAAACGGACTATCGAAGACGAGTAGAGGAAGTGGAAGAGGATTCGAAGAAGGAAAAGAAATTGTGGTCGTTGAAGGAGTGCGATAGCCTCGCTTCTATCACCGATGAGGATGACATCGATGAGGATTACACGGAAACTAGTGAACCTTTATTGGCTCATCCATTGTAAGTTATCGAAAGCTAAGGAGAGAACGATAAATATCTCCTTATTTTTCACCGCTAATTTTCTTTTCTCGTCTTAGGAAAATAATGAGACTTTTTTTTTTATATGCGTATTATTATACTATTATATTCTACTTCGATCAATATTTTGATTGGAACATTATGCAAAATTAGCTATTTCGCATAACCTATCCTCGTTGATCTTCAAATATTGAAAGCAAAGCTAAACGTTACGAATCATTTTGCTCGTCTCGAAATATTCTCGCGGAAAAATTTTATTTCGATTTAATAATTGAGAAGAGGGGGGGACACATGTTAAGTTTGAATAAATTTCATTAAATCGATTCATTTATATGGAACGTACTACGTTATAGAATCTTTCCATTCATCGAACGAATTGAAACTTAAAATTATATACGCGATATATTGAATACCTACCGCGATAAATATACTCTTTGGTATATTTAAAAAATATTCGGAACGTTGAACCTTCGTTCCGTATAAATATGATATTTCTCGTCGCGGAAAATCGTTGGAGTTTTTTTTGCGCGAATCACCGAGGGAAAATTAGATTGTACCTTTTTGAAATTCTTTAGAAATCTCCCGTACTCTCGCATGCCAAGGCCAAAATTTTTTACCAACGACGAGAACGTCGAATACGTCCTTGAGAGTCTACGAAAGAGAGCTTCATCACCGATAAGGTTAAAATTTAAACTCCCGTGGAATATTATTCGTCGAAAGGATAATTTGCGAGAAAAATTTGTGGAATCTTTGAATATCTCTCTCGTAGACACGTTTTACCGAGGAGGTTCGATCTTCGCGCGGAAAGGGAGAAGAGAATCGCCGAGGAATTGCGAGAAAACGGAATTAGAAATGATTTGCTAGAATCGGCGAATCGTATCTCCGGAGAGCTGATGCAAATGGTCGAGAACGGCGTCGAGACGGATAGGATGATCGGTTCATTGGTCCTACGGTTGATTTTGGAGGAAGTAGTTTTGACAATAGACTTCGTAGATCACGGTATTGACGTACATACTTTCCTCACAATAGCTACTACAATAGCTCTCAGGGAATTGAAGATTTCTTGGCCAGGCGAATCCAACGATCGAAAATTCGATGAAAATTCGGAATCATTATTTTCTCTGAGAGGTACCTACGTATATATATATATATATATATATATATATATATATATATATATGAATGTATATATTTACTTTACGTAAACTTTTACCGCGATTACTTTCTACGATCGATGGCCAACCATCACCACCACCACCACGTAGTAGTTTCTATTTTCTCTCTTTTCTTTCGTTTTTCGTTTTTCCTGATATAAGAGTCACGCATGCACACAGACAAACACATATTCATCCCGTACAAACGATTACTTTGATATTACTTTCTTTTTCCTTTCCTTTTTCTTTATAAACAAAAAAAAAGACACAGAGGAAGATTCAAAAGGTAGACGAGAATCCAAAATTCGAAGCAAGCTACGAAGAGTACGCATTCCTAAATTACAAACCAACGATTTTCTTCATCAACGTTTGCCTTGGCATTTGATAAATCCTTGCCACGAGCGAGGATGCGTAGGTGGAAGAAGGTCTTATGGTAATTTGAGATGGCGAATCGGAGATATTTTGGGAAATCGACAGATCGAACTCGAAATGGCGTATGCTCCTGACGTAACGTGTTTTCATTCGAAAGAAAGGAACACGTTCGATAAAGGAAGAAGTGTTTCTACAGACGATGCGAAGGTTTCGTCATTCTGGAAAACAGGAATCGACAACAAGGACCTCGTTCAATTACCTTTTTATTTTTTCCTTTCGGTATGATACGAATAAAGCAATAAAATATCCTAACTTCGTATTATATTATCGTTATTGGAAATATGATTTTAAAGAGGAAAGTGGAGGAAATCTTGGAATGAAAGGAAAGTTGTAAGAACTATCGGTCAATCGTACAAATCGTGGAACATCTTAGATTTGCTCCGTGTCGAATTACCACTCACCTACTCTCTTTTTCTATCTACTTTGATACTTTTCTCTTTCAAACATTCGTCTTGCGAGGAATTCTCAGGCTGGTGGTGACGACGACGACGACGACGACGACGTAAAAATAAAAGATGACACCGGAAGGTGTGGGTGGGTGGGATGGAGGTATGGAAGGAAGGAAATGATTCCGTTAAGAAACCGGATTCGAAGATTTATGGTAGCAATCGACTTCCGTTGGAAAAGCTAAAAAGGAGAACGAAACGAATCGACTCTCTCGGTGATTTTTCTTTTTCCTTCCTTCCTTCCTTCCTTCCTTCCTTCCTTCCTCGTTTACCTATTTTCCTTTTTTTCCTTTTTCTTTTTTTACTTTTTCACATCTACCTTTCGATCTTTTTTTTTGCTTTATTTAAAAGTCTCTCTTCGTTAAAGCTTCCGACGTACACATCTGTATAGTAAAAGTAACGCTTCTCTAACTTGAAATTTTTCTTTTAGGTTTTTTTCGTTCGTTCGTTCTTTCGTTCTTTCGTTCCTTCCTAAAGCCTCCTCGAATTCGTCTCGTTTTTATCATTTTCATATTACTGAATCTTCCTTTTCCTCGCGGCATCCTCGACATCCCTTTTTCGCACACCAGTGGCACAAGCTTCTTAAAACGACGAACGAATAGGAGTGGAACGTCTTTGGTAGAGGAAAAATAAGGTAGTACGAAGTCGGAGGGATGGATCGACTTTGCCGATGGTTCTAGTAGTAGTAGTAGTAATAGTAGTAGTAGTAGTAGTGATAGTAGTGCTGGTGGAGCGTTCAAAGCATTTTAAAATCAATGCGGCATATCCTGGCCTCCAGCCCAACGCCCGTATCCCTCTTCAAGTCGAAGAACCACAAAAGCCATTGGATCGATATCGCGACACATAATTTCGTAGGGCCCGTATACTCCCTCTCTCTCTCACATATGTTACAATACTTAAACCCCGTGTGTATCTATATATACTACTATAATATTATAGAAGAACAAGGGTAGCGAACTTTGAAAAGAACTCTTGACGTGACGAGTGAGAGAAGCTTTTAAAGCTTTCGTTCGATTTATCGTAGCTCGTTAAACGTATAGAAAGAAGTCACCGGCCGAGAGTAATTAGTGGAAAAATTGGCGGAACCCGCTTGATAAATTCCAAGGGCTAAATTGTCATTTAGAAGAGCATTACTTAACGCGGGAAGGGGTTATCGATTATGAGAGGAGGGTTTGTCGGCACACGATAATGAAGAGAGAGAGAGAGAGAAAAAAAAGGTGATCTATAGTTAGGTGATCGCGACGATTTAACGATAAGACGACGATGCTTCTTTATGGTTGTTCTCATTTTTCTAATCTCGTCTCCGTGCAACGTTAATAGTCGCGACAAGCAAGGTCGTTGACCTCTCGAGGCGAATGGAAAAAGAAGAATAAAACAAGTTGACGTAATTTCCGCGCTGAATCAGCAAAAGACGAATCGAGGAAAGTAGAGAGAGAGACTATTATTTGGTACGCCTAGTCATTTACTTTTCGTCGCTCGATGCAAGTTAAAAGTTGGTAGATAATTGGTCGCAATACGTGTTTCGCAAGGACTTTAGGGAAAGGTCCGATACAAGCCACCTGTTCGTGGGCGTTAACTCTTCGTACCAGCACACCGGTGTTAGAGAATTTCATTGGAAAACGGAAGGATTGGTCTTTCATACATAGTAAAGCACACGGGCGGAGGGGAGTGGAGGGGGGGGGAGAGGGCGGGTGCATTCATATCGTATGCGCGCGAGTAAGTCTTCCCCAAAAGTCATGGAAACAATGGGAACTCAGGGCCGGTAAGCACAGCCCTATGAGAATCCTCCAGTCTGATAAATATTCATGGTTTCCCCATGACCACTGTCCAAATATCTCGTCGTAAAATCGGCTCCTTCCTATTTGATGCAAACTCCGTGGTGTGTTTCTGTCGTATTATTATAATAGCGTACCTACCACGATGATGGACGCGTTTAAATAGTTAAGCGTGGTATAATCACGCTCTAATGGTTATGACACGTAATGTACTAGGGATTCTAATCGCGAGCGCGGATAGAGGAGGACCGATACGTTATAATCCTGTATTATCGCACAAATTCAGCGCGTAGGCGTATAGAAGGCTCATTATAATCTCTGGACTATGGTTTAAGCTTGATGCGATGTTCGTGTTTGCCGTCTAGATAGTATCCTCTAATAGTACGAAATAAACGCTCTTCTCCCCCCCTGGTTGTTTCGCCAATTTTAATCGTATCTTGTTCCATCCTATTTACATCAATGGAAACATATGTATATCGTAGATATATACACATTTGTTATAGATTAATTAAATGGAAATGGCGATGATGGTGATGACGATGATGATGATGATGATGATAATAATAGTTATATTGTTTCTATTATAAATTGTACCTAGAAATAGATATATCTATGGTTACATTTAAATCCCTCTCACACGCGGATGGATAAAGGGTCATAGCTTTATTCTTTTGGAGGATTTCTTTATATACCGTTAAGGTGATAAAGACGAGTAGGACGAGACGTATCCATGGTGCCGTAACGCGAGCTCGCTTTAAAGGAAGACAAATGATTCTTAAAGGGATACATCGTCCTTTTGGGAATGAGAGACTCCCGAAGACCAAGACCAAGGGTAGGAAGTATGTACTGGTGGAATAGCAAAGGTAACTACTGGGAGGGACGCGAAAGAGAAGAAAGAGAGAAGAAGGGTGGAGCTCGGAACGTGGCTCGTTGGAGTGCACACGAACTAGCTTCATGATAATCGTTCGAGGGGTCGTTGGAAGCGAAGCTTCTGGGAAATTAACAAAGCCGGAGAGAGAGAGAGAGAGAGAGGGCGAGGGAGAGGGGACGCACTGCCGGCTAATGGTTACTGCAATATTCACTGACCGAAAGAAGGAAAGGCTTTTTAGGGTCGTCTACGGACCATAGTCTGTTCTTCGTCGTTGACGGTGGGCGAATCGTGGGTGGTTTGCTCGGAGACTAGGTAGGTAGATGTAAAGCAAGCAAGCAAGCAGCCGGTCGGTCGGTCTGTCGCCGCTTCTACTGAATTCCACTGACGTAGAGAAATCGTTTGTTGTTCTTCGCCAGGTTCCTTCCTTCTATCGTCTCTCTCTCTCTCTCTCTCTCTCTCCCGTGGGCCCGATGCTCATAACGATCTATGAAATAAAACGAATCTTGGCAAATATATTTCCCGACGATTCGAAAGCTTCCGAATTTTTATCGCGCGACTGTCTTCTCTTCTCTTCTCTTTCCTTTGCTTTCGTAGCAAACCTCTTTGGAAATTTGAATTCTTTTCTCCCGTTGCTCGAATGACAACCTAAGAATAAAAGGAAAGAAAGTAAGAGACGAAAAAGGAAAAAAAAAAAAGGAACAAGTGGCAACGAACGGGAGTTAAACGAGCTCGTAGACGTCGACGGTGGTAATTAACAAACGCATTTACTTGGAAATTAATTAGCGAATTAGCAAACGGTCGTAGGGGGGTGGTCGGGCGCATTAATCGCGCGGACGCGACAGACTGTATCAGAGAGACGCGAGCAACATAAAGTGACGCATGGTATGGTAGCAGTACCGCCGCAGTATTTGCGCTAATCCCTTAGCTTGTTGGCTTCTCTCGCGTTTAAAAACCTGGCGAAACACAATACGACCCGCTTACCGACAAAACACCAAACCGAAGACCTTGTATGCAGTATAACCGTAGTATATCTCGATAAAGGATCGCTGTGTTTCCAAGCTTTTTCTATTCGACCCTTTTTCCTTTTTTTCCTCCCTTTCCTTTCCCCCTTCTCCTCCGTTTATCTCGACGTCCCATCTGGCCTCGCGTCGACATGCATCTTGCTCAACGATTATCTCTTTTATCGCCCTTTCTATTGGCGAACTTGTCTCGATTTCTGCCTACGATTAAAACCAACCAACCCACCTACCCACACGAAAGGATAATCATTCACTATCTCTTTTTCTTTTTATCGCAGGGGTCTCGGGGCGGGGGGGCAATTGTATTTTTTCAACGATCGGAAAATAATTATTTACCTCAGGGCTATCGCGCTTCGAGCAGAATTACGAATCCGCTGATATTTTTTTTCCTCCGTTCATTTTTACATACGCGAATAAAATGCAAATTCCGAGATGTAGTTAATGGAGAAACAATGCGTTTTATTTATTATTTCGGAAAAATAAGCGTATCGATTTTTCTGACGAACGACGAAAAGGAAAAGAAAATGATATGAAAAATTCATTAGTCGCCGGGCAGGGCCGGGCCGGGCCGGGCCGAGCCGAGCCGTCGAAAAGTCTCGGTGACGTTAACGAAGCGGCACAAGGAAGGAAGATTTAAAGATGCGCCAGCAAAATGAACGAACGAACGAACGAACGAGGCGGACTCCAATTTTGAGAAAATTTCTGAGCGCCGCGGCCACGGAGTGTGAGTTCACGTAATACGAGGCCGTATTCAACTTCGCTTGGTATTCGTAGTGACCCAGACGTAATAATTCGGACGAAATCCGGTTCAAGCGTAGCAGGAAATTCAGTTGGCCGATGGGCGGCGGCGTTTCACAATTTCGCGGAATTGTTATGCCATTCGTCGTCGACGAAATTTCCTCCGAAACTTTTCCTTTCCTTCTTTTTTTTTTTTTTCCTTCTCCCATCACGTAGAAACAAATATTTTTATACGCGTGTGCGTTTTATATTCTCCTAAAACAAAAATAAATTTGATGAAAAGGTGGACGCCAGTCTATTATGGGGGTGGGGGAGGGGCGGGAAAAAAACAACGAATAATCCTAGCTGACTCGACTAAGCGCGATTTCATAATCCATTGTGGCTCATATTCTCGAGCCCTAATTAATTATACGCGTAAAGTTAACGAGAAGAAGGATCAAAATAACGTCTCTCACGCGAAAGAAACGAAACGGCTGTCCTCGCTTACCATGACATAGCAAATGACTGACTGCCGAGCTTACAGATTGCGAACACTCGAGGAGGAGAAGTATAGTGACAGGTAGCGAGAAGTAATGAGAAAAATGCAACGAAGATCCATCTCTTCTGGCGCAACCCACCGGAACACCCCTTTGCAGCTCGTCATTCTTTATTTTTCTTATTCTCTCGAAAAATACCTAAGACCTGAGAAAGGGAGAGCTAGATATAATAGATAGATAGATAGATAAAGATACATCTCTCTCTCTCTCTAGCTATCTTTCGTATTTCTTGAAATCGTTCATGCGAAAAACAAGTCGTCGCGCGTTTCTACAGACACGATGTTTGAAGATAAGAAGGAAAGAGAAGAGGAAGAAAAAAAAGAAAGATAAGACAATGAGAGGGGTGTAGAGAGAGAGAGAGAGAGAGAGAGAAAATATGAAAGAATAGAGACGACTCGGAGTGCTTTGCAACAGATCCGCGTCGAATGTTTTTCGAAAGCTGCTTTTCTCACAGTGATAATCGTTATCAAGGTTTCTTCTTTTTATCGATCATTCAAATTTACCCTCGTTTTTTCTTCCTAGTTACTTCGTTTTTTCTCTCTCTCTCTCTCTATCTGTTTCTCTCTTTATCTCACCCACTCTCTATCTCTACGAGCAAACTTTTCTCGTTTGATCCAACGTGCCCTAGCCACTGCCGCCGTTTCAAAGCGTTTCGCTGCGGAGACGTTCTCTCTCTCTCTCTCTCTTTCTGTATATATCCATTATGACATCTGCATTGCGGAATTTGGAGTCAGTTAATCTGCATTGAAAATAATTGACCTCCCCCCTTTCATCTCTCAGATTTCGAAAGTAAACTTTATCTTATCCGTCAAGTTCCAATGACAAATCTATTATGATACAATTTAGAATAGCAGGATATACGTCAACTCCGATAATCTAACTTTGGATAGAAAGAACAGCAGAACGTCCGAGATGGGGGACTTCAAAATACTTCCAAGTGTACTCAGGTAAAATTGCTTAGCAGAGAGAAGAAAAAAAAAGAGAGAGAGAGACAGGGGGTGTGTTAGTTCTCTCGTTCAATGATGTTTTTCAATTCTAATATCTCAATATCTAACATGTTGAATACAATCGAATGGACGATTACTATTAGGCGAGATGCACAATGCCAACAGCAGCCGCTAGTGCTATGATAAATGTTCCCTCCTATTTAGCCTCATTCCTGGCAATTTGTTACTCCACGTGTGGCAGGAACGCCCCAAGAAAAGCGCGCGCCCCGAGCAAGTATCGATTCTATACTGCAAAGTGAAGACGGAGAGAGGGAAAGAGTATTACGCGGTAACCTTCAATGCTATACGAGGTATTTTACAAACATCTCCTACGTATCTTCTCTTATTTTTGAAGAAGGTATTTTATAAACCACGAACGTGCCTGTGGAAGATGATAAAACCAATAAAAAAAAAAAGAAAAAAGAAAGAAGAAGACAATCACTATATATACCTGAGCGTAGGATACCCAAGGACGCGCGTAACGTTTCTTTTTTCATTATATACCTTTAATTTTTTTCTTCTTCTTCTTCTTCTTCTTCTTCTTCTTTTCTTTTCTTTGATAGAATGAAGCAGAAGAAAGAAGGAAGAAGGAAATACCGTGGTCGCGATTTTTCTAAGGGAACGTGCGACCGCGCAAAAAGGTAAGTTTCCGTGAACGAGTAAACGAATCACAAAGAGAAGCCGAGTACAAACGAAGCAAACGATTCCCGTGGGAGATCCCGCCTGTTATTCTCCTCCTCCTCCTCTTCTTCTTCTTCTTCTTCTTCTTCTTCTTCTTCTTCCTTTCGTAAAAATTCTCGAATCGTGCGACAGCCTATTTTATCTCTCTCTCTCTCTATATATATATATAATATCTACCTAACTACCCACATCCATCCCCCCTTCCTACCCTCCTTTCTACCAACCTACCAACTGGATAAAGAAGACACGACGAGAGATGGGGGAAAAAGTCATCCAAACAAAAAATACATTTCACAAGCAATTTGATAAGAAACGTTTGTTTTTACTTTCGCGTCGAGTTTTTTCTACGAGTACATTTTGTATTTTTAAAAGGAGGCCAAAAGAAAGTTCGTTCACCTCGTGTACAGGAATGTTCATTAAGCAAACAGGATAAGGTTTTATAGACAGATGCGCATAACGAAGAAAGAAAGGAATCTGACTAGGCGAATGCGGTTTTCGTATTCTTGGATGTATCTACATATAACCACTTCATAAAACTTCTATGAAAGAGTACGTAATGTGCAAGAGACTAACCTAAACTCAAAATGCATCGTAGACTGACTGATAAACCCCAGGCGTTCACCTTTCTCTCTTTTTCTCTCTCTCTCTCTCTCTCTCTCTCTTCGACTTCAGAGCAACGGTCTGATAAATTACATCCTAGTGGATTAACATGAAGGATTTCATCTATGCGTGAATTCCACAAAACCGGGAAAGAGTAGTCGACGCGACGGCGCGGAAAACGCACGAAGCCACAAATATTATACATATTTAAACCATTTCAAAAGATTCAAGAGGATACTACTACTCTCTCCTCTCCTCTCCTGTCCCCTCCTCGCGAAACGTTTAGAAAATGTCGATAAAGCTTGTAAAGATTAATATTCGTAATAAATCAGTAGTAGAAAATCAGCTAATGAGGAGGTATTATTTCTTAGCGAGTCTGGAACAAAGCGAGATTCGATAAAAAGGCAATTTCCCTTGGCGTAAATAATCCGGGTATTTTTCCCCCAAACGGTTTTCCTCGTCGTAAAGAAAGGAGAGAGAGAGAGGGAGAGTCGGTGCAACCTTGCGAGTCTCCAAGAAACGTTACTCCGTAATTCTCATCTAGTCGGTGCCTACCTACCAACCAACCAACAAAAAGAGTCGAGAGAAGATAATGTAACAAGTTCCACGCAGACTTTGCTGCCGTAAATAAATGAGCCCAATGTAGTTACCTTTCCAACGATTCCCCTTTGCTCGGCACCTAGGAACTACCGAACAAACAGCGAAAAGTAAACCCCTATCTTCCTTTTACGAAGGAATCTCTGCTCTAACGGCTACAAAGTAGAACGAACCTTCGTGCTTGCCCCAGTGGTTTGCGTAAGTACGTGTTTGTGTCTCCGTTAGATCACTTTCGTGATTTCTCATTCGATCTTCCGATACCTAACGTGAGTTTCGTATTCGCCCATGTGTAACCACGTATACGTATTTTGCACGGACGACACAAAGGGACAAATTGCTATGGCTGACCTCGCCAAACTCAACTTTGTAGCAATTTTCCTTCGATCGCGTCTCGACTTTCGACCAATTAGAAATTCGTTTAAACGTTTCGCGATATATCGGCGTTACGATAATAATTAGATCCGTCATAGATGGAAGAAAATACTTCGACGTAATATCTCGAAATAGACGTTAGTTCTACGTTTATCTAACGTACGCGTTCTTATTGCATTAATTATTCGTAATATATGTAACAAGGTTTTTCCCTTCGAGCTGCTAGAGTATTTCGCGCGTCTACCCCTCGGTTGTGCAGCAACCAGGGATGGAAATTGCTTGAAAATTAATTTCACGCAGAACGGTCGTTCCGCAATGAAATTTTTTCTCGATTAAAAGCTGGCCACCGGCGCGCTTTGGTGGAAGGACGACGCGTAGGTGGGAAGGGTGGGAAAGAGTGGAAGGGAACTCTCTCTCGGTGTGGCAGCCCTTCTTTGCCAAAGCTTCTCTACTTCCGTGTGTTGCACGCTTTCTATCGACCTGGCGCACGCCACAAAAGAGCCCCGAACCGGACGAATATCGAATTATGATAAACTCTCGAACGCGATCGATTATTCACGCTCGATTAAAATCCGATCAGTGCTTTCTATGTATAGACCAGGCATACGTATACACGTGTGCGTGTGTTTGCTTGCGTGCGTATAGGTAGACACCCTACTACCAACTAATCGGATTCAAATTTTACTTGTACGTTTAATTTATTCGTTTGGACGTAACATTCGTTTAAAATCGGGTATACACAAAAGTCAGATTATGTGATATCGATCATTTGGAAAGAAGGTGAAGGGTCACGGGAACGTTCGTTCGTCCATTCCCACGTTTGTCCATATTTTATAACGTGCTCGAACTACTTCAACGATAATTCCATTCACGCTCATCACGTTCTAACGGAACGTCCCGCAGTGCCATTCGCGTTTATGATTCGCATTTAATACACTGGGGAGGCTCAGGTAACTCAATGTAATATTGTTACGTATGTACAAATGGCGTACGTCCGTACAGAATTCTAGTGTAATTTAATATCGCATCAATGTATCTATCGCTCGTATGCACATATCGAACGGGAATAAGAGGCACGAAAAATACGATATATATATATATAATTTTCTATTCCACTTGTACGTACTATCCGAAAATATATTATTTTTGTCTTCTTTTTAATGAGAGACGGAACAACAACGTTAGCTGAAACAACGAATACGCTCGTAATAAGGACGTATTTTGTGTTTCGAGGCTCGTTGCTTTAAGAGAAGACTCGGGAGCTGTGCTCTTCTAATGCTTCGCTTAATCTTAATAGAAGGAGATACGAAAAGACGGTAGAAGACAGAACGAACTGAGGGAGAGAGAGAGAGAAATAATAGTAATAGTAGTAGTAGTAGACGCGAATTTCTCGCGACGAACACGCCTCTGCGTTATATCGGTGGAATTACAAGAGAGTTTCGTAATTTCGCGTAAACATTTACAAAATTAAACACGACGCGCGTTCCCATCGTTTGCGTTCGCTTCGCGTCGATACAGAAGCAACAGAGAGAGAGAGAGAGAGAGAGAGAGAGAGAAAGAGAGAGAGAGAGAGAGATGGTTGCTTTTCGGTATGCGTCGATCGACGTACTCGCTAATTCCTTCTCATAAATCAACGTCAACGCGTTGTATCGTAAATACGACTACCACCAAACTGCACTCCCTTTTCTCCCCCTTTTCTCCCTTCTCTCCCCCTTTTCCCCCTCTTTCTCCCCCTTCTCAACCACTCCCATTCCAATCTTCTTCGTATTTTTCTTATCAAATGCATCATGTATGTAAATATAATCTACGGGAATACGTGTTAACATCTTGTCGGCAAAAATTCGGTTACGTAAATAAATAGAAATCATACGCAAGGACGCGGTTTAGATAATAATGCAGGAAAGCATTCGAACGACAAATCAAATGCCATCAAAGAATTAACATCCCTCGTGTTGTACGCTACATGGATGCTTATTCCCCCGATCATCGTTGCATGTATGTATTCGAAACTAATGCCGGGGATACTCGTCGAATGAACGAAACCTTCGACCGATTTAACGTTAATTAACGATTTGCTGCTCGAAATGGTACACGAATACGATGATTTTTGACTTTATTAACCATAAACGTGACGTATCGATTCCCGATGTTTATCGCTATTTATTTACCTCTCGTTACGTTATTTGTTTATTCGTAATATCTCTCTCTCTCTCTCTTTTGTTTCTTTTTCATTTATTTTTAATAAAACAAATACTTCACGTAAACGCAAATGAAGAATTGTTCCCGTATATTTTAATAATGACGAAATGGGAATAAGTTTATACTCGGAGTCTTATAATATTCGCACAATTTTCTCACGATCTTATAAGAGCCTGAAACGCGATAACTCCGAAATGATCTTTCGTACAACATCGTAAAGTACGAAATGATGAGGGGGAAATACCTAGCAAGGGTGAAGGTGGTAGGAAAAGGGGATGTTAAGATCTGCATGAAATATCGAGGGTTTACGACTTCTTCTTTCTCTCGAAGGTCCAAAGACTACAACGCACCACTTGAGGTATCTCCCCGAATTTATAGATATAAATTCATAGATTCCTCGGAACAATCGATATCGAGATATCTAATAACGCTAACAAGAAGTTTTCATAAACGATTGTGCGAGGGAGAAGCAAACAGATGTTTCAATTTATCTCGAGTATGTTATTATCGTAACGTTGTATATAATTGAAATTGAAATTTGTAAACAATACTAAAAAGTTCGTACGAGAGCTAATTTTTCATGTTGTTATTTTTACGTCATTTACCTCTAAAGCAAACATTTCTATCGGCAAATTGGAACGTTTAACCAGCGTTTACGTACGCCTATTTATTATAACGCAACTGGTTTTAAAACAAAAGTAATATAATATTTTCTTTTTATACAATCGAACGCACATAACAAACCGTTTCGCAATTAACGATAAAACAATATTTCTAATTACAATTACCGTAAAGAGTCAAATAAAAGCAAAGCAAAACAAAGCAAAACAAAGCAAAGCAAAGTAAAGCAATTATATAGAACGTAGCAATTTCATTGAAAATATAATATATATGAATTCACACACACACATACGAGGGGTTAGAGAGGTCCCACGATGATCTTAATTAATAAAATAGGATAGAGAATTCGAATCGGTTATCGAAAGAAAGCACCCACTTATAGGGATATAGAGAATATAGATAATGAGATGTTCGCAAAACCGCTTAAAAAGGTTGCTGCTCTCTGTGGCACGTGTAAACCGTTTTACTTTCGGACCTGCAGTTAATCAATGACACCCAAACTAAACTCTCGGCGATAATATCGCGCTAGCGAAGCGCGATAGTTAAATCGTACTTAATGATGGCTTTGCCGATAACGTTATCGCAGTAGCTCACCATCGTGCGAGCCACGTTAAACATTGTTACCGAATTTAACTCGTTCGTTACGTCGATTGCCAAGAGAGGTAATACCTGGTACTATGTATAGGGCAACGCGAAAACCACGATAGTTTCGTGCGCAACTAGTACGGCGTAACTATCGTGAACATGCGAGAGCGCATCAATTTGTTTCTCACCTACTCTATATAAAATCAAATTCTTTCTCTCTCTCTCTCTCTCTCTCTCTCGCATACACTCATATTATAACATACGTACGCATCGTACACGCATATTGCGCCCAACGACCAATAAACACGTACTTTCCAGTTACGATGATCAATTGAAATAACGCACCAAATTCCGATAATAATATCGCCAGCTCGCTTTGATTTATAGTATACCTTTATTATAAAATAGGATATTATATTTAATCTTTGCGAACGACGAATGGTTGTAATGAAAATTAATTCGATTATCGTTATTACGCTATTTCTCTCTTCGTTTTTCTCTTCGCACTTTATCCACAAAGAGATATATACTTTTTTCTTTACCCGCGAATATAACAAAATCAACGCAACAATATTTTCCAATTTTAATCTGTAAATGAATTATAAGGAGCGGGGAAAAAGAATATGCAAAAGGATTATTCGTTCCTCTCTCTCTCTCTCTCTCTCTTTTATCTTTGTTATTTAATTACGCGTATTCTCCGTAAAAGAATCCATGTAACATTCATACGATTCTTTCCGTTCTTTGGACGTGACGAGAGTAGTCGCGAAAAATAAGAATACGTATCGGAATAATTTCATGATTTTATCGTGGCGTACAATGCGAAAGGGAAGATCGTTGTAAGAGACGAAGCTTTTTCCCTTTGTCCGCACTCGCACGCGATCCTACGGGGGTCTGCTCTTGAAAAGATTTTCGATATCGTCGATACTCGCTAGCGGCCGATTTATCTTTCCAACCAGATTTCCCACGAGAACCTCAAGATGTATGCTCTAACTAACGACAAATAGAATCGACAACGATGACTATGATGATGATAATAATAATAATAATAATAATGTAGAAGATATAAAAAGAGGAAACGATGAAGGTTCGATTCTTTTAACTGTCACACGTTCAAATTATTTAGGTCGAGTCAATCGAAAGGAAATATCATATCTTTCTATCTTGAGCAGCCGCGCAAATGCTAAGATTCTCTCATCCTCCTATCAGAACGTGGCACCGTTAACCCATCTCGCGTATCCATCCTGAATACAGAATCAATCAAGAGAAGGAGCAAAGTTTCTGGCCCATCTGAATGCAACGTTCGAAATTAGCCTTGCGACGCATATAAATCGAACGAAACGATCTTTTCTCGTCCGACGAGAATCCGCTTGGAGTAAGAAAATTTCCTATTTCTCATTCTGGATGGGGGGGGGGGAAAGAAAAGAAAAGAAAAGAAAAGAAAGAAGTTTCTTGGTTGGCATTCCTTGATCCTTCCTCGCGAATGGGGATAGTCGAGTCCCGATTGGAAGGACCGATAGAAGCTTTTTCGGTTAAAGAAAAATTCATGAGACAAAGATAAGAAGAACAACCAAAAAAAATGAGTATATACCTACAGGTAGGATACAACACCTGAACCATTAATGGCGCGTACTTACATTAGACCTAAGTTGACTACATAACCCGGTAGAGAAGTTGGTTCGAGTGCGGGGGGCCCGGAACGAGAGCAGACATTAAAATCGTCTTAGAACCTGAGATAAAATGACTACGAGGAATAGGAAGAAGATGGTGGCAAGGTGGTCCGTTCGCTCCATTTCCTTGAAAGGGCTATTGGAGTTCCTTCCTTCATTCACGAGCTTTCTCTTTTCATCCTCTATCTCTCATGTTCGGTTTCTCTCTCTCTCTCTCTTCCCTTCCTTCGAGGCCCGTCAAGCTGTGAGCCAAGGTGCTTTATCGATCTTCCTTGGCTGCCACTATGGTGTTCCGCTGTGTATTAGAAGGTTCATCTTTACCGCGTATCACAATTTTCATCGATATTAGTAGACGAGAATTTTAGCATCTTCTCCGCCCTCGTAAACGCTAACATTTCCCGTCTTCGATGCTCCTAGATTTTTCATCGAAATATCGTTTGCAACACACCCTCTTCTTGGTCGAAATCGATTTAGCACATTACCCGATATCGCGAACAACGTTTAATATATCGTATTTCGTATCATTAATGATTACAATGTTATACGTTAACACGTTAACGAGTTCGACTAAATAGAACCATCAACACCTCGAGAAATTCTGCACGATTAGTTCCGTAGACGATATCGAGTTGATTACCTTTGAACTTTACTATTCAACATCTTCGTTGTATTTAGATTATCGATTATAAAACAAACTAATAATCGCGTCACTTAAATACGAATGCTTTTTATTCGCTTCGGTTTGTTTCTAATATGCACGAAATTTCGTGGAAGGGAGACTCGAAAAATTGTGTATTCGTTTAGTTTCTTTTTTCTTTTTTTTTTTTAAACATAGATCGTCGTCGCAGTTATTTCCCTATAGGACGAGGTAAATTCGTAACGACCGGTTCTCTAGAATCCTCTTTTTATTTCTTTCCTTCCTTCCTTCCTTCCTTCTTTTTTTCTTTCATTTTCTATGCGTTTTCGTCTTCCTCTCTTCCTCTCTTTCTCTTTTTTTTTCTCCACGGCAATGCAGGTGACGCACCGCGGTGAAACTGCAGCTATAGAAATACTGCAACGAAAATTGCGCCTCGAATTATTACAACTTTTGTCAAAGCAAAAGCTCGCTTTACCCTCGAAAGATAGTTTTAGAAGAAAAGCAAAAGAAACAAAATAGACAAACTCGACAAACGTATAGGATATTCAGTATAAATGCATCTGCGTTCATTAAACGTCGATAGTGGAGGATACTCTTTACATATTGCAAAATTTCTCTTCCCACGCGTATCCCGCGTTATATTTATTTTGCACGGCAGAATGTTATCCCATGATTGTAACGTTGCATTACACACTATACGAGAAAACAGTTTCTTTGCATTTATATAAATTGTATGCGCTCGCGTATATACCTGTGTGACAAATGAAAATCGAGATTTCAATCCAGATTGATATGACTCGCGTATCGATTATTAAATCGAATACTCGATAGATAAGAATCCACTTGAAATTATTTCCCCTGGATTTACATGGTTTCCCGTGTTCGCTTTATTTTACCCGAACGACGATCTTTCGAATCTTCTCTTTCTCTCTTCGATTGTGTTGTTCGTTTCTATCTCTACGATACAACTACAACACACAACAACAATAACAACAGTGGTGGTGGATACCATGTTTATCAGGAAAATATATCCCACCATTACGTAGAATGGGAACGAGTTTTCTGATTAGGCCGGCCAATTAATGATAATCGAATTGCAATTGCGTTCGATTCCTCTCAACATTATTTGTTAACTCCCTACGGATCCGCTTATTTTGCAAATTGTCATCGTATCAACGAGTAAACGAGTTTATCGACATTTCTCAACGCATCATCCCATTTAGAATTTTCCTTTGTATCCTCGTTTTCTCGTTTACTAATCCTATCATTTTCGTTTTCTTTGCGTATTTAAAACGTTTAACGAGGCGCACGTAAGTAAATACGTTAAATTATTGTAGAAGCTTAATTTCGTGCTATCTCTAAATGAACAAGAATATTATTCAAAAAATAATCCGATGATTTGAATGTAGCACTAAGAGTACATAAAATTCAATGAAATAATGCTGGCACGCGCAGACAAAAATTCATTATTGCTCGTTGATTGTTCGAGTAGAAATCGAAGGTTTTCTAGGAAGGGATCGATTCTAAGTTATCGCGGAAATTGCACCAATGTTACTGCAACTTGAGTAGCATTTGTCAGCTGTCATTGGTAGGTACACGAATGGGAAGCTGTAGTAGCATCGTTCCGCATCGTAGAAAGGGAGGTTTCGTACGTTGAATATGCATGACCGAGACGTGCAGGAGAGAAAGGGCGTGTAAGGGTTGGATACAAGGTTCACCGCAGGTGTTGTATCACCATTTGTTACACCGGCGAAATTGAAAAACGACTCGATAACATTTCGCTTTTCTACAAAACAATGGGAACAATTTTCCACCGATAAATAGATAGAATTCAACACGCGTGCGCTTGCACGTGCTCGTGCACGTGCTCGCGTGTGTGTGTGCGCTCGAAGTAATTGAAATGAAATTTACAAATGTGTACATATTTTTAAATTTCTTCCTAAAAGTAAAACGAAAACGAAAGGTATCTTTCTTAGAAAAATTTAGAGGAAAGTAACGGGTGTAAGATAAAAAGAGAGAGGGAAATGTAAATAAATGAAATATATTACTGTGCAAAGTTTGAACGTAGCCCTCGTTTTAAGTCGGATCTACCTTAAAAACGTGCTAAAAAATTCGCCTTGCTTTGCTTTGCTTAGCTCTGCATCGAGTTTCCCCTTGTTTTTTCAAACTTTGCATGAATCCGACGAGGAAAAGCGTATCTAGCTTATCCTTCTCGAATTTGAAACGACGACGACGACGACGACGACGACGACTGCGACGAGTTACTTTACATGTCTCGACGTAAGTCTTCGCGTTTGCGTATTTCGTCAACCTAAAAGCTCATCCTACGAGATTCTATTATTTATCCCAAATTCTTACATATATGTATCAAATTAATCGCTATGTTGTAAAAATGATATATGGAAGAAGGTAATAGAGCAGAACGGTTCATATAAAACACATTAAATCAACCTTAAACAATAAATATCGTCTATTGAAATTGCATAAAAAAAAAGGAAGGAAGGAAGGAACTTATGGGACAACCTAATATATTTTACATAGATATATTATTAAGGTCGTAGGTATAGAAGTTGATATATTCGAAATCGATTAGCATAGGGTAGGAAGCATTGCATGTAGGATCTAGGAAGTGGTTGTAAAGGTCGCACCCAGAGACCGGGAGCATGTCGGAACTCTCGGAATGCCGGTTAATCGGAACTTCATACGCTCGGAATCCATTTTGCTATTTCGTTACAAGAACAAGTACCGGTTCAAAGCAAATGTAAAATATAGACTAAGAGAAAAGTTTCTTCTGTGCTGTTAGTTCAGCATCTCCATACGAATAATATTTGATCATCCTTAACGTTTTGATATCTTTCATTGACTCATCGTCAGCTGGAAACAAATAATTTTGTTATTACAATAAAGAAATTACTATCTTTACTAGCTGCTCTGTAATATGAATAAGTATATGTTGCATTTTATATGATTAGATACAAATGACTTTTTTATTATCGAATTATTATCACACAAAGAATATACGTACACACATGCGATACTGAAATCAAACGCGAAGCACAAGAAAAGTTGGTTTGGGTCTAAATATCTGATTTCAGAGGACCGTGTTCCGAGGGTTCATTTTTATAACGAGCAACGAATTGTTTTTTACGTTTACTTATGAATTCGATGATATGTAACATATGTTTTATTTCATATAATATTTAATATGATGCAACTGACGTATTTACAACGCGAAAAATAAAAGGACAAAAAGGGTGTAGAATCTAGTAGCGGTAGTAGTAGTAGTAGTAGTAGAGGCATTGTAAAAGATACAAAGAGAGAGAAAAGGCGACGATCCGAAGATGCAAGAGAATTTCGTTGCAGACGTCGAGACGTGTCGCCACTCCCCTTCCTTACTTTCCATCTGTCTTTCTCTATCTCTCTATCTCTTTCTTCGTGTTACATATGTATGCCGCGTACATTCCAACGGAAAGCTCTACACTGCCAAGATTATGCATGATCGCGACGAGATACTACGATAAAATAGAAGAAAAAAAAGGGGAAGAAGAAGAAGAAGAAGAAGAAAAAGAAAAGTGAATAAAAGTCATAACGATAGGGAAGAGCTTGTTCCTTCGCGAGGAAGTTTATTATACGAGTTGAAAAACATTTATATATACATATATGTAAGTAAATAGATGTAAGTATACGATACACGCATAGAATTTCTCAAGGATGAGAAAAGGAACTGAGAGATAGTGTGGCGGTGGTTCTTTAGTAAAGTTCAAATTATATTACATTTTAACGTTGATGAATGATCCAATGGTATGGAAGTAAGTAAATAAGTATATATATATATATATATATCTGGAGCGTTCGATATAATCATACATTTACATATGTAAATCCATGTATAACACATTTTTATCAGAGAATATCGTATCATGGGAATAAAATAATTTGTTTTTGCAATATAGCGGAGAAATCTAATAAAATATTTCATATATTTCATATATTCGAGTTATGTGATTAAGTTAAATGATTGGCGTACACAGCGATTCATATACGTGCGAACGGCTGGGTTAAATATAACGAAAGGGTTAAATATGCATTATTATTTTAGATCATATTACCGTACGATAGATTGAAACTCTTGGTAAAGTTTTCCTTCCAAGGGATATAAGTCAAGCTCTCTCTTTCCTTCTATCTTTCCCGATCTATCAGCAAACGCTTTGCAAGTAATCATAAGTAGATATAACTCGGATACGCGTTATAGATTCGCGAAATTACTTTTCATAAAGTTCCTGCAAACTTTTTACCCCTGCGAATATATACTCTCTCTCTCTCTCTCTCTCATCTCTCGTCTCTCGTCTCTCGAGTTCTATCTTTCCCTTATCGTTTGCTCTTTTCATATAAGAATGTAATTTCTAGGTGAACGCGATTATAGGAAGGTTATTATTTTTCCGACGAAATCGATACGAAAAAGATAGAGTAGAAAGGGACGATGAAGTCTTGTACGAGTTCCGTAGGTTGGTATTCTAGACAATGTGGAATATCAATCTTTCTCGGTGATTTTGTTTTCGTAGCGATGTCAACTCACCGATGAAAATCATAAAAAGAGAGAGAGAGAGAGAGAAAGCGATTTCGATGGATCGAATCGACACTTTTGTCTCCGATTCGTTCTTCCCCTTTTTTTTCTTCTTTTCTTTCTTCCTCTATTTCTCTCACTTTGTGTTTCAGCGAGGCGTATGTGTGTTATTGTAAAAAGAACAAAAAGAAAGGGAAAGGAGAGCACGATGCCTCTGGCATATCCAGAAGGTACATCGAGCGCTAAAACACACAGTATCCTACATACGTGACTTCACTACGCATAAATACGAGATGCCTCTGTGATATCCTCGAGCTATGCAACCTCCGACTTGTTAGAGAACAACTCTTGCCTACCATTTTTATTTCCAGAATTGAGATCTCCGAATTATCGATTCTTATATCAGTGGTATGCATAAGTGATATTTTTATGCTCTTATATATTTGAAATGTTAGTCTGTAAATACCAAACTGATCATCAATATGCCAATTCTAATATTTATTAAGGAGAATGTTTTTACAACAACCCGAAGACGATACTCATTATTCTTCTTTATATATACCTTGAGAGTGTCGATATATATTTAAAATAATTATTAATTAATCGAAGGAAACGTGTATTGTAGTCTAAATGCACGAAGTATATGTTCGATGCAACATCCTCTTCGAAATCCACCGTTGGACTGGTTCATTGTCCTCTTTGAAAGTTCTTTCGTTGATTGTTGTTTATATGACTTTCCTAGAAAGGAAATTCTGTTTATTACGAATATTAATTTTGTTATGCATATGTAGCCTTAGGATAGTTATAAAAACATTATGATTTTTCGAACGTTGCGCATGTGTATAATGGGAATAATATACCTAATAAAGAAAATTTAAGATTATAATATAACGTTCTAATTTAAGTAGAGTACATTAGATTATTAAAATAATCGTTAATTAATCGAAGGAAGTGTCTATTGTTGTTTAAAAACACCGAATATATGATCGGAGCACTGTTCTCTTCGAAATCCACCGTTGAACTGAGTCATCGTCCTCTATGAAAGTTCTTTTATTGAAAGTTGTTTATACGACTTTCCGAACGTTGCGCATGTGTACAAAGGGAATAATCCACCTAATCGATAAAATTTAAGATTATAACGTTCCGATCTTAGTATTTCTTTCATTTTTATGTAATTATTTCAACGCTCCTGCGCAGTGATGACTTCGAAGATAAAATTTTCGGCTAAAAGAATATTAGATCGAAATTATTTAATATTTAAAGTATGTTAATAGGTATGTAATGTTTAAACCAGTACATATGTGTTAAAACAAGCTGAAATATAAAGAGAGTGCATTAGAGTATTAAAATAATTGTTAATTAATCGATGCAAGTGTCTATTGTTGTCTAAAAGCTCGGAGTATATGTTCTATGATCCCTCCTCCTCGAAATCCACCGTTGAAATGAGTCTTTTTCCTCTGTTAAAGTTCTTTTGATGAAAGTTGTTTAAAGGACCTTCCGAACGTTGAGCATGTGTATAAAAAGAATAATAAACTTATTTAATTACATTTAAGATTAAAACGTTATGATTTTAGTATTTTTGTCTATTTTATATAATTATTTCAATGCTCCTGCGCAGTGATGACTTCGAAGATAAAATTTTCGGCTAAAAGAATATTAGATCGAAATTATTTAATATTTAAAGTATGTTAATAGGTATGTAATGTTTAAACCAGTACATATGTGTTAAAACAAGCTGAAATATAAAGAGAGTGCATTAGAGTATTAAAATAATTGTTAATTAATCGATGCAAGTGTCTATTGTTGTCTAAAAGCTCGGAGTATATGTTCTATGATCCCTCCTCCTCGAAATCCACCGTTGAAATGAGTCTTTTTCTTCTGTTAAAGTTCTTTTGATGAAAGTTGTTTAAAGGACCTTCCGAACGTTGAGCATGTGTATAAAAAGAATAATAAACCTATTTAATTACATTTAAGATTAAAACGTTATGATTTTAGTATTTTTGTCTATTTTATATAATTATTTCAATGCTCCTGCGCAGTGATGACTTCGAAGATAAAATTTTCGGCTAAAAGAATATTAGATCGAAATTATTTAATATTTAAAGTATGTTAATAGGTATGTAATGTTTAAACCAGTACATATGTGTTAAAACAAGCTGAAATATAAAGACAGTGCATTAGAGTATTAAATAATTGTTAATTAATCGATGCAAGTGTCTATTGTTGCCTAAAAGCTCGGAGTATATGTTCTGTGATCCCTCCTCCTCGAAATCCACCGTTGATCTGAGTCATTATCCTTTGTTAAAGTTCTTTTGGTGAAAGTTGTTTACAGGACCTTCCGAACGTTGAGCATGTGTATAAAAAGAATAATAAACCTATTTAATTACATTTAAGATTAAAACGTTATGATTTTAGTATTTTTGTCTATTTTATATAATTATTTCAATGCTCCTGCGCAGTGATGACTTCGAAGATAAAATTTTCGGCTAAAAGAATATTAGATCAAAATTATTTAATATTTAAAGTATGTTAATAGGTATGTAATGTTTAAACCAGTACATATGTGTTAAAACAAGCTGAAATATAAAGAGAGTGCATTAGAGTATTAAAATAATTGTTAATTAATCGAAAGAAGTGTCTATTGTTGTTTAAAAACACCGAATATATGATCGGAGTATTGTCCTCTTCGAAATCCACCGTTGAACTGAGTCATCGTCCTCTATGAAAGTTCTTTTATTGAAAGTTGTTTATATTACTTTCGGAATAAGGAAATTCTCTTTATTACGAATATTATTCCTATCATACACATGCGCAACGTTCGGGAAGTCATATAAACAACATTCGATAAAAGTAATTTTCTAGAGGACAATGGCTCAGTCTAACAGAAGACTTCGAAGAGGACGGTACATAGATCGTATACACCTAGCTTTTAGACAACAACAAACGCTTCTATCGATTAATTAACAATTATTTTAATTCTCTAATACATTCTTCTTATATTTCAATTTGTTTTAACACATATATATTGGTTTAAACATAACATTACTTATTAATGTATTTTAAATAGAAAATAATTTCTTTTATGTTTTTAGATGACTTTTTTAAACTTGATTTCGTTACTGCACCAATATATAAACATAAAATTTACCGATAACATACATTGTTTTAAATCAGTTCTTTATTAGACTTCGACACGTAAACGTATTAAACTTGCGAATAGGTAAAATTTTCTAGAGGACGATTGCTCAGTTCAACGATGGATTTCGAAGAGGATGGTGATCCGAACATATATTCCAAGGTTTTAGACAATAATAGACACTTCTATCGATTACTTAACAATTATTTTAACACTTTAATTTATTCTACTTACAATTAACGATTGTTTTAATTAAAATACATTTATTTTAACGTTCCCGTGTCAGTGGTGATTTCAAGTGGAAAATTTGTATCTAATAAAATATCGGAAGGAAATTGTTTATTCAAGGTATGTGTAATTTTTAAACAAATTTTTACAGATTTATGGATGATATTTTAAATACTTTTTCTCATCCATCGATCCAAATCTAAACGGATGAGTTGAATTGGGGGAAAGAACAAATACATTTTGGCCATCCGTTTGAAATTTTTAATTTCAATTTAAATTCCTGTCTCGTTAGAATAGCTCAATGATTAATATAGAAATATACAAGGAATATGCAAAACGATAAAGATAGAATAGGACAATGTATAGCGCGGGTTGTTCATCGTGCAACAGGTTACGACTTTACCTACGTTGTCGCGTTATATATATATCCTATAGTATATATGCAGGAAAACATAACTGTCCTACCACTTCACATGTGACGATCCTAGTCGACACTTGTAATCGTCAAATCTACATATATTATATCGTGAATGATGTAATTTCAATTACGATCGAGAACAATTTGCCGAGCAAACTTTCGAGCTACGAGTAAAACGAATTATTGCTCACCACTATGATCGTATAACTAACGTATAGAACCACCACTTTGTGATATCATTGTAAAGCAAATATAATTCTTGTATTCGACGATTTTTAAAGAACGGTAGATGAAAATATAAAATACAATTACGAAGAAATTCTCGAATAAAATGATACAATGAAAAATTTACCTAAAGCGAGTTTATTCATCGCGATTTTTTCGAATTTTTCTCGTTTTAAGGTATCCGGTAAGATTACGAGGAAAACACATTAAAGAAAATAGGTAGGACAAATTAAAAGTGAATTTTTCATGCGAACGCCTGATTTATTTTCTAAATTATATTTAATATTTAAACACCTTCGTTAACGGTAATGAGAGACAGATGAAATTCTGTGTTATACATTTGAGTTAGTTGTCAACAAGTTTTTTAATATTTCAACAAATCTTTAGTAACGATTCATTGTTTTTTTTTTTTCATTATTCAGCAGGCTTCTTCAAATCCCAAGAAGATCTTTTTTAAACGTTTGATTAATATTTCAACAATTTATAATAATTTAATCGTCGTTTTGTTATCATTGAAAAAAAATTGACTTTTTGATTATGTATCTTTCTTGGTCTCAGAAATATTTGCAAAAGAAAATAATGACTTGCGGGCTAATATTAAAAGAAGTTGTACAGCGTTGCGTTAGAGAAAGGTTTGATTTCGGTTGACAGTGTGTTAGAATCGACTGTAGGTAGTTTCATCAAACCTCCCGCTTTCTATCCCCCTTTCTGGTCTCTTTTTGTGCTTCTATTTGTGATTCGTCGGTATATAACAACGCTCCATGCTTGTCCAATATATGCGGGAAAAGTATTTGATAGAAACGAGCTTGGGAACGTTAGGTTTCCAATAAAGGGTTTTATTTATTTAAATCTTCAAGCCTTTTTATCCTAAAGTTTCATTATACTTAAAAAATGCTTTTATTTTATTTAATCTTTTTATTTAATGAAATATTTTTCATACTTATTTAACATAATATGTTCAAATTTGATTACTTTCTCAATGAAAGTTTGAAAATTCGATCAAAAGGTAGTAGACAAGGTTCGTATTTTAAAGGCTGATAAAAGAAGAAAAAAAAGCAAAATAAGGTAAAAGATAATGTACCTGTCGATCCATCGAAGACAAATAACTTTGAATTCCAAAAGTGTTTTAAGTTGTTTCTGGCGCGTTTTAAAACTTCAACGAAGTTTCGCGAGTTCCTCGGGACATAGAAAACTTCGTTCGCTGTACACATAAACGCGCGCGAACTTCCAAATCTTTCGAGTTTCGAAAGGGAAGAAAATAAAAGAAAAAGGAAGAATGATAATTAACCTTTTCTGACGAATTTTTTGAAGTGTTTTTTGGAAAAGAAAGGTTACGATCGTTAATTATTTTTCCGTGAATGAACGTTTGATTGTAAGAAAAATTAGAAGAATAGTTTGGTTTTTTCATTTTCATTTTTTATGCCATTATAATCACGATCTTGTATTTGTCTTTTTTTTTTTTTCTTTTGCATCGAAAGCATTAGCGAACTTGCAAACGAGGGTGTAATAACCGAGTTTTAAAACTTCCAATGAAACGATAGTAGTTTTTTTTATTACCGTTCTTATTACTTTCAATAATAAAGTTGAGGAAAAGTCATGGTCAGTATTTGTCGAACTAAAACACGATCTGGCAAAAGTGATAATCGAGAATATTCAATAAGAAAATGTCGAGATTCTTCACCGACGACTTTCCTCGTTGTTTCTCTCTTCTTTCTTTTATTTTTGGTCCACTTAACCGATATCTTTGATAGCTTTTTTCTCTTCGTTGTCGACCGCCCTCTCGTCTTTTTCTTCTTCTTTTTCTTCTTCTTCTTCTTCTACTTTGAAATATTCAAACAGTAGGTTTTCCTTCGCCAAGAAGAAGTACCTTTAAAACAATCACTTTCTAATGGCTTCTGTTTATCGGAGAAAATATTTTATTCAAACAATTTTAATCTATATATTTCAGATAAATGAATAATGTTTATAATAAAATATTGACATGATTATACAATAAATAATATTTATATTAAACAAATACGATTTATATCGATACACAATGTATCCAATTGGCCGGTAAAACCTTCGACACCCTGTATACATACCGATCATTTATTTAACAAAAAACATTTTATTAAATAACGAAACTTCTAATCGAATAAATAGATTTTTCTTTTCAATTACTCGATTTCTTGTAGGTAATGGAGAAGATTAAGAAAGTTCGTTAATTCGTCGTCTATCTAAAGACTGCTGAGGCTTCGTTAGAAGAGGGGTATCCTGAAATTCAGCGAGTGATCAGTTTGTTGTCCAAGCAGAACTTTGACGCATTATCGAAAACGATTAACCAACGTTGGATATGCGGTATCTTCAGTAAGTTGAAAGTAAAGTAACTCTATATATATATATAAGATATATAATTTACATTCTATACTCATCAAACTATTAACGAACTTGTGATATAATCTTTGAAAGTTGATGTTGATAGTATTGCTAAGCATTAACTAAAATCTCGTTCGAAGCATTACAGGTTATAAAGCTCTTCCAAGAATGAGAAGAATTCAGCGTATATATTTTATCTGCAGTATGTGTCAGAGTTTCTCCGATGGAAAGCTTTCCGATTAAAAGGACCTCTAAAGAGCTTTGCTTTCCAGTGGTACATGTGCTACTTTCAAGAGTACCAACATATTAGATCAGAGAAGTGGATTGTCGATAAGTCGATTGTATTCCAATCGAGTGTTTCAATCTTTATTATACTGTATAACATTCTATTCTATTCTATTTTCTATTAGCTTACATGGATTTTAGACAGAACAGAAAGAATAAAAGAAAAAGAACATTTTCATGCTATACGTCACAAAAATCACAAAAATAGACTATCGAAAGTTCGGATAGGCATTCTCCTTGTTTATTCTTTTTCTATTTCTCGGACAAACGAATGGACGTGAACATATAGAGAGGTACTGTACTGTCTGTCACTTCTGTAAAAGAAATTCTTTGTTTTTGTCGTCAAATTTGTGAAAAGCTCTCTCTCCCGCTATGAGAGAACGATCGACTAGTCCAAGCTTTTCATTTCGATTCGCAGTTTAAATATCCGGTCTCTTTCTCTCTCTCTCTCTCTTGTCTAGCATTTCGAGTTTAGATAGCCGAACAAGGTATCAATTCCAGACAAGAGCACGTCGGCTTTGGAACTACCTCCTATTTCCACTAGAAAATTTCACCTCAAAGCTGTATCCGATTTACGCGGTAAAGCTCCGCATGAAAGTGTATTCGCATTAAATTTCAATCTTTTGTTTTTTCTTTCTATCTTTATATCATTTTTCTTTTTATTATTTATTATTATCCTCATTTTGTTTCTTTTTCAATTTGTTTTGCGATGATTAAATACGCGGATGAGAAACATTCAAATGTATGGTTTTTTTTATCGTAAAAAGCTACGATTACATTAGCTCGTTCGAACGATATTTTCAATATTTCTTTTTATGGACCCTTAAAACGATATAATTCGTCAATGGTTTAAATGATTAATATTATACTTGTTTGAACGCACCAATTGAATTTTTATTATTTTATAGAATTTTATTTGTTATAAATGTATAGAATATATTATATATATATATATGTATATTTTTTGCTTTAATGTTAGTTTTCTCGAGATAAGTATAATGACAACCACTTAAGCAAACTTCTGATTAAATTTTAACAAAGGATTAAAGTATTGTAATTTGCTGATGGCGATATTACGAATGTACAGGAATGCATAGCACTGCTGTTTGTTCAGCAAGGAACAGGAAACAATGGAGAGATTGGTCTCTCGGTGCAACAATAACGAGTACGATCGATCCATTGAACATACAACGAGCGTCATTTAAAAATCGTATATAGTTACGCTTACAAAATTTTTCCTTCAAAACTATTGGTATCGTGTGCTTACGATGATGACATTTTTTAAATGAATACACATTGGTATACCTTTATTATATATTTAATAAGTTTAACTTGAAAGGATTATTTATAACAAGTGAATTATGCAAATCTTTAATGCAAGTATGTTTAAATCAATTAATCTTATGGGTACAATATATCGTAGAATACCTTATTAAAAATGTAGAATACATCAATACGGGAACATCGGATAAAGATTTAACGAGAGAGAAAATGCATTCTCTTTTTTAAAACCTAGTAACGTAAGGATTTTCTTTTTTTTTATATCGTGTTTTTACGTAATTTTGGGTCGCCTAAATTACATAATAACCCTTCTCATATTTTCTTCCAACTTTTCCAACGCTTTCTCCAACTTTATAATTATGAATGGCGAATTCCTTGGATTCTCCCAGGTGTTTCGTAAAATACTTGGGGAAAAAAACCTTAAGAGAGAATTCTTGTGAAATATACCACGAGGACGGACTTAATAATGTGATTCTCTCTTTGAATTTTAGAAATTAATTGCCGGCCTTATCCACTGCTACGTTTATTCCGAATTATAATAAGATTCGAAAGTTTAAAATTACGAATCTCGAGGAAAAGAGGATAGATCGAATAAGTAAATCCTTTTGGATTCAACGAACGTTTCTTATATTCTTTGCTACGAATTTGAGTTCTCCTTCAAAGAAATCTTTTTGTAGGCGGTGGTTATTCGACGGCGAGAGGAACGGTGAGATTAATTTCCCACAGCTTTCTCGCATCGGTACGTTTTACGAAGCGATTGGATATATTTTATTACCGGCAAAGTAGAAAAGGAAAAGGAAAAGGAGGACGACACGTCGTTTTACGGATATATGTATTTCACCGGCCAGGAAACACATTTTTTCCTTGATGATGTAATTCTCGCATTTCCATATCTCGAAAGACGACCGATATGAAATTTCTTGCGGCGTACAAACCTCTCTCTCTCTCTCTCCCTCTCTCTCTTTACTTTACTTTCGCAAGCTCGTACGCGAGACACGTATGAAGGCTGAAAGTACATTCATCCAGCGGGTGATTTTTCCCTCCCCCTTTCTACCGTTTTTCTCCCTTTTGCATCAGGACACGACAGTCGAGAACGTTGAGATGGTTTTTTTTATTCCCGCACACGTTCGCCTTGCCTCGTCGCGGCTGTGGAAAACGAGAGAGCAAGAGAGCGCGAGAGGAGAGAAGAGAAAGAGCAGGCGACCAATCATCCGAGTTTACACGGACAACCCTTTTGTTCGTGCGTCATTGAAATTCCTTGCAATTACTCGAAATGTACGGAGCAGAATATGCGGAGGCACGTACGACTTCTTCGACGTTTGACTATGCAAGGAATAGATTTGAAAAAGAGGATTCACGACACCTTTGCCTTCTCTTTCTCCTCTTCCTCCTCCTTCGCAACCACCACCATCTTCTTCTTCTTCTTCTTCATCTTACGTTTGCTTCTAAATTTCCTCTCAATGCTTCGTACGTAGCTTTCGACCTCTGACATATAACGCGCCGCTCTTATTTCCATTCGTAAGGAACACATCCATGAATTAATATCGACCACCAACTTTCATCCTTTTTGATATATACATATTTCAGCGAACGAGCAAAGCTGGTACCGTTGCTACTGTTGCTACTGCTACTACTATGACTACTGTTATATAACAACGCTTGTTCGCGACTAACCAAATTATTCCGAACAAGCGCTTCCAAAATCCTTCCACTATTTTACGCCAACGTTCCTCTTCCTCTATCTCTTTCTCTCGCTTTCTAGCTCTCGACATTAAATTTATCTAGCCACGAGACGCGCCTGATTGTGAGTTACGCGAACCCCTCACGCGCTATACGTTTTCTCTCCTTTAATTTCGACCTGGCTCGACAAATTTTATAGAAAATATTGTCCTTCTCTGTCTCTTTCTTTTTCCCCTTCCAACTTCCTCTTATTTTTTTGTTATTCTTTTATTTTCGCTCGATCGACCGATCCTTTTTATTTATCATTTATCTTATTATTTCTTCAATAACATTCAACGAAGTTGATATAAAAGCGTATAAAAGGTTGATCATCGTTTTCATGTAATGCCATTAAAGTCGTTTGCAACTGAAATCTATACTATGTATGCATACACTCATTAAACGAACGAACGAACGAACGCGAAACGGGATGGTCGATGCTGCATCGTTCGCATTTTATTCGTATTGTGCATTGAAACAATACAAATTTTCCTTCGTGAATTGAGGTTAATTGATACGCGTCGTGACGTTTTACTTTTGAAAATTTTCCCGTAAAATTTTACCGTTGTATGTTTGCCTCGTACTTCTTCGCATAGTGAATCGATTACATGTTCACTGATTGAATTTGCGAGCGGTTGCTGGGTTTGCATAAGCTAGTTCGTTACGACAAATACGTACGATGAAAACTCATTAGTTAGTAAGAGATTTGCATTCTCTAGCAACATTTATTGTTAGCCACTTTTTAAATTCTGTAAACAAGAATTTTTCCTTTTGCATATACTTTCGTTGGTATTACATTTTCATAATAATTCAGTTTTATCCTTATGCAATTCGTATTAGGGGCATAATTTTTACGTTTGTATTTATAAAACTACTTTCTTTGATAGTTTATATAAGAGAATATCGTTGTTATAACATTCGCATATTTTTGTAGTAACATTTAGATGTATTTAAATGTTCTAAATAAGCCGCCATTAGGAAAATGACTGTGCGCGCATTCGTGACGTTGTGCGCATGCGTAACGCCGATCGCAGCTCGTCGTACAGCGCAAGTCAATCATTGTAGTGTCGGTAGCAACATGTCGTCGCGTGATTTTTCTTCTTCTAATTATATATAGGTAAATAATCTATTTCTTTTCATAATACATCATCCTCCAGTGCATCATTTTAACGTTTAAACGCATAATCTATATATTCTTTTTATCCTTTACAGTTCGTTTCGACACTTACAATTAGGTTAAAAGATATTTGCGAATATCAAATTTGCGTTGTTTTCATTGTATTTTATCGTATATTCCCGTATTTATTTTTGACGATATCGATATTATCGTCGCATTTTAATGATTTTTGAGTTAATTATACATAATTCATTAATTAACATCGATCGAATTGCGTATAATAACTAATTTTTATGTGTGCATTATTGCATACGCTTAGTACGATATCATCCAGGATGGCCAACGAAAAAAGCAAACAACCGTTCATCAAGATGGAGAAATATTAAATATTGTTTATTAATGTCTATTTACATTTAGCGAAATATCGACGTTGCGTGTGTAGGTAAAAAAGAAGATAGAATTTGTATCTTTGTGTTTGTTTAAAAAAATTAATATTTACATCGTATTAATTAATGTTTTTCAATTTTCCTATTTCAATCAGTTGTACGGGTCCATTAATGAAGGGAAAGGATATATTGCGGATCGAAAGAGAAGATGACGTTTATAAATAATCCATCGCTGCTGTTTGTATCTAGATATGTATATGTAAGTATCGAAAATCATATACATTAGAAATACGTATGCAAATAAATCATATTATTTTATTTTTGCGTTCGAACGTAAACGAAACAATGTCGAGCTTTTTTACCTTAATTTGTTTGTTCGTTAATGTGCATCTTACATTAAATCGTTCTAAAAAATGAATTGCAAGTAAACTAAAAAAGAGAAAGCTTTGCGTTGCAATTTTGGCGAAAACATAACGAAAGTAGAGAATTTGTAACTTTTATCTCAACCTGTATCAAGTCGATTATCTTAATGACTTTTAAACAGAATACTTTGAGCAAATTTAGCTATTTTATTATCACGTCTTCAAGTTTAAGTATATTAAATCGTAGATAATTTAAAGCTGTTAAAGGACAAGATTCGATATCGCAAGTACTCGTGTAAGTACTCTCGTAAGCATGTTATTAATATTTAATCAACAACAATCGGGACTCGTTAAACTTTGGTAATCGATATCTTTCAGGTTTTATTTATTGGTTTTGAAACGTAAATACCAGAGAGCTTATTAGCTCGGAAATTGCATTGAAGTTACGTTCGAATCGCATTTTATTTTAAAATTGTTTCATGAATCTTTTTGTTGATTTAGTAATTATTTTTTTTTTTTTTAACCGAGTAGATCGAACCGCGTACGTGTTTTTAATTTGAGCTTTAACGTAACGTAGAATAGATGTTGCGCTCTTATTATGAACGATGCGAGATCGCAATCGAGAGCGATCTGCGAGTAAAAAGGGCCGAGTGAGAAAACAAGGAGCGCGAAGCTCGGCTTCATATACGGGCTCTTAAACATTTGAGTGCGTTCGCATGGCATATTTCATGTATGTATATACTCTCGATGTGTACATACATACATACTCGTTTTCATCGACTTCACTCCTTTTCTACATTTTCACTAAGGTATAAGAGACTCGTCAGAAGTGCATATATTTTATTTCATTCTCTTATCCGTTGCACTTTTTTTTTTCTACTTTTCTCACGCATCTCTTCGTTTCATTCGAATTACCCTAAACGCGATAATTTCTTTTCTTTCGTTCCTTTCGTTTCATCTTTTAAATTTTTATCCTTTTCTTTTTTCTTTATAATTTAACCGGACAGCAGAAGGACACCGAAATTACGGTGTTGCACGTGAAGAAGGAAAACGAGAGAAACTCGTAACTGGAAATTGTCTTAACGGTCTGCCCGCAGAAAATATACACTTTGGAAAAATTTCGGAAACACGTGTGGTGAACGAGGGTGTAGTTGGTTGCAGAACGATGCTGTAAAAGCTCCCTGGAAAATTATCACGATCTAGTAGGATCCTGGGTGCGAACGTTTATTTCGCACTTGGCGAGTTTTCTCGTTTCGCTATATGCGCGCCACTTCGAAATTGAATTAATGAAATTACCTTTGCGTCCTTTCTCGAGTTACATACATAGGTACTTACGTACTCTCCGCTTTTTATTATTATTTTTTCGTCCTCATTATAAGAAAGTTAGGTGACGATTCTACAATAAAACACGACGATCATCTTAATTATCTTTTTCTTTTTTTTTTTTTTTTACATATTATACGTAAGAAAGGAAGTTATTTAGAAGATAGCTTAATCTTCGTGGTTGAAAACGTCACTTGAAATTACATCTTACGATCTAATAGAAAAATGTCGAGAATATCCTGCCGTAGCGAGACGATAAGAGAAGGGAATAAGATAGCTTTCCTTTTTCTTTCTTTCTTTCTTTCTTTTTTTCTTTCTTTCTCTCTTTCTCTCTTGATATTGAACGAGAAATCAATTTTAGCACGGTGAATCCTTTCTCAAAGAAGACCCAATCAGCAGCGATGCCGTTGCTTGGAAAAACGAAAAGAAAATCTTTAGACTCTGCCAAGTCGTTGGCGCAAGGACATTGAACAGAAAGAGAGGGAGAAAGGGAAATAGAAAGAGGGAAAAAATAAAGAATCCTTTTTTCTGGCCGTCCTCCGAGTAATCGCGTCTTTTTCCCAAGCGAAATCGTAATATTCGTCCCTATCGTGTAGACAGTAAGGACGACGACGACGACTTTTTCATTTCACTATGTTTGACCTCGAATTAATTTCCCTCTTATTCGCCTTTAACGCGAACGTAAGGATGATCGTAGGATTTGATATTTTTACCTATATATTCACGTGGGGAGTCAAACATTTCTTTTTCTTTTATTTTATTCACTGCTCGCGGTATTAATCATTTTTCTTTGGAATGGAATCGATTTCGTAGGTCCTTTAAATCGATATCTTTTTTCTAGTATGAAATGAACTATGCACATAGACCAAGCGTACAATTTTTATCGTTTACTTGCAGTGGCATGTCCAGTCTCTCTCTCTCTCTCTCTCTTACTCGTTTGTTATATAGGTTCTATGGTATTTTCTTTGTTTTCTTTTGGAAGAACAACGCGGTAGCAACTAGCCTCTCGTGTATCTCGATTCAAACAAGTGTGTTGGGAAACGATAACGGCAAGTGAAAGAGAGATAGATGTAAATATATATATATATATATAGAAAGAAAGAGAGAGAGAGAGAGAGAGATAGAGATAGAATTTGGCGTACGATATAAATCAGGAATAGAACGCTAGTCGAAAAAGACATCTCTAATTTATAGACTAAATCGTACACGTTACCCGTACTCGTGGCATTATAGCGCTATTATTGGATCTCTGAGCGATAGTAATTACACAACAGGACGCATTCTCCTCGTTGCTTCTGTCCTCGTCAACGGCACGGCGCCGCGTCGATAATTAAATTATCGAAAGCATCCCCCATTTCTCTCGCTAACATCCTACGCGTTCCTTTCAGAGCCAACCTTTGACGTGTATTTATTAGCAAACGAGATAAACGAGCTTTCCTAGTAGCTATATAATCCGTATTCAAAGAATGTGCCAGCCAAGCTTGATTTTCGAAAGATTGTGAGTATAAGGGAATACTTGTATTTAGTTTGAGGAAAAGTCATTACTTGGAAAAACAGAAACGGATAGGTAAGTAAGAGTAGAGAAGTGCGAACGAGACACAGAGTGAAATAAAATTACGCTAAAATCTCGAGATTACGATTTATCTGCTACGAAGATATTAAATTCCTCGATAGAGTTGGAACGAGGGAATAAAATAGTCGTGAGCATAATTTTCTGAGCAAGTGGAAAGTGCGAGGAAACTGGGGGGAGATGTATAGATAGAAATAAAGAGAATGATATGTATATATATATGTATATATATATGTATATATATGTATATATATATATGTACGGTATATATTCGACGAGATGTTGAGATTTCAGCGAATTTCCGGATTTCGAATCTTAAAATTTGCTGCACTCGTTGATATGAAGACGATATAGCTGATGCTTCGAGAGCGAAATTTAACCGAGGTTACTCGGCTTCGATTTTATTCGATAGTTCGTAGAGAAACATGACGACGATGGGTTACGATATAACAATAGCACGTAACTCGGATACTTTGATTTTCTTTTTTTATTTATTTTTTTATTTAACCAAATTTATTGCTTATCGGTTCGTATTACAGTGTTTAACGATTCCATGTAATCGAACGATTACTAGAGCGTAGAATCTATTAAAGTGGTATTAAGTAGCTTATATGGAGGTTATCGTAGCGTTGAAAGGAATCTTAAGGTAGTCGAAATGTTCCACGCTCGGAAGGATTATAAATCGAGTTTGGATAATGATCCATAATGGATATCTAGTTCGGTTCCTCCTTTATTCTCATTTCTTCTTTCTTTCAGCTCTTACCTTTGGTATAACCTGTTCTGCATAAAATAGGTGCAAGGTCTAGCCGAGCAAGACCACCAGCATAACGATTATTCACGCTTACCGCCCTTTTGCGCGTTTCGCGTATTAAGTCCTTCGACGTGAACCGAATTCGAAGACTTTCTTCCACGGTACCGTCATTTTCTCTTTCTCTCGTTTAAATTTTTCAGCACGTATTTCGAGAGAGAGAGAGAAAGAGAGAAAGAAAGAAAATAGAAAAATGCGCTTGGGCGCACGAGCGTGTGTCTGGGATACGAGTAACGATAACGTTTCGGAAACTTTAATATATCTCGTCGGATGATTTGCGATCGTAAGTGGGTGGTTGCCTTCTGCGAAAAATCTTCCATACCTGCAATATCCCTGATGGCTTTTAATACCTTACTCGACCGTTCTTTATTCTCGATTTACTAGGAAAAAGCCCAGGTTTTTCTTCCTTCCACTTGTTCTTCCATTTTTCCCTCCTCCCACTCCAGTTTGATCCCTGGTGTAGGTTCTTCCGAGACTTCCGGCTACGCGCGATATGCGACAACACGGAGTCGAGGGAAACAAGTTTCCGAGAAGAGGGGAAGCCGATTAAGAGCTAGTTGGAAGAGAGAAAGACAAGGGCCCGCGGTAAACGATAAGGAGACTTCTCCCAAATCCAACAACCAACTCTGCTCGGCGCATTTGCTTCTTGGGATATACCGCGAACAAAGCTTACTTCCTTCTCCTCCTCCTCCTCCTTTCCTTTTTTCCTTTTGAACTTTACTTTTTGACCTTCTTTTACACTCGACCGCACCTTACTCTCTTCCTGCTCTTTCCTTTTTTAGGAACTTCCTTTCCATCCTTCCGCTTTCTCTTTTCTTTCCTAAGCAAGAAGACCCTTGAGAAAAACGTCTTCCAAATTTTCATATATTATGCCAGTACCGTAGACATAACCGAGCCGAGCCGAGCCGAACCGAGCCGAACTGATGATGCATTTTTATCTTTTATTCGGCGGGGACTTTAGCAATTTATTTTTCTTCCTTTTACTTCCCACGCCGCTCATCGACCACCAGAGAAGCCATTTTTCGGTAGGATGCTTTTACGTCTTTGAGCTTTTGTTCGAAAGAGATCCCAAATTGCTGACGTAAGACGATTTATTTTGTCGAGCCGGAGAGTGTTATTTTCAAAGGAGATTGTCGATTCCCATCGAGCTCCTACAATTCTACCAAATGCTAGAAAATAGTTTATATAGTGTTTCTGGATTTCGGAATCTCAACGATTATACATATATCGATTCTGATTTTCCACGGACTTAGTCATATGTATACGAAAGCGGGATAAAGAGAAAGAAAGAGGAATAAGGAAAAGTCAAATCGAATGTAATACGGGGGCTACAGGATAGAAAAAGAAAAAAGATGTAACAGAAGGTTCTGCCTGCGTTAAAAATATTCTATGTAGATTTACGATTCCCTCGAATATCTTGCCTGATATTCCGCGTTCTATTTCTCTTTCCTTTACTTACGTAGCATCCTACACGTTCGAGAGCTAGCGGAATTGAAAACATAAAGCTTTCCTAGTAACGTTCGATTTATTTCTTCCGTAGGAATCTTTTTCTTCTCCGACAATTATTCGAAAGAAATTCGGCTATAAGAAGGGGATCGGGAAGGAAAACAAAAAAATGGGATGGAAAAACGAAACGTATTTTCTTCCTCGTTCTCTCTCTCTCTCTCTTCTGTGTAATTTTAATAATATATCCTCGTGCAGGGCATGAAGTTCCGGTCGCGTCGTAGGTGGTCGATACTCATCTCGATTTTCCTGATCAACGGCGCCGCACCTGTTGGAGATGTTTTTCTCGTGATCAAGGCGATCCAACGCGGAAATTGATTTCGAAGGTCATCAATCAAAAGCCGCGTTCCCTAACCCGTTCGCGTTTTCTTCTTTTCTTTTCTTTTCTTTTCTTTTCGCGTTTTCTCGTTACATGGGCACGGACATTTTTTTTTGCCCATCTTTTCCTACTTTATTTCTTTAGCGAATGCGTATATAACGTGACTTCTTCTGCCACGAAAACGTTAACAATTTTCCTTTTTTTTTCTTTTTTACAAACTTTCGAATTATCGCAATTTATTTTCCTTAATATTATGGAAATGAGTCGTTCTAATTGTAAATGGATAATCTGCCGTTCTCTCTTATTGGATTCTCCTCGTTTGAGTTGCCCCATTGCTGCAGACTGTACATCGAACCAAAGCTGGCAGTGCTTTACATTCAGAATCGGCGATCGGAATTTCAGGATATTAGAATAATTCGATACTATCCTGGGGTGTCGGTAGAATAGAATTAATTTTCATCTAATGCCTTTTCTCCGCGAACGGAGATTGGTCAATGTATCGAATACGTTAACATTTACCTGACGTTATTTATGTATCTTTCAAAGCTTACAATTAGCGATTAAATCGTCCCTTTAATAGCGTATAATAAAAAAAAAGAATATTCATTTTTAACCGTGTATGGATCATCGTTCAATTTGTTACAGAATAAAATTTCCCGCGCGTAATGAAGATTCCGCGAAGCGACTTTTTAATATCCATTACGTCGAAGATATCAAAATGGTCGTTCGTTAAACAGTAAACTCGTATTTCTGCTTGAAACAAAAATATGATCTTTGTGCAAAAGCAATTATATTAGTCATGAATTTAATATCTGGATAACGAACTTGATTGCACGAGTAGTAGTCGGACGGCGTCCACCTTTCTCTCCACGTTTTTTCGTTTATAGCTTTTTTTAACGTTGCTTGTTCGATGCTACTACGTTTTCTCACATCTCTCGTTCGATGTATACACATACGTAACATTAGACAAGTGTTTTTCCTATAGCTTCGATCGAATTTAACGCTACGAACCTTTATCGACTTCACTTTTAAAACATGTTTTTGCTCTATCGTTACTTTTGTTATTTTAATTTATAAAAAAGTTTACTAGGAAAAGTAAAAAAAAGAAAAGATCACTTTAATAATAATAGCTATTCGATACCGTGATACAGGAATAAATAGGAGATCCGTTATTTCGACGAGTTTTGTGTTGGTCTAGCGTTAAACATTGTTCGTTGTAGCGAGTGCACAGGTACAACGCGCTGATACTCTCTCTTTGCCAACTAACTTTTGTCGTCCGGAAGGTTCGGTTATGCGCTAGACACTCTCAGTTAGGGAGGGTGAGTACCCTCTTTTACCAACCTCTACGTATTTCGATTTCTGCTTCGGCTTCAACTTTGGGTTCGGCTTCGGGTTCGGTTTCGACTTCTCCTCTGCCTTCGCTTACTTTTAACGCTTCTTTTTTCCTACTTTTATTTCGCTCAAACTATGTTTGACCGAGCCTTCTTTTTCGAAGATTTTTTTTTCTCTCTTTAACACCAACTCCTCCTCCTCCTCCTCCTCCTCTTCTATTTTTGTCTTTTTTCTTTCCTTTTCGGTCTTCGGCGATAAGAACGATGCTGTAGTGGCCGCGGTGGTAGTTGCGGCGACCGGCTGCACCGGAACTGCAGCGTCGGAAAAGAAACTTTTTCGTCGATTAGCGTAATTGCATTAAATATGTAAATCTACCGGCTGCGTCGATGTGGGTCCACCGGTCGTGAAAAGCATAACTTTTTTCCCCGAGTATTACTATCTTGCGAAAAACGAATTTCCGTCACGTTCGATATCGGCATTTTTCCTTTTCTTTTCTTTTATTTTATTTTCTTTTCCTTCTTTTGGTACCTTATTGTTTCCTTTCTCTCGTCCACCCCTTATTCTTACTTTCTATCCTCTGGAGAGTGTATCAGCGATTGCGTGGTCCATGTAAATGCTAATGAGTTTATCGTTTAACCAAGTTGCCGAGTAGTTCGTTCATTTCGTTGTTACATTTGTTTAAATTGAAACATAAAAATTAGAATAAAAAAGAAACAAAATCATAGAAAAATAACAGAGGAAAATTGAAAAAAATGTATATAAATGTTAATATGTAAACGAACGAGAACAAAATAAGACGTAAATTGAATCAAACAACGAGATATATATCGTCATAAAGCGTTCATTTTAGGTGGATGATATATTCTCTTGTAAGAGTTTGAGAGACAAAAGTGATGAAAAAGAAGGAAAAAGACTGGAAGGGATGAGGTTATTTGAAAATATCGCAGATATAAGGAGAAACGTTTTATTATACTGCGCGGAATACAAGGCGTTATTCGACAAAATTAGATCTCGAGGAGAGAGAGAGAGAGAGAGAGAAAGAAAGAAAGAAAGATAGACGAGACTTATAAATCAATTCTGAACGTTCGCAAAGTTTATCAAACTTAACATCTCTCTTAAGGAGTTCACTCGGCTAGTAGTACGTCCTACTTCTCTTCTTTTCCGTTAATAAATGGAACGCGGTTAAGAAAGTTAAGAAGAATTAACGAATATCTACGTTACACTATAAATAGATAGACAGAGACAGAGGTATTTTGATTGAATTAACGAACGACGGAACTAATTCAAAATTGTAAGTATTGTAACAGAGAAAATTGTCAATGTTACAATGAAATGTTGTATTTTTCCAAGAGTAGAAGAGTATTTGAAAATAATTCTAACGGATTAGATCGAGTCGATCTATTAGGTCTATTAATTTTTAGTGTGTCGTAATATAGGATAATAACGTACGGTAAGAAGGAACTTTGGATAGATGATGTGTGCTAGTAGCTTTTGGAAAACTTTCAAATATGATTTATTACGTAGCACTACTAGTAAAGTGAGCCTCGTGGAAAACTTTTTGTTCTCAATAGATGTACGGTTGAGGTGCGAAAACCATAGTTGATACTTAAAAGAAAAAATGAAAAAAAAATCAAAACGAAAAAGTTGGAAGACCAATAGTTTCCATTCGTTTTTCCAATGAAATATCCTAGCAAAACTCGGCCAATTTTTCCGTCCGTTCGTCCAGAATGCGTTTCTTCTCCTTCTCTCTCTCTCTCTCTCGTTTTCGATTTTTATTTTTCTCTCTTTTTTTTTTTTCGATAGATGGAAACGGGCGGCGTCGACGGCGGCTAGGATTTTTTTGTTTGTTTTGTTTTATAGCCTGCATTGTTTTTCGTTATTAAGACGCGATCTCATTCGACGTTAATCGGCTTATCGTGCATCAGCATCGCGATCGAACGAATTTCAAACGGACGTTTCGAATCTTTCGAATTTCAGTGCGCGCGAAGTATTAAAAACCGCACGGTCGATCCGTTTTCGCACGCATGTACGCACACTCGCAGGCACACATTCACATTTATCTGTATAATAACTCTTGAAATATAATCATTTCGAACACGGATATGCAGTACTTTAACACAACGACGTATGCGGTATTACCGATCTACATGCGCGATGCACACACAATTTAACGTTATTGTTAATATTTATTATTCCCAATAGTATCGTAATGTTGGAGAAAAGGTAAGAACGATGTTATGTTTACGACTACTTGCTGCGGATAAGATCGAATCTTGGAAATTGGCAGCATTGCGACAATGTAAGAGAATACTCGCGATCCTCTCTCTCTCTTTCTCTCTCTTTCTCTCTTTCTCTCTCTTTCTCTCTTTCTCTTATCCTTTCTGTGTCGGTATTTCTCGGGTACAACTCGTGATCGATAAATTTGTCCACGGACGACTTAGTCCATTGGAATCCAGTCGAGCGTTTATCGGCACTTTCGCGTCTTCACGCCGGACTTTGAACGAATAAACGCGCGACTCGTCGATGATTTAAATTCGCGCGTAAGAAAAAAGTAAATTTACAATTCGAAGAATTTGTTTATTTATTTATCGTTGCCTTCAAATTCTCTTTTTGGAGTATCGAAGAAAGGGATGGATCCGCGTGGATGGTAAAAGAAAATAATGCAGAGGACTCACCGTCATGGTCGAAGCCTCACATGGTCCCACCGTTGGTGAAAAACACGTTCAGTCCGGAAAAGGTCTTGCGGTTATTTACCATTCCCCATGATTCTTTGACGTTAGTCCCTTGCCTCCTTTCGAGAGGTACAAATAGATAAAGAATATATGAAGAGACAGAGAGAAGATCTAAAGAGTAGCAGAAAGAGCAAAGGGAACAGCTCTCTATCACTATATCGTAAACGTGCACACCGCGATATTTTCCCTCCTTCGGTGTTTTCCTTAGAATCGTTATCGCGCGATAAAACGAATTTTACGCAGTCACGTTGAATCTTCCCTAAATTTCACTTGATTTACGCGTACGACAAATATATTTGACTGGATCAAAATCGGAAGTAAATCAAAAACAAAAAACAAAAAAACAAAAGAAACAAAGAAAGAAGAATAATACGTATATTTTGAAAATCAATGAAAATAATTTTCGAGCGATGCGAATGTTGGAGAATGAGATGAACGATAAAATATAAAAATGATAAAAATGTTAAAAACGGTATTCCTCGGTAACTGAACGCTCGTCGTTGCTTTTTCTCCGAGGAAGCTCCAATAGGGTCGTAGAAAAAGGGTTACGAGGTCGTGATAGTTGTCACACTTAGTGTTTCCTCGGTGCTCGTGTAGCCGAGAAGAGAGATGCTCGACCGTGGCCCGGCAGCCGGCGACTGGCTGCTGCTAGAAGGCTCGCAAGCTCGAACCAGTCGACCTGGCTAGGCGCAAGCTCTCTCCCTGCTACTCGCCCATCAAACCACCCTCGTCCTCCACCTTCCCCACACGTAAAGTTCTCCCACGCGAGCAAGCGTCTCTCTCTCCCGTCGTGTGAGAATTTCTTCGCTGTGTCACCGCGAAAAATGCCCTCCTTTTCTCATCCTCGTCCTAGGGCTTACGCGAACGAGCTTTCACTGACCCCACTGATATTTTTCTCTCATTGTATTCGGTGAGTACGGTTTGAACGACTCCGTAGAAGACCTAGACTCGATGTAATATCCTACTATAGACGGGAGAAATAGTCTCGTCGTTAAGGTGTTAATCGAACGTACTAAAACGATCATTAACTATATACACGGTGGGAAGAGTTATACGCGTAGGTATACACATAGGTATACACGTATGTTATATATACGTGCATACGTACTATACATACGGTTTTATTATGCTGTAGTAGCAGTCTTTTATGGGAATATTACGACCGCCATTGGATCTATACGAAGCTTACTCATCAAAGGGGTAAACATACGCGTATATATTGTTCATTGATCGAAAAATCACACATTGCTCTCGTATACTTTTAGTTAGATGTATTCATGCAAGTATTAATGGAAAGAGGTCGTTGTTAACTACACCACACATCGTGCTTTGCTTTTCCAACCGACAACGCAAATATTCAAAAGCGAGTATCCTTACGATCAGTATGCGATCTCACGGACAGAGGAATTGGTTCAACGAATAGCTTCAATACTTGGACCACTTAAGGGCTATTCAAATATTCGATCTCCGACGATGTCGACGATGATGACGTTGATTATTATTATTAATATTGTTATTATTATTAAAAAGCGAAATTCATCGGCGAACGGGCGATGAATAAAATTTAATAATACCTCCGTAAATAATGACGATGAAAAAGTTAATGATGCATTTGAAGCGATATCGAACGAAAGCCGCGATCCGCAAATCCACAACATTATTCCCGTTTATGTATATTTCCAGTCCTCATATTTGGAGGTAAATTTCTCTCCAAGTACGACAGAGAGATGATAGCGGAGCGGTAAATAAACCGGGGTGTATATTGTACGAGCGCGATGATATTCGTCGTTTCCCGTATCGTCGAGAATTCTTTTCTAGAAATACGTAACTGTCGGTTCGCCTAATGTCTTCGCATCTAGCATAGTCTCGTATCGTGGGTAGGTAGGTAGGTAGCTAGCTAGCTAGCTAGCTAGAGAGATAGTAACTATACCTACATACGTACGAACGTATGACCATCCAAACATTTCAGACTTCAACTTTAACGTCGTTCCGACGGTCATTATACGATCGCTATATTTTTCCTTTCATATTTCTTTCCCATCTAGCGTGCTGTAGAATCTCGGTTATTTTCTTATCTCCATTTGTGTGTACGTGTATTTACGCTTACGGTCTAACTAAAACGTTTACTCGTTGAAAATATTTTCCCACCATTTAAATGGCGAATATACAAATTTTCGATTAATCCCTACGACTCGAATCGATCGCACACAAATATTTGTTCATTTATTGATTACACGTGCTATATACCTATGTTACCAATCAATCATCGATAAGCTTGCACACATCATACACGTAACATAACTCGGCCATATGCAAAACAGTCTTTGCATATATATTCGTCGTTTCTGGCAGAGGTGTGATTTTTCGAGTGGAATGGGTAGGGGTTGGTAGGAAATATATATATATATATATCGTATTGGAGCAAAATGTTAGCCTTGACCGAAATTCGTGTCCTTCGACGTGTGCCATTTATCGACCATCAGCTAAGTCGAATATCTAGTATCTATACACGTATTGTAAATAGCTCACCTTTCGTCTATTTTCTTTCACCCTCCCTCCCATCTTGCTTTTCGCTCTTGGCTTTGACCGATATCATCGTCTTCGTCCTTGCGGTCCTTTATCCACCGACCCTTTTTCGACCAACTCGTTCACCTGTATTTAGTTTACCGCATAGTTCACCGCATTGTCGTAATTTTGCTACCACTAGGAGCATCGGTCTCGTTTCGTTTTTCCCTTACTCCTTTTTCGCTTATTTCGTTTCATCTTTGTCGAAAGAAATCCCTTTGGAAAATGGTTACATCAATTTTATCAACAACATTCGTATCTCTTCTTCTTCTTCTTCTTCTTCTATCATTATTAAATACAAAACCTGGTCTAAGGCATTCATCATTTTCCATAACGAGTTATATTTCTTTGTCCTCGACTCGAGTTTTTTCATCATAATAATAAAGAGTTAACGTTTCTGCAGAATATAAGTCCTGTTTTTATTTTAATTCAAAGCAGGTTTATATGCATGCAGTTACATACATTAAACGAAACTTGCATTGGTATATGTGTGTGTACACGTTTGTTCTAAAGGCATGCGTATATTAGATAGCGATAAAAATCTACTTTTGCACTTGGCTACGAGCGGAAAGAGCAAAGGACAGAGAGACAAAGAGAAAAAAAAAGATCGTGGACAAAGTGCTGAGAGGAAACAAGTCCTTATCTTTGTTTACCGTCTCGTAGTTCGGAGCCAACTCGCTTTCCCCACTTTTTCTACGATTTCTACGGATTGGCAAAGTTTCTGTGATCCTGATATCCTGCAGTAGTACCGAAGATCCAGTGGTGGTTCTCTCTCCGCAAGCGCAGTACATTCTTCTTGCCCGTTCTCTCTCTCTTTCTCTCTCTCTGTCCTTTGCTCGTAGTCCGGCAACATGATCTAACTTTCGTGAGATCGGGCAACAAGGGATAAACCGTGGAACATCCACTCCGCCAAAAAGATTTAGGACTGCGGCTGGGTCACGGCAAGTTGCCAGTGACCTCAGGATTGCGTAAAGCCTATGTGTATCATCAGCCTCTACCATCAACCCCTACCATCACCGAGATCGTCATCGGCAATGAGACCTACAGACAGCAGCATTACCGAGATTGCAGTTTCCTGTCCCAGGAAACGTCGCTTACCACACCGGCTCTTTCACTTCTTTCTAACATCAATCCTAAAGAATTAGCGCGTTACGCCGATCTCTCGTCTCGTTTCAATCAAATTTGAATGATTTACAACCCATTTGATTTCTCGCCTCGTGGAAAGAGTATTACTAGCTTTTATAATAGAAGAATTATGGCGAATGGGGGTTTCTCTCTCTCTCTCTCTTTCTAACATCACCTATATTGGTTTTACATTAAGTAAGTAACTTAATCGGCTTCTAGATTTTCAAACTAATTAAGATATCACGAATTAATCGGCAAATGGGAAATTTCTTGAAACTTGAAGGAGAAGTTCTGTCGGTGTCTTTCCCTTCTACCTCACCTCCTTTCCTTCCCTTCTCGGTGGTGGCCATACCTATTAGTCTGTGGGTTGGATAGATTCCAGTGGTTCGACAGTCACTTAATTAACGACTTCTAACGATCCCCTTGATCATTGATAGAGGCTAACCCTCCTGAAATGACGTAGAATAATGAACGGCCACTCGATACTTGGACTTTAACATCCTTTATCGGTTTCGCACCCCCTTTAAACCATCCGCTGCTTACGATAGTAACTCGAGAATATCGCTTTCGAATAGATTTTTCTTTTCCCTTTCTCCATCCCTACTTTCTTTGTACGTTCGAGATAGGAAAAGTCGTGAAAAGGCCGAGAAAAGGGTTAGGCGTAAAGTTTCCGGTTCATTGTTCACCGTTCTCTCGAGTTCTCCGAGCTTCATTGTACTTTGAACGAACGTATATGATCTTTCAAGACGAACGACAACGTCTTCGGTCTTGATCTATCAGCTTTAGAAGAAGAAGAACAAGAAGAAGAAGAAGAAGAAGGAGAAGAAGAAAAAGAAAAAGTGGTCGAGAAGGAAGAGGAAAATCACGAAGATTCATGAGCGGCTCGCTTTTTGGTCATCCATTCGTTTCATCGTCGAAAGAAGAAACGAAATGGAGATTATGCTGAGATCCGAGAGGAATTCCAATGGAGAACATATCCTCTCTCTCTCTACTCTTTTTCTATTTTCTTCATCATTCTCGAGGCGACGGAGGGGAAAAGACAAATTTTTAAATCTATTGTTAGAAAAAAGTGTTTTCCATTGGATCTCGGCGATCGTTCTTCTCTGCGACGAGCGCGTGGGTGGCCAGTTTGCGTTCTGTCGGCAACCGTCTTTCGCAACAACGCGTTGAATCATTTTCTCCCGGACCTTATTTTCTTCTTCTTCTTCTTCTTCTTTTCTCTCTCTCTCTTTCTCTGTCTCTCCTATCTTTTTTACACCATTCTTAAGGATTTTCTTGTCTCTTTCGTTTCGCGCCACGTTTTTACCCATCAAGAAACACCCGCAGCTAGCTTCCTACCTCGAGTAAAAGCGAGCTGTACATCTTTCTCCTCCTCCTCCTCCTCTTCCTCCTCCTCCTCCTTTTTTCCTACTTTTTCTCTTATTTTCTCTTTCCCATTTCTTTTTTCATTTCTTTTTGTTTTTTTTTCTCTTCTTACACGACCGGCAAATTAATGACACTCGTTTTCCCCTCGTATGGTTAAAGAGAGAGAGAGAGAGAGAGAGATAGCGAACGAAAGGGGAAGAAGAAAGGTACTCGCGTTTCAAAGATTTTCTCCTTCTTTTCTTCTTTTGTCCACTTTTTCGCGGCGCAAACCAAGGATACAAAACGATCTCGTCGACGTGGATAAATACTTGTTTCGTGAAAAAGGAGAGAAAGAGAGAGAGAGAGAGAGAGACAACTAAAACCGAGAAGGTAAATCATTGGTTCTATCGTGCGTTATAATAATGTCGGGAGCTTTGATTCGAATATACGTGAAATCAAGTTAGAAGATTATTTGTCGAAGCTTCGTATAGAAAAACGTGTCCTATTTAACTTTCTATTAACTACGAAGAGTTAATATTCTCGAAATAGACGATATAATATAAAACATGTATGTGCATAGACAGAATACACAGAATGTGAAATTTCACATGAAAAAAACTGGTGTGTGTACTTAAGTACGCACGTAAGAAGTTATACTTCTTTGCCGTACCAAAAGGAACATAACCTCAATAACCTCAAAAATAACTTCAAAAAAAAACTTCAAAGAAAAAAAAATTACTTAAAAAAAAAATAATTATTATTATATATATATATATAAGAAAGAATAAAAAAACTGGTGTGTGTACTTATGTACGCACGTAAGAAGTTATACTTCTTTGCCGTACCAAAACGAACATAACCTCAATAACCTAAAAAATAACTTAACAAAAAAAAAATTTATTATTATTATTATTAATTTAAATTTATTATCGATATATTATATATATTAGAAAGAATAATAAAATATCATAATATAGATATCGGTCCACACTAAATATAAGGGAGATATATCGAATTACTTCACGCGTTAACAGCTATGGCGCTGCGATAGCATTAATTCTCGCTTCGATCATTTAAATAAAGCAGCGCTGAGTACGATTAGTATTTGGATGGGTGACCCGCTTGAGAAAAAAAGGGGAAGGGGAAGAGAGACAACTTCATGCCGTAAACTTGAAATCGTTCTGCCGCGCGTCGTAAATACCGACAAACTTCATGGTGTCGTTTTTCCAGACACTCGGAACCAAATCACTCCCCATTACATTTTCGCCAACGCGCCAAAAGAAGTATAACTTCAAAAAAAGGAAGGAAGGAAGGAAGGAAGGAACCTATGGGACAACCTAATACATATCAATGGAAGGCGAGAATCCATAGTTTGCATGGTTCATGCAGTGGTAGCATAACGTCAGGCGATTTCTCGATACCTCGATTGAGAGCGAGAGCAAGAGCGCGATCCGCTTGCATAATCGTCATACTCGAGATATCATTCGTCCATGGTATCCTATGAAACTTTCGAGGAATCGATATGTCGAAGAATACGATTATCAAATAGAGCTTTAACCATTATTATAACGGCGCGTTCATCGAATTTCATTATAATAATACGAATTCATTATAATAAAAATGAAATTGACGTTTGCAGTTAAGTTGCAATTAACGGATTGCCATTATCAATTGTTCAACTCGTCTTGAACGATCTATGATTTATATTATACGCAATTACGTGCACGCACGTGTATAGATATTTTATTAAGTCATCTAGGTAAATGTCTTCATCGATTTAAATAGATAAAAATCTAAACACGCGTATTATTTTAATCAATGCAATTAAAATTCTTCGTGTAAATTTCTATCTCGACGCAGTGCGAGCTCGTTAACGAATAAATATCGTATGGCTTATTTTAAAAGTAAATTCTCGATAACGTGAAATTTGGTCAATCTATTTGAATAAACATCAACTTACCTAAACTTTCAATTGATCTCATAATTTAACATTTCGTCCATTGATTTGTTTAACTTAATTTATATTTATTATAAAATCGCGTGTACATATATATAAATATTGATGAAATCACAATAAAATTTGATGAAAATTTTGAATAAATATTCCATTCAAAATCTTTTCGAAAAGGGTAATGTATTAGCGAATTACGACAAAAAAAACTAAGAATTAGTCGAAAGTTTGCATAGTTGGGGCATTATCCGTGACATATAACGTACGTCATACAAGCAAGTGTCGGGTCAAGCCTCCTTGGAACGATTCTCAAACCTCTCACTCGTCGTCCCCCTCCCAGTAGCGAGAAACTATGGCAAACCGAGAGAAATAGCGATAGAAAGAGATAGAGAGAGAGAGAGAGAGAGAGAGAGAGAGAGAGAGAGAGAGAGAGAGAGAAACATACATTGAGCCTGTGTTGGGATAAGTTGTCGAGGAGGAGTGGGGAAGAAAAGAGTGAAAGAGAGAGAGAGAGAGAGAGAGAAACAGAGAGAGAAAGGTTATAATCCTGGAAATTGAGAGCGTGGAGAGTGAAAGAGAAAGAGAACACGCCTCTCTCTCTCTCTCTCTCTCTCTCTTTCTTTTCCTCTCTTTTAAAGTCTCGAGAGTAGTCGAAGTAAGTATGTCTTCTCGGTGAGAAACTCGTCAGTACTTCGGTGACTTCCATCTGGTAATAATACGAATCTTGGTCCGGAGAAATCTAACGCAACGCGCGCGCGTTGCTTGGCCGAGCACGTTCCATTTCGCGCGTGTTTGCTGCCACCAAGAGGAGAGAACTGGACACTGGATCGAAGAAAGGGAAACTGGAAGAAGAGGTGGTCTCGATTCTCAACGAAGCTTCCTTCGCCGATTACCGCGATCAAAATATCAAGGTGCACGTAGCGCGAATATCAAACATCGCGATAATACGTGGCGGCACGCTTCTTCGATCGTACGTTTAGTTTTATTTCTTTTTTTTTTTCTCTCTACTTTTCTTTTCTTTTATTTTATTCCTCCCTCCTTACTTCCGATTCGAAAGGATTCCTTTTAATAAAGAGAAACGAGCTATCGTCATTTATCTTGCCGTTAATACTCTCCAAGTGTTCGTTTCTTCTTCTTCTTCTCCTCCTCTCGTATTTACATTAGAAAAGGTTTCAAAGCTTCCTCGTCTCTTATCGTTCGAGACGATCGTAAATTCAGTAAAACGCGACATTCGTTGTTCTCCCGTTGAACGGTGATCGATGAAGGTGGCGGTGGTGGTGGTGTGGTGGTGGTGGTGGTGGTGGTGTGGTAGTGGTGGTAGTGGCAGCGGTGGTTGTGGTGTTGGTGGTGGTGGTGTTGATCGTGGAGGGATACAGACGAAATATGGTGGAAAAGCTTTGGAAAGATAGATAAAGGGAAAAGTTGCATAGAAGTCTTTTTAAAGCGGCCGTTTTACGATAAGAAAGTGGAATTAGCGCGAATGGGGAAATTCGCAAACCTCGAGCCGTTGGTTTGCCGTTGTGTGCGTAGCAATAAAGCGTAGGTGTGTGGGATTTAATCCGACGTGCAAATATACCGGCCTCGCCATGTTATGTTACGCGAAACGCTCGACGGACTAATCGGGAGGAAATAATTTGTTTGGACAAACCGGTGTTACGTTGGTTCTGATTGGTCCTAGGTGATCGATCGATCTCTCTCCTCGTTTGCGCTATGTGGACAGGAATATTAGGTGTACTCTACTAGTACCTATCTACCGATTAACGCGCATCGCTAATCGCTCGACCATTATTATCCCCCATTCGAATGAATTCGATCGAAAATTTGCTTCTGTTCTTTCAGAAACGAGTCTACGACTTTTCGTTTAGCCTTGGACCGCTCGCATACTTACTTTCCTATCGTTTTTCATTGGACGCCGAAGAAATACGAGAACGTGATTCTAGTTTCTATCGTATTGTTTACTTTTAACGTACGACACGGAATCTATTATTTACGCAACAAACCTATTCGCGCGCGAAGACATTATCGCGTGCATTTTTCTTCGAGATCGCGACAGGTAGAAAGAAAAAAAGAAAGCAAAAAAGAAAGATTCCTTTCGTAAGGTATTACCCATTTAAAGTAATTCGTCCTTTTGTTTTAAGAATGATCGTTCGAAAAAATGGAATAGAAGATTAGATGCAAATTTATTTTTCGCTAATCCGACAGGAAACGCAATTTCACCGATAGGGTCACTTTCCTATATATTGCCTAATCGTACACAATAGACCTACGATTATTATTATTATTATTACTATCATAATTGTTTCCGCATTAACGAAATTGATCGATCGAGTTGCAATTTACGGAGATTATTAGTTTTCCATGTTCAAAGTTCGTGTAGTAGTTAGTTTGGTTAGTGTCCTTCGAAACGTTGCATCACGAATAAAACAACTGGATCCGCGGAACGAGTTTCACGTAACGGCCAACACTCGACTTCTCTTTCAAGAATGTACTTTGGAATCTCAATGATTTATATGTTTTATTAGATCGAATATCGTCGTTGAGGATCACTCGTAAATCTCCACGAGATTAACTTAACAGAAAAAATGTAAAAATGAAAGATCAAAATCATTCCTCATGAGGAAAATGAGCTGAATCATAGAGTGAAAGTAAAATTATTTCGTGACACGAATTGGTCGAGGAAGAAAGACAAAGATGATTGAACACGAAAGGGTGAACGAGAGGGGGTGGTGGACGAAAGGGAAAAGGGAAGCATCCCCGATTAGCGTGCGGCTGGACAATCGAGTAGATCGCCTAGCAATACCGCGACCTATCGATCGGCGAACAAACGAATTTATCGAACATTTGCTTGCTAATTCACCTATGCAGCATGCCGCATAATCCAGTTACGTTGTCGAAACCACAGGAATGCGCGGATAGGCACCTGCTCTCGCTTCGAGACCTCGCTTTAGTAGTCCAACCTCTTCTCTCTCTCTCTCTCTGTATTGCAGTCGTCTATGCGTGCACCGTAATAAATATGTTTGCGATTCGTCTCGTCGAGCCTATCTAAATAATTCCCGAGAAATATGATAAAAATATAACTAAAAATAAAATTCCCCTCTTGATATTATATTTATCTCGTGATTTTTAATTATTATAATTATCAACGCGTACGTGTACCTTGTGTAAACGTACGTATATACGATATGTTTATACTTGCAGCCAGGGAATAAGCATTACCGGCAAGCTGCATAATATATTTAGTACGGTCCACGACGAGTAATACGTAATGCACGTTATAATAGCATGTATAATGTATAACTTGCGTAGTACATAACGCGTCGTACCGTTAGGAGAAGGTAGGAAATGTCATTAATCCCTTGCACTCTAATTTCTTTTTCCGTAATCCGTCATCGCGCACTTTCCTATAGAAAAATAACGTAACGTAACGTAACGTAACGTTAAAGTTTTAACGGAAGATAGATCGTGTCAGGGTAATACGAATAGAAACTATGAATCAAATCGAATCTCGATGCATCTCTTATGGGAGTTTGTTGGTAACGAGAGCATTTGCGGCCCCGAATATTTGCCTGGCAATTTGCTTAAATACGAAATGCGTGAACAACCTCCTGCATGCATGCATCTCGTCGTTAACGTTATCGACTGTGCGTCGTAACGCGCGAATGCTGAATCGCACACAAGGCCATTATCGCGACGAGCGAATCACGTCTATTCGCGTTTCTAACTCGTTTACGAAACTCCATTCTAATTTCTAATCACGCGTTTCCTTCGATATATTCTAGTACCATTTGCTTCACCGGCTTTGGAAATGTGACTTCTTTTATTATTATTATTAGACAATTCTCCCAACGAGGTCATTTTATTTTCATCTAATAATCTTGCTCGCGTAATCTAATAAGATTCTATTGTTTCGATTTAATAATCTAACACTAGCGTGTGTAAATTACAACAGCGTATATTGGATTTTCATTGGAACGACATTATTTTAATATTCTAAGAAAACTAAATTACGTCATTGATTATAGAGGGAAAAAGAGAAAGGGAGAGGGCAATAGTAATTTGGACATAACTCGTAGGTGCATATCGGGTCACGTAGATCGGTGGAAATATAATTGCAAGAACGGTAACGTTTCTTTCTCCAGAACTGTAACCCGTTATTAATTGTAACGTTTGAACCTTTCGTTTCCGGAAACCTCGACGGTATTTTCTCAAACCTACTTACAACTTTCTTTCTTTCTTTCCTCCCTTTTTCCAATCGACACATCAAACTACCTACTGTATATCTGTCTTAGAAAGAAAGAAGGATTATTTCGTTCGTATAGCGAGTATCACGCTTTAGGTCAACAACTTTCGAAAAACCACGAGAGGAGAAGAAGAAGTTTTTCGACCCAAACACTTTGCCGGCTACTTTACAAAACTTTGTTTTTCAATTTCAAACTTTCTCGCTTATCTCGTTTCAAAATAACCTAATATTTCTGATGAATTTAGTCGAAACATCGTCTACATCCTACATTAGGAACACCCGTTATATTCATTTTTGTTGAAATTTTCTCGACCATATTTGTATACGTCGATTCATTTCAAGAAATAATTCAAATAATTGTCAATTATTTTTATCAATTTTCCTTGTAATTTTAACACCGTAATAAAATTTGTTCCATTTTCGTTGCTTCGAAAAATAAACAAAAAAATGATTAAAACAAGTACGTGTCCTTGGGCGCGTTTTAATGTGATTTTAAAAAATGTATTTCGAGTTCAAACGAAAAGTGTGCTCGTCAAATGGAGGATAAAAACCACCGCTTTAATATACATATTCGACAAAAAAAAATATATATATATATATAGATATATTTTAAACGCGTATATAAATGGCGATACAAATAAGTATAATAGACGGTGGCCTTGGGGTAAGAACTTAATCGCGGGGACGCCCTGAAAATGTCTCTCTGGCACGATCCGTTAGCGAATCCTAGTCTTTCCTTTTAATGCATGACGTAATAAAAAAAAAAAGGGAAGAAAAAAGGGCTTGGAGGCTTCGATGGTTCTTTTGTTCGTAGAAAACGACGATATTATCGCCACGCTAATACCTCACATTTACTTCCTACCTTCGTCTTCGTACTCGTCGTTTCTCTCAAAACGATTCATGTCATTTTGCGAGCGTTGCAACTTCTTCCTCGTTCGTAGTCACCAACGAAATAAGCGCATTTCTCCTAAATATCCTCTAAATCCTTCAAACTAGAAAACACCTAGTCCTACGATCCTGACCATGGTGTTTCTTCCTCATTGTCGGAAACACTAATTATACAATTATCTAACGAGTAATATAATCCTATTCATTTGCTACTTTGTTTTTTGTATTCTCATTTTTTCTCATCGATTATTAACAATCATTCGTTTTATATTATAATTGAAATAAAATTTCTAATATTCGGTTAAATATTTACTGATATATTTAAGGATAATTAACGAAACGATAATCTATTCTATTTTAATATAAAACGTGTACCTTTTATAGCTCGATTCTGGCTCGGTTACATCATGTTTTTTTTTTTCAAGCTTTTTCTCGCGTTTAACGATATAAAATAGTAGCTCGAGGTAAACTCGTACGTCTTCTTTTCAAACGATTATTGGCTTTTATCGATGGATCTTTAATATCGTCAATTATTGACCAACCATTTTTAACGAGCCGTGGTTTTGAAACTAATGTTTGTCAATTTTCTCTCTCTCTCTCTTTCTCTTTCACCCTTTTTTTTTTTTTTTTATTCTTTTATATTTCCCCGTGGAAGAAAGCTATTAACACAATAGACCAACGCGTTAGCGTGGTTTCGTTAAATAAAAATTTCAAACTTTTAAATTCGCGCTTTCCAGGTGCGAAACGTTGCATAACTTTGTAACATTGATTGAAAAAACAATAGCTTTACGCGATACCTACTTATTTTTATCGCCTCGCAATTTTACTTTATTTTATTTTATTTTATTTTATTTTATTTTATTTTATTTTATTTCAATTTCTTTTTCCCTCGCAAGTTTCGTCATTACGAAGTTTGCTCGTTTTCGTCGTCCTGTGCAGAGACGTCAATTATCGGCACCCGTATTGTCGCTAATTAACGCGAAAATTCTTTCTAAACGTTTTTTTTCCCTATATATATATATATGTGTATATGGAGAAATTAAAAAAAAAATAAAACAAAAATATAACATTATCGATTATAATACTCGTTATACTTACGTACAGTAAGTACGCTAATACGTACGGCTAATTAAATCTAACTATTTTCCAAGGAAAGTTAGCGGTACGTATCCTTTAATCTAATGAAAATTGTCGATCATTTGTTATTCTTGAAAATTCGATTAACGCACGTTATGCAAAGTATCTTATATTTCGCATCGAATAAAATTTTCGGGAGGTTCGAGAGTACAGAAGAACGTGATATCGGAATCGATTATATTTAACATTTTCAACAAAGTTGTAGTTCCAGCCCGAGAGAGAGAGAGAGAGAGAGAGAGAGAGAGAGAGAGAGGGGGAGAGTGAGTGAGTGAGAGAGAGAGAGAAAAGTGAAGTAGCGGTCGGTCGGTTCGTTCGTGTAACCTCGTTAAATGTCACTCAGCTCGATGAAGAACGTTAGATTACATTTATAATATATATTCGATTAAATATCGATATCGCTTGTAAAGAGAGAGGGAGAATGAAGGGGAAAGGGGAAAGCATATAGAAGATCGATCAGAAGAGATCGAATTTACTTACTAGGTTGTCTATTCGATCAAGAACATAATAGAGGTAGGTAGGAGTTAGCAAAGGGTTACAACCTGAATTCCTCGACTTAGCATAGAAAAGGTAAATCTTAGCTTCGGGTGAGTAAACAGGTGCATTCGATCAGGATATTAGCTTTCGCGAGAGATCGGCAAGGTTCATTCTGAAACCGGTTTTCTTTCCAATCCCAAAGTGTCGATTAGTATACATAGGTGGTAGGTAGGTACACAGAGAGACATCGTAGAAAGTTTATTTATCTCTTTTCTACTTGTCACGTCATAAGACTTCCGAACGGTATACAACAGCTGCTTCCTGTCCCGTTATTTCTACATACGTCGACTAATTAAATACAAATTTTTTGTCTCCTCTTTCTTTTCAATCTCTTATCGAAAATCTTTTATACGATTTATTATACGCAACGAAGAAAAGAAGCATTCGATTAAGTTTTTTTTTTCTCCTACCTATCGGATGAGTTCATTAAAAGTTATTGTAAAAGAAATCTGTGTGCATACGAAATTAGGCATTAATTAATAATAATTATGCGTGAATTATTTATTTATTTATTTTTTTCGTTTACAAATCTTCGATCTAATTGCAAAATTAGTTGGAGAATAATCAACCGACTAATTTATTTGCTCGATTCAACAACCGTATATATCTGATTATATAGTTATGTCTACCACACGCATGCAATTAAAACTAATAATAGCGGAAAGAAAAGGTGTTAAAGTGGTCGGGACTGCAGGAGTAACATTACCTGTACCTCCTTACAGTCTACCGTCCTGGTATCGAACACCTGTTCGCGCACCTGAATCACCTGGATCGTGCCTTTATCTGCGCACGAATACCAGGCAAACCTCTTTGCTTTCCTTACCGCTCTGATATAGGAGGAGACGTTTTGTTTTAACCCTTTCAAAGCTATGGCTTCCTCTTCTAACAACGATCTAAACCGCTTGTTCTCGAGCCATTAGAGAAACTCGTGACTACGCCACTTGGTTTGTCTCCGTCGTAGGTATCGTGCAACCTAATTAAAGTCTAATTTCAATTATCCAGTCGAGAAAAGTCAATAGTTCGTCGAACGTTCGAATTTACGCACGCGAAAGCAAACCTCCTTTCGTTACATTTAACTTCGTTTTTTTTTTTTAATCTTTTTTTTATTCGTTTTACAATAAGATCTGTTATTTCGATTCATACGATATTCATAGAAGTTAGTCATCCTCCTAAATAATTGATTTACACGTTTTATCGATGAAAGGATGATTGGAACGATAATATTAATAATAATAATAATAATAATAATGATGACGACGATGAGGAGGAGGAGGAGAAGGAGGAGGAGGGAGGGGGAGAGAAAAAGAAGATCGAGAAAACGATCGAACTATCGTAATCGAGGTAATACAATCGCCTTGACCTTTCTCAAGCGCACGTATTATTTTCTAAATCGGCCTACGAGATTCTCTTCTGAATATTTATGAGATTCGATGCGCGACGAAGGATTTATCGCATTAAAATGCGATAGAGTAATCCGAATTTGGTATGCATGCCGTGTATACTATGGCGGTTCCTCTCGAAGGCCAACGTAATTGTTTAAATTAAGGCAAAATTTCTTTCCAACCGCGCAACGAAACGCGCTTTCGTTCTTTGTTCCCTTTTGTTCGTTTGCCAGGGTCCATCTTAATAATAATCCTGCTGGTAATTACGCATAATATTTGAGAGGGAGAGACAAGGGCCGAGCGCCAGCGCGCGCAATGGGAAATTATTCAAAACGTCGACCAATGGTGGGAATAACCCAGCCAGCGTAATTAGCATAACTATGATATAAATGTGAAATTACGCGGGTTGCCACGATTTTGGCCTGGGTAGGTCATTTTCCGAATGACCCTGACAGTGTTTATATTCTCTTCTCTCTCTCTCTCTCTTTCTCTCTTTCTCGATTGTGATTAAAAGCCTAGGTAAATGCAACACCTCTACGGATAACGTCGGGAAATTCTGTCAACGAGATAATGACAACGATCGATTAGATATCGTAAAAGTAACGATCGATCTTTCTCTCGGTTGTTATCATCTAATGTAAGCTTGACGGCTTTAATACCAGCCGAGAACGTCGAGTAGAAATTGCGAGGAGGAGGTGTGGTGTTAGGTGACCGAGGAGGAGGAAGTAGGAGCGGGAGTGGGAGTGGGAGTGGGAGGGGGAGTGGGAGGGATGCATCGCGAATACACCTTGGCTCTGTTGGCAGGTGTGCAACATCCTGCCTTGTCTGCTACCCTGCTCGCCCACGCTCGTGGAATTTACCTGAAAAGGAAATCTCGGTCGAGTCGTGGCTCCTTTACCTGTTAAAGATAGGCTATCTAACGGTTATCTTCGGATCCACCTCCATCTCCTGTTCGTGCTCCTCTTCGTTCGGATCTTCCTAGCGTCGTCAAGTTTCCTTTATACCAAAGGCTTACACTTTGTCGCAGCTCCACCTCCTCCAAGTGCGCACGCTCGTTTCCTCCTACTATCTTATGTTCTCCCGTTAACTCGCAGTCGTGGAAATCATCTAGACGACTCGTTCGACGTCTCTCTAGCACCTAGATGTCCAGATAATTTTCTTTATGGACTTTCCCCGTTGAGCAGAGAGAGAAAAAGATAGATTAGAGGAGCAGGAGAAAGATGGTCGAGTTTTGACTTTTATCCGTTGCCGTTGCCAGATGTTGCCGAGTAATCTCGATCGAAACGTTTCAAACTCTTTTCCTAATTAGAACCTAAGGTACTTTTCGATGGACTTTTATACATTAAAGAATACACGTGAACGCACGATTGGTTCTTGGTACACACACTCGCGTACATACGCGTGTATACATAAGTAACAACGTAGCGTACCCTAGTGAAACGTGTTTTCAGAGATTCCAGGAAAGAGGACGACCGGCAGTAGTAACGTAGGACTCGGAGTATGACCCAGGTAAATTAAGGAAAGGATCTCTCCGATCGAAAGTGGGAGGTGTGGGCGTTGAGCCAGGTAGAAGGCTGCACCTCTGAATCCTAGGCGAACAGCAGCGAAAGGAGTGCCTTCTCTTACGAACCTGACTACCAACACCATATTTGCGCTACAACTGATACTTGTTTTTGTTTGTTTGCTTTTTCTTATCGGAGAGAGGTGTACTCGTACTTATGCATAAATGTATAAGTCGATTGACTCGCTGAAATATTGAGCTAGATCATCGATCGATCGATAAACAAACGATAGGAGGAGTAGAATATTAATGAGCTCGTTAATGAGACGGACAGATTAGATGGACATTGCTTAGGGGAAATCATGGTTATCGGGGTTTACGCGTCCGTCTCCTATCCGATGGGTGTCGTTCCAACTCGGCTAGAAATGAATTCGCGTGTTCGACAGGAGAAGGACGCCTGCGTGATGAAACTGGTGGCGCACGCAGGTGCTAAAGTTCGCACGTCGCGACCATCGACGTGCGCGGAGTCGCTGGTTATTGATATCGTCCTACCAGGAGAGGATAATCGCTTCGAGGAGAATCGTTTCTACGATTACACTCGTGCGCACCGAGAGTAACCTGTTTGACGTTGACTCGACTTACCTACGACATTTATTAGTTGGGTTATTTACAATCCTACTTAAGTTTTTATCGATCGGCTCGTTCTTTCCTAGGACCCAGAGAAAGAGAGAGAGAGAGAGAGAGAGAGATTTTCTCGATATTCTCATTTGTCTTTCGTTTTCCTCTTTGTTCTCGTTGGCCCAGTTGGAACTACTTAGAATTCGCGAAAGTCGTCTGTTCGATTTTGCTCTCACCTTTAATTAAGGAACAAACTACTCCGTCGAATCTCCGACACAAAGCATCGACCACTGGGAGGAGGTCTTCCTTCGATCTTCCTTCGCCCGAATTTCTGCTTGCTTTTCCCGAGCTCGCGTCTTACCTTGTTCTTCTTGTACGATGTAATTTCAACTTAGTCACTTTATATGCCGCGTCTTACGCTACCGTTTGGTATTAACGGGTTTCCGTTAATCGTCTTCGTCAATCCTGCGGCGGTTGATTATAAGTCAGAACGAGACTAAATTAATCCCTGGTAAAGAGATGCACGCGGGAATTGCGATCTCTCTTCTCCGGTAGAGAAATTCAAGCTAGACCGAACTTATCTCGAGAATGTATCGATCAGGGTGGTTAATTAAGTACCACAAGATCCTTTCATTTTGGCTCTTTCACTGGAGTCTTTCCCTTACGGCTCTTTACGAGTTTCCTTGCACACCTGATTTTCTTCGAGCCGATGATATTTCGAGTATCGGCGATAAGATGAAGGAAAGTAATCCAAAAAGAAGAAGAGAAAGAAGAGAGGGATAAGCCTGGGCACCGTTCGGACTCCGAAGCGTTGTGTTTCCGTCTATCAACAGGTGGCTTTTCCAACGAGTAATATCCTACGCTAAAAGATCTCTATCTATTCGGTTTATTTACGAAAGATCCATTCAAGACTTTCGCATAAAAATCCAATTGAACTTTTAAGATAAAGCTATACGATAGCTAATTAATATTATCGAGAACATTGGCAAATTTGAAATACGTAGCAAAAGTAGTCCTTTTTCTTCTTCTTCTTCTTCTTCTTCTTCTTCTTTAGCGTCACTCGCTAAAATTGTATTATATTTATTCATCGTGCTTTCTTTATTTAAAAGAATTCATAGCTCGACGTAAAAGTTCGTAGATTTTTTTTTTTCTCTCTTCGTCTTGAATTTCATTGTCCCCGCTCGGCTAACTTTCCTTTATAAAGTGCCGTTTATTTATTCATAAGATTTTATAATTTAATTAGTCGACGCGCTTCTCGGAGTGGGAGGGAAAAGGTTGCCTTGGCATGATTCTCCTTCTCCTCCTCCAACGAAATATCGGCTGCTTCATTATTTGCGTTATACGACCAATCCTCTCCCACTCCCTTCTCCCTTCTCCCTCTGACACAAAACCTGGTGCATATTAAAATTCTCTTATCCGGATGCTCGTAAACTTTGAAAAGATCTCCGAATTTAACGATTATTATTTCAACTCGAGCTCCTGCAAATCTTACGAATAATACTTGATATCTTTATTCGAGACTATTCGAGAAATCGTATACTGGAAAGAAAATGCGTTAACTCTTGCTCTCCCTCTCCCTCTCTCTTTCTCTCTGAATCATTCTCGAACAAGTTATTTCATTTTCTCGTTCCTAACATAGCTAATATAAGCGGCTAAGCGAATTCGTAGGGAGCTTCGAAGGCATCTGCTACAAATAAGGAATATAGTCTGAAAAGAACTACCCTTGAGGGGGTGAAAGGGCATTCCAAAGAGAACGAGGAGGAGGAGGAGGAGGAGGAGGAGGTGGGCACGATATATACGAGAGGAGTTCGTGGATTTGTACTTTTCTTTTATTTCTTTCTTTTTTTCTTCCTCCTCCTCCTTCTCCTCCTCCTTTCAACAATATCTCTCGTCCCATCACATTTTTTTCCTCGCATCGAATGAAACTCGTTACTTTCGCGTGAGATTGCGAGAAGCGAGCGAGGAATGAACAAAAAGAGAACGAAAAATAAGAAGAAAAATGGGAAATAAAATACAAAGGAGGAGGGGGGGGTTCGAGAGGAGAACTCTGCGCCTATTTTTTTTTCTCTTGCAAAAATCGAAATAGTTCATTCGTTATTGGAATTAGAAAGAGAATGGGGGAGGGGAGGAAGAATATAAGTGCGAATGCAAATGTTGAAACGTAAGATAAGTAAGTAAGTATTGTTTAAAGGACGGTGTTGGAGGCCGGGGGAGGGGAAAGAAAAAAAAAAGAAAATTAAAAGAAGTAGGGAAAACGATAGGAAAGAAATCACGGTGAGGAAGAAAAATGTTTCGGAAGGCTTCGGACGACGACACGGCAACGGTGACGATGATAAGAGTAAGGAAGGAAAATTAAGAGTGGAAACACTCGGGAAGGAAACCGAGAAGAGAAAAGTCGGTGAGCGCACAGTCTTGTACCATTCAAGAGCTTCGTCTTGGTACTCTCTTACGGAAAGGATGGGTTCAACTTTCATCTCGGCCTTTTCCTCATTTTTCTTTCTCTACGTTTTTCTCTATTTTTCCTTCTTCTCTCTCTCTCTCTCTGTCTCTCTCTTTAGATTTCATCTCTGGAAACGCGAAAAGGAAACAGCCAGACAGTACTCGACGCGGCATCGTTAATATCTCTTAATATCATCTTTCGTGAAAAATCGGTACAAGTCGCTAATGATTTTAGTTTTGAAGACAAGATTTTTGGCAACGAATGATATTTACGATCTATCGGAAAAGAGATAACTATAAGGAAGTTTTAACTAACTGCTATAATTCTGCACTTTGGTGAAAGACGAGAGAGAGAGAGAGAGGGGAGAGAAAAGAAGAGAGCGAGTAACATTGATTCTCGGTTTAATCTTTAGAGAGCTACTTAGCGAGGAAGTTGGGTTCCATTGGGTACTTTCGGGCGTAAGCTTTTCCTTACTTTACTTTGAATCCTTGTGACAAAGAGCCCTAATTATCGACCTTACTTACATACATAGGCACACGCGACGGGGTGGCAAGTTACGATGGGGGAAAATTTCGTTCGACAAATCTTTTTCTAGTTCTAATTCTTTCAACCATATCCGAGAGAAATGTTTCGTAAGGTGGGTAGAGAAATGGATGTGAAAAAGAAAAAAAAAAAGAAGTATTCGATAAGGGAACGCGAAAAAAATTCCCTTTTAATTCTTTTTCTTTTTTTTTGTCTTCTCTCTCACGGGAAGAAAGAAAGAAAGAAAGAAAGAAAGAAAGAGACGATGGCGTAAGTGCTCGGCGACGCTTTAAATTTTAATTGCGCTCGCTTATTCTCCGAGTTATACGAAAGAAAGAATGAAGGACGAGGGAGAAGGACGATGGTGGTGGTATTCCACGTTGAGGTAAGAAGAAGATACGAACCCGAGGAATATATTTTCGAGCGACCGAGCGTGAAACGAGCTTCGGCCAAGTTTCTCCTCTACCTTTCCTTCTTCCTCTTTCGCGAAGAGGTTATAGGTGTGGAGAGTGATCGATAGAGGTTCGAGAGAGAAAGCCAAAAGCGCGAGAATAGCGCAAGTATCATGGTAGTAGTAGTATGAGGAGGAGGAGGAGGAGGAGGAGCAGAGCCTAGGCGGATACGCGCTCGTCTAGGTATACGAGAGAGGATCTCTTGGGAGATGATCCTTCTCAAGGACGATACTCGGACGATATTTATCCTCCGGAGAAAATGGGGACATTTACGTTGCGCTTGTCTAGAAATTTTCTTCTCCGAGGACCGACCCTCTTTCCCTCTTCCCCCCACCCCTCTCCACCCCACCACCCCGCCAGAAAGAAGGATAAGCTTGTCTCGTCTCTCGGTGAGCTTGCGAGAAAGAGAGAAAGAGCAAAAGGATTGGAAGGACCAAGAACGTTGGTTCCTTCCTTCCTTCCTTCCTTCCAACCCTCCGAGTCGGGCACGCGTTCGCTCGTGAAATAAACGCGAAGGGATTTTTCGAAAAATACAAGCAAATCATCCGCGAAGGATTCCCTTTCCTACCCGTCTCCACCATCTCTTGGGTCAGCCTTGAAAAATATGATTCGGCTTTCACGAATCTCGAGGATTTTCCGCGAACGACGTTCTTCTCCTATCTCTTTTTCTTTTCTAGGATATAATACTTTTTATTCTTTTGCTCGTTCAACGATCGGAAAAGATATCGTTTTCTCTTTTTCTCTTCTCTTACTTTCTATCCGTATCCTTCTACCTTCCATTTTGCGACGATTACTTTAGATTACGCGAGGCTAAGAGACGCGCTTGTGTATTCCCCAGAGGAAAACTGGAAATTAATATCGTTGATCAAAGTTTAGCCTTTTCTAACGACTACGGAGAGAGAGAGAGAAAGACATTAGATAAGTGAAAAGAAAAATTTCGCGTCGTCTTAGGTTGAAAATTGGGAAAACGTCTTCCGTGTAAAAGAATAACGCTATTTTATTCGGTTATTCTTTTAAAACACGTTCGCAAACTTTATGCGTTAACACGCATCCGGCGGTCCTACTATTGTTCTACCTCGAAATAGAATAATGTCATATCCGGTAAACCTTAGATAGCTCTGGCTGCTTGGAAAACGCGCATTTATTCATAGTAAGAGATCAAACGAATACGTTTACGATGAAAAGCTCTTTCTATTTCCCTTTCCCTTTTCTCTCTTTGCCGAGAGATTTTCGAGCATCGCTAGTTGTTTGTCTTAACTTTACGGAATTCGGGCAAATATTTCATTTTCACGAAATTCATCCCGTCGCCGCGCTTTTAATCATACCTTTTTCTCCCTCTCTTTCTCTATCGTTCGGTTAGTAGTAAAACTGTTAGAAGAGATCTTCTATCCTGGCTAATTGTAAAACGAGTTTCTGCACGAAATATGAAATACCAAGCAAGCCCGTGTTCGCGTACGTAGCCTCACGAACAAGATTCGTGGAATTCAACCGACCGAGCAAAGTGGAAAATAGATCTTACGAATAAGAGAAGAGTGGACTGAAGAGAAGAGTGAGAGAATGAGAGAGAGAGAGAGAGAGAGTGAAAAGAGAAGAAATGGTAAAAGGGTTAATTCATGGGGTCAGATTGCGGTTTGCGCCACGCTTGTTTCCTAAATCCCACGATACGATCCAAAGGGATCAAACAGATTCGTTTTCTCTCTCTTTCTCTCTCTCTCTCTCTCTCTCTTGGAAAACGTGCGACGGACACACCGGACTCTCTCGTAATGTATGTATGTGGAACGCGCGGTTTGTTAAATCGAGTCAAATCGGCGAATTCGCTGGCAATCCGGAATGGGACGCGTTTTACTCATCGGACCGTTGCTACACGTATACACCTATGTATTCCCATACGTATGCAGGTTGTTACGTAACTCGTTTTATTCCCCTTTTTTTTTTTCTTTTTTTTTTTTTTTTTCACATTTTTACCAGCGAATCAGGATAGGTTTGACAGTTTGAAAACGAGCATTTCATACAGAGCATTTCTACACGCGAAGAATTTACGTAAACGAACGATGATGGGGTATGTACTAAATTAAAAAAAAAAAAAAGAAAGAAACGAACAGAAACAATCGTCCCACGTTCCTTTACTCGTGCACCAACCAATGGTATATGGTAGAAAGATAATTCGAAGTATCTGCGTTGGGATGAAAACGAGCTGAAAATTTGAATGATGCACGCGATAGTTGTGTCTTATGTTAGCGCGTAAAGTCTCAAGTGAATTTGTTTGCTTGTGTTTGTTAGAGATAGGCGAGGGGTGGGCGAGGGGTAGCTTTCGAAAGCTCTCTTAAAGGAGAGCCAACCCGTCGTTTCTTCGAGTCTCGGAGTTAGTATCTTTTCTTTCGACGTGGATTTTCGCGGCTAACCAAACTCCTGCCGCGTGCTTTCGCATGCCAGCTTATGCGAGCATCATTCAAACCTTACCACCAGTTTCCATGGATATTATCTGTGGCTAAAGCCGAGGAAAGTTTGTTCTCTCTCTCTGTCTCTCTCTCTCTCTCTCTCGTTCGCACGTTGCAACGGCAGCAACGCTTTATCCGTGAAATTAATGAGACTTTGCTTGCAGTAAGCTTTCTCTCTCTCTCTCTCTCTCTCACACCCACACACGTTGCACGCGGCAAACTTTGGTTAAGTTTTATAAACGATCGAGTGGTATCTTAACGAGAGAAAGAGAGACCGAGGATACGTACGAGTTCGTCCGAAAATAATACGCGAAAAGTAAGGCGTATTATATCGAAGCAATGATCTCGTTTAATGATACGTATCCTAAACGTAAAAGGACAGAACGAATGAATTTATACAACTGCGTGTAGTACTCTATAAAATAAGAGACTTTATTCGAGAGGGAGGAGAGTCCTCTCGAAGTTGAAAGTTTCCTAAATGTATAGATACGTCAGCGGATGATAAGAGTAGAGAAGGTTTTACTTTTGTAAACGGCAAACTACCATAATTTCCAATGTAAACTGTATCTAATCGAGTTTAGTTGGAGAAACTATTTGAGAAAGAGAGAAAGAGAAAGAGAGAGACAGACAGAGAGAGAGAGAGAGAGAATCGAGGACACGAGCGAGGAAAAGCAATTGCGATGCAAAATAGATAGTAGTCGATTAGTCCAACTATCCTCCATTACCAGCAGCTATAGCAACCCTAGCCTACCCTAGTTAGACGGGAAACCTCTTTAGTTTCCTTTTCCTCGAAGTTTCTCCGAACGATTTGTAAAATTTCCCTTTGTTCCCGTTTTGTAGCTAATTCGTTTTTGGGAATTGGTCCGACAGCTGTCGCGAAGAATAAACGTGAACTAGACGATACGTATTCGTGACTACGGAGAGAGGTAGGGGGAAGGGAGGTGACGGTGGTGGTAGAATAATCGAGGTCAATAATCGACGAGTTCCCGTCGAAAGGGGTTCCTCTCTCCCTCTCTCTCTCTCTCTCTCTCTCTCTCTTTGATTTCTGACAGCATCAGAGCTCGGCTTTAACGTTCGACAAGTTGTCAATGACGTGAAGGCCATTATAACGATCGATTACTATGGAGGAGCTTGATGATTGCTAGGCTGCTCGCGTATGGCCTGCTAATACCAACGACCGTTCACGCGAATTCGATCAGAGGCCGAGAGAGAGACAAAGAGAGAGAGAGAGAGAGGGAAAGGGAGAGAGAACGGATACTGCTCTCCGAACGCGGAGGATTTCGAGGGATGGACGGAATACTCCGCCCTCCGTTCAAACGTTCACGACGATATTGCAAAGAGTAGAATTACGTACCAACGATAATATTATACTTTTTCCTTGTTTCAAATACCGACCCAATATCTTTCTCGTGATATTCGTGTAACGTTTCTTAATTATTGGGTTGGCAACTAAGTGCACTCGTGGTTACTTTAATAAAAACCTACAGGTCCCCGGGCGACCTTTCTTTCTCTTTATCTTTCTATCTCTTTGTATAAATAAGTACTTACGTAAATATATATTTATATAAAGAAATTATTTTTATAAAGAAGAAAATATTATTAAAATAAATGAAAAATGTGCAAATTTTTCGGGTTTTCAAATAAACGAGGGTGTTTATTTTAATAAAAAACGTATTAAGATGCGGCCGCCAGCCAACAAATCCGCAATTACTTAGTTGCCAACTCAATATAGGAAAAGGCGTATCTTTCGAAGCAAACGTTTGCTTGCAAAGCAGCCAAGAAACGAAAGGAAAAGTTACAGATCGAAATAACTTGAAAAGTCTTCTTTACGTTTCTGTTACAGCACAAAGTATTACGATGGACCGTTCCTGGTTCGCAGTGTACCTGACTCTAGGTTGTCTCGTTGCCGGAGTACTACCACAGTATAGAGAGAAAAATACCAGTAAGTACAACGAGACTTCCAACAAACTGAAACGGCTGACATCAATTACCGATGTATATTACTTTTCGTAAACTCACAAATTTCATTTATTTATTAAGCTCCTTCCCTTTATCTTTCTCTTTCTCTTTCTTCTTGAAAATCGTTTATACTAAAACAGGAAGGACAGATAACTTCAACGAGGGCGCGCGATACAGGGGAGAAATTTCATTGAAAGTTGAAGTCGCGTTTAATACGCGCAAAGGAAAATGGAAAATAATATTTTAGATACATAGTCGATCTTTGCCAAGTGATTTTCCACGGTGTAAGAAGATGCGTCGTAAGATGATGTCTCGAAAGCACCTTTACGTTATATTTGCATACCGAGAACGGGGAGATGAATATAATAGGTAATCTCCGTGCAAAGCTGATTAAAGTACAATACACGTTTCTTATTTTTTATTTCTTCTAATATATTTTAATTTTATTTTTTTTCCAAGGATATATATACCTTATGCATCTCCTCTCGCTGGAAATTTATAGAAAATTTTCTCCACCGTTTCGATGAAGATTGAAGGTTTATTAAGACGTTCGCCGTAACGTTCTCGCTGAACATTATACCGTTCAATATTCGCGCAAAATTCCTTACACTCCTTCCAACGTTCCTCGACATACTTAATTATAGGTGTATAATAGCAAATAAGATCTTACGACAAAATATACAAGGGTAAAGACATTGAAAGTATAAGATAACGTCGTAAGAGATAAGATACTAACTTTCTTATCTTATTTGTTTGAAGAATTTTCTTCGAGTGATCGGTCTTACGTGAAATACGAGCCTCAACGGGATGGCTCTTTTCAAGCGATCATCAAAGGATCGTATGACTTTATAGAGGGTAGGTAGTACGCGATCGGCAAACCGATATGAAGGGTCCCTCGAATTCGCCTATAGAGAGAAAGAAAGAAAAAGAGAGTGGAAAAAAAAGGTGCGAAGCAAGGAGAAGGGGGGTAACAACGTGGCAGGGGGTATCGGAAGAACTCGTTGCTGCAACTACCGGGAAATCGTTTCCGCCAGGGAATTAGATCCGAGAAAGGGGAAAGCTTCGAGGGAAAGAGACAAAAGGGGGATGTGTCGCGTGGACGAGGAAGAGGGGGGAGGGCACGAAGGGGAGGATCGTTTGATTTTCGCGGTCACGTAGCTGTCATCTCCCGTGCGAGCCAACTCCCATAAAGGAGTTGCATTTTACTCTACCTCGGGTCGTCTCGTCATAAACGATCCCATTCCCTGTAGCCTCACCTAAATTGGATGAGTTTGCACGAAATTAGCTCGGAATTCGATGGCTCCCCGGAGACAATTAAAATGGTATCAAAGTAATTGCAAAATTTTCCTATTTTCCTTTTTAATTACACCTGACTCGTTAAACGCATTAAATATAGAATATGTTACTCGATAAAATTAGATTATTATTTATTGATACGGTATTTATCGATATGATGCAATTGTTGCTGCGTCCCCAGCAACAACCCCTTACGAAAATTTTCTTCTCGTGCATTTGTTCGACAAAATACTGATGAAATAAATAGAAGTTTACTTCGATAATGGAGCTAATGAAAGTGTTACGCGAATTCTCGCAATTAGGGCTAATAAAAAGGAATCGTTCGCACGGTGGTGGCGGCGGCGGTGGTGATGGTGGTGTTGGTAAAACGTATCGATGGGAAAAGGCAGCAGCATCTGCCGTTCGTCATGCGAGTTCCGTTGCGTACACCGTTTTAATTGCTAATTATCCCGCATATTTAACGCGAATACCGGGGAACAATTGGCCGATCATCCTATTTCTCTCTTTTCTCTCTCTCTCTCTCTCTCGGTGTGTCCTCTTTACAAATTCGTTGGACAAACGAATCGCGATCATTACCGGAGCATTGCTAGATCCACATCCTGATTGTAATTTTATCGCCAGCATCCTCATTCATTTGATACCCCCATACCTATCTCCTCCTCCCCCCCATCTCACCCCCTTCGCAGCTAGTAACGAATCGTACATTATTTTATTTCGTTCTTCGTTTTTGCGATAGACCATTTCATTTTTTTGCAACCCTTTCCTTTTCGTTAAAACTACTCGGAAAAAGATATATATGTATATACAACGTGAAAGGGATGAAAGAGAAAAAATTATAAAATAAAATAAAAAAAAAAAGGACACAACGGCCACAACAAGAGACATATTTCGCGAATCACTCTCGTTTCGTTTCGTATATCTCTCTATCTCTCTCTCTCTTTCTCTCTCACTTTCTATGCTAATTTACTTTTTCCGCGCTCGAGCTTGTAACGCCATGTCGTATTACGTTTACCGCGTAATATCGCGACTACATCTATATACGTACTTTCATATTTTTTATTCTCTTTTTTTATACGCACTGGCACATACGGGATTCATACTGTTTATTTTTTTTTTTTTTTATCTTTTTTCTTTTTTTTCTTTTTTCCTCTCGTTTCTTAGCGCGCACGTAATACAACCGCGTCATATTACAAAGCTCGTGACAATTGCAACTCTCTCTTTTTCTACCACCACTACTACTACTACTACTACTATTACTATTATTGCATCGTCGACATTGATTCTTTCGAGCGTTAACGCAGTCCTTGGAAAAAAGTCTGAGCGTTTGTTTCTTTGAAGTTTTACTCTTCTGTTAGGAATAAGAAGGGGAATTGGACGACAAAATAAATAGAAAGAAGAAGTGGAAAAGATTTGGAGGGATTATGTCTTCTTCTTCTTCTTCTTCTTCTTTTTATCGATTACGAAAGGGATGCATAGAAACATTTTTTATATTGCCAATGAACGTATTCATTCATTATTTGATATATTATAGATAACGGAAGGAGATTGATAAAACACGTCGAGCGGAATCAAAGAAATATCATGGAATATTGTTTTACGAGGCATGTTTGATTATGCGTATATATATATAGTGATATAATACTTTGAATGGCGGAACGGATTGAAAAACGATTCGCGATTTCGATTAAAAACGCGCTAGCTGGCATTGCCAAAGAGGTTGAAGAGGAAAAAAATTCAGGAACGATCTCTCGCACTCGTTAAAGGGAATTACAATAAGACGGATGAAATGGGGGGGAAACGCGGGGGTCGATCGGGATATGGGTTGGTTGGGAGCGAAGAGGGTTGCTGCGTGCTATGATAACAGAACGAAGAGAGAGAGAGAGAGAGAGACAGTTAGAAGATCCATTTTGTCGCTTACAAACGCCAGGAACAGAGCAGGATCCACGACAAGAGATTTGGATTTATTCGTGGTATGATTTACGTTACGGCGGCACGAACACGTGTGTGCTTTCTCTTTCTCCCTCCCTCTCCCTCTCTCTCCCTCTCTCTCTCTCTCATTCGCCTGCTCTCTGCTGTACAGCAGTATCATCGACGAAAAAAAAGAGACGAGTGCACTATTGTTTGTGCATCGAGTGCGCTCTTTCTATCCCCCTCTCTCTCTCTCTCTCTTTCGTTTAGCGGGTCGGTCGCTGCATTGTATGCAAATATCGTACGGTACGCGGCACGGTACGCGGCACGGTACGCGGTATCGCGATTTTTTCCTCAAATGGTCCGGACGATATCGTTCCTCCGTTCTCCCTTTCAGTGTTTTCCCGTTCCTCCACGTTAATATCACCCTCCAACCGAGTAGGTATAATGAACATTATGCAAAACTTATGAGTCATTACTCATTTCGTTCTTTTCCTTACTTTTTCTTATTCTTTTCTTCTTTGTAGTTTATTTTTGGTTACCTTTCTTTTTTTTTCTCTTCTCTTCCCTTTCGTACTTTTTTGGTTTTTCCATCCTTTTTTACCAACTTTTTACATCTCTCTCTCTCTCTCTTCATTCTCTTCGTACATTTTTGCGTTTTCCATCCTTCCTTTCGTTGGCGTACTACATTGAAGCAGGGCTTGAATGTATAATGTTGGTGAAAAAAACTACAGACGATATTATCTTTATTTTATATCAACGGTGAAGTAAACCAAAGTCTATAGAGGCGTATTTCGGAAAAGCATACACACATTTATAATATATTTATTATAGTATGCGCGTGTTATTTCCGTGGAAAACAACGCGAATTTGTGAGGTTCGTTTAGAAACAGAAGTAAAATTAAACAAGAATAATTATTAATCTATTTCCAGAGACCGGGGTCGGTTTGAATTCAACGTTTCAATTTCCATAAATAAGATACGAGTTTATTTGTAATGCAGTATTCAAATTCTATTTGATTATAAACAATGAAAATTGTACGCGCGCACGTATATATACGTATGCGTAATTTTGAAAAGGGCCGTTGGCTTTTTTTCTCTCCCTTCTTCTCTCATTTCACTTTATATTTTTATTTTCTTTTTTTTTCTTCCCCTCGCAAGAGAAGAGAATATTTATTTTCTCATTTACTCCGGCCAACGACGTTAATACTTTCGACGCGAAATAACGCGGATTAAAGTTCGACGAAACGTTCGAGAAAGAAAGCGGGGAAAGGACCACGTTGTTGGTAGAGTAGCTGCCAATAGAAAAATCTTTTCCCCCTGAAAATCGGATTGAAGTTTAACTCTGCTGGGAAATTACAATAAAGTTTTGTTGTATCGTCTTATGCATTATTTAAGGACACGCCTTTTTACATTTGGATCTGTCTTGCGTTTCTCAAACCGGAGATGGCCTGCTGAGAGATGGACCAGATCCTAAGTCCCCGTTTCTTTCTCCTCCTCTCTCGCGACGAAAGAGAAGAAGGAAGGAAGGAAGGAAGGAAGGAAAGCAGGACAACCGGGAAAACTACATATCTTTTTCTGGCTCCCACTTTGGGCAAAGTTTTATGCCAGAAATTTTCTTCGGATGAGAAAGAAAGAGAGAGAGAGAGAGAGAGAGACGAGCTGCGGAGGGGAGAGGTGGGTGGATGGTAAAAAGGTCGGGTCAAAGGTTCGAGCGAATTCTCTCGGAAGTTAGGATAATTGCAGTTAAAGCGGAACCTCCTCTCGTTCTCCTATAAAACGATTCAGACTCGATTTCTTTATCTTCCTAAAGTTACTCGCGCTACATTGTCCGACCTAGAAATTTTCCTTTTCTTTTTTCTCTTCTTTCTCTATTCTATATAAATCTCTAATTCAACATTTTGCCGAGTGGCGATTTTATACAAAATTTGACCTAGGTCTTCTTCTTTTGTATCAATATTTTCGTATTCGTAGCTTCGTTCTTTCTCTCGCATCACTCGAAGTTTACTTTTCTTTTTCTCGCATTTGCGTTCTCTCTCTCTCTTTCTCTCTTTCGTGGGTTTCGATATCTACTAGAGCAGAGTAGTCGCTTCCAATTACCGCGGAAAAAGCCGCCAATTACCGGACGGAATTTGCTCACAGGGCCGCACTCCGTTCTGAAGATCGCCCACGCTCCATCAGAAAAGACACGCACGACTTCGTTCGAACCTTTTTTACTTTGCAATCTTCTTCCCTTTTTTCCCCGTTTCCTTTTTCTTTTTCTTTTTCTGCCCCTTCGATCGAAAAGTTTCGTTTACTTTCTTCTACGATTGGTTTTATCGATTCGATAAAAACGAAAGGGGGATAGAGGAAGAAAAGAGAGCGGTTAATATTTGTTTAAGATGTAATAATATTCGATTAGATATCGAAAATGTTTTAACCTTTCGTAAACTTAACGTCCTTTAGATGGGAATTTATAAGAGAGAGAGACAGACATATCGTATAACCGGTTAGAAAGGACGGAAACCTCGGCGTGGTGCAGCTTTGTGCATAAATTCGCTCAGACGTGTCTCGTTCAGATAAATTCTCGACTTACTTTATTAATGATAGGAATAGCAATTTAATCGATAGATCGTGCAACAACCTGCTGTAATTACAAACGGAAGGATAACGTTCGTTCATTTGGCATAGTTATTGAAAATGAATATAAGAATATACGCGGGGAAGATGAGAAGTATCCCTTTAATCGGAACGCGATGCGAATGGAGAATATCAAAGTTTCCAGGTATTTCGATAACCCAGATCGGAGATTTCGGATTTACCATTCGATATCGGTGCTCCCAGAAAAAAGAGAAGAAAAAAAAAAAGAAAAAAGAAAATAAAAAAAAAACAGACAATTTTTGTTTCGTTCGGAACATCGCTCGACATTCGAATCGATGCTTACCATTCGACGTTGTAACCTCGGCCGACGTTGAAATCTATTTTTCCACGAAATATACAGATCGTTGAAATCTATTTTTCACGAGATGAATTTTCGACGTTTCCGTTAAATCTACGAGCCTCGCAGGAATGCGCGACTTTCGAAATTGAAACAATCCGAATGGGGCGTTTGAAAAAGAAGCTAAAAGAAATCTAACAAATCCTAGTAGATTCTTCGTAGGTGTGCGCGGCATCTCCGACGAGAACGAATTTACGAATCGTCCTACCGCGAAATAATCGACAAAAGTCCTACTATTTTTTCCTAACTTTTCCTTGTTTTTTTTCTCTCTCTCTCTCTCTCGATAATTCGATATTCCTTTTTATAAAATAACACGAAAATCTCATCTACCGAACGAGAGGTTAAATTTTGTGTAGATTTTCTGTTTTCTTTTTTCCTTTGCTCACGTTCGTTCCTAGCTACTAAAGGATAAAATTCATTCGTAAGATAGTAAACATGCTTCCGACATAAGGTTTTTCTTTTTATTCGATCGGACATTCCTGTGGAAAGCGTGCGCAAGCAAGATGCGAACCAAGAAAGCAACGGTGGAAAATATTGCGAGCCAGCTTTATCGTGTTTCTCTTTCACTCTCTCTTTATCTCTCTCCCTTTTTTTCCATTTCTCTCGTCTCCTGTTATACACTTCAAAAGACGAGAATACGAGGACTAAAACGATGAGCAGAAGAAAAAGAAGAAGAGTTTGAAAGGAAGACCAATTTCGTCGTAAACGACGAGGGAGGATAGACGAGTGTCCACCGTTTTTCTACAAACCGGAGAGTTAGAGACAGTCCGGTACTAGAGCTTTTTATATCTTTAGAAAATCGAAAACTTGTCGAACGATCTAGCGAAATTTAGACGGAATATTATATATATATATGTAGAAATTTCCGGCATATGGATATATTACTCCTCTGCCTCTGTCGGAAACATCCGATTGAATACGTAACATCGACACTTTAATATTTAAACCTTCCATTAACGTATCAGTCATTGCATCGCAATGGCCTATTGCACGCAATTAGTAACGCTCGATATCGCCTGATCCGCTTTTTATTTCTTTCAATTTGTTTCTTTCATTCTTCTCCCTGTCTCGTTTATAACGAAACAGTGTAAATTCGATAAAAACTGTCAAATAATAATAATAAGGGAGAAAAATTCGTGCGCCTCGTCCAAAGGGTATCGATCACGACTAACAATATATATTCGGATTCGTTCGTTAAATCGTTCGGGAAAAGCAGAAAATGGAAAAGATATGGTCGGGACAATGTTAAAAGTTCTGTTCGCGCTAGAAATTGTGGGCTAATTAAATCCGAATGTCGGTCAGTCGATTTCTCTCTCTCTTTCTCTCTCTCTCTCTCTCGTCGTCTCTTCCCCTCTATTTGGCTAATTCGTATGTCGGCCGCAGGCAGAAGCATTAATGGGACTGTCACTTTGCGTTAGACATTCGATGCCAAATCGGTGAGTCCCGCGACTTCCATTTAACGAAGCTTAACGTTATACGCGAAAGGAAAAGTTGTTTAGAGGACGATGACGTGTCGTAATAGTTTTCAAACGAGGACGCTCTCGTCTTTCTCTCCATCTTCTCTACTTTAATAGTAAACCTTATGCGATTTTATTCGTGCTTCCAAACGAACCGAATCGATCGAATCAACCAACCAACCAACCAACCAACGATTTGCCCGATAAAAAAGCTTTCCTCGATAGCTGCTGAATTTATCTAAAAGCTACCTACTATTCTTTCCCTCTTCGATTAGTCGGAGAGAAGAAAAGTCCCAGCGGAAGTCCACTGCGACTGAAGATAATTTGTTCTAGGCGTCGTCGTCGTCGTCGTCGTCGTCGTCCACTAGCTATTTTCTTTCTTTCTTTCTTTCTTTCTTTCTACCGGCGAGCGGGAAAAGAATTCTACGACGAAAAACTTGGACGAGACAGGGACGCTTAATTTTCTACCGTTTCACGAACGAACGAATGGACGGACGGACGGACGGACGGGCGGACGGGAGTTACTCTTTTTGTTCGATTGCGAAAAAAGGATAGTCTGTAATAATAGCAAAGTATACTACTTCAGTTTTGTTTGAAATCTCTTTTACGATATTTTTCATGCATCTTTGTTATATTATACCCATTCATTTATTCGTTTAGAGTTCTATCAAGGAGGTAATAAAGGTTACCCAAAATAAAAGCATGCCCCCGTTAAATTTCAGTGGCAACGAGCGAAACGTGCCCAAGGCAACTTTTCTCTTTCCTTTTCCTTCTTATTTTTACGTTCTCTCCGTCCTTTTTTTCTCTCCCCTATGTTTACCATTACTTAAGGCACTTTTCCCTCGGACATCATTGGTATCGCGCGGGCGCGTATCCGTGAACGTTTACTTAGGATTCTCTGTGCAATTTACACTCGACAAACATCAAACAATCCCGCGCGAATACATCACCGCGGCGGAAGAATCTTGGAAAAGTAGGCAAGCGTTGATAAACTTTCATTTATATATCGAGTATCATCCGTCCGTTGGTTTTCTACTAATTTACGTTAGCCCCAGGCACACCTTGTCATCCTCGTCGTCGACGTCGAATTAAATATTCTCAAAGCCGGATGTTAGAATAGAAAAAGTTGGTGTTTTATTTGATTTCTTACTAAATCTCCGCGAGTTAGGCGGACTTTTAACGAGCTTTCCTAGCACCGACGTATCTCCATCGAAACCTTTCGGTAAGCGGCACGTAACTTGGACTCCCGCTGGCTTTGCCCTTCTCGTAGATGAGATTATCGGAAGCTTTTCGGTGGATCCGTACTAAAAGTTCGGCTTTATTACGCGCGTCGCTTACAACGCCTCGATAAATTCGTCTTTTTCGCAAGGGACAACTTTTTGCAACTCGTATAGTGTATGCTCGTTCCGTTTGAGTGACACCATCTTTGGATTCTTTTTCCCCGTCTTCCTTCTCTCCCGTCAAAGTGCTTTAATATAGTAATAATGATAATAATAATAATAACGATCTCTTAAGGATTAGAAGAGAGGATAGACGAAAAAGAAAAAGTAAAGCGAACGTCTGTACAGCCCTCGTTAACGCTGGTCCTTTGTCTACTTACTTTTCCTCTTCGTTAATTTTTCTTCCCTCGGCAAACGTCCAAGGTAACTCAACCTTGTCCTTGTCTTTTTCTATCCGATTTTTCGTTAGATTTTTTTCCTCCATTTTTCTACACTTTGACATTTCCGACGGATTCGTTTTATCTTCCTTCTTATCGCTGTAATTCGTATCATCTTTTATTACGTAATTGTTTGACGTAATTTATATACACTTATCAATTTGCAAAATTTTCGATATACTCATTGAAGAGAAGAAACGTCCGTTTGTTCGTCCTCCTTCCAACAACGTCGGTCGTATCCGAATAAACTTTCCTCAGAAGCTTTATTTCCCTCTCCTCGTATCTTTTCACTTCCGCCGCTATCATTGATCGAATAAGCTCGTACAACTTTTCTTCCTCCCTTCCACAGCATTTGATCACCCTAAACAATTTATTCTTACATCCTGCAGTCCTTTATTTCGCATTGACTTACGGTTACCCCGGCAAAATCTGTCCGATTTCTTTGCTCGTTTCTTTTTCCTCGAGTTTTTTTTCCAAATCCGTCGAAACGACATTTACTCCGATGGGATCTGTCATTTCTGCTGCACCATTCCCCGTAGTCGTTTCCTCTTCCTTTGTAAAATCTTTTTCGAAAACAATAGGAAAGAAATCTTTTGGTCCAACTGCATCATCATCATCCTCATCCATTGTCGTCGAATTAGTTAATACGATCCGTTGTTCCCGGTCGTCTTCCATATCCTTCAAAGACATTTCACGCTTCAATTGTTCGACTATAAGGTCCAAACTCATCTTAGCTTGGACGCTGGCGGTGTCCATCGAGTTAGTCGAGGAAGAAACTTGGTCCACTCTCGGATCGATTTGGACTTCGTTGATCTCGGTTTCTTGCGATCTGAAATGACGGGAATAACGAGAAACGCCTACTCATTTTGATTAACCGTGTTTTCGATCGAACGAGAACAAGCGTATATGTGTTCCACGTGTTTTTGACGGTTAGGAGTGGTCGTTTCGTAATCAGAAGCAATCGCTTTTGCGCGTTCATTAAATCGAATGAAATTTAATTGCAAACCCGGTACTCGAAAACTAAAATCGATGCACTCGATCGAGCTCGCTCATCGTTGATAATAACGCGACACGAATGCCAAGAGAATTTTGACGATATCGCAAATCTGGCATCGAAAACTATGAACGGGAACGAACGTACTTGCTTTCTCGAGGACACATTGATCCCATGGTTAGTCCTCCTCTCTCATCCAAATTTCTTACAAATCAAACAGTATTTCCCCAATTTTCATAGGGTAAAGGTGGTGCTAGTAACTTGCCAAAGATAACCAAGGAAAATCAACGATATAGGGATTGATAGATCAAAAGCTAACAAAGTTCAATAATTCTTTCATTCTTCGTTCATGATACCAACAATTTTTATCCATTGTCTATAACATTACGAAAAGATTTGTCTATTTTTCAGGTTAATCAAACGCGACGACGATGGAGAATCGCATTGTTCTTTTGTTTATCGATATTTTTAATTAGACGCGCGTAATACTGATATGTAAATAATTGCATTTAAATTAGTTTCGCACCAACTCTTATTTATTTATTTATCCCCGTAGAATTTCAATGGTTGATTAAGTCAGAACCGAAGGTAACGCATTGGTCCAGTAGCTTTTTGTCTGATTAAGAGGAACGTTTGAAACGTACCGAGACTAGAAAATACATCATCCGCTTTTGTTCAATTTTTCGGTACGCGTTTCTCTATGTCGCGTCATATTTATTGCTTCGTTCTCTCTACATACGTGTGTGTATGTGTGTGTGTGGTCCTACGCTCGGGTCAAGTGCTCGTTGCGAGAGTGCGAGAGCCCGTTCAAATAAAGTTTCTCTGTTATTTATCCAATGTGTATATGCACCTACCGTTGCCCGGATCATACTTTTCGCGTTAAATCCAGATCTACTCTGGTCTATCGATCGAAACCTTAAATCGAGAGGATAATCAAAGAAAGAACGAAGCGCATATTATTATTATTATTATTATTATTGTTATTATTATATGATTAAAATGATTGAAAGCATTTACATTAAATGCGTATCGAAAATGTGTATCGCGTCGTAGGGAAAATTTGATTTTCAATTCGATCCATGTTTATTCGAATCGATTCATCCGACCGAAAGTTATATCACTATCGGAGTAAGAGTTAATGAAAATACAAAAGCTCGGGGTAATTTTTAAACGTGCATATAAAGCCCGAGGGTTCCACTGTATTTTTGTTGTTATATTTTTCTTCTCTTTTTATTACCAGTATTCATAAATTCACCTCGACTGCGTAGACCTCCTGGCTTTCTCTCTCTCTCTCTCTCTCTCTCCTTTCTTTTTTCTCTTTCTAACAAATAAATCAGAATAATAATAGCGGAAAGAGGAGAGGGTGGAAGAGTAGTTACGTTTTATCTTTTGCAGTGATTCGGCCGGGCGCGGGGAAGGGGTAGGGAAAGGGGCCGGCAGAAGGGAGGGGGGGAAAACAAAAACTAATTTTGTTTCGGCAACGAGAACGGGAGAGAAAAATCCAATTGATCCGCCTCTCGGCTTTTCTTTATTTATTTCTTTATTTATTTATTTAGATAATGCATTAGAATGCGTCCGTCCCCTCAATCCGCGAGAATTCGAACACGCATCGACGTTTTTGCCGAACGCGTACAGGGGGGAGGGGAGGGGAATCCACGTTTTAACGTTAACTCGATGGTGCAATAGAAATTCGAGTGGAGTCGCCAAGGATCATTCTATTAAACTTGACCTTTTGACGAGCTTTCTCATTCCTTTGCCTTCGCGAATCGTATTGGCATTTCGTTCGATATCACTCGAAAAATCATCTTCTTCTCTTTTGTTTATTTTTCTCTCCTATATAAGTATACATATATATATATATTTGAAATTTCAGCGAAATTTCCTTTTACGATTCTTTTCCGCGATGGAATTTGCTTCTTACGCATTTCATTCAATCCCGTCATGCAAGTGAATTTCTTTCTATACAAAAATGTCTTCTCTTCTTTCTTTCGCGTTATGCTTTGACCTTTCCACGTTGAATTCCCTTTTCTCTCGAAAGCCGAGGAGGAGGAGGAGGAGGTGGAGGAGGAGAAGGAGATAGAACGTATCAATACCCTTCCCCCATTGTACTCGTGGACGCGCGTGGGAGAAAAAAATAATAAAAAGGAAGGCAGGAAGAAGGGAAAATTCCTCGTAGTCGATCGGGGACGATCGACCAGGCGGAGAAAACTAAGTTAAGTCGAAAAAAAAAAAGGGCAAAGAAAGATATAAAAAGAAAAGGGCAAACGAAGACAGAAAGAAAGAAATAAAACAAGCGGAAGGAGAGAGGAAAGAAAAGAAAAAATAAAAAATAAAAAGAAAGGATAAAACGAGGAGATGATGGACTATGCGCATTGCTCCGAAGGAAAGGAACAAAAAAAAAAAGGAAAATGACGAGGAACGTCTCTCTTTCTGTCTTCCAGGCACGGCCGAGAACGACGCGGTTCAAGCCCTCCTGGCCAGATACCTGCAGAAACGTCTCCAAGGTACTCAACTGTCGACCCTACCGCCGCCGGCCGTCATCTTCAACTCTCGTCATCGGGCAAAAGTTCGTCAGGCCGGTGCTAACCAGAAAACCACGAACACCGCCGGATTAACTCGCTACAAGGATAATAGGAAGCCCAAAGAGGACTACGTGGACGATGATTACGTGGACGATCTTCAAGGATTCGAGGACAGCGATAAGAGCAGGACTCGAATCGATCTTCTTGCTGGTAAATCCTTCCTCTTCTTCTTCTTCTTCTTCTTCTTCGTCATTTTCTTTTTGTGATTCTTCTCCTCCTTCTTTTATTTCTGTCCGAACCAACCCAACCATTTTTCTTTTCCTCGTACTATTATTAGTTTACTCTATCTTGAAAAACACCCCAGCTTTTCTTTTTCTCTCTCTCTCTCTTTTTTTCTCCTTTTCTCTCTAGTCGCGACAGGGAAAGAAAGAAGAAAGAGAATTGGATGGAAGTAGGCTGATAGATAGCCCGCAGGAGTACGCGATAACGAGGATATGCAGCCAGGTATCAATGCACGACGTCGACGTTGACGTCCACACGTTGACTTTCATTTTCCTCGCATCGATTTTCTACCCATCCAAATCTCGTCCCGAACGTGAACGGGAAAAAAAGGGGAAAAAAGAGAGTAGTGTCCAAGAGGAGGAGGGTGTCCACCTATGTTGATCCTTCTTCTTCTTCTTATTTTTTTTCCTCTACTCGCGCGGATCTATTTCCTCGAAGAAATATCGTTTTACTCCAAGGGCTTTGAGAAAAGCAGAGAACAGTAATTTCGTCGTTGATCTCTTCTCTATCCGCGGGATACCATCCTGCGAGAGATTTTCCTTTCCAATTCGTTTTATTCGTCATCGAGTGGTGGGATGCTTTCTATCGATCTTGCGCGAAAAATGACGCGTTTATCCATATTTTTTCTCTTTCTTTCTTTTTCTTTCTATTTTTCTTTCTTTCTTTTTCCCAATTGCAACACATCTCGGAGCTGTCAAAATTGTTGATTATTTTTTCTCGGCAATGATGAAAGAAGAAAAATATTGAATAAATCCAAGCGAGGAGAACAAATATTAGGGACGCATAATATATTGTACATTCCATTTTCTGTTTCATCAAACGTACGCATAACGTATCTCTAGAAGAATCCCGTTTATTCGCGCGCGTCCTATTTCCGTCGGTCGCATTCTCTCTCTTGTCAGCGTTTTAAACGACCACGCCGGAGACGTACGTTTACCGAATCGACTTGCTCAAACTATGAAATACGTATATATATATTTTCTACGTGCAACGGATACGCGCGACATGACTTTGCTGTAACGTAATACGTAAAATATGCGGACAAGCGTGTGGCGTGTGTCCGCGTGCGTCCACGTATACACACACACATATATATATGTATATACACATATATACACATATACGTATATATTTGTAAGCGAAAGCAGTCCGGCAATACTTCCCGTTCAAAGTATATCTGCTATTCGCGAGTTTATTCTCTAACGTCATAGATCGAGACAAAGCGAGGCCCTGTCTGTTTTTCCAAACTCCACCTATTTGTTTCGATAAAAGATCCGAGGAAGTATCGACCAATCGAAAAAATGCTTCCAATATCTTTTGATCTTTCGATATTTGTGATTATTATTGTGAATATTTTCACTCTCTTTGATTTCGTTATGCGAACGAAAGCTGTCAAGGATTTAATCGAGTACAAGGGGGCTTTGATATCGAACGAGCTATTCAATATGCGCACGGTCGACCAATCCAATCGCGAATAGTCGCGTGACGCGAAACATCCGAATCACACGCATGCCACGTCCGATTCTATTTTTATTTCGTTTCTTTTCCCACCTAAATTTTTCCTTATTCAAATTCTTTCGCGCGTCACTTGGCGTCAATTTAAACGCGATTTTACCGAAAGGGGAGTTGGGGAGTTCATTCGAAAATTGTCATCGATATTTCCTTTTCATTTCCCCTCTTTTTTTTCTTCTCTTTCACCTATCTATCTACCCTACAAAAGTATTGCATTTTGATGGGAAGGAAAAGAGTTCCATCAAACTTTTACGAATAATCCACCAACTACGGCCCCCTTTTTCTTTAACTCTTTTCCATTTGACGATGAGAAACGTGCCTGCAGATCAGAAATTGACAAACACTCTCTCGGGTATTTGGACGCTCGAGGCAATGGGGTGTGAGGGGGAGGGGGCAAAAAGAAAAGCAAGCTGAGAAAGTGAGCGCGAGATGGCCAATAAACGAAGCAGAAAAAGTATGGAAAGTGAAGAAGAGGAGAAGAATGGAATGGAAAACGAGAGAGACAAGGGATAAGGTATCCAGTTGAAATTTAAAACGAAATAGAGTTTCTTCTAAAGGATTCCACCTTTGGAAGAAACCTTTACCAATATTCTATTTTCTTTAAATACGTAAGATCTAGATAAATACACACACACACACTCGACTCGACACACACACACACAAGACTCGATTATTGTCACGTTTTTTTTATCTAACGCGCGTACCCAATAAATAAAATTTCAAGCACGCGTTTCAATTATAACTCGGGGAGGGGGAGGGAGAAGGTTTATGAGAAAGTTTGGCACGAGCGTGTCCCGAGTAAATGTTTAAATCAAGTTTAATTTGGTAAACGTTCCGCGATATCCGAACCCAACGGGAACGAAGGTTCGAGTACAACGTGAGTAATTTTAGCCGACAAACAGCGACTTTCTGTTCGGGAGTTTCCAAACTTCTGTTTGTCTTGATAACTCGCTCGCAAAAGCAAGACAGAGAGAGAAAGAGAGAGAGAGAGAGAGAGACAGGGAGTTGAAGAAGGGAGACAAAGAAAGGGGAAGCAGAAGGCATAGTTGAAGGAGGCAGTCGCAGAAGCGACCTCGATGTATACGGTTCGTATAAATAAAACGAAGAGTACTGGTGGCTTCAAGTTTTAAGTGGAACTCCATAAAGGTTCCGATAAAAGAGATGGAGAAGGAGAAGGAGAAGGAGAAGGAAGACGAAGAGAAGAGAATTGAGAAAAGAAAGGGAGAGAGAGAGAGAGGAAGAAAAGGTTCATCGTCGAGCATAATCACCCTTCTTGCGCGAACTATGATCGAGATTGCGAATGTGTCTTTAAGGAGGACATTCTTGTCGATGTGAGAGTGTGTATGTATGTGCGTGTATGTGTCTGCCTGTCTGTGTGTATTTTAGACGCTCCAGCATGATGGCATAATTCACAAACGTCCTACATGGTGTTTGGCGAAAGCATCGGTGCCGAGGATAGAAGGAAGGTCTCTCGCTCTTGTTAGCTACCACTTGATAATCCTAAAGCTCTGGATATGCAACCACGGATGTTGCTCCCGAGATGGTGCTGGCGGTAATGGTGTTGGATGCATATGCGAAGAGACCCTGCAAAGCATTAACGTGTTCGTCTACTTCGGGCCACCCATTCTGTGTGTCCTTGTCAGAAACCCTACTCTAGTATATATATATATCTCTCTCTCTCTAGCATATATATATATATCTCTGTCTGACGAACCCCATCTTACGAACGCTTGAGCGCCTCGTGGAAATAATTAATGGTTATGCTATTCCATGTATGACGATTAAACGTACATATGTATATATACTCTATGTAGCCATGCTCGCGATATAGTCGCTAATCGTTCTAATAGTGCAACGAAACTTTATCTTACAATCTGCAAAAGAACCTTCATGGATTTATTCCGCCTCGTAATAAAAATTTAACGAACGTATTACGTGTTATACGTTTGTGTATATATATATTTAATTTTCACACTTATATAACGTAAGATTATTACGGATGTAAATTTCATACGAACTTGTCGATGATTCTTCGGGAAGTCCGTTAAAAATGACGAAATGATTAATCTCGTCCGATTTTTTCTGTCTATGAATTTGATTTTTATTGCTATCCACGGATCGAAATCGAAATTGTGAAAATATATTGGTCTTCTTATCGAATCGAATGTAAAAACCATGACCGTCGATCTTTAATGCAAATACATATTCAGTATTTCCAATCGGGAAGGATAAATCCGGAGAAATGTGCGCTTAAACGAATCCAGTTTAGTTTGCCAAGGACGGCTGGCTCGGGTCTCGGAGAAAGTGGTTTCGCTGGACCGTGCGTAACGTAAATACGTGACCACTCTTTCTTTCCCTTTTTCTTTGCTATACGAACTATGTACAACCTTTAGCTAAATATTTCATTATTGCTTACAATTAGTTTCCTTTTGGCTTCGAATAAATGAATAAATTTCCGAGATGACTCTATGTGATAAATATTCGAATTCATTTAGCGTTGCATCTCTATAAAAATAAATGAAAAGGACAAGAATGGAACGCCCGTGTGTATGTGTGTGTGTGTTTCGTTCAATAAAACATCGTCCCTTATGACGCCTCTCGACTTGTACGCTCTCTCTTTTTGTCATCTTTTTTTCTTTTCTTTTTCGAAAAATTTCAAACGATATCCAAGTCTTTTCTCAATCACGAAAAGGTCTATGAACCAAAGTTCTTTTTTTTCAACTTCGATAAAAACGAAATATCGATTTGGAATAGTCTCTCGAACCCTATCGTTCGCTCATTCGTTCGATATTCGCGCGTACGTGCGTACACGAACGAGGGGTAGAGGGAAACACGCGTCAAGAAATTTGCTAATTAGCTGTCATCAGGAAACAATGTGATAGCTGGCATTTTTATGAGTGTCGTCGTTGTGTGTTACTAACGAGTAGACCGAACTTTCCTTCTGGCGTATATATTCACGTTCGTTGTTAAATCGAAAATCAATATTACCTCGTAGAAAGTCGCGTTTTCGTGTAAATCGAAATTCAAAAATTGAAATACAATTTCTCGCGTAATGAAATACTTTCAAAAATCGAAAGCCGAAGAAGAAGAAGAAGAAGAAAAAGAAGAAAAAGAAGAAGAAGAAGAAGAGAGAAGGGAAAATATAATAATTATTAAAGAATTCAAGAGAATCATCTTTGTCCTCGAAAAAGAACGGAACGAGTTTTACTTCGAGGGAATGTTGTATCGATTGGACAAAAAGTAAGATGTTTGTCCACTTAAAGAGGAGCCTCTTCTCTCTCTCTCTCTCTCTTTCTCTCTTCCAATGCCTTTCTAAGCAAGCAACGGTGCACGCGATTGCGAAAGATCCCTCCGTGGAATCTCGACTTTCATTTTCAAGCGTTCCTCCCGACTCTCTCGCGACGTTCCTCGAGCGCATGCTTATACACGTGATGCTGAGAAAGAAAGAGAGAGAGAGAGAATAAAACACTTAAAACGTTTAAAACGCTCTTCCACCACTTTCGGAGATGTAATAAAATTGCAAAATATCCCGTTTAGTTGGAAGAGAGAAAAGGATTCGTTTTCTTTCAATTAGTCGGCGAATTTGAGGTCACCGTGTCCCGATCCTGATAGTTCTGACCGAGGCCTACATTCCTTCGCGGTGTGTTCACTTGGCAAAACACGTTGCGAAAGAATCCTGCAGGCTATTCCATTCTATAGAAACAAAACTAGCTCTATGGTGGTGGTACCGAGCAATCAATCGGCCGCCGGTAATGCCATGTTATATTACTGCTTCGTGGATTTGCGTGGTCAATGTTCTCTTGCGCGACAGTAGCCGTTGCCTTGATCGTTGAGTACCTCCCGAGAATACATATATTTTTTTTTGAAGTTATACTTCTTTTGGCGCGTTTGGGAAAATGTGATGGGAGTGTGATTTTTTTCCGAGCGACACCACGAAGTTTGTCGGTATTTTTACGAAGCGCGGCAAAGTGATTTCAAATTTACAGCATGAAGTTGTCTTTTCTTCTTCTTCCTCTTTTTTTTCTCAAACGGGTCACCCATCCAAGTACTAATCGTACTCAGCGCTGCTTGACTTAAAATGATCGAGCGGGAAGTAGTTCTATTACCGCGCCATGACAGTTGACGCATAAAATATTTCGATATATCACCCTTATATTTAGTGTAGACCGATTGAAAATATGTTTCCTTTCTTTTTTTTGTTAAATAAATAAATAATAATAATTAGTTGCTTATGTTCTCATACTTCCAATCCAATATTTTTTTGAAGTTATTTTTGAGGTTACATTCGTTTCGGTACGCCAAAGAAGTATAACTCCTTACGTGCGTACATAAGTACACACACCAGTTTTTTATTATTATTCCCCAACTTTTAACGACTTCTTTCAAAGTTCTCTTCTAAACATATTAAATGGATATAAGTGTCGATACTATTGGTATCTTATTGGGACCGTAATTAACAACGACATTTTTCTTTCTTCTTCTTCTTCTTTTTTTCTTTTTTTCATTTTTTAACTTTACAATCGATACACTCGCCTCCGCGCGATCGGTCATCCGTAAAGTTCGCTAATGGCTAAATAATAAAGCTTCGAACGTTGATACCCATTGAAAATGAAAATATTCTATACACGACGCCAATACCGAAAGAGTAATTCTTTCTTGTCATTCAAATATAATTCGAATTCTATCTCTCCGGCCAGTTTTCCATCGAATATTCTTTGATAGAATCTCTCTATTCCGATCGGTGGTGCACATACACACACACACACATATATGTACCACCTACACGCGTCCTACAGAGGGTTCAATTACGATACGTCACACGGACAGAGGCGTCGAGTAATCTCGGTACAAATCTCATCTCATGAATAATTCGCTGGGTGTGTACCCCTTGTTGGCCGTTTCCTATATCCTGCGACTTTTCATGAATGTTGTATCGACGATGCTTAGTTTTCTCTCTCTCTTTCTCGCACTCGCATGAGTATTTTGGTCGCAGAGAGCATTAAATAATTTTCTTTGCGCGTCGCGGACAAATCTCTCTTCCTTCTATTTGTGTGCGCACGAGTGTGTGTGTGTGTGTGTGTGTGTGTGTGTGCAGCGTTCGATAACATTCGGGTGGTCTCTCGTAGGTTGCACTCATGAATAAATTTATATCGAACACACGCTCGCGTTTGTCGTGCGAGCAGTCTGTAGAATGGTATGTTTCCAATTCGAACGCAATTAGGACTTGTTTCGTTTACCGTTACCACCAAACATAATTTCCTTGCTACGTTCCACGTTTACCAGGTTTCTCGGCTTTTACATAAAATTCGAGCTGGCAACGTTACGGAAGGGCCAACACCCGTGCGTTGTCTCGAGCATGTGCATCGTGCCTCCGATACAAGCGAAACGTTTTCTCTCTCTCTCTCTCTCTCTCTTCAATTCGCATGATATTTAACGAGTGAAAGTAAACGAGTATGCCGAATACGTCGAAACGACTGGCTTGCTCTTCTTTTTACTCTTACAATATACTCTTGTAATACGTCGGTTATTGCAACATTTAGCCGCAACATTGCCTTACTCGTTATATTTTTTGTTCATTTTCATTTTCATCCTCGTTATCGGCGACGACGCGGCGACGACAATCGTCATTCGTTAAAAGGAAATTTCACGAGCCCTTTTTAAATTCGCGCGTTTCTGTTCGTATCGAAACGGGGAGAGGTGTTGACGGGGTGTTGAAGAAAAACGCGTAACGTTTTAACATCTCTCGTTGTCACCTTTCGTAGTTTTATCGGATCGAATAACATCCCTTCTCGTCTTCATCTTCTTCATCATCTTCTTCTTCTTCTTCTTTTTCTGTTTTCGTCATTGTCGTCGTTCTCGTAGAAACTGTACTCTTGGATAAATAAAATGGTTGAGACGTTAAGCAAATAATTGTGTTACGTTGACAGACTCGGGAATATTTATGAGACGTCAGAGAACTGTCTTTCTCGTCCTCGGTAATAAACTTTGGAGACTGTAATATTTTGTCGAAGCAAAAGGCAATGCTCGGCTCGTAAAGAGATCGGCATCGCGAAATATTTCAAAGTGCCATCCTTAAGTTCGTTAAAGCTACGGACAGAGCTTCTTTACAGTTCGCTAAAATCTTTCCTCATTGTCGGTTAGATCTCCATGACGTCTCAGCCTATAATATCGCATTTCTCATTTTCATATAAATTCGTAAAGTTTCTCGAAAGGGACGTGTAATAAGATGGGAATAATGATTTCGAATATATTTAATACACGTTTTATCGTTAGGATCTTTCGTATTACACGTATATACACATATATATTTATGTTAATGACTAACATCAAACAGGTATCTTAGATATAAAGATAAATGAAAAAGATTTAAATTTAGATGGTAATTTACATGCGCGAAAGTGAGTATACGTGTTTATGGACGTATGCATGTGGGACGAGCGGTTCACGTAATTCGCGTCCCATCGGGGGAACAAGAAGCTGCAGAAGCCGGTTAAGGTCGGCCGGTGTAGAATCCCAATTGAAAAACGAACGTCGGAGCTTGTGACCGCTCAGTTGTTCGTCGTTATTTGCCTTAGAAGGTTGATCGTGCTTGGAGCCGGTTACAGAACGATACTCTCTCTTTCTCTCTTTTTTTTTGTACCACTCAGGTAGGGGGAAATAAGGGGAAGAATTAAACCCTTGAACTCGTTCGTACTCCGGTTCATCTCGTTGCATTCGTCGCGAAGGTTTTGGCAAGGTCGAAAGCAAGATACTTTCGTGGTAAAAAGGTCTCCTTCCAGAACGTGCTCGTATTATCGTTAACGTTCTATCTCCCGTAACTGGCCACCTACCACTTTCACTCAGGATTTTCAAAGGGGACAACGGCGATTCGATCGAAATGTAATCGTGCGCGTAACCCTGCTATCTTACTTTCTAAGATTTCGTGCAAACCAAATCGTACGTTAGATCAAACTAATTTATCGTAGAAAAATATAAAAGGACATAGAGCGATACGCGTATACGCGTTTACATAAAAGAGGTGAAACAAAGTTTAGATAGTGTGTGTGTGTGAGAGAGAGAGAGAGAGAGAACGAGCAACAGCTGGCGAAGTAAACACCAGAGGTCGAGAGATATCTCCTCTCATTCGGAGTTACACGCCTCTCGAGTATAGTTCGTGCGTCGTAAGTCGCAAAGTAACAACTCTCGTTTTCCTTTGGAATCGTGACTGACCGACCCTCTCCACGCGTTCTCCTACGTGTGCATACGGTAGTTGCATAGGTAGTTGCATAGGTAGACGCGCTCGTGCATTTTCTCTTTCTTTCTCTTTCTAACGCATTTTCGTTCTACTCAATCGATTTCGTTTGAAAATCTCGGCCGTCTTTGAACCGTCGTTGAATAATTCGTATCAAGTGTGTGCGCGCGTGTGTGTCTGCTGTGCGTAAAAGAAGAAGATTCGAAGAAGAAGAAAGAAAGAAAGAAAGAAAGCAACCACCATGACGAAGAGAAAAAGTCATTTAATCGTCCCACTGCTCGTTCTATTCGTGGCTTCCTTCGATGCAATTTCTGGCAGACTGAACGGTACGTTGCACCTTGCCGATCTTACTTTACCACTTTCTCTTGCAAACCGGAGAAAGAAAGAAAGAAAGAAAGAAAGAAAGAAAGAAAGAAAGAATGGAAGATAGAAAGAGGGAGAGAGACGCGAGTAAGTATATAGGTGTCTCTTTATCGAAACTTTCCTCGGTGCAACGCATTCCCAATCTTTTCGATGGTAGATTAATTTAATGAAATATCTCGAAAAGATTACTTTCTCGCGAAACTAAAAAGATACTCTCTACGATTTTGTTGCAAGGGATGAACATTTACCTAGTCCTACGATGTCCTATAATTCTAGCAATAAAATATCTTCTCTCTCTTTTTATTTTTTTATTTTTTTTTTTGATAGAAAGAAAACTAGAGACATAATGTTAATTTAAATTTAATGCGAATCCGTGAACTTTCATCGTCGATTTTTCCTCCGTTCCCTTGGGCGTCCGACTCGAACAAAAAAATTCCATTCTCTTTTTTTCCTCGACAAACGGACCCGATCCAGTTGCCGTCCTTTCACTGACCGTGATCGTTGAAAGTTTGTAACCTTGGAATTGGCGACGCAGCCGAGTCTATACAAAAGAATACGACGACGGGGATCGAATTTTAATAACCTTTGGAGTTCATCGGCTCGAGTTAAAAGGAAAAAATTCGAACGACATATCCAAGGTTTTTAATGCTCGCCAAATGTATGCAGAAAAGAGAGAGAGACAGAGAGAGAGAGAGAGAGATCGTTGCACGTCGGGTTAAAAGCGTAGCAGACCGACCAGCCGGCCGTTTACCTTGCGTCCAACCGCACCTATTCCGCAGTCGGTGCAACGCAACGATTTGCAACGGCGACTCGCTTCGTGGAGCGGAAGTGCATGTCCCCTGTCCTCTCCATCCCTCATTTCAATCCTTCTCAATTGCAAACTTTCCTCTCGCGACAGCACCGAGCTTAACGACTCGTGTCCCAAAGTTTAACTCTGGAAAGGAGGTTCCTGACAATCGATCGAGCGTCGTTCGCGTTTTCTCGATAAAAAAAAAGAAAAAAAGAGTTAAGTTAAGATCGCGAAGAAAACGTTAAAAACGAAGCGACAACGGTAGTTTATTATGAAGCCACAAACCTGTTCGAATGGGGTTGGTCCTGGGGTTGGTTGGCCGACCATATGCATCCTATATTTCTATCGGTTATGCGTTTTATGGTATTACACGGATAACCTCAGAATGGCCAACGATTATCTCGTTCATCGCGTTATCGCTCGTTGCGGTCGAAATCCATCGATGTGTGGAACGCGCTAACGCATAGGCGTTACTTCATTCGCGATATATCGAAAATTTATTCGGTAAAACCTTTCGAACGGGTCGAGCCCTTCCAGTTAGTACCGGCCGTGAATAGAAATCACGATATTTAGTAGATATATGGATAGATAGGTTTGTAGGTTGCTAGGTAGGTAGGTAGGTAGGTAGGTAGGTAGGTAGGTAGATATCTAGAACGTAATTTTACGTTTGCATCCTGCTAATGGGTATTAGCGGTGGTAATATTCGCGATACCGCGTTCCTCTTGGTCCTCTTGCATGTACCTTAAACGGATATTTCTGTCGCAGTAAATCCGTCGTGGGAAAATTTGTAATGGCGCGTACTGTGCGTTTATAGCTCTAATTGTGACGTGTGCACAGACCGTAAACGACCACTAGGGTCCACCATCGTCTAATGGTACGCGTTGAATTTATTACGATCTCATTAATAGCATCTCATCTTCCTGGTTTGTTTCTTCTTACTCTCTTTCACGTCCTGGTCGTTCGATAAATTCTATCAAATAAAATCAAATCAAATAAAATGGAGGAAATAGTTTTCATTAATGCGAGAAACGCGTTATCGGTGTTTCGCTGACAAAATTCCTTCTCTCTTTCTCTCTCTCTCTCTCTCTCTCTCTCTCTCGTTTGCCTTTATCTCTCTTCAAAGACGACGAAACGCAGCTCTACGTTAAGAAGAGGGTGTTACAATTCCTCGTTATTCTCGTACAGCCTCTCCTACGAAATGCATTCAATTTCTCGACGATGCTCCAAGGGCTATCTTCCTCTCTCTCTCTCTCTCTCTCTCTCTCTCGCCCTTTCATTCGTCGTCGACTTTGTTCCGTTCCTAAGGGGGTAGAGGTTTCGTCGAATGAAGTCTGGAAGGGACGATTCGTGCGAAATAGGAGAGAACGTCTGCTACCTTACAAAGTACGCCACGGGAAATGACGTTTGCGGATAAGGAGAAATTTTCTCGAGAAATAAGAAGAAGAAAGCGAGGAAGTAGTGGAAATAAGAAGAACGAAAGGGTGCGAGCACTCTCTTCGGTGTCTTCTTGGATGGCACGTACGTGCGATAGTAAGCGTTACGTAAAGTCTCGAGTATCCTCTTTCTACTTTTTTTTTATTTCTCTCTCCCTCGGTACGAGAGAGAGAGAGAGAGAGAGAGAGCTTTGCATGGATAAGACCATCCGCGTTCATCCTTTAAATATCAAACTAATTATCTTCCTCCCGTTATCTTCTCGGTATATACCTCCGTGTATATATACACATATACCACATACACACATATATATCATCGTAAGACTTCGTAACATACAACGCAAGAACCAGCTTTCACAATATTTCAGAGAGCGAGTCACGCTCGGCGTTACAATGTTCTAACCACGGCATGATTTTCCACCTTGCTTGCTTGCTCGTGGCTGGCCTTGCTCAAGGTCGGATCTCGGAGAGAAATTTATACTTCTCTAGCGCATTTACGATCGACGACCTTCCTTTATGACACGTACCTACTCCTCGCGTAAAATGCATACTTGCACCTCGAGAAAATTGATATTTAAATCAAATCGTATAGTTTGAATTAACTGTTTTTCTAAAGGCGTTAGTTGGTGGTGGTGGTGGTAGGCGTGCCACAAGCGTGTAGGTGGAGACAGCTGGGTCATTCATTCCTCGCAATGAAACATTAATCAAGAAAACAATAAAAAAAGACGACGTTAATTTGCATGAAGCCAATAACGTCGAGCTCATCTTTGTCTATTCTCGTTTCGAAACGCAACGAACCCGAGCGAACGAGATGATAGCGTAGATAGGTTTTTCTTTCGTTAGCCTTTCTCTTCTCACGTGGCCGATCCACGTGGAGCGCGTGGAAACGAGCAGAGTAAAACGAGCAGACGACCGAGGAGGTATCTTCTTCCTTTCTTTATAGCCGGTGAACCTGGAGAAAGAAAAGCTGCTATCCTCTTATTTCGAAGAGAACTCTAAACGCTGAAAATAAACGCACCAACGCACCAACGCTCGCTCGCTTGCTTGCTCGCTTGCTTGCTATTTCGCTCAGCCGAGCGTACGTGAAATATTCACGGTGCTGGAATGGAGACGTTAAGTTCTTCCCCAACGTTGGGATGCGATCCTGAACGATACGACGTGGAATATCGACGTTGAATATCGACGACACTCCTGTCGACGCTTTCAACACATTTTTATTTTATTTTTATTTTTATTTGACTATTTTCTTCCTTTCCGAAGTAATCCTACACATCATTTACATCGTAATCCGTCGAATGATTGACTTTTAACAAGAAATACCAGATAATGATCGTTTTCATATTGAGAAGATTAGTTTCGTATGATTTCAAGTGTCGTAAAAGTCAATAACGTTGAATGCAGCATTAAAATAACAAATTTACAAATAGTCACTTGGTCGATCGTTTAGTATCAATCGTTGCGAGAAAAAGGTTAGCATTAGAATGGATGGATCTCTCTCTCCTTCTCTCTATCTCTCTCTCTCTCTCTCGTTCTCTCGTTTCGAAGAGAAAGTTTCGCCTCTGATTGAAGAACGCCGTTTCTCTCTCCCAACGACGCCGGTTCTTCTCCGCGTTGGATGGAAATATCGAAGAAAAAGAAGAAACATTCAAGCCAGAGTTTAATATCTTCATTGAATAAAAACGAATCGGGAGTTTGTATTTTGTATTTATATAACGTTTCGTGCATGGAAAAAGAATGAAATTGCGCGAAACAAAGTTAGAACGAAACCCGTTTGATACAGCGGGATGATACAACGAGAGCGAAATTATTCCGATGGAATACGAGGACGTTACTTTCCAGAGCGCACTTTTTGCATAATGAAGGCTCAAGGCGACGTATCTAAAAGCGTAAAGGACAGGACAGGACAGGACAGGACAGGGAAGACAGGAACGTTGTGTCAGTACCGTTGCTGATATTCGAGAAACGAAAGAGAAACGGCAAAAACTTTTTTCCAAACCGAGAAAAGAAACTAGCTTAACTTTGTTTTTTACGTTTCGACCAAACACCCTTTATTTCAGAGAAAGCACAGGAAGCTTCTTCTTCCGAAAGAAGAATTCCTTTTCTCAAGTCGATAGAAAGAGAGAGAGAGAGAGAGAATGCTATGTTAGTTGTCTGGCAGGAGTCGTCCGAACGAATCGGAAGGTTCCATGATTCTTCGAGCGAGTAACGTCTTCTCCTTCTTTCGTCCTGATTTCGCTTGGATAAATCCCACCCATCTTTCCCCCGGAGTCTATAGTTACCACCACTTCACTTCTCTTTCTTCTTTTCGTTCGAAAACTAAACGCTAAAGATGTAAACTTAATCTTTAACCGAAGATACCTCGCTTCGCGTTCCTTCCCTCCCTTGGAAACGTTCGTTCCGTCTGTTCGGTCAAGTGGTTCGGAAAGAGGGGCTAAAAAAGTTGGATAAACAAACGGGGGATAGTTTTTCGATTTATCGAATTTCGTTAATCCTTGGCCGGGCGCGCTTACTGCGAATTCCTTGAAAATCGAAAAACTAGTAGTAGCGGCAGCAGTGGTGGCTGGATATAACCGAAAGCTCGCTCTACCGAAATTAAAAGCATCCGCGTTCTTTCTCCCCTTTCTTTCGTTTTCTTTTTGTTAGATGCACAACGCAACAACAACAACAAATTCCCATCAATGGAAATGAAAGTTTGGAGAGCTGAAAGGGACTAGAAGAAAAATTAGATTTTCGTCGCGCGTAGCCAACGTTCTTTCTAACTACGATTCGGCAATGATCCACGAGAGGGGAAGAGAAACTGGCTTTGCTGATTGATGCAGTAGAGGATGGCACATAGGATAACGTAGCACGCACGTGCGCGCTTGCTCGTTCGCTTCTAGTTTGCTTCTAGTTCGCTTCTCGCTCGACTCTCTCGACCGAGTCAATTCCAGTCGATGCCAGCCGTTTCCATCGGAGGATTGAAACCTGTCCCTTTCATCTTACGGAAAACGAATCGACCATGCGGAACAGAAGTTTCCCCGAAATCGTTTAAAGTTTCAAGAAATGGGATAGGGAGACAAAGATGAAGAAGAAGAAAAAGAGACGGATGAATATCGAATATCCTAATTTCATATATTTCTACACATACACACACACACACACACACGTGTACACACACATCGCGAGATAATTTCTGTCCCTCCTACTAGTCTTCCAAGATTTTAGTATGCTATTGGCCTAACATTTTGCTATACTCCTACCATTGTTTGCGTCTTGGAAATTAATTACGCCAATAAGGGAAGAGTTTTCGGGTAACTCGAAAATTCGCGGTTTCGCTTAATATGTTTAGGAGGGAGAGGGGAGTAGCAACAGACGGGGGCAAACTCGGCTATAATTCGATATTTCATACAGCCTTGGGAATTTCGCATCGACCTTACGGAACTCGATTTTGCAAATACAATCTATAAATTCATATTAAATGAATGGAAATGCAATTTATGCGTTATTTACCATTGACTAACTCATTGTAACGAGTATGTAATATACGCTGACCGTAAAAGCAATCGTTTTTAACGCGTATCAGTTCTCACGATTCGGTTAACCATTCGATTTCGCGATATTACTCCCCTATTTTGATTAATCCTGTTTGAAGAATATATCAAGAAGATTTGAAACGATGTAAAGTAAAATCCCCGGGCGGAAAAGCAATCACAAGCAAGCAAGCAAGCAAGCAAGCAAACGATACGCGAACGAATGAACGAACGAACGAACGAACGAACGAGCTAGCTCTCTTTTAAGCTCCGATAATGGTTGCTCGCGGATTTGTAAATCGAACCGATGAATTTGGGTCGATGGTATTGTAAATGCGGTATTGTGTGAAACAACTTGCTGGTAATACGTGCGTGCGTATGCACTAACCATGCTAAAAACCGTTCATGCTAACGTGGTACAACAAAAGAGAGAGAGAGAGAGAGAGAGAATACACGCCGGGAGCAACGACGCGTGCCTTCATTTTCCTCTTCCTCTCAGTCAAAGTTGGAATTTTCTGACATAAGAGTATACGTGGATATCGTTCGTGAAACAAGCTTTACCGGAATGTTTAGAAACTTCTCTCTGTCTTTGTACGTCCTCTTCTCTCTCTCTCTCTCTCTCTCTCTCTCTCATCCCCGAGTGAGAAAAGATAGAGAGAGAGAGGAAACTCTGTACTCCCATTTAACCGCCAGGAGAGCCAGTAATTACGAGAGAATTTAATTACAATTTAACCATCTTTAAACGGACTTGGACCCTAAACGAGTACTCGAAAATGCGTTGTTCGTCCTTCTAACGCGTCGCGCGTTCTTTTCGTCTTCTTGTACACGCGCAGGAATTTAATTACCGATGACCGGGAATCGGTAGCAATCAAGTTTTCCCGAAGACGAAGGAGTGCCCTTCGAATGGCTGTGTACCTATGTATATAAACCCTATCCTCTTTCTCTTGTGCATCGTCGAGCTCGTTAAATTAAACCCTATCGCTTTCTGCTAGCCAAGATTATATCGGAGACCAAATACGCTTCCTTGCTAGCACAGAAGAAGAAGAGAGACGGAGAGACGGAGAGAGAGAGAGAGAGAGAGAAAGGGGAATGGAGAAAGGTCGTCTTAATCGATCCACCCCTATTCGACCCTCCCTCTAACCTTCTTACCTTTGCCCTCTCTCTCTCTCTCTGTCCTCCTTCACTCCGTTTCTTTCTTCCTATCTTTATCTCGACGCGACGATCTACCCTAAAGTGTACTTATTCTTGACCACAAAGGACCGAGTAGGCGGCAATGACGAATAACAAGTGGAACAGGAAGTAAAATCTCGAGATGTCGTCTTTTATAAGATTTCGTTGAATATTAATGCAACGATCGTAGGCCGAGAAACTACGAAGATTAACGTAGCAATTATTAAAATATGCAATATGCACCGCTTTAATTATTAGCTCTAGCTACTTCTTTTTTCTTTTTTTTTTCTTTTTTTCTTCCCCTTCTTATTATTCTCTCCTTTTGACAATCGTTTTTACGAAGATCCTGGCACTTGTTGTTGTTGTTGTTGTTGTTGTTGTTGCTGTTGTTGTTGGTGGTGGTAGTTGTTGTGTGTTTCTTTTTCTTTTTTGAAAGCACGCATTAACGCGCTCGATTTAATCCCATTGGAGGGTAATCTTACTTCGGTGTCACGACCGTTGACTGCGGTCGAACGAACACAAATTCATTCGACGTGTTTCTCTAACCTATGGGTTACGGGAAGAGAGAACCCTTTTAAGATAGAAAATTGCTACCATTTTTTACCACTTCCTATTCGTTTAATCTTTCTTATTCTTCTTCTTCTTCTTCTTCTTCTTCGAAGATTCGAATCACGGAAAACTTTATCGAAGGGAATTCTCCTTGTATCGGGAAGAAAGAATAGAAGAAAAATAACTAACATAAGTTTCTCTCTCTTTCTCGATTAATTTTCTTTTACATCTTTGTCATTTCTATCTTTTTTTTTCTTTCATGTTTTAGATCTCGCATGCGTGTACCTAAATAAGTCCGCGAATGAAATTCGATTCATACATTTTAAAATGTTCGAGAATCGTTGAAAATCTGACCAAGTTGAACAGCAATTTCGTTTGAAATGATAATCCGTTTATGTATAAAATATTGTAATATTGATATAAATTGTATTACTATAAATGATTAATGTAAAACTTTGGGAGAAATGGTAACGAAATTCGATATTATCTCGGAAGCCGTACGGTATAGAGAAGTAACTTTGGGGGTTGTAATTAACCCACAGTTGTTATAGAATATCCCATAAAGACTTTCAATTCTGACACAATATTGTGATATATAAATTAATAAGAAATAAAGAAAGAAACAAACAAAAAAGAAATAGGGATATACGCATAAATAGTAGGGTGGGGGGGGTGTACACGTCATCCTTCTCCGATCCTTTCTTCGAACAACTTTCCGTGACTCGCCTTTTTATTACGCAATTGCAATTCCAAGCATGTCGATCATTCGAATACTACGCTGAGCTCGGCCAAAGCGAATTTCCACTTTTGGATAAAGGGGTGGAGGGGGGTGGAGGGAGTTGGAGGGAGAACTGCAAGCTTTCTTTTTCATTATTTCTTTCTGTCTATGTTTCTGCATGCTGATTCATCCGAATCGTATTCGATCGTTTATTTTTCATAAAGAATAATATATGCAAAATGAAAGAACCTTTTTATCATTTAAAGGACACAACGTACTTGTTTTACCGGACGGTAAAAGGTATTTTACGCTGTTTGATTGTAATTTTGAAAATCATCCAAGCATTTGTATACGTCTACGTAATATATCTATGCGCGTACGTAGATAATCGCCGTTAAATTAAATTGAAATTTAATCGTCCTCTTTAAAGGGTTTTCCGTCGTAAATTAATTACAGATCGGCAGTGTAGATATCACGCATAGAATCGAGCGTAATTGATACTACATGTGAGCTTTCGTGCTCTTCAATTATGTATAAAACGAAAGTAATAATGATATTCGAAGCATAAATATATATCTATGTATATCTATGTACATCTACCTGCTAACAATCCACCTACAAATAGTTCCCATTTTTATGATTTCATTCATTTCTATCTGTATTTTTCGTAACACGACGAAAAAGCGATACCAAAATAACGATACTAAATACTAATAAGGTTAAATAAGGGATGAAATTGATCGATGTTATATCGTGGAAGAAAAATAATAGAAAACTGGGAATGGATAAAATGGAAATTCGTAAAAGTGGAATTAACCGTAGGTCGCAAACGACGAACGTGCTGCATCTCTTTGAAGTCAATTTTACGTGAGAATAATATTAACAAATAACGTATGAAACGATTTTCATGAATTCGTTCGGACGAGAAGCATGTGGTCCGTCGACTTCGTATTCGGTCATATTTTTCATTGAACGAAAGAGCGACGAATGTGGGATGTGTAGTTAAAAGGACGTAAAAACGGTTTTCGGTCTTTCGCAATTGCATTTCTCAGATAGTTTTTCAGTCACGTTGAAAGCAATAAAAGTATGCGAATGAGAGACAAGTCAGTCCCAAGAAAGAAAGAAAAAAAGAAAAAAAAAGGAGTGAACCGATACGAAAGAAACTTTTTCACCATATTTACCACTTTCTCTAATAATCATCGTTGTCATTGATATCGTATAAGTTTCTCACGTGATAATTATAATTCGCTCACATTAACCCCTTGGGTACGGATTTATTTGAGAAAATATTTGCATGTGGAACGAAAATAATTTTTGGTTGCTTGGAATAGTATGTAAAGGTAGTACATTTTGGGTAAGAATGTATTTATTTCTAAAATATTGGTAACATATGTAGTATTAAGATGTCTTCAAGTAATTAGAATTGCAAAAGAAAAATAAATTAATAACAAAAAAATAAAACTAAATGAAATAAATTGAAGCTATAAAAAAGAACCAATTACTAATAATTATGCAGAGTGTGATATTTTTCAAAACAAGTAGGTAAATGCAATGCTACTTTTTTTTTGTCATCCGTTCCTAGGGAAACCAAGTGAAGGAAGTATCTCAGATGTCAAATGTACCTAAAAGTTTAATTTTGGATTTGACGTCTTAGACACGTCATCCGCTCCTAGGGAAAAAAAGTGAATGACGTGTCTCAGGTCTCAAATGTACCTAAGGGGTAAATTTTTGTTTTTCTGTTTCAGATGACTGTCCAAATTGCGTCGACGAACAGAGCAACACCTTGAGCACTTCGAGATGGACGATGCCGTTGCTAAAACTCGGGGAGAAACGATACTACCTGGGTATTTTTTTCAAGGTAAATCGCGTTAGTTTACATTTAGTTGTCGCGTTCTCATCGATGTCATCGTCCTCTAAAGAGAGGTAAACCGCTACGAACAACACGCTCCCCAGCCCATCCGAACTTGATTCGATTATTTCCGTATCTCTAAGCACATCGAGTGACGCTACACGGTGCATCGAGTAATACTCGTCTACAACCGCAAATATCTGCACGATATTTTATCGATTTTTCTCGAGTCCACGCGATAAACTCGAAACTTTTCATCCCTCCTGTAATACGTATTAGATTCACAGTACATTTTTCTATTACATTATTACATATGAGTATTACACCATGCATCCAACGAACGAAAAAGGTGCTCGATAGAAGTTAAGAAATCAAATGTTGATCGTTCGTCATTTTATCTACGTACGATCAATAGTTAATTCAATCAATTTATTATATAAAACTTATTAGGATTAAACGAACTTATACGCTTTTTACGATGGGATATGTTTAGATAGAGAAAAATGATGTTTGAATATTGGGTTACCGTCTATAAAATGGTGCTTTTCTTCGCTCGGTAAGCAATTCCACTTGCAGGTTTCTTGCATTCATAGAGGTAGAAGTACGTTAGATTTTATATAACGACTATTGCGACGTTTCGCGTATTCATAATTCGAACGAATGACTTGAGAAATATTTTTACTCTTTCGTAACTAGTATATATATATGTATACGCATATAAGTTCATCCGGAGATGCATCCCGATAGACTCGAGTGCTTGATAATCGGGCGCGTCCTCCGTAATGTGTTGCAACTTATAGAAAAGAAGGAAAAACTTTCGAAATGGTCGCGTGATTCCATGCGAAGACGTTTCCACGTTACGATCGTTCTTAAAGGCGAATAGGAGAGAACCCAGTTACGGCCGAACGAACCCAACTCTATGCAACCTACCAAGTGGATGTGTACTTTTCACACACACACACCTATCCAAGCAGCTGATCCAAGCAAGGAAGAACGTGCCACTCGAGAGCTCGTGAAGTTCGATCGTCGTTCACGGCTAATAGAAAAAAATGCAATCCTTTTTTTTTTTTTCTGTTGTTTTGTTTGTAAAAACATCACGCGTCTCTTGACGATTCGTTTTGTCACGTTTCGCAGGCAAACTGGTACAGAGCGTCGCAGTACTGTCGTTATCACGGTATGCACTTGGCTAGCATAGCATCGCAAGAGGAAAACGATAGACTGGAAAAGCACATCAAAGATTTTGGTCTTGGGCACGAACATTTCTGGACGTCTGGTACCGATCAAGCGGAAGAGGGAACCTTCTTTTGGATGGCCAATGGTCGGCCAATCACGTTCGAGAATTGGAATGTCGGCGAACCGAACAATTTTCGGTCGGTATAACATCTCTCATTTATTTGTAATCCTTCTAATATAATAGTAATCTCATTGCAACGTTTATATTCCCTTACACTTTATACTTTCTTTTTCATTTCTCGATCGTTCTTGTTTTCTTTTGTTTTTTTTTCCTTTACAGATACGAGAACGGCGAGGAGGAACACTGTTTGGAATTGTGGAATAGGGACGGTAAAGGGTTGAAATGGAACGACAGTCCTTGCAGCTTCGAAACTTTCTTCGTCTGTGAAGTGCAGTGAGAGAGAGAGAGAGAGAAAGAGAGAGAGAGAGAGAGAGAGGAGATGAGCTCGTCGTAATATGAGCGATAACAACCCACACACGCTCGTTCCCTGTATACAAATATTACACGCTCACCACGTACACACATAGACGACACATGTTAAACGGGTAAGAAGGACGAATAGGATAGACGTCGAGGAGACGTCGAAAATGGAAGTAGGAAGGATGGAAAGAACGAGAAGTCTGTCAGGCAATTTTCAAACCCTCCTCCGAGCTAACCCGGTGCCAAAGGTTTTTCCACGAATGTGTGTAGTCGGTCCTTCATCGATCACTTTGGTTTCGTTTACGCGAGACGCGAGGCTTGGGCTTCTCCAAGGGAAGGAGAACGAGTGGAACGGGCTTTTCCAACGAAATCTATGGAGAAGAAAAGAGTTTCCGAATTGACCGAAAAACAAATACAAAAAACACGCAGGATGGAGTATTTTATTGTCAACGTCGTGCCAGGGAAGTTCTTATCGTGTATTTTTGTGTTTTCACGTGTTCAACGATCCATGTGTGTGTGTGTGTATGTATATGTAAAAAAAAGTACGTGCATGTCTCGTTGGTTTTATTTTATTCTTTTTTTTTTCTTTTTTTTTTCCTTTTAATTATTATTGTCACAAGGTTATTCCATTGACTCCACTTTTTATACGAAGGACCTTCGAAGAAGAACGTTAAAGTTAGACGAACGATGAGAAAGAAGAAGAAAAAGGAAGAAACTGATCGGGCGATAGCGCCCACTCATCGTTCGACGTTTCGAGTTATCGAGTTATAATTGAAAAACAAAAAAGTTTATTTCAACTGGAAGCAAAGTTTCCTGCTGGACGCGAAGCGAGACGCGTCGGCGGTCACGGTTACATTATTTTACACGTTTTTTTTTTTTTTTTTTTTAGTTATCCTACATACCGCTTTTTTTGTTTTCCTATTGTCTTTAATTAAGGTGAAATCGTCGAAAGAATAAATGACAATGACGATGATTATTGTTCTTTCAGGAAGAGAACATGCTGGGAAGCGTTTTATGTACATACGAAATAGAAACATGCGAATGGATAGATACTTGGTTTAAAAAGCATTGCTTTTGCCTTTCACCTTACCCAACCTATGTATATGTGTATACCTATATATGTGTATGCATGTATGGTGTATAGACATAGGATACATATGTATATGAATATAGTATATGGACGAGTTCGTTCGATGTAGCAAATAAAATCCAGACGTAATGACAAAACAATAATGGTCGCTTTGAAAGCCCGAATTTTAGCCATCTCTCGTGGTTCGCGGACGAGTTGAAAAAAATATTACGCGAGTAACGTTATTCTATTTTATTTTTCTTTTTTTGTTTTTTTTTTTTTTTTTTTATCAGCGAAAGCGTACTAACGAACGAACGAGACGGAGGTAGAGAGAGGAAAAGTGCGAAAACGAGAGAGAGAGAGAGAGAGAGAGAGAGATGGATGGATGATGGGTAGAGCGTGGGAAGCTGAACGAGTTGGCGAATAAAATACAAGGTGACCTCCTGTAAATGCAACCTCGTTGTATTTTCATAGGAACGCGAGTTGTAATTTAAAGCATTGCTCTATGAAACTCCGGTGAAAGAGTAACGATCCTTTTTGAACTTGAATTTGCACATTCCCGTGCCTCTCTCTCTTTCTCTTTCGCCTATTTTTTAATCATTCGGGATGCAGCTCGTATCCATCGATGGTCAAAAAAGGAAAGAAAGATGAAAAAAAGTGGACGGGACAGGACGCGACGCGACGGTCGTATCTAATTGGAGAAGTTACGGTGGTTGTTTGTTTTTTGCTCGTCTCGTCCGAGTTCTTGACGAGCAAAAGGGGGTAAAAAGAGCCGAAGGAAGAAAGAAACCTAACGAAATTTGGACTCCGACGCGCTTGGTAAAAATGGAAACACGAGGAGGACGAGTTTAGGGTGTTACGTCGACGCTAGGAAAGGTTTAGGTCCCTCTTCCTCGCGTTTGTTACTTCCTCTCTCTCTCCCAACTACCGGATTGACAGAACCAATTAGTGGTTCTGTCGATTTTTCGCTCTTCCACGAGACAATGCACTAGGGAGAGGCACTGAACCGAACAGAGAGAGAAAGAGAGAGAAAAAACAGCTACGATATTAACGAGAGTAACGTCCTCAATCTACCGTGTTTCTGTATCTCGCACCGAAATGTTTCTATCAAAATTTCTTAATCCTTTATCCAACTGGCTTTGAAAATATTGTATTATTTTTTGGTTTGTTACTTTGGTCATTTTTCCCCAAACGGGGAGTAACCTCCGGCGCGTGATGACGGTCCAGCTGAAAACGCGTAATAATAATCGTCGGGGAGAAAAAAATCTCATTGGCGTAGGTAGGTAGAGAAGCGACGATTCGGTTGATTTTATTTAGTAGGCAATAAACGTGAGTTTAGGAGAGATACAGGTGCACTTTCATACAAGTCGTAAAGTATATAAATAACATAGTGAAACTAAAATACATACGCGCTCCACCTCCTCCTCCTCCTCGTCCCCCTCATCTTCCTCTTTCTCTCTCCCTCTTCTTCTTCTTCTTCTTTATATTCGCTCGACTCGAATTGCAATTCGGAAGGCAGGAAATCTTTCCCATGTGTCGCCTACCAACCCTTTCTCTCTCTCTTTCATTGGATTACTGCAAGGTGTTCCGTACGTTGAATACCGCTCGCGAGATGGTACCGAGGAGAAAGAAAATTCAACTCGGATTTCCCCGGACGTTTTCCCCTGACGCGCACTTAAAAAGATTTAACTCGAGCGTCCGTTTAACCCAACTCTTAATTTAATCCTTTCGTTCCGCTTGAAATCTTCGGCGAACAAACGACCCGTCGATCACTCTTCTTCTCGCTTAGATTATACGACATTTATACCTAACGTTTCCGTCACGATAAAGACGAACCCGAAACTTTCCTCTCTGTCTATTTTCTTCAATCCTTTATCTCCCGCACACACCGAAAATCCTAACTTTTTATCTCGTTAGAAGAATAATCGAGAGAGAAAACACGAGGTAGGAGCTTTTTATCGTTCGATCGTTCGATCGTTAGAAAAGATTTCTTAATAGCAAGTAAGATAGATGAGATATAGAAAGAGATGTGGTTGGGGAAGGGGAACCAATTGATAGACAATATGTCGAAGATAATAACCCGATACGATCGAAACGTCTTCCATTATTAGCCACCTCATCGAAATTGCTATTGCAATTGGAAGTTTGAATTAGGGTCGGTACGATATATAGGTGTATACTACTTAGGTTGATATTAGTCCGATATTAAACACGTTAGAGACATCTGGGATATTGCGTCGATACGTTAACGTTAAGCGACTATCCTCGCCGATAAAGGAAACTGCGTATTCGTTTTCCTAACGAAAATCAATAAATTCGAGCGACCGTTGATAACGTCATCGAGCATAATCGACAAATTCGACGATTAGCGTCGAATGAATCAGAAGTGAATTAGGAATTGTAAGATTAATCGGATAATAAAATAAGACTTCGCTGTAGGTATACAAAACAACAATGTTTTATTTGAAACAACATATAATTACGTGCCCATGTAGTTTCCTTATTAAGCCTTTACCATTCGTACATTTCGCAAAAGTGCATCGATCAACGGAGTACGCGTGTAGAAATAAGTTTTTATTTTACTTTTTTTAAACGCTATCTTATTCATCGTCCAATTTCCATCGACTCTTCTTTTTTTTTTTTTTGTTTCCTTTCCCTCTCCGTTTTCATCATCTTCTTCTTCCGAACCAAAGCTTCCACAATCCGACGAACGCCACCTGATATTATAAACGATTCATTGTGTATCTCAACAAATGACGTATTTGACAATCCATTCTTTTTCTTCCGATTATTATTCCTCTTTATTCTCTTCGAGACGGGAGGAAACGGGGGAAAATATTGGGAAGGAACATCCAACTGGGGTTGATAGTCGACAAAGTTTCCCGACTTACAATTAGTTTTTCTTCCTCTTGTTCTTTTCAGAATCGTACTATTCTAATATTTTCCTACGGTTTCTCTCATTCTTCTCGAGTCTTCCTGTATCATCGGCTCGGGATGACGATGATGATGATGATGATGATGATGATGATGAAGAAGAAGATGAAGAAGAAGATGAAGAAGAAGAAGAAACAGACGACGAGAACGAAAAGTTCGAATCGCTCGGAAGATAGTTCCCGTATTTTAGATTTTATTTTATGTACACGTTAAACACCCACACATACCCACACCCACGCACACACACACGCGTCGTACACACGCACGCTCGCGCACACATACAAGAGATATTATAGATTTGCCGTTAGAGACATAATTCGTACGACGATTCTTTTTCTTTATATTTTTTTTTTCTTTTTTTTTTTACTTGGCACAAAATTTCTTCACCTTAGTTTTATAATTTCTGACTACACCAACGAGAGGATTACGTACTCTCTCTTTCCATTTCTTTATACTTTTTTCTTCCTAATCCATTCGTAAAATGTATATGTCGTGTATATATGTATTTATAATAATCACACATATGGATTAACATTAATAATAACATATAAGAAATGTCGAATAGATTTAATTGTAAGATAAAACAAGAGACAGAAAAACAGAGACAGTGAGACACACTCGAGTTCGATTGAGAGGAAAGATGAATAGAAAGTCGCGTCTGTTTTATTGGAAAAAATGATATATCTTTGTATTCTCGAAAAGGGAAAATGAGAAAACAGACAGACGAGAGAGCTAGAGAGAGCTAGAGAGAGCTAGAGAGAGAGAGAGAGAGAGAGATAGAGCAACGCGTGTTCCGGTTTTCTTCGTTGTATCGTATCGATCCTCGTGCACGCGATTTGTATTTTTTACGCGTAAATAACAAAAGACAAAAGGGGTGGGGGGGGAATGTCGCGAGCTATAATAAATCAATCGGAGAACAATTTCCCTGGACGAATAAATGAATTGATCGCGTTGATGTGACTCCTTTCTTTTACTACTACTTTGATTTCATCGAAATAATCAAATTTCCATCAATCGCATTGTAATTTTTCATGCAACGTTAAGAAGTAGATGTCACCGTTCCAACGAAAGAATCGTTTTTGACGTAGATGGAATAAGAAGAAGAGGATCGAAGAAAATTCTGTTTCTTCGGATATAGAAAGAAAATGATTGACAATTCGTTCGCTGATTTATCTTTTTTTTTTTACGACGTAGTTGCGATTGCGTACGCGAAGCGAGGTATGATCATCGTTAAAATATAATTCACGCACAAGTTTCGAACGATTATTGTTGTTGTTGTTTCATTTATGCGCTCACGTATCTCATATTTTGTTAAATGTTATTTCACTTATCAGGTACTTGCGTACGTGCTACGATTGAATGAAAAGAATAAAAAGGATAAACGTAGAAGCGTGATAGAAAGAATTCTTCTTAACAAGGTAAGCGGAACAAAGAATTAGACCGGTATGTTGTATACAAAGATAATAGATAGATAGTAGATAGATTGATTAATAAATAAATAGATCGATCGGTCGGATAGAACGTAAGTTCCGTTGTGGTTGTTGCACGATATGCGCGGATATGAGTCCTGCGCGTGTGCGTGCGCTAATTTTGCGCTGCGTTTGCGCTACGTTTGTGTCCTGCGTGTCGTTGCGTGCTTGATACGTGTGGGGTGTCATTGTCTCTTGGCGGAACAAATTAGGCAGTTCTCTTCGAGAACTCCTACGTCGACCACGTCTCATACGATCGATCTATTATCGCAAGCGAGAAGAGGAAGAGGGATTGGATAAATAAATGTTACAAGAAAAAGAAAGAAAAAGAAGAAAGTAAGAAGAAAAGGTAGTAATAAACGGTATTCGCGCTTTTTAATCTAAACTTATTGTATGCACGAGTGTGTCTGGTGATTTATGCGCATGGTTTGTTTTGAAGCGCGTGTTTATATATAATTATTAGCTTTCCTTCCCTTGTATTTTTCTTAAACTTAAGGAGTAATTAGCGTAGCTTTATATTTTAGACTTTTAGAAGACGGCTTATTTCGTACTCCGCGACGACGCGAGATAATTATCATCGTGCGATCAAGTTTCCTCGCTTAACAACGTAACACTTCCTTTTATCTTTAACAACAACAGTAACAACGTGTTCTAAGATTGTTATCTGGGATAGGTCTTTGGCGCTAGGACCTCCTCCCATCTGCGCGCACTTTATTTTTTTTTTTTATTTTTTTTATTTTTCTTTTTTTCACTTTACTTTAGTTTACTTGAATTTACTTTACTTTACTTTATCTTTATTTTATCTTAATTTTATCTGTTTTATTCTTTTTTCTTTTTATTTTTTCCTTTTTGTTTTCTCTCTCTTTTTCAATTATATTTATCCGTATCGTATGTATATTTATATATTTATATATATTAAATGTATTTATACACCTAATCTCTCAAAACCGACAAGTTGAACTTTCGACCGTTTTTCCTTCTATTTCTCTCTCTCTCTCTCTCTCTCCCTTCTCCTCTCTCTTCCGAGAAAGGGAAAGAAAATCGTAGAAAAATTATTGTTAACATTTTCCATTCGCCATTTCCGCTTCCGGTTTTGGATTGACGGGACGCATACGTTATATGCGCATACACTTGCCGGCAATTATGCAACGCTTGGAAAGTAGAAAAACTTAGTGAAAGCGTCTCGGAAATATTCGAGCGAAGACTCGAAAGAAGTATCGCGACGATCCCACTTTATATTTTTATTTTTTTTTTCCCCCCCCTTAACGAAACGTCCTGTCGGTTAGGATCATTTATTTATCCTCCCCCTCTTCGTGTTTCATTATCTTCTGTTTATTATATTTATTTTTCGTATTATTTTACGATGGCGCGGGACGTTTTATTTTGACAGCACGCACGTTAATCCCACCGCTTTTTTTTTATTTATTTAATTACGATTATTAATCATTTACTTATATATATATGTATATGTATATTTTTATTCGTGTGTGTATATATGTATAGTTTACCGTTTTGCAAAAAATTTGTCGGAGCGTCAGAACGTCGAAGCGAACAATGCTACCAGATGATGGACTCTTTTGATATGATCTAAAAAATATGACGATTCATTTACAAATTATATCTCGAAATTGATATTTCAGGCACAAAATTACGCGTTAGAAAATATTTATTCTCATCTCCTGAGGGGCTACGGGGTGGGGTGGGGGGGTAGGTAGGGAGGGACTGGTGGGCCGAGGATTTTTTTCTTTTATTAAATCGAACGATCGTCCTAACTTCTATCCCTCATTTTTCCTTTAACGCGTCTATACGCGTTGTAACGTCGTATTACGAAAACTTTGCCATCTTACATTAGAATATTGTTCATTTATTTGTTTCTTTCTTTATTTTACATTTTCTTTTTTCCGGAGAATTTTGTCAAAAATTCGTCGAACAAACGACGCTGACGCCTGACGCTCCACGACTCGTATTAACCCATTTTTTCTCCTTTCTCCTTTTGACTTTACATTATCGTTCATCTCGTTACATACATATATATATTTATAATTATATTTATTAAATGTATTTTATAATTTTTTTTTTTTTTTTTTCGTCGAGCGTTATTACGTCCTCAAAGTAAGGTTGTTTTTAGAATATCTCATTGTTGTCCACAATACATCGTCGTAGATCTTTAAATTAATTGTCTTTTATCTTCCTCACTTTACTTGGAAGTAACTTATGCATATAGTATGAATACGCACGTATATAATATCCCTATATGTATAATTATTAAATATATCGATGCATGTACAATATAACGTTAACCGACATACATGGTATTTTTTATTTATTTTTTTGTTTTATTTTATATGAATTTTTTTTCTTTTTATTTTATTTTATTTCACTCGCAGATATCCGATCTACAATTTCGTAGGATTACACATAGACTCGCTTCTCCTTGGGATAAATTACCCTTTCTTTTTTTCTCGTTTATCTTTTTCCTTAATTCGCGTCGCGTTCTTACAGCCTCGTCGTCTTTTTCTTTGTACGTGAATTTGGATGTACATATATATGCGTATGACTTTTTTTTTTTTCTCTTACGTATTAACCTTACGTGTCGCGTGTGTGTATGCGTGTATGTATGTGTGTTGCAGTGGTCGGTAGTGAGTTTATACAAAGTTTAAAATAGCCCTTCTTAAAAATGAGAAGAACTCGGTAACTATCTATTGCATTGTTGGTGCCCGATTGTGTATTTTTTTTCTTTGCCCTAATATAATAATAATAATAATATTAATTCATTTCAGTTTCCCTCGCGCAACGATTATTTTAAATAGCATCCCCCCCTTACGCGGTGTAATGCCATCACTCAAATACATTTGCCCGTTATAACACGAAAGGACAATGAAAATCGAAGAATAATTTCGTTGCGTTTTTCCTTGTATCTTTGTTTTCTTTCGTGTTCTTTTTTCTCATTTATATAATGTTGTTGTTGTTTTTGTTTTCGGGAAGGGATTATTAATTAGTTCCTTCTCCTTGTAATCACTCGTTACACCAAAACCCGTGTTTCAATGGGGCCTCTTTCCTTTATCCTTCCTTAGTATCGTACTGATATTTGTAGGCACAAATTGAATTTAGAAAGGACCGAGAAAAAAGTCGCGCGTACGTTTCACGGTACGTGTTAGAATATATTTCATATTAATAATAATAATAATAATAATCACCTTTTTTTTTTTTTTCTATTCATTATTTTCATTTTCGTCAAATGTTTTTTTTTCCCTTTTTTTTTTTTTTCTTTTTCTTTTTATTGCAAGGATCTCGCAATTTATTCTCGCAGCAGATTTCATCTCTTTCCAACCTCTCTGTATTTGATTTCGTGAAAATTTCCTATCTCCGGATGGAAGAGAGAGAAAGAAGGATAGAAAATGATAAACAAAGAGAAAGAGAGAGACAGAGAGAGAGAGAGAGAGAATGAATGAGAAAGAGGATAAGAGATATAGAAGGATACTTAATCGTAAAGAAAAATATTATATAGTATATATCTGTGTGTATCTGTATCTGTGTCTGTGTGTGTGTGCGTGTGTGTGTGTGATATATATATAATGCATAATAATAGAGAAAGAGAATATAAGAGAGTGATAAAGAATGAAAGGTTTCAAATGGACCTTCATTATTTATCTTTATCGGCGAACTAATACGACGAGCTAATTAGGCACTGAACCTTGCCCGAACATCATCCTCATCGTGTTTTCTCTCTTTTTTTTTTTCATTTTATTTCATTTTGTTTTACCATATATACGTTTTGTTCTCCCTAAGAGTAAGCAGAAAACGTTGTAAAATTGAAGGTCCTCCTCCTCCTGTTGTTTGCGAAGGAGCTTCGAGATTTAACAAAATCTTTTTGTTAACCTTCGCAGGAGAGACGAAAGAACTGGTCGTCCGTGATTCCGCGATGGCAGAAGGTAAGGAAGCAATTCGATGCTCGTGGTGGATTCGACGGAATTTCTTTCTTCTTATTTTTATCGAGAAAGAGAGAAAACGTCTCTCTCTCTCTCTCTCTCTCTTTTTCTCTTTCTCTTTCTCTTTCTCTCTCTCTCTTTCTTTCTCTTTCCTTCTGAATTCCTCGCTTGCTTGCTTGCTTGCTTCCTTGAATTGATTTTTAACGTCTGGGCGATCTAGGCCGATCCTCTTACGATCACAGAACTGTTTCCATCTCTGCAATTTCCGTTCTTACCCCTTCCGCGCCCGGAATTCTAAAATAAAAAAAATGAAAGAGGAATGAAATGAAAGTCCGGCAAAAAAAATATATATATATATATCGTAGAAAAATGATGTATCATAATAATATTATATAATATTTAATACTTTATAGCGTGTGACATAAGAGTTGAAAAGATTAATAGAGAAAATATGAGAATAGAAAGGAATAGGAAAGATAGGACGAATGACCAACCTGTAAATCTCCGTGGGTAAAAAGGTTTCCGCGTACTCGGTGCTTACAACATGGTTGGTGCTCATATCTCTCGGCCTGGCAACCTCGACCGCGTCGATGAATCTGGGTAAAAAATGATGACAAAAGTGAGAGGAGAAACGTTGCGTCCCGAGTTGAATTCTTCGATGCGTATAAATGTTCTTCTTTTTTTTTCTTTTTCTTACTTTTTTAACAACCCCCAAGGTACACCCACGCGTTTGCGGACGCATACTCGCATACAGATACCAATTACACGGTCCAACGAATAAGACGATACATCTTTGTTCCGTTCGATGAATGGACCGACATAAAATGAACCCATCTCGTTATGGGCCAATTCTTTATTATCTAATCTATCCTCCGATTTCTCGAATTTGTCATTTTTTTAACTGGCATGCTTCATGCTTTACGAGCACATCGAAGTGTAAAAGTATAGTTTCGTGATAAAGTACAAATATATATGAGAAAGTGTGAATATATTTATATGTGTGTGTATATATATATATATGAGATAAAAATTCGAATGCATATACGCACAAGATCTAACAATCTCTACAAGCGAAGCAGCTAATCTACGATCGGGCTTTCTTTTCTTTTTTTTTCTTTTTTTTTTACATTTTTCGCTGTGCGCGCGTCCTCTCCGAGTCTCGGAGAACGCCTTGAAATCGTCTCTTGTAAATCCTCGTTTAAAAAAAAACGTACAACAAAGTCTTTTTTCATTTGACTGTCCATATTTCTTATAAAATTAAAAAAAAAAGAAAAAGAAGTTTGCGGAGGGTTCCTACGTCACTTCTTTACGTGACCTTAGTTTCGTTACTTTTTTTTCGATTTCTTTTTAATTATCTTTTTTTTATTTAAGGTTCTTATCATTTTTCTTTTTTACTTTTTTTGTTGTTGTATTATTGTTGTTGTTGTTGTTGTTGTTGTTGTTTTCGTAGAGCGGACTTACGAATCGATGTATGGGGGTAACGGATGCGGCGGTTCGACCGTCAATGGTTCCGGGTGTCGCTGCCGCTCCGAACTTTGAAAGCATCCTCGCCACCAGGCCAGACTTCCGGTTTTCCTCCTTTAAAAAAGCCGACGTGCCAGGATATGTGCCAGGATATTGCGCCAGGTCTCTTTCCATCATCATCATCATCATCATCATCATCATCATCACCATCATCATCATCATCATCATCATCAGAGAAAGCAATCTTATGTCCTCGTCGATTCCTTTACAATATCTTTTGCTATCGTTTTGCGACACGCGACGTTAACTTCGACGATAAAAGTTTTTTTAGTTCTTTGGGAAATGAAACGAAACGAAACGAAACGAAACGATCCGCGCAACTGACTCGTACTTACTTTCTTACTTTCTTACTTTTGTTCCGTACGCGTTCTCAATCTCGATCTCTCCGGTCTTATCATTTTTCTTGACTTTATCAAAACTTCTTCCTTTTATATATTTTCTTTCGATCTTTATAGACCGTACGAAAGATATTTCATTTCCGCGAAATTTCCCATTTAGATTTTAACATACGAAAAGTATGGACACGATAACAGAGACACCCCCCACCCTCTCCTCTTACCGGATCCGATGGACTAACACGGATAAACCTACTCCCCCCCCCTTTATTCTTTTCAAACTATCCGCGTAAGAGAAGTTTTCGGATCGCGGGTAGACAAGAATTTATTCTTTTTTATTCCGCATTATCATTTACCTCCAACCCCTGCCCCTCCCCCTACTATTTTCTCTCGATATACTTCACCGAATTCTTTTCCTTTTTCAAGCTATTTCTTTCCTCGTTCTCATAAAATCTTCGTTGTTTCATCGATAACATCCCGAGCTCCGGACTTCGATTTTATTAATTTTCCGATAAATAAAAGAGAAATTGAGTACCGACTAGTTCGCAATGAAATTTTGAAAGAAAGTTAACTTAGAAAACTTAACGAAGTAATATTCTCTCGTTATCATTTATATCCCTTGATAATTGTTCTTTTTCTTTTCTCTCTTTTCGACCCTTTCTCATTTATAATTAAGACAACAGAAAACTTAGGGCAATCGTCGTGTTCAAAGGAAATCGTTAAAAGTCACGCGCCTGGATTTTGTTTGAAAAATTTTCTTATATATGATGCATTTCACAAACGAGATTACGCAAAAAGAGACAGGTGTATAAGTATATACATGTGTACATACTCGATTAAACAAAATTCGGTGATATTGGAAAATACGCGCGTGCATGCTGGTGCGAGCTAAGTATTCAGCAAAAGAGTGACATGAGAGTATTAAATATGTATAATACATATCGTGTTTTATATATATATTTTTTTTTTTGGTTTCTTTTTTAATTTTCAACTCTCGGTCTAGAAAGAAGATAGAATCAATTCGACTATATGAGCTTTACATGCGTAGATGATAATAATAATAATACGGGAATCAAGTTTGGCTTTACAATCAAGTATATATATAGATATATGTGTAATGATAAAAATTAACCCTTTCGTTAGAGCATGCATTGGGACGAGTATCGTTCCATAGAAAATTCTTCGACCCCTGTATATATGGGGAGAATCGGTTGATATAATTAATACGGGACCTTTGCATGAACGACTAATATATGAGTCATTAGTAACGAAAGAATTAATTCGAGTAGAATAATTGAAAATATATGTATAAAAAGCACTTGGAGCAAAGATTCGATGTATATATTATCGATAGATTGATAGATAGATAGATAAATAGATAGATAGATAAAAAGCTTGTGAGTATCGTTCTGCAAAAATAAACAAGAAAAATAATGGAGAGTAAACTAGAAAGCAAAAGAAAAGAAGAAAAAAAAGAAAAAGAAAATGACAGGAAATAAGAGAGAAAAGTAAAAAGGGAATAAAATAGACGTCGATCGACCTTTTCCGTGTAATATATGAGTATAATAGAAAGAGTACGTATGTAAGTAGAGCATATTCGAAAAACGTAGAAACCATTAGAATCGGAAAAGGGAAAAGGGGTAGGAATTGAAGGAAGATAAAAGGAAAGGTCAACCGATCGTCGAGTGCGAATGAAAGAAGGAATTTTGCGGGATTCGACAACGAAAGCTTTTGTCCGGAATGCGATCGGAAGCGAAGAACTTCCTGGACCAAAACCAAGCAAGGCAGGAGGAGAGGATTGGATCGAGAGAGAGAGAGAGAAAGAGAGAGAAAGAGATAGATCTAAACGGAACGAAGCGTAGGAAGGATCTACTCGACTCGTTCGTTGGAAGAGTCCTTGCTCGATCGCAATGCAAATACTCGATGCGGGTAACTGCCGAGTGGATTTTCCTTCTTAGGGTAAACGGAGTAAGACAGAGATAGAAATAGATAGATAGATAGAAAGATAGATAGAGAATCGAGTTAGGTAAAACTAGATGGTAGCAACATAAGACGTACTTGGTCTGACTGGGCTTTATTCCGTGCGCCTCGAGATCCTTCTCGAGCTGTCGTATTCTGATCCTGGCCATGTCCAACTCGTGCTTCACTTTCCACAAGTGAGTGTCGCAAATTGGATCTCTGCATCTGTGATGTCTGAGTATGTCCTGCGCCTCGTAAACCGCACCGCGAAAAGTCAAAGATTTGCCCATGCTCTGCGGAAGTTCAAAATGGTCTCGGTTCGTTAGTTAGCTGTAAGTTCTTAATTCGTTTATATTTTACAACGAAATAAAAGGTGAAAGAATATTTACCAAACTGAATAGAGCGCAACAACCACCGCCGTCGCTTTTAGCCAAATGCTGTCTCACGTATTTGAAATAGAGATGTTCGAGAAGAAGGAAAACAGCTGCCAAGAGGATTCCCATCATCAACAATAGGAAAGCGCTTAAAAATTGCTCGAGCGCAAGCGGGTCGCTACTTTTCTGAACTTCTTTTCCCGGCTTACAGGTGCCCGTCATCCAAAAACGTCTCAAACGTTCTAGATCACCTGTTCGTAGTCGATTACATATACATGTGTAGTCGTACCAATATTATACTTTAGATGGGTTTCTTACCGTTGTCCCGATAGTCGAGCAAGTGTTTGTTGAACATTTGCAGATACTTTGAATTTCGTGAAAATGCCAAACCGTATCCCGTCATGGCGTACCAGGATCCAACCGTGAGAAGTCTGCAATCTTCGTCTTGGGCCACTAAATAGTCGAGGACTGTTCCGTCGTATATGAACGCGTCCATTTCGCTACGCGACAGAAAAATTTTTCAAACATTTCCAAGATATTCTATAGGAGGATAACGAAGGTGGATAAAGTTTGTCTCCACGGTAAAAACTCGCGCAAGTATTTTTCCGTTGGCGAAGAAAAATTTGTAAGAAGAAGTTTCGCGATACGAGAAGGATGCTTTACTTGAACTAACCCGCTTATGACAGCTTCGATTCCCTCGGCAACGCTGCTCTTGTTAAAGGCCTTCATGTAAGTGTGCATCTCCTTAAAATATTTGGCCAAAGTACTGTCGGTGTGACTCCACGGTATGGTGCCAAATTTGAACATAGGCTTATGCGACCACGGCCTGGCCAATCGGTGATCGTCCACACCGGTGAACTCGTGAAACTCTTCCCTCGTTATCATAAAGGCAGCCAAGTTGGCAGTGTAAATGGCCAGGAAGACTACAGCAAATAGCGCCCAAACGTTCGTCATGAATCTGTTTAAGTAATTGGGTTCGTTTAATGTTCGTTCGATGATTCGATCGGTATATTAGATTATCCCGATTATTTGTAGGTTCACGAACCTGGCTGTAAATCCTCTGGGAGAATCGATATGGACTGCTGCTTGGAATAGTACTGCCCAGACCAGCCAGTACGTGCGACAAAACGAAAACCGATGATTCGGCGATGGATTTGTCTAAATATTTGAAATAACCAAAGGAAAATATTTTTACGTTCGTAAGAATATTTCCGCCAGGAGACTAAATAAAAGCGGCAAGCGTGCAAAATAGTCATATCTTAAGAATTATCTTTTTCTTTTTATTTTTTACGATAACAATAATACTAAATAATAATAATAATAATTGTGATAAGAGTGTGTAATAATATATGTAGGTACATGCGAAAAGAAACAATACAGCCATACACACTAATCAATCGTAGGTGTGCACGAATTATTCCAGAACGTTGACGATGAGAGTCACATCGATGTGCGAGAGACGACTTTAAAAAGTAGACAGACAGACAGACAGAGAGAGAGATAGTTTGTGCGAAAGGATGTAAATAGAAAAAGTATATAATAATAATAATAATAATAATAATAATAAGAATAAAGTAAGAAGCAGAAATAAAAGGTACCAGTTTCCGCGCAGCGACCGAAGGTTTTACCTTCATGTTGAAACCGGACGGTGACAGCCACTCGAAAAGGAGTATCATTACCGTCGCGGTGTGGATCGCAACGATTCCCACTAACATCCAGGAAGCCGTGTCGAATGGCTCTGAAAGTATTTTTCTTTTCTTTTTTTGTCTTCTTTTTCTTTCTCGAGAAATCATCGATTACGAGGAATGAAATAAATATACTTGCTCGTTATAAAAAAAAAAGGAACCTTGGCGCGATCGCGAATGAACTCACCCAAGAAAGCAGTGGGTGATATTATCCCAGTACGTTTTGCAACGACGATGGCTATTCCAGTTTCCATGTAAGGAACGGTAAAATCCACGAAGGCCTCTCTTTCGGAATTTATCATCAAGGACGTCATTACCATGTCTGTCTTCCGGTTTACCAAATCCGCTATAAGGCCGTTCCACTTTCCGTTCTGCATGGAGAAAGAAAGTTTCTTTCAAATGAAACAATTTTGTGGAATGATTTTATCGTGCTAGTCGTTGTCGTCGTTCTCTCTTAACTGCTTTATTTTTTCAAATTTACTACCTCAAGTGTACCCCATTTGCCGTCCTCCACTCTGACCAATTCGTAGGTGAACCCTATCTCTTCGGAAAATTTTTGCAACAGATCTATGCAAAATCCGCTGCAGCATTGAAAAAAACTATCGTTTTTTTGTGCCGACTGAATGTCCACCCTGAAACGAGTCAAATTTTTATCGTCGTATCAGAGATAAAGAATATTTTATATTAGTATGTATAATATCTGTGTAATATGTGTATGCGCGTACTTTACTGAATTTAGAACGGAACGCATTATCTCTCGTTATGAAAAATTTATCGGTAACTTTGTTATTTCGATCGCTATTTCAAAAATATTACTCTTGCGAGAGATACAAAAAATACAAGAAAAATAAGAAGAAAGTTGTTCGCTAAGAAGTAATTTGTTGTATAGCGTTTAACGAATGTTGCTATATCTGCGTGCAGATACGTAAGTAGGTACTTATTTATAAGCGAAGTAGCAAAAGCCATTACTCGTAGTAAAAGGCACGATAACGCGAAAGAAAAGTGTACGGCAGTTGTACTTGAAAAGGGAATGGAGGAAAAAAAAAAGAAAAAAGGAACGGGCGGAGAGCGACGGGGAGGAGGGGGGTGATTTAAAGCTTACATTTGCATCGGGTAGTATCACTCGAATTACAGCGGACCCATTGGCGAACCAGCAACAGTACCAAAGGATAGACGCGTAAAGATCCATACGGACGTTTATTGGTGCTCGTAGGACACTCGTAAATAAAAAGAAATAGTCGAATGCGAGAAAAATATGTCGTTTCGTTAAATGCTCAAAACTTATATCGAGGAAAGCAATAAATATTTTGCGGTACGGTACCGTAGAGAAGACTCGGAGAACTCTAAGATAGGAAAAAGTACAAATAATTCATTATTAATCGAGTATGATGATAATATCTGCATCCGTTAATAGATTCTTCGAGATTTATTACAATTATAGATAATAATCCCAGTATGTATATGTGTGCGTGCTCCGTTTCTAATATTTACAAGGATCCTTTAAATAGAAGGATTCGCTAAGGAAATGGATGAATCCGTTTGAGGATTTACCGAAAATGCATTTCATTTCTCGTAGATAAGAAAAGATTTGTCTTTGCTATTAGATCGTTAAATTGCATAAACGAAAAGGAAAGAGAAATGGAAGCCGAAAGGATAAAGAATAAAGCTTCTGGTTAGCAGGTTAATGTACGGGGACGATACTGGCAAATGTACAGCCCTTAAACGCGTTTAGGAAACTTTCTCTGCCATGTGGATTACTCGCTTGGGGTTGATTCCCCTAACTTACGGGGCAACCGTTGTCGACTCCCGTGGGATACCGTTTATTTTGGAAAGCCAAGGAAGAAAATAAAACCGTTCGTTTGCCTTTCTTTCTTTCCTTGCGTTTTTCAGGACGAGAAAAAGTAAAAGAAGAAAAATCATCTGCGTTCGATTTTCTTCGAACGAAGTTTTTCCCTTGTTTTTTTTTTCCTTTGCATAGAATATAGCGTGCATGTAATATATATATTAACGTACGTTATAAATTCTGTCTCTCAAGGGAAAAACATACATATATATAAACGTACATATAGTGCAGGTTACAACACCGTTTCGATGAAAATATTTGTACACGGTTAGCTAACGAAAGGCCGTGCGTCAAAATTGTTTCCAACCGAGGAAAATGAAGTAACGTCAATTCGATGTATGGCGTCTATGTAGAGTATGCTTTCGTTCGTATAACAAACGGAAAAATAACAAACTGACCGTGAGAGAGGAGAGAGCTCGAATTCCCGTTAGGTCGAATTTAAATTGTATCGATGTTTCACGAGCGTTAGTCGGCTTTGCTTGTCTTTTTCCAATCATCATCAATTTCCCTTGGATATTTGTCTTCTAATCGAGGAAACGTTCCAATTTTCAACAAATTCTTCCCGATGGACGCGTTAGTCGGTTACCTCGATCTTCTTTCGCTATTATTACGTTCAAACCCCCCCCCCCTAAACCTCTCCTTCATTTTCCCGCGCTCGAATCGTTCTCAAAGGCCTTCTCCGCTTTACCTTAATTTTCCATAAACCGCTACAAGCCCTGACTCTATTTAGTTATGTTCCAAGTTGCCAGAGTTAAGAGAAACAACTAGCCTCTTGAAATATTTAAAAAAATGCCCTTGTTGCACATTAAACCCTATGTGCATCGAACAGGCTCGATTTACCCGAGGGATCCTTGGATTTCTCAAAGGAGGAATTATTCGCCTATTACATTTTCAATCGCATTTCATTTTCATTATCTTGACGAGGGAGTTTGGTAAAAGATATATAATAGATAGAAATTAAAAAAAAAAGAAAAAAAAAGAGAAAGAAGAGAAACAAGATTAGAACTTGGATAAGATTGTTTTCACTTACTCGGTAAACTCTGATTCCTTGGCTACTCGACAGTGAACACCACGATCCATTAAGCATTTTCCGCTGACGGGATCGGGTGGGGCGAGATTGATGTACGGTGGTTCCTCGAGAAACGTTATCTTCAGATTAAACTTTTCCGGTACTCCTTGAGGTGGCGTGTGCGTGTTACCCGGCCAGACGATGTCCTTTATATCTAATCCTTCTTTTTTCCAAGACTTCCACACACCGATCTGTCGAGAGAGAAAGAAAGAAAGAAAAGAAAAGAAGATTAAAAGGTTAAACGAAGCTCTTCTCCTCATCCTCCTCCTCCCCCTGTCGAGGTAGTTAATGAAATACGAGATATGTTTCATGAAACGTTTGGAATGTGTGTAATTTATGCTAGCAGCCAAAATGGCTCCGTACACGTACACGTACACGTAATTAAGCGTGTATGTAGGACCGTCGGATTTCAATATCGTACCTAAGCACGATAGTAGATTCTACTATAGGAAGGTTAAACGGCTGTCACTTGAGGAACCGTTGTTCCCAAATCAAAGGAAGTCTCCTCTTGTAAGAGGATTGCGCGTGTGAACCTCGGATTAATCGTCCGACAGTTTGAAATTTGACGTTTGACGAAGCTTACGCTAACCGATATTATCATCGCCGGCTCATAGCTCAAACGTATGCAATTCGATCACTGTTGCGATGAAAACAGAGTTAAGCCTTGAATATGCGAAATTGAGTGGATCTCGCGTTGTCCTCTTATTCCTTCGGCGGACGCAACGCGATCGTTGCGGGACGATCGTTCGACACACGCTTATTGGAAGTCGATATTCCTTGAAATTCGACGAGCTAGAATGTTTCAGTCATGAAAATTCATGAACACGCATGTTGCCACCCTCGCGAGACTTTTTTCCCTACCCTCTGTACGCGATTATATACGCTAGGTACGAACATACACACACACACACACACACACCTATCCACGTTCACACAAATACATCTCATGGACCATGAATTTTTTCATTTAGGCACTGACACCAAGTTGACGGACGTTCGCTAAAAGAGATTTTACTAGCGCACAACCAACGCCTCCGTCGGTTTAGTTTTTTTTTTTATCTCCTATATGAGAGAAAAAGAAAAAAAAAAAGCTGCACGATAATAGCGATAATATGGAAAGTAGAAAGGAGGATTCTCCTTTCGTTTACACGCGAAAATGAAAGCTCGTATAAGTTTTTTCGTATTTCATTTTTTTTCCATAGCATAGCGATGAGAACGAGACGAAGAGAGAGAGAGAGAGAGAGAGTGTCAGGCTTTTTTAAATGCGAACGGAAACGTCAAGGATGGTGGACACGCGAGTACGAAGAATTAATCGAAATAACGTCGAACATGACGAGAACGTAATTAAGAGCGTCGACGTCCTATCTGCCGAAGGAAGAGAAAGAGGAGGAAAACTGACTATGTATTTTACGAAGGTTACCGCGACGAAACATTGAATTTTCCTATTTACCAGGGCTTCACTGCGACGTTTTAATTACATCTTCAATGAGATTAGAACACCGTCATCGTCTAACTACTCTTCCTTCACTTTGCTTCGATCCATCAAAGTCTGCCGATTTTCATCTAAAGTTCGTTTATCGAAAAGGGAACTGCTCAAACTTTTCGTTACTCTCTTTTGCTCGATGACAGTTCGTCGCGGCGACACGAACTAAACTTTCGGAAATTAATGGCCCTCTGTTATTCATATTATAGCCTGTGTCCTTTAATGAACATCTGTATGGACGACGTCTAATCTCTCTCTCTCTCTTTCTCTCTCTCTCTGGGTTTTTCTTCGATGACTGCAACGATCTTTTAAAATCATCGTAAAAGCTTTACCTACCATTTTGAAGATAAACGAACGATATTCGTGCATTTATTCCACACAACGTTAACATTAACTCACCAAGGTGTGGAATTCGTGATTTTTCGGAAATGCGAGCGAGACCCATAGGAGCAAACCGAGTCTTAATAATCTCGTAAATATTCATTCTCACGCGATGGAAAGGACCCCCCAACGATTTAGTTCTACAAGTTCTACAATTCGTTTCACCTATTTTTCGATAGGAAAAGTAAAAATCTACTACGACGACGACGACGATGACGAAGACGAAGACGATGAAGTTCGACGAAACGCTTTCGTAATTAGCGAATAATATTCTGTAGAACAAGAGATATTCTCTCTTGTTCGCAATTCGAACAATTCTGCTAATTAGACGTCCATACTAGGCAACGTTCGACGTGCAAACGCGTACTAACTCTCTCGCCCTCGGTGTATTGAACAAGAGAGAGAGAGAGATAGAGGGAGAGAGAGATAGAGAGAGTGAGTGTGAGAGAGAGAGAATATCGAAGCGTCCGCTATTTCCGATAACCGATTAATTACTAGCCTCGACCTTGCACGATTAGCGCATGTTTCATGCTTGACACACAAAACTCGCAAAGTTCCACCGGTTTCTATCCCATCATTCGAATTTTAAGTATAATTTTATCGACATCGAATTGACCGCATCAAAGTAAAAATTTATTAGTTTCAGAAATAACCGAACGATAACAAATGAGTTATTTCTAATTAAAGAATGGTCAGAAAATTATGAAATATACTACTCGTGAAAAATTAAATAATCGAACGTGTGTGTTATAAAGTCTGAAAAATGCATCGAAAGACTTTTTTCCTTCGTAGAAAATAAATGAGCGAATGGAAAGATAAAGTGTTAATAATGATTCCCTAATTTCATCGACGCGCAAAGAGCAGCAGCAGTAGTAAAATTCTCTCGACGTAGGATCGATAGGAACGCGTTTAGTGGCCATCAAACGAGAGAGTAGAACGTTGATATAATTCGCATTGATGTCAACCCTGCACGAGGATCTAATTAGAAACGAAACGAAGGGTGCTTGCGGCTTTCCATTCGGAGATTGATATCCGCACCTGAATACTATTCGTGTTTTTCGTGGAGAACCCGATAACGCTCATTGGATCAAATCGATAAGATATTCCAAGTACGTAGGTGGAAAGGAAAGGCCCTTTTTTTCCTTTTCTTCTTCCTTTTCTTCTATTCTCCTTTCAATATTTTTTACAACGCAATACAATTGTGGGTCATTTTTCTGTCAACCGATCTAATGTATCCATAAAGAGGAATCCAGTGTAAAGGTAAAGATTCCAAGGGGAAAATTTCTCACCCCTTTTTGTCCACGACGGAACAAAACGATCCAAACCATTGTTCCTTTATGTCGTTGCAAAGCTGCGGCATTCGCATTGCTTTTTCACTTTAGGAACATATCCCTTTGTTTCAAGATATCTCTCTCGCCCTTTTATCCCGATCTCCATTTCTCTTTCATTCGCGCTATCAATATGCGAAAAATCGCGTTCAATCAATGTTCGAGTATAAATATAATACCTACCTTAGCTCTTCTTGCCCTCGTGCTTTTCTTTTTCCAATAGATTTTTTCCTACGATTAGAACAATGAGAATCCTTCCTATGTTTTTTCCCTTTTCTCTCTCTCTCTCTCTCTCTCTCTTTTTCCCTCATACCCACGCACACGCAAACAGATGAATTTATCGCCAGGATTTCCGGAGCACTCGGAGTAATGTGTTTAAGCGAACGAAAAGGTCGAATTAACGGTGCTGAGAATTCATGTAAATAGAAAGCTGCTAGCACCTGCGCACATGCACTTACCTATTTTTGCATTCTCTCTCTCTCTCTCTCGTAAAATCCCTTTTTTATTTCCACCCTTTCGAGCTAAATTGTATTACAACTTAATTTCGTAGCGAATGCATAAAAATCCTTGATTCCTAGAATTATTCGTTTTCGCATTGATCGTTAGAAACGAGAGTTCTCGTAGATGGTTAACGCGGTTAAATTACTATCAAAAATATTCAACGATATTTATTCGACTCTATTAAAACGATAGTTTTAATAGAAAAATCTTGCGCTCAATCATTTAACGTACGTACCTCTTCCCAAACGAGTTGCCGACTAAGTCCAGGACGAAGATTCATAATCTTCAATTCCGCAGCCTTGAGAACACCGTCTTGAGTGAACTGAATGTTTGGCTTTCCTTGATCACCCTCCACCGACACGTTCTTCAAATATCTGCATTAGAAAAGTTTGGTATAAGCCACCCCATCCTCTTCTTTCTAAGTAAACATAGCGTAATACATGCGTAACAAATATCGAAGGATTACTTAAAAAATAAGTCGCCTGTTTTCCACCGAGCTTCCCCGGCACCCTCGCAACTTAGTTGAGTATCCAAACTGCGGTTAGCGTTCTCGGGATCGTTCACAAAGTCTTCGACAGCGTTGGCGTAAACTTTGACGGCCGTATTGATCTCGTTGATGAGGCTCTCGCTGCTGGTGTCGAAATGCACGCCTTCGCGTACGAATGCAGACGAGAATGAGGAAAAAGAAAACGAGATGAAAAGATTACATAGGATGTACCAACACTGATCGTTATACCGTGCACGCGCGGCAAGATCCCAATACTTAACCGTTTCCAAAAAAAAAAAAATACGTAGGGAGAAGTTTCGCATGCATTCGTTTTTAGGATGGAAAGAGAAATGTTAGAAAATGAAAAGAAATCTGGCGTGGACTGAAAATATTTGTGAACGAGAATAAACGACGACGACGACGACGACGACGACCACGACGACGACGAGTGAGTCGAGGAAAAAGATATTCTTATTTACCGAGCATTCCAACCGGAAATTGACTGGCAAATTGAAGATTTTCGATGACGCTTTGGGTGACGATCCAAACGTAATTCTCCCCTGTGATTTTGTAATCTTGCGCCGCCTTGAGTATTCGCGTTGCCTCTTCTCTAGTCGAGTAGAGAAGCATCACTCTCGACTCGCTGTTTACCAACTCTATGATATCGCTCGAATCCGTAAACTGTATCGTGGTCAATATGTTAAACTTGAATCTATCTTGCATCTCGGAAATTCGTTCTCTTATCGCTTGAATAAAATCGTCGTGGCCGGCTATTTGCGATGTAACTATGCTGAACTGATGCCACTTGTATCGTTCCATGATACTCAACATAGCAGCCGTTTGATGCTCTAACGAAGGAGCCAATTGCAGTTGCAGATTACTCTGCGAGGCTCGCTGAAATAAACAGACACGGAGAGATAGTAGATGGATAGTGATGGATGGCCAGAGAGAGAGAGAGAGAGAGAGAGAGAGAGCTACTTACCCTTTCGAGTCCAGAATTATCGGCATTCCAAGCAATAACGGGAATCCCTAGATAACCGGCCAATTGAAGAAAATACTGAGCGCTGGCCGTGCTACGACCGTATTGTTCGTAATTCATCAGATATAAAATAGCCGATACGTTCAACGACAGGAAATCCTTGCAGAGGGAATTCAGTATTGCTGTAACAGAAATTTACGCTCGATTCTAGCATCCAATTGTAAAATGATTTTACGAGCTTTTTCTTACTTCCTCCGCGCTTACTATTCGGGAAAAAAAACTTTCTCTCGCGGTGGAGAGAGAGAGAGAGAGAGAGAGAGAAAGAAAAAGGAAAGAAAAATATAGGAAAGAAAATAAAAGAAAAAGAAAATAGCTAGCGCTCAGAGAGTTTCAACGAAGAAACTAGTTCGATATCCAGGGTCTCGAACGTAAGGCACGAATGCAATGACCGAGTGACCTCTTTTCCACGTTCGACTCCAACATTTTGCCAACGTTCCGCACTCGTCCGATCTCTTTTCCCTTTAGTTTCTTTCTGTAAGTACTCGCTTGCATACGTAGTACTTAAACGATTCCGTTCTATCGATAACGGATCGAAGATGATACTCGAGAGATCTTGAAAAACGAATACGCGACACCGTTGGTAGCTAGGTAGGTTGCTTCTTCCCAGTTATCTACGTTCCATCAGAGTTTACGTTATCCCGCTATACACTTTTCGATGAGCAAAAGAAACTTTATCGATCGTTACGATAAGGTATAAAGCCTGCCACGAGAGACTCGATCGTTTTCATCCCTTTACTCGAAAACTTTTTCTTCGGTCCACTTATCTATTTTCTTCTCTCTCTTGTCAAAGGTCTCTTCACCTTTTCTTTTTTCTTTACAAACGAATACTCCCGCCGTCCGCTTTCTTCTCGTCCTTCTTTCATCTTTCTTTTTTTTCCTCATTTTCCTTTCCCCCATCAAAAATGCATACCATAACGAGATTCCGTAGTTCGTTCCTCCCTTTTTTTTCTTACTCGAAAAGGTAGAGGAATACACAAGCGCCGCATCGTACGCAAGAAAGAAAATATCGATGAATGGAAAATTTCAACTTTTCGTGCTTATGATAATGCACGAATTATTTAGTCGTAGTTGTCGGGAACTAAGATCTCGTTGGTAAGAGTTCACTTTGCCGTGACAAAACCAAACACAACGAGTCCAAGAGTTTCTCCAAAGTTTTCGACTTTCGCCTCGGTACTCGAGTATTTTTTTCCATTAAATATTCACTCGTAAAACTTAATACCGTCGCTATTCTAAATCCCTGCATGCCATTGAGGGAGGGGTAAAAAGAATTTCAAAAAAAGATCAATTTCTCGAAGATACTCTTGTTGTACGCGTATTCCCTTGCTTTCTCTCTTTCGTTGGAATCGTGCAAATGTTGTTTTCAAAAAAGATTCCTTTGGCAAAAGCCTCAAAGCCTTAAACCGTGAAAGCAATTTCGACATCATAGGTTCGGCTGCCGAAGATAAAGAAGACAGGGAGAGTAGGAAAGATTATATTCGATGTAATAAAGTATCTATTTTGAACGTACTTGGAAGGGTGTATCGGTCAGATACGGTCGAACGATTTCTCGATCGTGCGTTCCTAATTTGTCGATGTAAAAGCATTGAACATACTACCCCTCCCACCCGTCATGTTCGATAAGAAAATAAAAATGGTCAAGCAAACGCGAGACATTGGGAAAGGTAAAGAGAAAGAGAAACTAGAAAAATGAAAGGAAAATAGAATGAAAATAATGCAATCTCGAGTTGGCCGTTGGCGCGCATCCATATACTCGTGCGTTAAACGCGAACCTGTATGTTGAGAGAGAGAGAGAGAGAGAGGATCTAACGAAAATAGGGGGAGGAATGGAGAAGGAAGGAGGACGGATGAAATTTACAGGGGAATTTCATTTGGCGTATATACTGGGTGAGAGTAACTCGAGCGTGTAAATAAACACAGGGACGCAAACTCGGTAACGTCGAGAACGTTTTGGTATGAGTTAAGCCTGAAATATTGGTTGGTCAGGAGATCTTTCGGATATGCCACGAGATAAAGAAAAAGAATTCGAGTTCCTCCTCCTGTTCGAACTTTCATTCTCGGTAACAACAAAGAGAGAGAGAAAGAAAAGAAAATGTAAGAAAAAAAGAACTGGTGTGTGTACTTATGTACGCACGTAAGAAGTTATACTTCTTTACCGTACCAAAACGAATATAACCTCAATAACCTCAAAAATAACTTCAAAAAAAAACTTCAAAGAAAAAAAATAACTCAAAAAAGAAAAATAATTATTATTATATATATATAAGAAAGAATAAAAAAAACTGGAGTGTGTACTTATGTACGCACGTAAGAAGTTATACTTCTTTGCCGTACCAAAACGAATATAACCTCAATAACCTCAAAAATAACTTCAAAAAAAAACTTCAAAGAAAAAAATAACTTAAAAAAAAAATAATTATTATTATATATATAAGAAAGAATAAAAAAAAGAAAAAGAAAATATCAAAATATAGATATCAGTCCACGCTAAATATAAGAGAGATATATCGAATTAATTCACGCGTCAACAGCCATGGCGCGGTTACAGCATTAGTTCTCGCTTCGATCATTTAAGTAAAGCAGCGCTGAGTACGATTAGTATTTGGATGGGTGACCCGCTTGAGAAAAAAAGGGGGGAAGAAAAGAAGACAACTTCATGCCGTATACTTGAAATCGCTTTGCCGCGCGTCGTAAATACCGACAAACTTCATGGTGTCGTTTTTCCAGACGCTCGGAACAAAATCATTCCCCAACGCGCCAAAAGAAGAAGTGTATAACTTCAAAAAAAAGAGGAATTAAAAGGAAAGGATTAAAAAGAAAATGGGAAAAGTTATTCGGGTATCTTTCTCGTTTTAGATTTCACGCGGACGATTACCTTAACGTTTGAATTTCTTTCGGCGGAAGATATCATTCGTAATTTTTACCTGTAGGACTTGGCGTGAGTCTCAGCATAGTACTCTTGACGTGGTGCTGCGTGAACGCGTACTTGTCGAAAAACGTGAATCTTCCGTGACCCTTGTTCCTTCCTGCGTGACCCTTCCGAAGATTACTGACCACTCGATTGATCGTTTTCGTATATTCGCGAGCATTGAAATTCGTGTGGGGCACCACCAAACCGATAGTCAAATTCGGCAATTGATTATTTTTCACATTTTCTTCGATCGATCGCTCGCGAATTTCATTTTGACCGATCGTCGATCCCCAAGTCTGCACTCCGGAGACGACTAGCGTCCCGAGAAGCGGAAGGATCATCATCGCCGATAAAATCTTAGCGTCTCGCATCTTCCTTCCTTCTTTCCTTCCTTCCTCTTCTTCTTATCTTCCAACACTCGTCATTTTCTCGTTCGTTTCTTTTGACTTTATTATAGATTGTCACTGTATTTAGATTATTTATCGCGTGCTTCTTCTTCTTCTTCTTTCTTCGTTCGTTTGTCAAGACGAATCCATCGATAAAATGAGTCCGCGATAATTAAAAGTTATGTTTAACTTTAGGAAGACGACGTTAAGTAATTGAACAATCGCGTAATATAAGGTTACTCTTTGTAGTATGTATCTAATGTGTTGTACGATTCGGTGATTTTTATAAAATACGATTAATCGTCACTCGTCCCTTATCGAAGGTATTGTTTTACGGAAGACACTGGAAAAATAAAAAATAAAAAGGTCGATCTTCTCTGTAAAAGCAAAGCCCGTTTGTTTTATTACGTTTTATTTTGTTCTTTTATTTTTGTTCTCGCCTTTAAATAGGAAAGAAGTTTCTCGAGCCCCGAGTAAATAATTTAAGGATGAAAAGTATCGATGCCTTGTAGACTCAAGTTAGAAACAGTCGAACAGTTCGTGCGAACCTTCGTCTAAGGGCATCGCAAAGTTTTAATAAAACAGACGAGACTAGAGTAATTACGTTGGAAAACCGATTTCGAAACCCTACGATAATTTTCTACGGGAAAGTTTAGATCGAAAGCGTTAGACCGATCGATAAAATTTTCTTTGTCTCTTCCGCTTCCTCAAACTAATCACGATTTAATGGTTAATATAATCGAACCTCGTCCGAACAACCCTGACATTCGCATTCTTCGCGAATTCCGATAGTTTTCCTTAGAAAAATGCTACAAATATTTGTCGTATCTTTTGCTAGACGATAGACGACGACGACGAGTCCATTGTCGAACGTCGAGTCCATTGAAACTGCCACGGCTTGAAAAACGAATAAAATCGGAAAAAAAGGATTACCCAATAGTATCATATCGTTCATTTTTCCATAGTTTTTGCATTGGTTTCTTCATGGAAACAAAAAAAAAGAAAAACCCGATGTCCGATAGCTCCCTTCGATGAAAAATCGAATTTCAACGAACTGACAATGAGAAAGAGAGAGAGAGAAAGAGAGAGGGGGGAGGGTTAAGAAACGCAATTTCCCTTAGGTAGATCCAATTGGATTTATCTGCGGTCTCGGTGAATGAAACTATCGAGGCAACGCGATATTCACCGGAAATACTGGGATTTAAGTTTTGCGACAGTTCGCGTCAGAAGACATTTTCATGCGTATCGAATTTCCTTCTTTGAAAAATAAGAGGAAAAATGGAAGAACGTGATATAAGTTAATGCACGTAGTTTTCATATATCGGTTATTATGCATGGGCATTCATGTAAATCGAGCAGCTCTTCGCACGTTTCGAATATATTATCTACTATTTGGTGGAAGACTCATAATTTGCACGCGTTGCTTGCCACCCATAAATTATTCGCTCTCGTGCACTCATTAAACCTCACCTTTTAGAACGCTTTAATTGATCATTACGTTCACGGACAATAACTAATATTAATTATAATTATATAAAACGAAAGGTTGCCCCTTTATATGCGAAGCTAATTTGTTTGAAGGAAAAAACAAAACAAAAAGAAATGGCATCATTATGGAATATCGAAGAATAATAAAAACGAGGGCAACGAGATAAAGGCAATTCGTAATTTACGAGCAAGTATTATTTCATTGATAAGCAGAGAAGAAGAAAAAAGTATTAAACATTCCTGTCTGCTGCCTTTCTCGTTCCTTTTTCCGAATTCTTCCGCGACGATCAAGAATGATCGAGTGTCGAGTTCGATTATCAGAAGGGAACCTTTTTTTCCCGTCCCTTAGGAAGCTGCGTAAAGAATAGAAATCGTAGCTAGCATTTCTCGGAGTCCTTCGAAAGAAGAAGAGTTTCTTCGATTATCGAGAAAAAACGCTCGCAACGTTTCGGCCATTCATTTTCTTTTTCATTTCTCTCTCTCTCTCTCTCTCTATTTCTCCCTCGATACTTCCGAACCTTTCTCACCTATTATTAAACACATTGTGTTCGCGCGCGAAAGAATAGAAAAGTTTAATCAGCGTTTATTTTTCGGAGGAGGAAAAAATTTTCAGCAAACTCCACTTACGGTGCGGCCGGTGGTAGAACGCGTTCCTGTTTAAGAGTTAAATCAATTTTCTGAAGTGCACGAAGCCAATGTTTTAATAAGAGCGTCTACTGGTGGTACTCGGGTACTTTGAGTAGCTTGTCCAGCTATTATTAAGTTAAAGTTTCTCACGAGAGCTTGCCAGAGCCAACGCAGATAGATGATATCTACGTCATTGGCGAACAACCGAGTTTTCAATGCGATAACACGTAAGAAAAATATCTACTTTTACGATCTAAAGGAAAGAAAAGAAAAGAGAAGAGAAGAGAAGAGAAGAGGAGAGAAGAGAATAGTTTCAAAGCAATCGCAGTACCGTACAAAATCATTTCAAACTTTCGCTTAATCGTTGCTAATTCTTTTCTCTTATTTGCTCTAACTTTTATCCACGTGCCTTCGCGCGAAAAGTAAAACTTCATACTAGTTTCCGGGCGTTATTCTTTGACAGGAATTTCAAGATAGTTTTGATAAGAATGTTCGGTGAAAGGAGTCGATCGCGAATGGCTTCCCGAGAATCTAAAATTGGGGAGTGAGAGAGAGAGAGAGAGAGAGAGAGAGATAGCGAGTCCTTCCCTCTTGAGAAGGCACCTAATCTCTTTTTTTTTCTCTCTTTTCCGTTGGCGTTTGAAGCGAAAATGAAATTCGACCTCGATTAAAAATATACATTGCGCAAAGTTAATTAAATTCTTTTGATTTAGGAGTCCGCATTAAATCGATGATCGATTTTCCACCCAAATGAAATATAATAACAAGGAAAATGAAACGTTCTCGTTCGGTTTCATCAAAGCTACTATCTTTTACAATTAACGCATCTCCCAACTGTTTCATTTCGTTTTTGATTCTTTTTATATTTTATCACATCGCGACAATTTTTCTCGTGTTACCCGAGAGAGAGAGAGAGAGAGAGAGAGAGAGAGAGAGGCTATCCTCGGTTTAACGCCGTCTCTAAAAACGACGTAATTAAACGCAGAAAATGCGCCCTTCGCGAGATGACAAATGGCAAGCATTAAATTACTTCTTCTTGCTCGTTAGTCTTCTTCGTTGGAAACGCACTATATATCTTTGTTGTACCCTACGATCGGTACGTCGCAAAAAAAAATTTCTCGCTCTCTTTCTCTTCTTTTTCTTTATTTTTCAACGAGACTCCATTGAAACTTTTCCTTTGACATTATTGAGATACTTTGATTTCTATCCCTTTGTAAAAGAGAAAACAAAAATCTAATGAAACAATTAATTATTGGGAAAAATGCTTTTTCCATCGAAAGAGTGAAGTAGTCTACGTAATTCCATTTTACGGAAAGTACAGGATAATATAAAAGAAAAATGAGAATGTTTTTTATCGTTAGGACGATCCTTCGTTTTCAGCGATTCGACGTTAAAATCGATCGGATGACGTTAGTTATCGGTAAACTCGTTATCGGGATCTACGAGAAGAACGTACCCCAAGAGGCTGATATCTTTTCCTTTTTTCTTCTTCGCTTTTTCCTTTTGATATCGCATCGAATACATTCACACGGTCGATAACAATTGGCTGATAAAGCACCGACGGTTTCTAACGCGATTCCACTGACCGCGATATTAACCAAGAGGGAACCTACATTCTACATTCTCGTTGCGAAGGGACTCGAAAGGCGGCGAGTCACAGCTGGCACGCAAAGTTTTTTTCCATGCCAGAATGTATTTCCAACGAGAAGATTAACACAATTTTTTTCTCTTTCTCCTCGAGGACAAATTCTATGCCTCGGTACCTACCGCTTTTTACGTACATAAATACGCAGAGGAAAGGTCGAGAGATGAAAAATTATTCAAATATTTTTAAATAAAAAGTCCAACATGATCGAATGATTCCCCGTGATTACCGTTACTACGATTTTCGTAGCTCAATCCGTTTGAGCAAAGGGAAATATTTCTAAATACCGAATACGCGAGTTTTTCGTTCGTGCATGTGAAAAGAGATAAATAATATCGAAAATAAGTATATCGGATGTCCGATACTCGATATTAAAACGAAGATTATGGACGGGAAAAAGCTCATTTACCTAAATGAAATCAATCGCGCAAATTGAAAATCGTTAAAAGAGAAAACTTTTGCAAAGCTTGTTTCTTTTTTTTTGCCAATAAAAGAAAATGCGAGAATATGTAAACGTGTCCGAACTTTCTGGGAACTTTTGCGCAACGAAATACAACGAAGCGGAAGTAACCGTATAAAAAGGATAGATGGTAGAAAGTTGCGGAAGGAAGTGCATACTGGTTGGGTCGGAGGGTCGCAAGAGGTAACCGCAGGTCATGCCTCGAAGCTGTGCCATAATCGTCAGCGGTTCTGTTCTCGTCAGAGTCAAGTAAACAAAAGATGCCTCGGCTTCCTGAGCTTTAAAGGAGCCTTGATAAAGCTGCCTGGAGGAATTGTTTTCTCCGATCATATCGTTAAGCTTCGATTCTCAATCCTCGTACGTGGATGGATGTTTACCGATCAACTTTAATATATATTATTTATATCAAGATGAAATAACGCTTTTTTAATCCTTCGAGTCTTAAATAAATACGAAACGCGCGATAAAAATAATGAGAAAGTTGCGAAAACAAACTAGCTATTACGCCGATCGAACGCTTTATAATCATTACACGCTTCAATTTACGATACTTTTCTCAACTCCTGTAGATTATTTTGAGCCGTCGCCACCACTCTCGGCTCATCAAATATTTACGAACGTAAATTCGCTTGTATATCGATGCAAAAGCGAGTTTGCGAGTTATATTGCGCGTGTGTATTTAACGACAACGCGATTCTACCCTCGTCGTAGAATAGCAAAGTTTTGAGATAATAATTGATCGGTTGGTTTACAGAAGGATCCTATTTATCGTATGGAAAACGTTTAACGGGAAAGAGAATAAAGGAAAATAAAAAGAATAATCTTGCATCGAATCGGTTGATACATCGAATTGATGCGCCTCGAGTGTGCCTCGAGTGGACCGAGCCATGCTTGGAAAATGACGACGAATAGCGAAAGAGAGATAGACTCTGGCATGGTCAAGTACTAATTTATCGCGTCAGTTACAAAACGCGCTCTATTTTTCAACGATTCAGACAGCAAGTCCGCGTGTCTATGAAATGTAATACTCGAGGCTCGGAGAGTATCATCCATCGAACAAGCGTGAGATAGAGATAGAGAAAGAGAGAGAGAGATAGATTTACGTACCTTCTTCAAAAGAATACCCGAGAATAAATCGAGCGGATTTGGCAGTGGTAAACGATCATCGGGATCAACCAGAATGACTAAAGGTTATTCTCTGATTAATAATCCTTTAGAAAGTTTTCGTGTTCTTAAGTGTGCGTGGATCGTGGATGGTGTAAGACGGAACAAAACGAGATGGTCCAAAGAGAACAACAAAGAAATACAAGAGAGAGAGACAGAGAGAGAGAGAGAGAGAGGCACGAGCTCGTGGAGGATCGATCCTCCATTCGTTCAAGGACGAAATCAGGTCAACTCGATTCTCGATCATGCGGAACTCCTGGATAACGACACTTTTCGGACCAAGTTGGAAAACATTTCCACATTTCGGCCTCGTGTTCTACCTCTATCTCTCTCGCACGCTAATAAAGGCACACTTTGAGAAGGCCGCCGAGCATTCCCCCGAGCGGATAAGCAAAATCATCATCTCGTCCGTATGGTAAGGAGTTTGCCACACAACCCGTTCACGTACACACATACATACACAGAACGCGATTCCCGATGTTTACGCGGTTATCTCGTCGACACTTTCACTCGTTGCACGATGCACGATGCACGATGCCATCCCCCTCTCCTATCCCGTCGCCTCCAATCCCCTCCCCCCACCCACCCCCCGCCTCCTACTTTCTTTGTACAATATTACTTCTTCTCCTCTTCTTTAGACACACGTGTCGACTGTTCGCGCTACCGAATGAAGTGGAACGAAGAAACGTGCGATGGGTGGATAGGATAAATGAATAAGTCGGGATAGAAAAAGATGGGAAAGAAAGACAGAGAGAGAGTTAGAGGAAGAGAGGGAGAGAAGAGAAAGAGAAAGAGAAAGAGAGGAAGGAAAAGGAAGAAAAAAACGTGGCGGTCAGCAGCCCCGTAGCCTTCGATTTTCGGGAGGAAAGTGAAGGCTGCAGACACCGCCCAGCCAGCAGAGAGCCCGGGTGTGCCAACGCGAAAAAGCAGCTACCCGTGTTGTGTTCCACCGCACGACGTGGATCCTTCTAATGCGCTCGCGCGCACCCCCTGCGCATGCCTTGGAACCCCCGTCACCATGGCGACACCTCCTCGCCGCGAAACGCTCTTAACCACCCTCGCATGCCACCCACGAGATAGGTGGATGTCTACCCCAATCCTTTCTGCTGCTACTTCTCTTATTCTCGGACGAATCGAACTTTCTTCTTTTTACCTAATCGACTCCGATAAGCACGACGAATCCGAAGGTGGTTTCCAATGAAATTTCGCGTATTCGACGATCTCATCCCTCAATCTTCTTCGTTAGAGTCTACCTATTAGGTAGGGTGCGTGCATTGGCGCCCTACTTTTCCTTCCATTCGCGAATAGCTCGAAAAATAATATACATTCCCTGGGAAATACTCGATTTTGCTGAGCTCATTCTTCTTAGATTTATTATATTATACGAGATATAACATAGTTATGAACTATGGTAAAGTCATTTTCGTATTTGCCGGATAGACCGGACCGGTTCGTTGTTAATAGCACTCGTTCGTAATTGCTGAACCGAGAAAGATCATGAAATTTGATATAAAAGTGATGTCGTTTAACTTAATAGCGTATTTTTTTGCCTCGTGAAGAATACACGAAAGGTGTCGGCGGTCCCATTCGCAAAAGAGCAGGGTATTTCACGACGAATACAAAGGAAAGGAAAAACGAATTCCGTGTTCGCATGCATAATGAAATATGACGAACTCTGAATTCCCTCGCCGTCCCACCTTCTGAATAAATCGAGACAAAGGTTCTATATACTCTCGTTTGCTAACGCAAATCGATTAGAAAATTTGCAACGATACGAATCGAAGCTTTATAAATGACGTTGCGTTGCATATACCGTATTAATATGTAGCTTTCCTATTTAGATTCTCTTACAAAAGAAAGAAACCGTTTCGACGCGAACGTAAAATACGTTCGACAAATTCGATACTTTTTATTTTCCTTGGGTAAATTTGGCGACGGTGATAGAAGAGATATCTTCCCCCTGTTGAAAAGATACCCGAAGTTACGTTTAAATGTAAATCAAAGGTACGCGCGCTCCGCGTTTGGCGGCTACGGTAACAAAAGAAAAAGGGAAAAAGGTATGCGATTTCGAAGGCCGCGCCGTGGGAATATTTTTCTTAGGTTCGCTGAAAATTTAGCTTACAAGTATTTTCTAGACTTTCTTTCTTTCTTTCTTTCCTTCCTTCTTTCTCTCCTTCTTTCTCTATTTCTCGATTATAGTTTCGCGTTTCGTAGTTCACCCTTGGGAAAAAGGAATTTCACAAGAGTGTAAGAAAATAGGAGAGGATACTTTCAACGTGGCTTTTAGAAAACGAAAAAATCTCGCTTTAATACCTTATCCGAGCTTTCTTCTCAATGGAACCTAATCTTCCTATCTTTCTTTTGCATTTGATTTTTTATTTTTTAATATTTTGCCCCTTCCTAACCGTTCCCAAACCTTTGACCCTCTCTCTCTCTCTCTCTCTTTTTTTCTCTTTTACATTATTAATGCTGATACTTCTCTTTGAAAAAGGAAAGTCTAAATTTACGAGACACCGTGCGAAAGGAGCCATATATTTTCGTTAGTACGTGCTCTTTGACGGAAATAGAAGTGGTCGTTATACCACCGTTAATGCCGTTTGCGCTATTTTTCGCAAAAACGTTCGTCGTTAAATCGTCGAATAGACGAAAACGAAAGAAAACGACGAAAACGAATTTTTCTCTGTTCTTGTTTTGTTGTTGTTGTTGTTGTTTGTCTCGCGCGCGTTAATTGTCGAATTTTTATGGCGGTTCTAGTTTTTTTTTTTTTTTAATTGCAAACGAAACACCGTTTCGATATTTACATCAAAACCAAGAGCCATTAACTCGAATGTCAGAAGAAAATGATGCTTTGCTAATTATGAAACATATTCGATCGTTGCAGCACATAAATAGGAACGACAGCGATTGGCGTCTGTGTGTATATTTAACGAGAACGTTGATCGAGTTTTCGCAGATAATGTACATTCCAATTCATTTTCCATTGTGATATTTGAGCGTTGCAAGCTAATTAACTTCATTTAACGATTAACATGTAATTGGTATCGAATGAAAAAGTAATAAACTTTCTGTATCAAGTTTTATCGAGGATACCTATAAGATAACGCAAATGAAAAAGAATCTTTAACGTTATCGGCGATATTTGATAATAATTGAAAAATGTATAACGTTGTGACGAGCAGATGCACATATATAATATAATAATAGAAGGAATCGTGATTTCCCAATAGAATACGTAAGGTGTGTCCTGAATGCGATCGAATTCGCGATCCAACCATAGTTGGCTTTTGGAATTTGCTGTGGTATTCGCTGGACGTTCTACTCGTCCTATAGACCACGTAGGGATGCTGGAGGAGGGTGGGAAGAGGAAGTGAAGGGGTAGAAAACGATCGCGAGTTGGCTTTGTTCTTGTCCTCTTTCGATAGTAGTAGTTACCTTTTTGCATAGTCGGAAAGAATTCCAAGTGTAGTCGAGAACATTCTTCTTCTATCGGGCACGCGCGCATTTCGCGATGAGGATTGCCAAAGGGCTCCAGGGATAAAAGGGATCGAAAAAGTCAACCGTCCGTTTGAAGGTGGTAGTCGAGTGATCGTCTAGTGCCCGTCGAGTGACCATCGAATAAACTTCGTGTCCCTACTTTTGGAAACGAGCGGCCTATCGATCACAACCGACTCGTATTTTACTCGTCCTGCTGCTTCTCTTCTTTTTCTTTAAAAAAAAAAAAGAAACAGAAAAAGAGGAGGAGGAGGAAAGCGTCTCCTCTCGAGCACATTCGACGTGGGCACGTTTTTACGAGCCACGTTCGTTAGGGGGTAAGTTGCGTCAGCGTGAGTTAACGTCGACTCCGTCACTCTATTTTATCCACCCAACGCGATATCTTTTCGAGAGATAACGCGCACGAGCGAATTCTACTTCCTACGATTAATTACTCTCTTTCAAAATAAACGCTAACATCTGATCGTAATTAAATTGACTCGGTTAAAAGAGAGGGCATCAATTATAATGGAAGCGCGAACCTTTTCATCCTTTTTCCATCTCTCTCTCTCTCTTTGATCCTCGCGCATCCTCGTACAAAAAGAGGTGGGAAATTTGTTGGCTTATCTCGGGGTCATAAATTACGAATCGACCGCGCCATTTTTCAATGCTCCTTTTTATGGAAATGAAAGATCTCGAGAAAAATCAAACTATTTATTACCGGCAAACGTTTGGACGACAAGCTAAGAATTATTTTCTATGCGCGAAAGCCTTTTCCGTTAAAAGGGGCTGAAAGTAGTGGTGGGGGAGGAACTTGGAAGATAACGTTTGCGAGTAAAAATGTTGCGAGATCCTTCGACAGATGGCAGGAGCTTGCAACTTGTAGAAAAGCTCGGCTCGCTTTCTCCCTGTTCTACCCTCGATCGCTTCATTTAATCGGATTTATGTAAAAGAAAAGCTCCGACGCGTTGTCGTCCCGTTATCGCCCTTGGGTGAAATTAACCGAAATCGTTAACAAAAGCCGGCAACTAAATATTGTGGACAGAAACTGCAGTGACTTGAACGACATCCTCCTTGATACAACATCCCCCTAGTGGGATGTCACTGCACGATTATTCTAGCGCCCTACCTTATTTAACTCTCGTTCCTTACCCATCGATTATTTTCCTATTCTCTACCATCTCTATTATTTTCTTTGTTTCCGATCCAAAAAGAATAGTCACGTGTTGCTGGAATACGTTCGTTCACACTATATTACTCTCTTTTTCCCCCATTTAAAATGTGCTACTCTTCCACTCATTTCCCTTCATTTGAGATTCAATGAACGAGTATATAGATGTATATTGAATTTACATGCGCGCATCGCAAATTCATTTATAAATGAAAATCATTATGACTTAATTTGAGAAGAATCGTCAAATTAACTTCCCGACTAGTTTTAACGCGCTAGCTCGTTATTATTTAATATATATTCTCGTCAACGATCGTCATTGTTAAAGTGGGAAAATAGAAAGAAAATAATAAATATTTAGGAACGTTTCGATTTGAACGAATTAAATAGCAAAGTGATTCTCGTATACCATTGTATAGGTTAATGAAAAATATAAATAAAAGATAGGAAATAAAAAAAAAAGGATCGGATAGGGGAATCGATTTTCGTTATGTTTCAAGCAAAGTGTAACGTTTCGCGATATCGGGATACGATCGTCGTTTTCTATTTCACGATTGCTGATAATGAAAGGTATCGTAACGAGGGATGAGATTGCCTTCGAGTGACGTACAAACCCTACACTTTCGTACGCAAATACATGGATACGTGTAAATACCTACACAGGTAGAATATGAAGGAAAAAAAATGGGGGAAACGGAAATCGAGAAGCGTATCGATCACGTATGTAAACCACAGGATTTACTTTTGAGAACATGTCAGCCGCCGCAGAATTCGCGTTTAACCGCGATGTTCAATTTGCTCTGCGGTCGATACCTTTCTCTTCACCCTGCGCGCCCATTGCTCGACAACGTCATAGAATTTTTCTCGTCGTATTCTTTCCTGCCACGTTGCAAGGAGGAGGAGAAGGAAGAGGAGGAGGAGGAGGAACCGCGCGAAACAACAAAACAAAGAAAATCAAAGAAACAGGGAAAACAATCGCAACGTTAAATATCCTCGTTCGGAAAAATTTCGATGCTGATGTGGCATCCTGTCGCCACTATCCTAAGAAAAATAAGATAGAAGAAAGCTCAAACTATTTTCCTTACAACTACGCAAGGTATTCTAATTATATTCCAGGCAATGATGTAAGACAAAAAACTCTTTCGGCTTACAACCGAGACTTCCTTTTAATACAATATCACGGATACTCGCGACGATACATATATCCCAGCCAATTACAAAGTCTCTCAAACTACCACGCATAATGTAAATCAAAACCGTGCAAACTTTTCGTCGAAGAAGATACGATGCTATGGCAACTCTCGATTCTTTCAACCCCGAGTACACTCTCGGCTCGGATGACTCATTCGAACGACTAATATACATAGAAATTATAGACATTTGCTGACGACGAACGGAAAGAGAAGAGACCTTTGGTAAATGAAAATTTCTACGAGATTATTTTACAGAGAGCGAAACGACCAGATAAAAAGGATCCTTTTTTATTATTACGAAATACTTGGAATCATTAACTTTTGCCTTTGGTAGAAATTACAAAAGAGATAAAAGGAGAGAGAGATCGTAAAAGGTCGAACAGAAAAACGAGCTTTGCGTGAATGTTTTAACTGGAGCTATAAAGGATCGATGAATAATCTATAGACTTTTCTCTACTATGTTTTCCGATAGCTTGGATGCGAATAGATTTATAATTAAATCATTTTTCTTAGATTTAACAAATGGTTAAAATAACATAAAATATCGCGTTAACTGGAGCATCTTAAAAAGAAAACAACAACAAAAAAACAGCATTTTTCAACGTGTTTAACCGAGGAGAACGTTCGATAAGATAAAAAAAAAAATAAGAAGGATGTGCAACGTGAATAGGAACCTCGAGGCCGTTTCGAATTTTTCCTGGAAACAAAGTAAAAAAAAATAGGATGCTTCAATGCAAGGCTGCCAAATTGATGGTACGAAGGGTTACGGTTAAACGCGAATCCTCCGTCAAGGAGTTTCTCTCTGAACATCATTCAAACGAGAGATCTTTATCTCCCTTTTCATACGTCGCTTTAAACTTTACAACTCGTGAAACGCACTCTCCTTCGCACTCGCCGGCGCGCATTTATGTAAGTCGTAAGTACGTGAATTATACGCGTATTTTACGCGTATTGCACCTATAACCGAGATTGAATGGAGCCGTTTTTCGGAGCATGAAAAAGAATAGATGGAAAAGAACAGAAGAGGAGCTTTTTCACGAGCACGATTATCAAATATTTTTGGATAAATGAATTTAAAAAAGACTAACGGAGAGAGTTAACGAACCACATCTTACCAATCATTATTTCATTCGACGAACTACTAAATCGACGCTCTTCGTCATTCGCAAGCCAGTAATTCGAGAGAGAAAAGGAATGATTAATATTTGTAGATGGAAAATATAAACATTGTCTCGCGAAAGCTCCCTGAGCAGAGCTATTTTATTATATCCTATCGGTGAAAATAAAAGGATAAGGTCGATATCCCGTAGCAATGGGAACCCCTTGGAGAGAGCTTCGATACGTCCGTTGAGAAAAACTAAAGGAAAAAATAGAAAAACATCGAGATAGAAAAGATACGGGGCGGGGTTATGTAATAAAAAGAAGGAACGATAAAATCGGACTACTCACTGGTCGGGCTAGGCGTTAGTTCCATCATGGATATTTTCACGCGAATACCATGCTGTTGGAATAGTCCTAGTTTTGGTCCTCTCGTACTCTTCTGAAGCGTATTTATCGCCGATGTAACTGCCTTGGTGTAATCCCTCACGCCAAACGTTTTGTACGGCACCATCATGCCAACCTGTGCCAAGCAAAATTATTCCATCAGGAAAAACCTTTCTTTAATTAATTATTCTCTATTCTTTTATTCGCTCCCCGTGATTCATCTTGCGCGATACATAATTCTATAAAACGAACTTTTAATCCACGTCGTAAATAAACAAAACGTTGTCGAGAAGAAACGGCGAGAGAGAAATTCAAATATAATAATAATATTTCATAATATTCTCTGAGGAAGACGAGAAAGTGCTCGCCGAGTTTAAGAGAATTTCAACGAGTGGATACCTGAATGATACAATAATACGTTAGTACGGAAATTCAAGTTTAATGAATGAATATAAAAGCGATTTAAGCGTTGGACCAAATGAATGATAGTCGGTTCTGCAAAAAAAATAATATGAGGTGGAGAAAAAACAGTTTGCATATGTAATACTTTGGTGCAAATCTAATTAACAGAAAAAAAAAGACTTACATGCATACGTCAGTTCGTTTCGTCTCGTATATACGAGAAAGAATTCGCTTTTTACGTTGCACTCGGGGAAAAGAAGCGAACAAATATTTGCCACTTTTAATAAACCGAAGCTCAATCTCCAACGGATAAGAACACTCGACGGACGTTTATTTGACTCGATCATTACGACTGATAATCGATAAAATAATTCAGCAAAAAACATCTCTCTTTCTGTTGGCAAGTTTCGCGATCGAATAAATTTAAGAGGCCACGTATCGCTAAAAATACTCTTCCGTAGGTTCCGCGTAGAAATGAAATAAATGCAACGAGATATCAATACGAAGAGCTTGGAGAAACCTGAAAGAGCTTTTAGCTGATAAGACAATCAAGAGAATTGGCAATTAATGTGAGAAAATTCTTCTCTCTCTCTCTCTACATCTTTATCCTCTTTTCTTGTCGCTTCATCCGAGAAATTTTCTCGTCTCGCGTAGCAAGCGGAGAATCATTAAGCCTTTTACGACATCCTTCTACTCGTATACGATGAAAGTCGATTAAAAAGCCCAAAAGTAAGAACATTTTCGCGACTTTATTATCGCGCAACGAACCACCACCGATGAACACCTGTTGCATAAATCGATTGTTACCGATGAATAGACCACAAACACACTCGCGCACCGAGAAATGAAGAAAAGGAAGAGAGACTAATGCGGGACCAAAGTAGTTTCAACTCTTGGCATATCGGGAAGAGAGATTAGAAATGAAATATCTTTCCCTCCCTCTCTTCCTTTTGTCTTTCCTAACACAGTAACGGGGAGATCATTAGCGGAGACAGATAGATACTAGGAAAATCTCACCTTCAAGTAAGTGTTGTTATTAGCATTTTCCAGGGATGATTGTGGAGGGTAAGTGAATCTTGGGGGTGGCAAAGTCGTCGTAATCATCGTCGTAGTCGCGATAGTCGTGGTCGTCGTGGTCGTCGTAGTCGTGAAGATTCTCTTTCTCGTTGAGTTTGGAAATCCACCCTCTCCTATCCTTACCCCGGAACTACCCCTCATGAGGGGACCTCTCGGGGTGGTCGTTCCTCTCTCTCCCATGCCTATTTTAATCCCACTTTCGCCGCGAGTGACGGCACCCTCCGGAAGATCAGCGAGCACCGGTATCATCAGCAACGTGGCGAACCACCAGCAAGCAGACTTCATTTTACCGCACGATCCCAGTCGACGAACCCAATTTTACGAGAAAAGATCCTTCTCTCTCTCTCTCTCTGTTTCCTCCTGCCGAGCTTGTTCACCTCGATTCTTCCTCTCTCTCTTTCTCCCAAAATCGTACCGACCTCTCGGCCGCTGCCTCTCTTCCATTCAAGACGCTTCCGATCTTCTCAGCATTCTTTCCGTCTCTCCTGGTAAGCCTTTCGATCATCTCCGTCTTTCCAAGCTCGTTTCACCGTTTCGCCGAATCCTGAAAAAGAAAAAGCGTCCGATCGATGAACATTCGTTTTATTCATTATTCAAACTTTGAATCTTGTGCACCATTTTGCTTTAACAGTCGACGATGAGAAACGATCATTTTGTTCTCGCATGTAGGTCAATCCTTTGAGCAAAACTGGGACGAACAAGAGGAGACAAATTTGTCTCTATCGGAAGTCTCCTCCGGTTAAGAAAGAGCAATGGCAAATGACGAATAAGATGTATGGTAAGGTAGGAGAAAGTTGATTAAAGGATTTTTTGGCATAGCGATCGCCTGCCTTGACCCCCAAGGAAACGGGCAACGTCCGTCAGCTTTCACGATATCGAACGTGTCGCATATGGATGGCTTTGGTAAACCGAGCGTTCTCTATCCTAAATATTTGCGGTCTGCATGATCTCCGAAAGCCTTGTGTACACTCTCCTATTAAGGTAGCCAACCACAACGGCACAAAGGACACTAAGGTCCCGAAGATCCCCGTTTCGGGGCTGGACCCATGCTTTTGTCAAGATTTCGACTATCCGATCATCCCAAATCCCCCAAACGCTCGACTTAACCTTCCTCCTACACCTTTATTAAATTATGCTGACTTCAAATAAATGTTCGTAAGAACGATTCGTCGAAATTAATTAATCGAGGAAACAATAATGATCGGACGGATAAAAAAAGGCATTCGTTTGCGTAAACTTCCTTAATGCTTAAATAACGAAGATGCGATTAAAATCGTGAATTATCTTGGCTGCCTATTCTTCCATCGAAACAATATCGTCCCATTATGAGAAAGTCTTGAAAATAAGGAAAAAAAGAAGAAAAGAGTGGAAAGATCTCTTTCACGCACGAACGGGAAATATTTCTTTCTGGTAAGGAAAGTTAGACTCGAGAAGCCATCGAAAAATCTAAGTAACCGTAAAGAGACCTCCTTCCTCCTCGTAAATTATTCAATTTACAATTCGTTAAGTAGAAACTTGGTTCGAGTAATTACTTTCCTTTATTCTAATCGAATACGCAGACGTAATAAAAGGGGGTTTGATCTTGGACAACGATAGTCTCGAATAAATATTATAGATATTTTAAATAGGATAAAATATGCGATAATTTTGTATATAATAAGATTAATGAGATTAATTATCGATAAGACATAAGATTAGGCGGTATCCAATTAAAAGCATATAGAGATCCGATTTCCTTTTGTAATCCGTTTACGTTACACCGATATTTATTAACGTCATTAATACGAGCCAAGTTGATTAATAGCCAACATCCGCGTCGCATCTACCTCGTCGTCAAATTAACGTTAGATGACGTTTTATCGCAGCGATAATTAAGACGGTCTCTCGTCGCTGTCGTCGTCGTCGTCGTCGTCGTCGTCGTCGTCGTCGTCGTCTACTAATACTTAACCGTCGTCGTCGTACGATGTTGACGTTTAGGAAGTTACATATCTGTAGAAGAAATGATTCGATCCGGAAGAGATTAAAGCGAATCGGTGGATCGAGACTTGCTGTTCAACGGATCATAGGATCGTAGGTATTGTAACTAATTCTTCGTAAAGTTCGTTGGAGTATCGAGGAGAGATAAACTATCTCTAATCCTATATACCTAACTAACTAGATCCTATGCCAGTAGTAACGAACTCTATCAGTCTCGCGAAAGTGTAGACCAAAACGATCCTTGCCCTTGTAATCGGCCTGTCTATCGACTCGTAAGCTTGCCCGTTGCCTGGCACTATAGTTATCCGCGGTACAAGAAAATCCGATTTACCTCGCTATTTCGATATTCGGCTTGGCGTAGTTTCACGAGCAAATTAACTCGCAGTTATACAATTTCCTTCCAACTCTACGCGTTTTCCTATCGTTTCTTCATTTGTCTGCTGCCTCTTTGAATTTTGCTGCTGACCGAGCTAGAAAAAAAAAGATAGGAAAAAAGAGCAAGGCGAGAAGAATGAAAGGTGGATCTAATGTACTTCGGTTCGTCGAAGCGAAACGACCAAAATTCCTCTACGATTCCTATTTGCTTTTCTAATTGCACGGAACGATCCAACGATTTATAGATTAACATTAATCGCAGATATATTTTTTCCGAACAGTCGAATACTCCAGAACTTTTCTCTCTTTCTATTATTTTTCTTTTGTATTTTTTTTTTATTTTTAAGCGGCTTATCAAACATTTTTTTCTCGCAGTAAAAATCGTTATTCTGTCAGCGTAGAAAAATAATAGAATCCCCCTCCTTCCCCCCTCGTTTATAACAAAATGTGGCTATCTGGTTATTTATTTCATAAAGAATGAAAAATATAGAGACGAGATAATAGACGGCGCGCATGGTTGTGACAATATGAAACTATTTCAACAACGAGAGGGAGCTTCTCTTCCGTGGCTGCGAACTGCGGCAACGTTTGCGGCCCCGAATGCAGTTCCGAATGCAGCCAAAAACGCGACTATGCGTGCGGTTCCTACGAATCAATCGATCCTTCTTGTTTTCTTCTTTCTCCTCCTCCTCCTCCTCCTCCTCGTCGCATTTTTCTTCATTTCATATTTTTCAAAGTAAAGGAGCTTTTATTTTCTTTTTCTCTACAAATCAAAATATAGAATATACAATTCAAACACTTTGAACTTTCGACGCATAGTTAATGGAATATTCGTTCGCGTTGTATAATTAAAAAAGTCAATATTTAATTTAATTCAATTCTTCATGTTCTCATAGACGCGTTGAGAAACAAAAAGGAAAAAAAAAACAAAGAAAGAGACATTTTCAGGAAAAGACTGTAACAATAAGATACAGGCTTTTTTGTCGGGCTTAACGCGAAAGAACGAGCACCTTAACTTACAAGTCCGAAACTTCAAGGAACTTAACTTCGACGAGACTATAAATTCAATAAGGGACAAAGTGAGAGAAAGAGACATTGTAATTTTAGTATATACGCTCCTGAGTATCCCTCTTGTCTTTTCTCAAGACTCCGCCCCTATCACCCTTTCTCGTTTCTCTTGGAGGCCACCGCCCTTTTATAACGCAAGACGAATATCTTAGGGCGTGAAATAAAGAAGATAAATCTAGTAATCCTTGCCACAGACAAAAGTAGCAAACAGTGTTTTCTTACGCGAATGAACGCGTCCATTTGCGGGACGAAAAAAAAGTGCAAGATGTATCCTCCAATCGGTTCTTATCATCCCCCATTGCGTTTTCCTTTAAAAACTTTTCCCGCGACGCATTCGTAGATCCTATTTCGTTCTATTTTCGAATGAAATAAAGAGCAACGGAAATTGGTGGGAAAAGAAACGCGTGGACCATACCAATCGTCTCTATTCCACTAGTAGAAATTATAAATAATATCTCTTTGTAAAAAAAGAAAAAAAAAAGAAAAAGAAAGATAAGTAAATTCGGGGAATTGGCTAGAAATCTGAACGATCTGACACGCTCGATTTACAATAATTTAAATCGAATGCGAATCGAATTCGAAAGAACGATATTCTAGATAAAAATGAGTACGTTCTTTATCATCCCTTCGACGACGAAGACGACGACGGTGGTATAAATCCCATCCTATTTGAAGATTTTTATCTTCAGAAGAAGAAATATATTTATTTCGCGATAATAACGAAGATGGAAAGAGAAAATCTCGCGATTAAAAAGGAACGAGGATGAAAATAAGACGAATAGAAAGGTTTAACCGAGAAAGGATTATAGCTCTTTTGTCGCCTTCGAGTAGGATCCCATTGTTATGGTGGGTCATGCTGCTGGAGAAATAAATCCGAGGATCTCCTGGTCGTCTTTGCTTTTTACGGAACACTATACTTTTTCATACACCAACCACGTACTAACTTTATCGAATGTTTATATACGAAGGAATACGCATGCGCGCTCAACGTTAAACGCAACACGCAGGACGTAATAATATATTACGAATACAAGTAGAGGTAGAAATGTACATTAGGGAGGAAAAAAAAAAGATAGTTTCCGATTGCAGGACGAACCCTCCTGCAATTTATTCCTATAACATATACACAATATAGAAGCATTAATCAGTAGAGTTTCGCATGGTTCATTAAATCTACCTTTATATTCCTATCGATTTTATTTCCTCCCCATCTCATTATCGTTTGTTATATTCTTGCAGCAACGATGAGTTGTATTGGTATTATACCGATTGTCGCGTATATTCGTAATCGTTGGAAAAAGGATACGCCCGAACGTTGGAGAGAACAAACGGACGAACGATGAACGGATGAACGATGGCAGATGTTATATATTCAGGATAGAAAGAAGAAATATTCGTCGTATTATTTATTTCAGTCGGTTCACATATTTGATCGGTGCATATATCTTTTCGGAGAGCAAGCGAAACAGGAGGAAGGAGGAGGGAAGGGTGCTTTGGGTCGACGTTTCATTTGGGTCATACGGTTGATCCAGCTTGGTCTACGTGATCCGACTGCGAGCTGTTTTCGCGACAGCTTTAAAACGTCCCACAGTTAGAATTTTTCTAACCGTGTAATCTTGCCGATATTACCAGAGGCACGGCAACACTCCCTCCAGATGGAGGGTGGAAAGAAAATTCTCAAGCGGTGAATAACTCTCCTCGCCCGTTGGTAAATAGAACGCCTCGAGGAGTAAAAGCTTCGTTTAAGTTTTTCTACCGAGAATGAAAAAGTAAAGAAACGACGAAACGCCCGAAATCTACGAGAGAAAACTTATAAAAGATTCATACCCGTACACCGATATTTCTAAACTATCAACAAAACTAACAAAAAAAATCAATAGGATCGGTATATCAAATTTGAAATAGACAGATTTCTGAATAATCGCATTTGCATATTTACGCCGAGCCGCAAAACGATCCCTATTTCATTGACGAGAAGCTTCTAACGATCGTCGAAAACGCATTTAGCCGTTCACCGGGAAATTCCAAACTAGCTCTCCTCTATTTTCCTGCCTTTTTTTCTTCCTCCCTTTTTCACGGATAAGTTGGGAACGATCGAAAATTTGCAAATAATCGATTCGAATCAATATTTTTATTTTCGCCTAATTCTCCTCGTTTCTATCTCTTTCTCTCCCCCACTCTTATAAAGTTTCTCGCTTTATTTGCTAGCTCACGTAGAACTCATTTAAATACTTATCTAATATCATGCTGACTAATTCTCAGCATGCGAATGCAACGAGAACACACGTAGAACGTAGTTCGTGAAATGTTATCGTACATACAGATTTAGCTTGTCGCGTTAGTACCTTGATATTTCTACCCCGTCGCTTTTAAACTACTATTTCCATTCGTTTCCCTAAAGTCGTTTACGTTGTCATAATTCCGTTCTCTCTCCCACCCATCCTTTCAATGTATCTCACCGATCACGATATTACATTTGCTCCGGCAAGTATGTTCGTCATATTTTTTTTTGTATTCCACGCAAAAATCAGAATTAGGTAGAAGGAATCGTCGGAATGGAAAAAGCGTAGAAGTACCATACGTATATATGTATATATATCGAGAAGAAAACGTTCTCGAGGTTTGTAGAGCTTGTACACTAGGTAGGTACTTTGGATCCACGTAGAAGTTAGGAAGAGCAACGACGTAGAAACACCGAACCGCGGCACGCGCCTCGAAATGCCAATGTATACCTCCGAACGAGATACCAAGGAATGCAGATTTTCTTCGTGAAAATTCGCGTAGCAGTCTGTTCGAATAAAAACGCGTCTCACGGTTATCTTACGTCATTTTTTTTTCCCTCTTTATTCCGATCGAATTCGCAAAGGTAACAAAAAAAAGAAGAGATATTTGGATAAAATTAGAATAATAAATAACTGGTATTACATTAAAATCTCGTATTTCTTCATTTGACAGTTATTCGAAACTGCTTATCTTTAAGAATCACTGTAATAAAATCTCTCGAGCGTTTTTCGTCGCGCGAATACGAGTCGAAAAGGTTTACCCCTCTACGAAGGAAAAATAAGAGACTAGTCGACTCGCACGAGAACCCTTTAAGAACAAACGTGTTCCCGTACAATGTTCCTTCCTTCTTTCTTTATATCCTTGCACATTCCGTAGAGAAGAATTTCTATTTGAACGAAAACTATACCACCCGCCCCTAACCCCGACCGACCGACGAATAATCGTCGAGCCACCCGTATTTATTTGCTTCGCTTATTCTAATGGAACGAGAAGGGAAAGAAACGATAAAAAAAGATAACGTTATAGTTCGATAAGACACGAATTGATGTTGCGCGTCCAAAGGATTATAGGATTTACGATCGTCAACGAGACTAATCCTTATTACATACGTAATGTATGTTCGGTTAACTTCCCTTTGACTAGTCAGCTTGATATTACTGAAGAACATGTAAATTCTCGCTGGAAAAGTCGAGTAAATCAAATTTTCGATCAAATCGGGCAGCTCTCTCTCTCTCTCTCTCTCTTTCTCTCTCTCTCTTTCTCTCGCACCTTCTCTTTTGAAGCGCTCCCTTTATGTCTCGCTTTATTGCAGACTTTATCGCGATACCGTTTCGTCCCTCTTTATCGTCACGTCATTTTTCCTTACCTTCAAACTGTTAGTCCGCCTTCCTGTTATATACAATAAGTTTAAAGTAACTGGTTTCGACGGGCGTTACTCTTCTTCAACAAATTTGCTATAAATTTACGTCACTTTTGGAGAAATTCACTCGACGAAACGTCAGCTTTGCAAGGATTCGCTCGACTAGTCTACCTACCGAAACAGAATTAGCCTACAAATTTAAATTATTTATATTTCGCGTTTGAAAATTTTCGGCGAGGGTGTATATTCTCGGTATTAAAGGAAATAAGAAAATTATTCTACGAAAACCAACAGATTGCTTCAACTTCGATCCTCGGTATTTCATATTTTCGTATATACTCGTGCGTCTCGTAATGCATATCGCATAACATATTTTTCTTATCCTATATCCAAGCGAGAACCTGGACGAGAGTAGCTTATTCACCCTATTATACACCCCGTATTCTGGAAAATAGACAGCAACTTTGATCGTTACGTAGAACGAGTTACGAGTAAGGACGGTAACGTGCCATCGCGATAAACTTCTTGCGAATAGTATTTTACCTTTAACCTTTACCCTAGGCAAAATATAAAAAGAGGGGATCGAAAAGTAGGGAAAAAAAAATAAGAAAAAAAAAAAAAAAAGAAAAAGAAAAAAGAAGAAAAAAGGAAGGAAAAGAAGAAGATGGTATAAAATCGCCTCTTCGCACTAAAATCTCGCGTTGAAACTCGCGTAGAAGAAATTGGTTCGCGAACGTGATTTCGCATTAAACCACCGAGTATATTATAAATCGCGAAATAGCGCCGTGAATTTCGTGAGAATACGTTAGGGGCCCACGCTACGAGGAGCAAATATATATATACATAGGAAAAAGGAAGGAATAAAAACTATAGGAGGAGAAAAGGGAAAAGTGTCAAAGCCTTGGTAAAAATTCGCGAGCTCGTGAATTTACAAACTAGAAACATTTCGTGATTATCGTTGGCTATCCGCAAATATACCAACCTTTTTCTTTTCTTTTCTTTTCTTTTCTTTTCTTTTCTCTTCTCTTCTCTTCTCTTCTCCTCTCCTTTTCCCTCGCGAAACTAATTACTTTTGCGTGCGCGACCGTTGCTGCTTTCGCTCTCTTTGTTAATATCGCGCCGTGAACTGGGAGAAAAGAAGAAAAGATTCTTTTAGCCATATAGAAAAGTGCTTGTTATCTAACGGCGTAATTATAATTTACGCCGACGTTATTTCGCGAGAGGATCTTTTTCGTTTTGGTTTAAAAAAAGTATAGTTGTAAAAATTCGTGTCACCTTTTGCTCACTCGCTCGCTCGCTCGCTCGCTCAACTCCTCTTCCTCGTACTTTCAGCAAAACAAGCTAATTCCGCGATACTATAATTTCACTATTATATCCAATTTTCAATGGAGAAAATTCGATATTCCTCATTTTGTCGCGTTCTCATCACGAGGTCGGATATTCCGGTCGATTTCCATGGGATGATACCGAGCACGTTTATTCGAATACGTCAAGTAGATCTCTCGATGATACGGTTACAAATTTAACTCGACTGCTCATTCCATCGTGCTTTACGAGAAACGTCCTGATTACGAGAACATCATTGACGAACGATACACGGGAATAAATATATCCCGATATCGAAGATGTATGCACGAATAAACGTTACGCGAAACGTCTGTTCGGCTTTTTTTCTTCTTCTTATTCTTCTTCTTCCTTTTTTCTTCTCTCTTCTTTTCTTATATTTTTTCTCCCTCTAGCAAAGAGGTGCGACTCGACGAAACTAATGGCGAGTTTCAGGGTCAAGACACGACAGTCTGGAAAGTCTCGACGGAGAGAAGAATAAGGAAAAGGAATAAAAAGAGGAAAAACATGCGTCCTTAAAAGCGAAGAAAGTCTCAAAGAACTGACAGAGATGTACGGTTGAAATTTACTCGAGCGGTATAGTTTATCTCTCTTTACATTCTCCCTGAAACAATGAGTTTTTCTAACTTTTTTTTATGTACCTACTTTATTAGAACTTCGTCTTATAACTCTTTCTCTCTCTCTCTCTCTCTCTCTCTCTGACAATATATCAACTCTCGCGAAAAATTGTCAAACAATACGATTATTGGGGGTAGTTGGTTAAGAAATTTCTCGGAAAAAAATCCGCGTGCATTATTCAAGAGAATATATAAGAATATGTATGTACATAAAAGGTACTCTCAATTTGATGAGGATTTTCTGCTCAAAGAAACACGAGGATTCGAACTTTAATTTGTCGCGACTCACGCGGCACGCCTTTCTATTTTCGATTAAACGGCACTCGCATAAATCGATTTCACCGTCGAAAGATTCGAAAGGGGGAAGCCAAAGATTAAGTTAAGATCTTTGATTTCAACTTAAAATTCCGACGAGAAATTTCCTTAATTAATTTACCAACTAGAGAGCAGCGAAAAGGAAGTAAATAAAAAAGTTTTCGGATAATTTTGTAAAACGCGCGAGAGCAACGCTTGATTTTTTTCTCTCTCAACGATAATAAACGATTACCGAGGAAAGTATCTTTCATTTGGTTGTTTTGAAAAATGCTCTTTTCTTCTTTCGCGAATATTTGATATCTCACATACGGTACAGTTCATATCGATTTCCACATTATTATTCTCAACATGTAGGTCAAACAATAATAAAATCCAATATCCTGTTATCCCTTGTTACTTTAATAAACGTCGATAGATAAACACGACGCGGCTATTGAGTGCATTTCGTGGATCCGGAACGCTTAGCTGCAATGATTCAACGCGAGGTTTATCAATTTCTCACGAGGACGAAAGAACTTCTCGCCTCTTCGTCCTATCTTCCTCTTTCTCTCTTCCTTTCTCTCTTTCTCTCTCACCCTTAATTGAAATGTCCAATGTAAGTGGCAGCATTATGCGCGTCCGTTAGAGGTGCCGCGTTTCCTCTTCAAAATCAATTAACCTTAATTATTTCGTTGATTGGTCAGAATTTTTCTCGAGAATTCAGAATTTTTCACGCTAACTCGCGAGAACTAATGACGGTAGAATTTTTTCCTCCTAATCTCGAATGACGAATAATAAACGCTCATTGTACGTAGGAAACGTACCAGCACGGAAAAATAATCGCAATTATGCGAAACGATTATCGTTTTTCGCCTGGCGAGATTATTTTTCGCAAAGAGAATTTTCGCACCATTTTTTTTTCCTTCCATTCGTTCGGGGATAAAGGACGAAGAAATTCTAAACGAATAGGTGAGAAAAATTGTTACCGAGATGAGAATAATGAATGTTTTAGAATCGCGACAGACGGGGTAATACTGTTTTAAAATTAAATACTTTTGACTTTAATACCTATGTAAAAAGCGAGCATTTGTGGTTGCTCTGGTCATCTAGCCTGCTCGAAAAATAAAGCGAAAGAATTCGTTTTAAATCGAGCGTCGCGCGTTTCCTTTGAAAGAGATCAAGAGCCATCCCATGTCGCGGCTTTCTGTCTTCTCTTATATCGACACTCGTACGATTCTCAATGAGTTCGAATAACAGAGGAAAAAGAAGACGAAGACGAAGAAGAAGAAGAAGAAGAGACGAAAGAAAAATACGTTTTGCTTTCTCGTACGAGTAACGAGAGGTGGCTGCTACAAAAGTCGAATCGATCAGTCGAAAGAAGATCATCGAAAAGCTTTTAAGAAAGCAAAGAGATTTTCTTCGACTCGCGATAGAAAAAAAAAGACTTGTTCTCGCAAAAAGGGAAAATCAATCATTTCGCCTAAGGACTTGCGTATGTGTGTGTGTGTGGATGTGTGTATGTGTGTGTATAGAAAATAAATGGGAATGCTCGGGGACAGTTGGCACGAAAACTACATTGCCGTATCACGTCTCCTGCTTCGTCCGAAGGAACCTAACCTTGGCCTCGTGCCTTAGAAACCACTCGAAAAGTACCGCACCCACTTTATTTGACCACGCTATTCGATAGATTTTCTTACGTTCACCTAATTATCCGTCTCTTAAAAGAGACTTCTTTATTTTTCTTCTTTTCTCTACTTCTTTTCTCTTTTTATTTCTTTTATCTAATCTACGACTTGATCGATTCGATTAACGTGCAGGACGACTTACACTCGATTTACATTTTAAATACGAACCATCCTTTTTATACCTTTCCTCTCCCTCTCTCTCTTTCTCTTTCTCATCCGGAACGCGTGCTTCGCCAACTGAATTGTAGGAGAAAAATTCTTTCGTTAAATGGATGTTTCAGAGGCAAGTAATTAGAGAAAATTTGGAGTCCCTTGTTATAACAACTTTAAAACCCTTTTACATTTTTAAACGGAACAGGGATCAAGGGTCAATCGTAGTATCAGGTTGGTGTCAAATATTACGGTACGCCGCGTCGTAATTTCAAAGTCCTTAGCATTAAGGACGAAAGACAATGGACTTCTCTGGAGGAGGAGGAAAGTTTCTTCGATACAGGGAGGGATTAGCTCGCGATAGGGAAAAGTAGTTTGGCAAGACAGGAAGTGGGTTTCGATAAGAGAGCGTCTCTGGGTCGTTGACAGCTGTCCGAGTTGGCAACGTCCTCGACGACATCTCCCTTTCTCTGTCACCGAGTGTCCTAAAACTTTGCCACGATCGAACAGACCAAGTGGAATTTTCAACGAACTTGAAAACCCAACTTCCAAAGATATTACGTCTTATGTATCTCTAAAAAAGAGAGAAACGAAACTAATAAAAACTCGGGAGGAAGGGACCTTGAAACTTCGACCCATCGAATCTTTCCCTCGATTTGCTGGGTTTTTTTTTCCCCCTCGCAAACGGTACACCCACGCGAATGGGTGAATTTTAATTCGCGATTACAAACGGGCGGAAAGGAAGAGAAAGGTCCGATGCTTATCATTCGCAAAAAGAAGAAAAACGATAGAAAACCAGGTCGTTCCAACAAAAGGGTCGGTGCGGCTAGAATTTAAGACACGGCATGTCGTTGACAGATAGTCACGATCCTGTTTCTAACTTTTAATTACTGCATCCTTTGCATATCTGAGGGATTCCATTTAGTTCAGAGTATCCCACGAACGATCTATCGTTTATTCTGCACACATTGTCACTTAAAAAATAAGAACAAAAGTATACAAACAGAGGGGGGGAGGGAGAAAATAGCACGCCTAGTTCTCGTTATAAAGTGAAAAGCTTTTCATTGGTTTCGTTAACAAAAGTCGCATCTCGTATTTTTCCATTCACGAAAATGACATTGTCCCAGGTTGAATATCAAAAAAACAAATCATTACGTATAAACAAACTGAAGAAAACAATTGGTCAGAGCGTGGGGGCCACTCCCCTTGAAAAATATTAATGAAAAAGCGAGACTTCTCTTTTAATTTCTTTTTATTCCATTTGTTGTTTACCTTCCAATCCATGGAAAATCCATTTGAAAATTTAGCGAGTTAATTTTTTTAAATTGCTCTAAGTGGATGATATTTTTTTTACTACGGTAAATGTGTTCCGCGCAAAATTTGATTAGATTTGTTCCTTCCAATTTGTCGTATTCATCGAAAAAAGTTGACGCGCGCGCGCGTCAGGGTTGCGCGAGGCAACTAACATTTATATACCGAGATAACGTCATGATTTGTAGGTACAGTGCATCAAACAAAATTAAAATTTGTTATTTCTATCAAAAGTTATAACGAGCAAAAGCTATTCGCAACGATGATTGCATAAGACACCACCCACCGACCACGGTGGTTGGTTGTGCCTGAAAAACAGAAAAGAGGAAAGGACAATAAAAAAATATTCTTTGCTTCTGGATGACAGGAAGGAGAAAAAGCGAAATAAAATGGAAATACGAAGGAACTTTTGTTTCTCTACGAACCTTCGCCCAACGTATGACGTCGAAGCTTATTCATAGGCATGGAAAAGAATAAGACGTATCGCAAAGGGTAGTTCAAGGGGTAGAAAAGAACAACATATGCGGAGAAAGGGATCTGTATAATAAAAGGACCGAGAAACAAAATTTTCAAAATCTCTCGGACTCGATTTGATCGTGCTACCAATTTTATACACTTTTTTCATAGCATTAATACTTGAAATAATATTAATATTATACGAGAAATCAGAAAAATAAAAACAATTATTGAATCGAATTAATTTATTCTACGAAATATTTAAATATCGGACATTCTTTTCTCTTTTGCATGCCGAAGTTTACTTCCAATATTACGAAACATGCTAAATATTTCATAATCATGAATACATATTTTCTCTCTCTCTCTCTCTCTCTTTCTTGTTTTATCCCTATTCTTTTTATATGGACACGCTTACACGTACAGGCAGAAAAACACCCGCGTTAAGCTGCTTCGCGTTCGTTAACCTCGAACGTATTCAACTTTTGTTGGCCAAGTATAAATGTGTTGTTTTTCGATTCAATGCATTTTCCGATTTTTTCGCATCGCTTTTTCCATCTTTCCGCGACTTGAACGGTTGAACAAAAACAGAGAAGCAAAAAAAAGGAGAAGGCTACAGGTATTGTATTTCTCGAGTTCAGAAGACAAATCGGAGAAGAGCACTATTACTTTTTTCTCTTTTTTTTTTATTTTTTTTTTCAAGAACGAAAAGAATTTTAATTATTCGTCCGAAAGAAAATAACATCAAGGAGATATTCGACATATATCTTGAGCATTGTCTTGCTTAAGAATCATCGAAAGAAGACCATTTGTGAAACGATTAAAGTTAATACTTTTTTATTCGAGAGAAAATTCGTCAGGGTTGTTTTTTAATGAAATATCTCGAAATGGAACGAGCAGTGATAAAAACAAACTCATTAAACTAAATGAGATCAAATGCGAATCGAATAACGTTGAAAAATAGAAGAAACCTTCTTCGTAAAAAAGAACGAAAGGGAAAAGGGAAAACATTTATGTAATCTAGCAATAAGCAATAACGAAACTCCCGGCCTTACAATCAGAAATTAAAATTCTCTCTCTCTCTCTTTCTCTCTCTTTCTCTCTCTTTCTCTCTCTTTCTCTTCGTCTCTCTGTATACGAAAGACATTCACGATTCCGGCCCAATTCCGTCGACTTCCGACTAGAAGTTGAAACCGCAACTTGATGAGTACGTACTTACATTGTACGCAGAACTAGGGGTAGAATGAAAACGATAGTAGTATCGTGATTAACGCAAGTATCGTTCTACTTTGATTCACCTCTTCTCATTACGGCAATTACGAGCACGCCTGACGAAAATACGAAGTAACTCAAGTTACAACTCTTAAATGAAAAAACTTGTAGCAAGGCTTCTAAACAAAGATTAAAGTTCAAATGAGTTTATCGAATAAAATCGTATCGTAACGTGACACGCGAACAATTCGCGTCTTATTTTTAATGCCATGCTTCACAATCACAAATCATCGTGGACTTATCCAACGAATTATGCATGAACGGCAAGCTATAAATTTAACGAGTGTATCTTACTTTTGCAGAGACCACGCTTTTAGATATTAAGTTTCAGATGATCCTTCTTTTCATACTTCATCGTTATTTCGCAAGACGAATCGAGTATCGGAAAAAAGTCATCATCTTTCTCACTTTTTAGTTTTGATCTACCTCTCTCTGAAATTTCTCATCTTCATTCTCGACTAACATAAGAGCTCGATTATAGCATAAGTGTTCTAGCTGTTCTAGTTTGCTAATAAGCAGTATATCGATGCTTATGTACATTTGTTTGATAAAGTAAAAAAGCAAAAAGAAGAAAAATATATAAAAGATAAAGTACGACTACGTTACTTCCCTAGATCGTATAGTTATGGTCCTATGAAAGTTATGAAAGGTGGAACAAATTGTTCCACCTTTTGAAATAATATTTTTCTAACACCAGCAAAAGAAAACTCGAAGAAGAAACTAGCCTTACCGAGAGGAAGCCACGTGCAAGTGTATTGTGCCAGAGTAGGCTGGCCACTTTTCCAGATAACGTGGAAACCTAGGTGGGCGCAAGAACTCAAGTAAAAGAACGTTCCTGTTCGCCCTTTAACTTGCCATTGTACGGGACCCATTCAGAAGACATTATTACGGCATCCGTCGTAATGTGAAAGAATGTTCACGATCTTTTCTTCGTGCTTTTTGAAAATAGTAAAAAAATAGAAAGAGGGTGTACGAAAGAAAGAAAAAACGCGTAGATTAACATTTCAGATTTTGTATAAATGTTCTACTTGCATGTATAAAAAGCCAAGAGGAAGAAAGAGAGACGAAAAAGATTGATATTTGTTTGCGTACTATGATATATCGACGAACCATTTTCTTCAGAATATATTTTTGATCGTACACAATAAAAGAAAATAGAAAGGAAGTATTTATGTTTTTATGCTCTATTAAATTCTACCTGATTGTAACAGTACCGATTAATATTTTGTCGAGAGTATCTAATAACTGTTCATCTATCTTTTTCTATCACTTTATTTTTCTCACGTTCTCTTTGCAACATTGGATATTTTGTAGCAGTAAAGTTCTATTACGATATAGTATAGAAGACTTTTACGAAACGTAGAAAAAAAGAGGACAAAAATAAAGGAGACATTAGCAAATATAATTTCAGTGAGAAGTTCAGTTAGTAAGAGGAATGAAAGTAAGCAAAGATTAAAAGGTGGTTACTTTCTTGAATTTAAAGCAATACACATACTCATCTCTCGCATTTAAGGCAAACGAAGATTAGACGACGAATCGTCCTCGTCCTCGAAATAAAAAATATCATTCCCTTTTCCAAAATCATCGAGGATAAAAAGTTAGAAAGGGAAGAAAGTGTAAAAGTAACTCGGAGGCTCTTAATGGTCAAATACGAGTCGAATATCAAATGTCCGAACATCAGCAAAAAGTCGTCAAAAGAATTGACCTCTTTTAGGATTGATTCTTCTTGTCACACACACACTATTATACTTTATTTCTTATCTCCCAAGTTTCTCATTTTCTTCTTTCCTTCAATTTTGCTAATCGTCGTTACAAGAAAATCATTTTATTTATGATGTTTAGCGTTGCGTCGTCAAGATGGAATCGCAAAATAAATAGCGTTTTCTTTCTAACCTGATGATATTCATCGCGAATAGGAATATATATGTAATCTGCATAATTAGAATTTGAATTCGTCGGTTTCAACGACAATCACCTTGGGCGAAAATAAAAACGAACCTTTTCCTCTATCCACCTATCTTAATTTAAATGATATCCTCAAAAATATCTACAAATCGAACCAAGCGTACATATCGCGTTAAACCCCCCTTCCTCCACCGTTCTTCAATCCAATAGGAGGAAAAACTTTTTTCTTTCCAATATAACGCTCGAAATATTATCCAACAAAACTCTTTTACGTTAACCGTCGATATTTCCCGAAGTTTTTCGCTATTAAAACAAAAAAAATGAGAACTTTTCGATCGTTCGTTAAACATTATTATTTTATCGATTTTCCGATTTTTTTAATTAATCGCGTATCGATCCCCGAAAAAGACGATATTTGTTTCTCAACGTAAATTTCGTCGTTTCCGATTGGTCGGATATTTTTGTCGAATCGACAGGCAAAGAGAGAGAGAGAGAGAGAAAACTAATAAACAAAAGGTGTACTATTAAAACGAGAACAATATCACGTACCGAATAACACAATAAAAGCAACGAAACTGATTTAAAATGCAGGACGGACGTGACCGGGAAACTATCGATCGGACGAAAAGTGCTCACTGTTTTCTAATATGTTCGAATTTTTGTCGATCGATAGAAAAATATTACTCAGTATTATTTTTACAGCAATACCTTTACAGTAATACGTCAATAGTATCGAGACACTTCTTTAAGGGAATTTACCTTTTTTTTTTTTTTTCTTTTCTCTTGTGCACATTTACACATTTCGCGACGAAAGGATCGCTTTATGCATTTATCGATGAGAAAAATCGCGGATTGAATTCCGATGAGAAAGGGTGGAAGGAAGAAGTCGCTGCATCAAGGGAAAAAAGGAAAGAAAGAATGTAAAAAAGTCAATATCCACGGTCATTCTATTACGTTGTCTTTTTGTCTCTCCTAGTCAGCCAATCCCTAAAACTTCTCACTCTCTCTCTTTTTCTCTCTGTTTCTATCCATTTCTCTTGTTCTTTCTCGCGTTTAACGTTACGAAAGGAAATTTCATTGTTCGGCTCAATCGAGCATCTCTTCTTGAGATCGATAAAGAAGCTGAGAAAAAGTCACATTGTTCGCCGAGAATATACGGTTCGTTCGCAATCACTCACGTTTATTTAGACGAAAGGAAGGAAAAGATGACTACCCCCCTCGCGCAATTTTTCATCGATCACGATGAAGATTCGTTACTCGATGAAATTGCGTCGGATCTCGAAGGAACTTATTGCATCAGAGTTAAACGATCCGATGTTACTCGACGCTATGAAATTCGAACGAGAGCCGATGGTCCAATACCGAAAACCTTGGGGAGGGATCCATTGGGGATTATTTTCAGATAAAGAAAAGTTCGAAGACAAAGTTTCAGCGTGGATGCAGACGATGGTGGTAAAGTATGTTATGGTGGTGTTCAACTACTCAGACCACGTAAACCCGCGCGAAAAGGAGGTAGATGAAGTAGTTCATGGTGGTAGAAAAGGAGGGTGGAAAGGTAGTGGTCTGGGAGGCATTTGTTTCGCGGACAAGATATGCTTTCGCAGAGTGTCGCCAAACAAAACAACACAACACAACACTGGGAAGCTTTGTTTTCTCTTAGGAAATATGCACTCTACACCGAGGATGGCTTTGAGTTTACTCTCACGACAAATCCTTGCGAAATACTGACACGTCTTTTTTCCGGTCGAACAAAGGCCACTACTTTTCTACCTCGACGCGATTTAAAACGATTCTCTCCTTTTTTCCCCACCCGTTAAAGAAAAGTCTCGGAAACGCCAATACACCCTCCCTCTCCCAGTGGTGTTTGCTTTTTCCTACTACTCGCGAACGTTTCTTCTATTCCTTCAAAAGGATAGAGAAAAGAAATAGACAAAAATAAAGGACTTCCCTTTTTCTCTGTCCATTCTACTATGTTATGGATTTCATTGAGAATTTTCAGAGTAGAAAATGGAAGGATAAGTAAACTTGAAAAGATGTTCGCTTTCTATCATAAGAGCTAAAGGAAGGAGAAATAGAGTCCAGTAACGTTGTAACACGAAAGCTCACACACCCCATCGTCAAAGGGCACTCGAGAGGTGTTACTTCGAAAACCGACGGTAGATCGTGGAACAGTATTTTTTCAAGTGAAACGTAAAAGCTCGTTCTCGATTCGCAAGGTACACGTAAATAGCAACATCTTCGTTTCAATTTCAGGGGGCCATTTGCTTACGGGCGAGTCTAATTCATTATCCCAGGACGAACGAAGAAAATTAGATTTTCCATCGGATCGTAACGTTTGCCTGCAAATTTCATTTTCTTTTGATTCTATTGGATAACTCGGAATGATTGGTGAAACAATTGCAGGGGAGAGAGGAGGGAAGAAAACGAGTAACGCATTATTTAAATCTACTACTACTACTGCAAAGTTAAAACGATCGGGTTGTGATAGATTTTCTAAACGATTAGTACGGCCTCCCACTGACTTCGTTTGTCAATCAATATATTGATTTATAATCAAGCATGTAGGTATATTTTCTTGTTTTTCTTTTTCCCCCATTCATTTGGTTTCTTTCATTTTTTGTACGTTCATTATTCGTTCATTTGGCAAACGAATTGGCTCTTTGATCGTGTATTCTGTAATTTGGAATCATAGCTTGGTTTCTCTCTCTCTTTGAAAGGATCCAATCAAGTTTTCCATTTCTACTCCCGAATCTTCCTGTCCGTTGATAACGACATTAACGTAACGAACATTAATACTTAGCAAGGGTGAAGTCACATCGTTTCTCTCGAAAGTGTACTCGATTGCGCTTAAGACCACCTTTCGTCGTCTAGTTGAGAATTTATTCGAAACTCGGTTTTCATTCTCGAAGACGAATGAGGGCGTGGTCTTGACATATACTCCTATACACGTATCTATCCCTCGAAGAAGCTTTCGCGAGTGTACTTCTACATATACTCGTTCCCCGTGTTCCCTCAACGATATATTCGTCATTTTTATCGAATTACAATTACCCGGCGTCTCATTCCGTTAAGTATCCAAGAGAAGATTAAGAACATTAAGCGTCCAGGAAAGTTAAAAGGAAAGATACAATTTCTACTTTTACTCCATCATATTTAAATCGCACGTCAAAAGAAGTTTCCCATTTGATTAACCAAACAACGGCAACACCAGAAACAATCTGGATTACATTAATCAGTTCAGTTCTTAAGTATACGCGCGAGAACCTTCGACGGAAGAACGAGCGAATTAGCTGGAGAGAAAATGAACCATCGAGAAAGAGAGAGAGAGAGAGAGAGAGGGATAAGAATAAGAGGAAAAGTAAAGTTATCCATCTGAAATGCTTCTGTCTCTTCGACGGGATAAATCTATCGCAGGAGGTTCATGATAAATCCAGGAAATTGCAAAACTTTAATTGCAAATTGTAACGGCTCACGACAATTTCCAGTATAATAAAAGCGCGAAGGGGTTGGGGGTGACGATGCCCAGGACGTCTATCGATTATGTTAATGAGTTTTCACTTTGACTTTTTACTAAGATTAATTTCGGATGGTTAGAAGATGGTCTAGTAGATACGTTAGTTAAACGGCCAATGAAAAGGGGTCATTGATTGGCAACGTTATCGTTGTAATCATCGATTCTTATTGTTTATAGGCAAATGCCGAAAGACAAGCGCGCAACGTCTCGTCCATCGATATTAACATCGAATATCGATACTTAGAATTCCAGGGTGGACACGATCAATCGATTATTGCATAATTAAATCGTCTTAAATACATTTTCTATTGATCTACCTATCTTCCACATATTGTATACGATATATAGTAATTTTTGTATCCCCTTTTGTTTGATATCACTCGATAGTTCGGATCTTTCCTTCCTTCGATCGAATAGATTACCATAGCAATTATCTCTCATACCCTTGATCGGTTTCTAAGATAATCTCATTCGGTGACAACATTCTCTGCACCTTCTTGTTAATAGTATTAATTTATCGAGCGGTAATTATTCTATTCGACTAATGTGCAGCAATTAATCGCGTAAACGGTGCAATCGCAATTCTCCAATAAAATATATTTTGATATATCAATATCTGTAGCTGCTCGTTTTAGGATCCAACTTGAATCGATATTATTGAATGCGTTTCGAATATCCATTCGAAGCATATTCCCTTTCTCTCGTCGAATGAAGTTTTTCTTTTTATTTTCTGGAAAATGCAATAGTCGCCGGGGAATAGTACGAAAACGATCGAAATGTTTTCCGAGTCGATTGTCGGCCGGCCAAATAAGTGAGAACCTTTTTGTAGTTACTATCGGCATCAATGATTACACGCCAAGTTGGTCCTATTTACACGATCATTGGTTGAATCCAATGAAAAGGAAATGAGTTAGATGAGTTTAATCGGTACTACTGCCTGCGGTCTGATGAAAAAAAAAGGAAAGAAAAGTTCGAACAAATTTATTCTCGTATTACGTTGAAAGTGCATGTACTTTCGCGTGTTACGTATGCCAGGGAAAATGTGAGTTTATTCGTCTGTGCGGCTGCAACGCGTGAGACATCGTGTGGTACGTGAATTCAAGGATAAAAATTATCCTATATTTCTATCGTCATTTCTCCCAGATGTTATATCCGACGTTAAGAGCACGTGTCATTGCAATCTACGAAAAGAATATTCTCCGTATTATATCAAATGTGCTACGTTAAGATGATTTTCAGTAGGATCGCGTGACATCGGTCCGAAGCTTGAAATGGTAAATTTCACGTTTGAGAAAGTAAGAAAAGTTCGAAATTGCGACCGTGAATTAGTTTTCCGAATGAAAATAAAAAGAAAGGAAAAAAGAGCGATGGTGTTAGCGACAGGTGTAGGGGACGTCCCGTGTTGCGTTGTCGCGTATTTTCACGTGTAACAAATATACGTGGGTCGATATCAAAGGTAGAAAAGAAAAATGTTCATTTCGGTAGGACAGGAAAATTGGAAGAATCGGCAAATCGTCGGAACGTTCGGCTACCGAATGGAAATCGCTTTAAACCCCACGTGAAAATAGCTTCGTAGTGGATGCAATTTCACCGGTGAATATATCGAAAACGATTGTATTCCAGATTGTCGGCCTCCAACGACGTTACACGTCGTCGTCCTCGTCCTCGTCCTCGTCGTCGTCGTCGTCGTGTTTTTTCCTCCCTGGCGACCGAAACTGTGATCGAATCGTTTTTCCTAGAAAAATTCTGAAATCGATCTGCAACGCTTTAGATCCCGCTTTCCCAAAATTGCTATCCCCCTTAGAGAAGAATAAAATCAATGTTTCGATAGCATTTAAACCCACGAGAACGCCGCCCAAGTTTCCCTCCTCGCTTCTTCTTTTTTTTTTTTTCTTTTCCAAATCCTAAACAATTTGTTCGATGATAAAAGATCGAGATAATGAACGGGAATAACGACTATAACTTTACGCAGCGATCCACCATGAGCAATGAAGATAATTTGTATCTGGAACTAACGCAACCCGTAATTTAGCAGCTCGATATATCTTTATTCCATCGACATTTCGTAAGAAAGTATCTACTCGGAATAAATTTGAAGACGTTCGTACCATGAAATATTAAACAAAAAATTTGTATGAAAGTAGAAAGGAGCATTGGGTAGGAGAAAACTTTGTATGTACACATACCATATATCTACCTGTATGCATAGAAGAATGAAAACCTCAAGCCGCGCATGTTTTTACCTCTTTCAAACTACATTCTTTTTTTCTCTAAAAGCGAAACACGCACAATTTGACATTGCTTCCTGTCCTACTTTTCCCTCATACGACGTAGCGAATTCTTTTTTATCTCTTTTATTCCACTCGCTATGTCCATGCTAGAATAATCGCTCGAATCGATAATAATGCTTCGAATATTTCAAGCATTCTACGATTACATTCTTTTCGTCTATTCGCTATTATCGATATCGCGCGAAATTTCAGGAATCGAGCAAAAATTGCGCTTGCTTTAGCTTCGAATTTATATCAGAAGAAGAAAACCAACCAACCAACCACCCAATGACCTATTATATCTTTATCGTATCCCGTTAGTATTCATTTACCAATATAAATTTTCTTCTTTTATTCGTTCTAATTAGCCAACAATTAATGAACCAAATAGACTATCTATCAAACAAATCCAGTAGTTCGTAAATTGGATACTGTACGATCATTGTTTCGCGAGTTAATTGCTCTCCCTTTTTATTTTCCTTCGATCTCTCTTCGAATATACATTTACAATTATCCCGCAGGATGGAAAATTATCCTATTTCCAACAAGAAGAACGAAAATCCTTTCTAATATATCTTGAGGAGCAAAGATACTAGAGAATAATCCTAGACGCGACAACACTGTCTGAACTGTAGAACAGTCGCATTATCAATGTGGTATGAGCCATTTATTATGTAAATCAGGATGATATCGCTAAGAACGCAATCGCGTCAAGTACCTACCACTAAATATTCGTCTTCTACCAGTTGTTCCGTTAGAAGATAAGAAGATAAGGAACGCGAATTTCGAACGAGGGATTAAGAATTATATTTCCAAATGACCCACCCTCGTAAAACTTGACTTTGCATTTTCGCAAGAAGGAATGGAACCAAAAAAAGCCATAGGAATATTCAACCTGACAGGAATCTTCCTTCTTGTAAATTCTTCTCCGAAAAAAAAACTTAATTAAAACTACGAAAGGAAAGCATAAGATCGGGAAAAGGTAGATTTATTTTCTCGAATTCGTAGGAAAAGTTATTTGGTAGATACATTTTACGATTCTCCTTTACGAATCATTATTAATTGAAAATATCGTATTCTAGCAAATTGTCGTATTCGTAGAAGGGAAATCTATGATGACTCTTTCGAGAGTATACTGTAACTGAGATTTTTCTCTGTATATTTCAGAAGGAGATAGACCGGAAAATAATAATAAATAAAGTAGAAGAACGATTTAAAGTTTTTTTTTTTTTCCAGGAGGGGATCGATGGGTTACACGCGATGTACGGCGATGTAACGAGAACAAGGAAGAAAATAAAAAGAAGCATAGAGAGAGGAGAAGGTGAAAGGAAAATACGTTCCCCGCGGAGTCACCCTTTATCCACTTTCTAGTAACCCAAGTATCTCGCCAGGAGCAAAAAGCAGGAAGCATTTGAAAGGAAAAGGGAAAGAAGGTAAAAGTTGATGCGATACGCGTTTCTTTACGAGCTTTTCTACGCACTTTTTTTATGCCCCGTCGTCGCGTGTAGCACTTTTAATCGATTGATAACGTTAAAGAAAAAATTTCATTAGCCGTTCTCGAGGGTTTCTTATTTTCTGAATATATAAAAAGATCATATATATATTACGTAGCTCGGAAATTAGTCGACTTGGTAAAAAAAAAAGCAGTTTTGCAGTATGCGCGAGAGTAGTAAACGTATACGCGCATTCGGAATATGCGTTCGCAGAAGAACAAACCGGTAGAGTAAGATACATTAGGTCCATTAGGGCGTTGTTTCCTACACGTAATCGCACTGGGATCGTTAAAAAGGAACTATATTCATTTCCCTTCCCATGCGAACTACCGAGGTTGAAATAATTATCTCTTCATAGATGGATCGTTGCGACACGTTCTTTTCCTCTAAGCGTTTTCGCTTACGATAACATTCGGCGAGAAACTTTGACGCGATAATCCTCGCGAAGAAAATATTTTCATCGTTTAAATCCAAAATGGAACAACGACGGGTAGACATTTTGTTTTGATAAACAATGATATACAAGAAATAATTAATCGCAAAGATAATAGAAGCAAGTTCGTTACATCGAACGTTAACGTGGCGATGGTTGCTGTGTCTTCTTGAAAAGTTTCTTTTTTTTTTTCTTTTTCTTTCTATAAAAAATAAAGAACTAGCTCGCAAAGAAAAAAGAAAGGAAAAAGGATATTGCTGTCCGGCATGGGTATACGCGCGTGAAAACTTTGTCTAACTTAATACAATGTTGATAACTAGTTAGATACTTGGAAGATCCCTGTAAAATTTATAATTGAAAAGTCTCTGGGCCATTCCCGATGGTGATTTCAATACGTTTAAAAAGTTTCACAAGTTCGTAAGACCCACGCGTTCCTATGAATGATCTACGAAGCTCGAATAAGAAATGAATTATTCAATGCTGTATCGTTCTACGAGATCGCCCTAACACGTTTCTATTTGTTTTTCTCTTTTCCCATTCCTGAATAAAGACCATCCTGATGGATCTTTCGTCCAAGGAAAATTTTCAAATAGATATTTCAAATATCGGCATTTGTACAAATTTCCTATGAATGGATATACAAACGCGCATACATAGTTCTATAAATGGAGGCGTTTATTTTTTGTTTTTTTCATTAAAATTATAAAGAAACAAACCGAGCGCGAAAATCGAGGAAAAATCGAATTCCGAGCACGCGTCGACCTACATCCATTGATGAACTATGAGTCGTCTTAAGAGATTCGAAGATATTTTTTAAGAATACCGACCCGTGGCTTTTGTCCAAATTTATCCTGGAAACTAAGAGCACTGCGAAATCAGGATTGTTTGAATTAAAAGATCGAGGGTGTAACGATAAAGCTATGACCCGATAAACGCGATCCCTTTTCGCGCCAAAAATCAACTTGCCAATTCGCCTAAAGAAAATCCTTGTTTTATGAAAATTGGAATATTCGCGAATGAATCTACAAACTACAAACGTTCCAACGATTTACGAAGGATTTAACTTAAAGTACCAAAGAAATAGTAGTTGGTACCGCTTAATTCGATCATTGTGTTACTCTCTCGACGGTATTAACGACGTTATTAAATTTTATTAATAACGAAACTAGAAACTAGAAGTAAGAAGGGGGATAGGGGGTAAGAAACGATGCAAGAGTATGTACCTTAAATACCGCCCATCTTTACCAAGTTCACTCGACGTTCACGCGATTAACAACGCGATGTCACTCGCGATGTTTACTCGACTTCCCCATTTCTCTCCTTTATGCTCGACGAACGACAATAGCTGAAGCAAACTTTGACAATATAATTAATCATATTCCCGTAGCCGTTTTTCGTTTCGATTGTCTGACACAACTAACGTTCGGAGAGAGAGAGAGAGAGAAACAAAAAGCGTGCCAAGTCGTTGGGTAAATTTCTACCTAGATAAACGAAGAAAAAAAACAGAACAAAAAAAAGAGTAAAATTCGGTGAAAATGGATGTACCACGTGATTCGAGTTTTAGCTCGCGTGGATTTCGCGCAACGGGCAGGAAAACGCTGTTAATGGTTATCTCCGGCTAATGCCGGCAGCAACCTCGATATTCTGGATTCCGTTTACTGCAGGTAGATGAACGGAAAAGAGAACGCAAATACCGAAAATATCTTTGAACCTAGACACACAAGCCATTAACGTTCTTCCGTCGTATCATTTTATCCTCCTCCTCCTCTTCCTCCTCCTCCTCCTCCTCTATCCTGCTCATTCTTTTCCCTGTTTATCCAGGACGGCATACCACGAAAGACCATAATAGACTGATCGGACGGATCGATTTTATCCTTTCCACCCTACACCGCTTTCTTTTGTCATAACGAACGATGACTCCTAATAGCGAAAGGAAAAAATATCTCTAAAGATACCCGAAGAAAATTATGTTAAAGCGCCGGCTAATAATCTCTTCATGAACTCGAAACATATCGGATTTGTCATGATCGACGGTATAGGAAATTCGTGACGTTGACGCACCATTCATCACGTTGCTCGACGTGCCAACGCATATGTATGAGTAACTCTACGTATTTATGTAGGTGTAAATATCGAACGAAAGGAGAAATAAATAGATATCTATGGAAAAGCAGAGACAAAAAGAAACAGTGAAAGAGAGAGAAAGAAAAGAGAGAAAAGGGAATGAATTTTATTAAACGTACAAATATAACGGAAAAGAAAAATCATGATTTAAAGAGCGGGAATGTTAGCTAGATCACGTTACGACCCAAATTGAGAATCGTTTTAATAACTACCCGTTCAAGAATTTACGCGATTCAACTTTCAAATGGAACAACAAATCGTCGTGCATGGTCAAATTAGAGTCAAAACTTTAACCGTATCGTAGCTTGATATAAAAAAAAAAAGATAAATAAAGAGGCTCGTTGTCGATGAAATGCAAAATGTTAAGAAAATAACGACTTTTTTCGTTGTTATTCGAGCTCGTATAATAGGAAGGAAGATACTTTGGAAAGATAAATATTATCGACTACTCGCATTTCTTCCCATTTTAAGAAATGATCAATTTAATTTGTTGGAAGAAATGAATCGGCGTTTTACGAGCGTGCTCTCTCTCTCTCTCTCTCTCTTTGTCTGCCTTCGAAAAATTCGGGAAATGAAGGAAAAGCAAGAAAAGAAAAGTCCCGCGATAGTTATTCACTCTCGCGTCTTCTGCTATTTCGTCAGACGTGTACTATTGTACAGAGGGTCGGAGGTAGGACCGACGCACGCTTATACACGATGTGCCTCGTGTATAAGCGAAATGAGAATCGATACCCAATTGCCGTCACGACGTCGAGACGTCGAATGTTCCAACGAGAAATAAAAAGAAATCAAATGAATACGTCGTCCGTTCGTGGTAACAAAATCATGATCGATCGATAGATCAAAAAATTCCTCCCATCTCGCGAGGACGCAGAGAATAAAATGCGAATAATTCAACAACAACAACAACAACAACAACAACAAATAATAATGACGAGATAATAGATATCGGAGATGATTTACAACGAGAATAAAAAAGACAAAGAAATATTACAAAAGTATTTTACCAGCAAAGATTCGCGCATTCCTTCGTGTCGCATCTTCCCGACGGTGAGAATCTTCCTTCGAATGATGTTGCTCCTTCTCCTCCTCCTCCTCCTCCTCTTCTTCCTCCTGGTTGTTGTTCCAAACCCTTCCCGTTATTCTCCCTTGAGAAATAACGAGGGATGGTGTACGTTGTCTCGCGACACGACGGGAAGAGAACGACGACTCCGAGGAAAGAACGCGGTTAAGAGAAAAGTCGAGATGCGGGAGGACAGTCGCGGAACGCGTATCAAAGCCAACTGGGGAGCAACTGTTCTCTGCCCCGTGACCGCGCCCCCGCCCTCACCCTCACCCTCACCCTCGCCCTTCCCTCCGTCTCCGATTAAAACCGCTCGCGCACGCGTTTCACCTCGAAACTCGCTCGAGCTAACACCTTCGTGGGGTACTATACCTTCTTCTTCTTCTCCTTCTTCGATGTCCGATCCTGCGACTCTTCTTTTTTATTTTCAACCTTTTACTCCCTAAAAGATTCTCGCTTCCCTTGGTAGCCACCCTTATAAATTAGAGGATTTGTCCTTCTTGATTGAAACGATCCTGCATTCCATATTCTCTCTCTCTCTCTCTCTTTCATTTGCTCTCCTTCTCAAGTAAAGAAGCGTAAATATTTTGGTACGATTAAAATCAGGACGAAAGTATACTCTTAATGAAAGTTCCGGATGGAATCCAAGGTTAAATGAAGCGCGAAGAGAAATGAACGGTAACTAAATGGAAAGGTAAAACAACAACGAGCACTCATCTCATTCCGCGGATCTCCTCGCGTTCGCTTGATCGTTCATCGATGAGAATGACTCGATAAATTGATAAATATTCTAGGCAAACTACTCGACGAGTTCGTTCAAATTAATGGAATAACGATATGTGTTTTTCCAACCGAAAATCGGGTTACTTGCGAGTGGTATACCAGTTTTAATGGATTTCCTCCGAGCAATCGAAAACATATACACGCGGCTTCCTATTAACGACAGTTGCGTTGTTAATTCGTCGAGAGCTTTTCAAATGATCGGTTGATAGATAATCGGTGCTAATTAAATACCTCACAGCACCACGATTTGCCGTAATAAGCTTCCCTCCCTCCCTACCTCTGGCCTCTTTTCTCTCATCTCGAAATAATAATAACTGTAGGAAATGCATTTATCCGTTCCGTTTCTATCGATGCTCGGGATGAATTTACAAATCATACTCGAGAGTATACCTTATGAGTAAGAGCGAGATCGTTTTACCATTCACGTAAACGTCGAACGATTCAACCAAAGGTTCTCATAGTTTTCTATGTCTTCATTAAATTCAATTGTTTAGGAAAATTCCAACCAAATAGAACGTTCGCGCTTAGATATCTTGCAGAATGAGATGAGGTTTAACAATAAACCGTGTTTCACGCTCGTCCGCTACGGTAAGATAAAACCTAATATAATTATGCTAATGAAATTTGATCCTAGAGAGAGAAGAGAGAAAAAGAAGCGCCACGGTCCATCCGATGCGTTATTTCATTTCCGACCTGTCGTAAAATCCCTACTTATATACGTCCCGCGTTTGACAATAAATAACGATGATAATAATAAAAACATTCGTAGGAAAGTTTCGACAACTCGTTTGTGTGACGGCAACGGTAACGATGAAACCTATGTGTTTAAAGGAAAAGACATTTAATATCCGTGTCAGGTTTGACACGGAGAGAAACACGGAGATATTTCCTCGGTTAAATTCTCGAACGTCATCGAACAATGGTACTTAATACCTCCGAAAACCATGATTCTAGTGACGTTCTACGCGTTGCTTCCAGCTCCTCCGGACGACGCGGAATTACATGGAATGTTGTCTGTTCCCCATCTGTCTTCGGGATGAAGCCAGATCGATTAGCTACTCGAATAATCTCCATAGACGGCGGCCGACTTCCTTTGCCGTCTACTCGATGTCTCGCCATGCATTTACTTATTGTTAGCCGCGTTCACTTTATGCCATATCGATTGAAAAATTCTACAAACAAAAGTCTTCCCTTTCTATTTTTATCTTATCTGGTTTACAAACCTATGTGTATCTTGCGAAAACTTTACCCTCTCCCCCTTACCAAATGTCAAAATACAAAAATACAATACAAATACAAATGCCAAAAATCATAATCGTCCTCGAGCCTTCCGAAAAGATCTCTCGAAAATAATGTTACTAAAGTACGTGCTCGGAAGCAGAAGGGTTGGTTACTCGTGATTAACGCACATAGACGGGACGCATTTTAAGTACCCACGACTTTCAGCAAATTCGTACGAAAAGTATCATCCAACACGGTTGAAAAAAAGACGAACCTGTTGCGTTTGTACGTGTGGGTCAATATCATTGAGAGTTCTCTCTGCCCCTCCTCCTCCTCCTCCTTCTGCATCTCTTCTTTCTATCTCTTTGTTCGCATGAAATCTCGTTAAAACTCGAACTTGCAAGCTCGTACTTGACTCGAGCCACCAAGCAACCTTATCGCCACTCTCTCATTTCTCAGTTGGTATCCGAGTTTTAGGCACATCCGCCGAGGAGAAAGTATTTCGTGCCAAAGGCCATCTTCTTCTTATTATTTTTTTTTCTCTTCCATAAATCGAAGAAGAAGGAGAGAAAATAAGACGACGGTCATCCTCTCGCTATCAACCTTTTTACTCGAAGATTTTCTTCTTATACCTGTTGCTATCTGAACGAGTACGTGCTGAAGTGGTACGAGAAAGCAAATTACACGTCATCGTTAGACCGGAAACGTACGTAGCTTCATCGAAAAGCTAGGAGAACCTCATTAAAGTTCGACAGGATCGAGATTGAAAAGAACGCAATAGTAGAACGAGTTGATTTTATCTCGAGATAGAGCACCTCCTGTCGACGTTGAAACTTTAACGTTTTCTTTGAAAAAAGAAGATGGACGAAAAGGAAAACAAGAGAAAAAAAGAAAAAAAAAAGAAAAAAGATAAGGAAGAAAAACGAAAGGGGATGATCTTCTTTGCCTTTTTTCTTGGTCCACCGATGACTCTCGGTCCACCAAAACTTTTATCCACGGTCGTCTAAACCCTCGAAACTTTCGCTCGAGCATATTTCGCTTTTGAAATCAGTCTTGAAACTTTTAATCGAGTCCATATTCCACCTTCGTAGTACGGGAAAGATCGCGGCGAAAGATCAACCGAATCTCGAACAATGAGCGCGATTTACCGGATTAATAAAGAAATTCTCCTTTGGGGAATAAAGGTAAATCTTTGAGAGATTTTACGATTAGTCGAAGTAAAAGGAAGTAGAAAAATAGAGACAATTAACGAACAATACCAACAATGACGTAATGAATTAAATTGTGCATCGGTAATTTAAAGAAAAGAAAAAAAGAAAAACTGGAAAAAAAATCCAAAAGTTTTCCTCGTATATTAGCATTTGCTTGGGTTAGTCGAGTCTAACATCGAGGTAGCTTTCGATCTTTCTCTTTTTTGTCCCAGAAAGCATTGAAAGTGTAGTAACGAGACGCGACAGTACGCGCATATTCTCGCGCGTTTATTAATGTCTGACATTGTTGTTTTCGAAATAGGAGATGCAAACTATAACATCCGGAATGTCCAACGTGCACAACGATGATGTCCCTGCAGACTTACTATTTTCGTATTTCGTTTCCATCGTGAAAAATGAGACTGGTGAGAGATCATTAACGTGTAACAAGGAGGATCCTTTCCTGTCTCTCTTTTCTACCATTTTATTTTCCTTTTCTTTTCTACGCGCGTACCACGTATCACGAACAAAGAGAAAACTTCATTCTCTCTGCATTTTCTCCGTGTACACCCAGGAAGATATTTAACCCTTTGGCTGCACGGTGTTCTTTACCAAAGTCATTTACATTTCTCTACATCGAATTTATATTTAATCGGTTACCATGTGACACGTAACAATATCTTTAACCAGCACATTTACCCCCGCAGGGCGTGACGTATATCTAAAACAATGCTGAATCATAATTACAGGAAAATTACAAATACGCAGAGAGATTTTGAATTTTAGTCATGCGCATTTGAAATATTATTCGTAAAGCATGTAACCTTTAATTAAGTTAATTTACATTATTTAACTATTTCGCATTGATCTCCAGTGGTTTTCAATTTGGAACGAAGTACCAATTTAGAAACTTGTAATTTACGTCGGTACATAAATAACTCTCTGCTGAGTATGAAGATTTTCATTATTATAATAATATTATATCGGTTTGATAAGAAACAGTAAATTAGATTGTAAAAATAAACGAGAAAAAAATATGACAATATCCGTTCGGCGTGAAATTCGAACGCGTCAAATTTGAAAGCATTATTATAAAAAAAACGTCGAAGCTTAACGATAGATAGAAGCATCAAGCGGGAATAGTTCGATCCGTTCTTGATCGATTAACTCTTTCTGCGGACAACTTGCAGCGAATGCAGCTTGTCAGGAAAGAGATAGAAAGAGAGGATTCGCATACACCACTGGCGTCAAACGAATCGGAAAGTTCTGTTCGAAGGTTACGTCGAGGTTACGTCATATTTGTTTATGGAGCAAAAGAGCAGAATGGTTTTACTGTGAAACAATGTTATTACACGTCAATTCTTCCACGGAAAATGACTGAATGCGGTATCGTTATTTTCTTTTTCTTTTCGATGAAATATAAAAAACTCGAGAGAGATTACCTTATAAATGTAGCATTTTTTGAAGAAACGACGAAAGAATTCATTGCGATTTCGTAGAAAGCTCGAAGAGATCGATATTAAGTTTGTCCGAACGCAGGAAACTTTCGAAATGAAATTGCGATCACAGAAGCATCGAGAAGACTTGCGATTGGATCGTTCGACGATCGAAAATAAAGGTAGGAGTGAACGCGGATGGGAATTTTAACGTTAAATAACAATTTAACAATCGAAAATAATTTGAATCGCGCGTGGATTACGAAATCTAGTTGCTTTTTTCATCCGTGTGCTATATTTGATCTCCTCGATATCGAGAGTCCTTCTATGCATATAGCGACAAAACACGAACTAACGAAAAACCCCGTCTAAGGGTAAGGAGAAGAAAGGAAAAAATCGTCGATTAATCTTCAGAGATTCAAAGATTCGCTGAGGAATGCTTGCGAGACGTCACGGAAATGAAAATAAAGTTGAAAGAGACGGAAAACGAGAGGGACCTTTGGAAGAACACGGCGATGCGTGAACGAATAAAAGCTCATAGGACGAGGTAACGATCCAAATTCCTTTGATCGATCGTACTTACCTCTTCAATTCTATCTCCTACGATATATATATCTTATACTTATGAATATTTTATTGCGAAAGAGGTTTTGTACATTTAAAAGCGAAACATTGATAAACAAAATTCATATACCATTCATGACTGGATTGATAAATAAAAACAAAAATAGAATGGATTGAATAATGAACCATTTTGTAAAATATATAGCTAAAATTATAATATATACATTGGATAGTCAAAGTCGTGAAGAAAAGGTACATCGATCTATCTCGATTCCCATTAATCTTGATTAGTCGCACTGGATCGAACATGCATTCCTTCATTCCTCCTCGTTGTTCGTACGAACGAATAGTATCTCGAATCTCTGTAGGAGAAGGAATCCGTGAGAAATTCAATTGCTGGCATATTTGATCGGCACGTGCGATTCGTGGTATCATATTGAATATCGGATTGAAAAATTCAACAACGATTAATACCTTCCAACGTGCCGAGCTTTGTTTATCCAACGAACAATTTCCATTTTTCTTTCTTTCTTTCATTTGTCCTTTTCCTTCTTTCTCCACTCCCAATTTGGTTCCCGAGGCCGTGTCATAATCTTTTTCCAACCGAAATCAATCGTGGATCTAGGGTCGCGGTACTCGTTCCAATGAACGAAATCGTTCGTGAAATGAAACGAAAGAAAACAAAAATTCTCGTGAAAAAGCGTTTCCATGTGCTTCGCGTTCTCCTGTAAAAATAAATTTCATTCGAAACGTGCTCGGAGTCCGTTCAGAGAAACACTATGTATAATAATAAAGTGTAGGGGAGGGAGACTTTCGTTGGCGGATTAAATTGGTTAAATAAGTCAAATTTAGAACGAATTCTTTTACAATAATCATTTTGTCCTCGTTATTATCATTAATATTAAGCCTTGAAAGTGTTCGAAATACTATTAATTGACTAAAATATTCAATGTGTTTATGATCAGGATGAAAGCGTGAGGAGTTACATTTCAGCATGTAAAGCACACGGCGTCTTTACGCGTGCATTATAAGCTGATATGAGACGCAATCTATGTATATGGTTATTTATCGTTATACATATCTAGCTTGACAGGAGGCAGGAAACAGGGTGGTGTACACACACGAACGAGCGACGCATACAATAGTAGTACACACGTTTACGTAATAAATTTCGTTGAGACGGTCAGATAAATCGCTACAGGCAAGGGACACGCAAAGATAAGGGAAGGAAATTTTCAAAGAAGAACTTCGAACGACAATCTGGTAGATAGATAGATAGATAGATTCGATAGATCGAATAATTTGAACTCGCTGTTAAGTTTTCTTAATGTCCTCTTCTGTTATCGTAAAGGGGAAAGTAAGTAGATCGGAAGTCGTGTTAAACGTGTCGTACGATCGAACTCGAGTTGATGCAAAATCACAGACAGACGTACCTGCTGGTACATATACAGAATATATGTGTTTACGGTTAATGGTCTTAGTTTGTTGACTCATCTAGAATGAGAGAGGATGAGGGAAAGAGCCCCAGCATTTCGTATTCCAACGCAGTACACGAAGGATTAAGCAGAGCACAGAACGATCGTTTGTCTGCGCGATTACGCCCACAATAATTTATGCCGTGATAGTGATAGCGAGCGTGAAAGAGAGAGTAAAGCTGCGTAATCGCTGACGGCTTCGTCTCGTTATTCCAAATGCGAGTATCCGCGCTATGACTCGAGATCGATCGATCTATCGAATACTCCTACATAGAATTTTGTCGTTATTGAAGAAAGAAAAAAAAACAGCTAGACTAAAGACTAGGAAAATCTTTCTTTAATACCACCGAGTAAACGATTCTCGTTTCAGAAGCGAGCTCAAAGACGCGAAAAAATCTGTTGAAGAGAAACGGCAAAATATTTCGAAAAATATGCGATACGAAGAGGTGGAGAAAAAGCACGACGAATTATTCGTTTTTTACAACGAAGCAAAAGAAAAGGTATATTTACGTATCTTTAATATTTATCAAATTGATAAGCGGACATAGAAGGAGAAGAGAGATATTCTATAGGACGAAGTAAATGTAATTCCCAAGTTCCTTTCGCGACTGTAAATTCAAAGTCCATACGACACCCCCTTTCAAGGATCGAGAATGCAATTTTGATTACAATCGCGGTCCGCGTGCGGAAAGCTTTAGGATCAAAGTACTTCCTCTTGACTCTACTTTTCAACATTTGCAGCAATACTCTACTCGATATAGAGAAATCCCGAGGTCCTCTGTCTTCCATTTAGACGAGCTAAACGTTCTCGGTGCAAAATCTAATTCCCTAAATCTAATATAACGAACTATCCGATCGGATAATTTAATTCGTGATTTCTGTCGAGCGGAAATAGTAATTTCTATTTAATTTCCTATGACGATCTGTTTCCCAATACATTACACTAATACAAATATACGTGTATACGTGCACCGAAATTTCCTCGCGGTTCACGTAAATGTCATTAATCAAGTAATTCGCTTTTTAGAATAATCAAGCAGATTTTTGTCTAGATATGTCGACTCGACGAAAAAATAAAGGAAAACACGAGAGAAAAGGTATCCTTCGAAAGGAGAACTCGCGAATTAGCAAATTTGTTGGAAACTTTAGAGCACTTCGATCTCGACGTTAAAACCTTGTGTCGCTTTACCGCAGAAGGTGAGTTTATAATCGACGATTTTCCAAGTTCTTGAAAATACCTTTCAGCTTACTTCCGCAGCCGTGGCAAATTTGACAAAAGTCGAACCACTCTTCGAAGAAGCTGTAAAGAAACTGAGACAGTTTACTTGGAAAGTCAATGAGAGAGAGTACGATAACGAAACAGACAAATTGAAGTCTCAAAATTTAGTACTGCGAGAAATTATCAAGAGTCTCAAGCGAAAGGTACTAACTCCAATTAATTGTTCTAAAATGAAAATATTACAAAGCTCATTTCGTGATTAAATCATAGACTCGGAACGATTTAAGCAAAAGTATCGATGAGAGCTCGCAAAAAAACAACGACATACAAAATCTTACAAATGATTTTAAAAGGGAGCAAACGGTTACAAACGATTTTACAGAATGTAAACAATGTTCTTTAACGAGATGTAATCTTGAAAATAAGAACATCGTGTCCAAAAGCGTTGATAAAAAAGTCCTCTGCATTGAATCGCATAAAAATGGAATTTCTTATGATGAATATGTAATCGGATTCTCAAACACTCGGCAAATGAAAATCAAACATTCGCCTATGACTAGTGCAAAAGTAGCACACTTAAAATTGGAAATTTTCGATTGCGAGGAGAAATATCATGAAAGTTCGCCAGATAAAGTTGTAATACTCTTAAAAAATCTTTCAACGTCCATTAAAGTCGAACGTACCGGTATTAACTGTGCCACTCAAACTGCGTTAACACGAAAATGTGATAATTATACGCAAACTTCGATCACTCAAATACGCGATTTTCTACGATTAAACGTTGGCCATACGGTATGTACTCGATCATTTTTTTATAAAATGAATATCATGTTTCTACAAAGTTTCATCGATCAAACAGATGTTAAATAGCGAAAAACGTGCCATCGAAAGGAATTTATCAAATTTGGAACGAACCGTAGACCGTTTAAAATGTAATACGTTACATCATGCAAGATCTATGATCGAGAACAAATCAAAGTGTTTGAGAAAGGAGGAATTTTTGGAATGCATCGAACGTTTAACTGGAGGATAAATAAAACATCCTACACGTTGTAAAAAAAGTCTTTACAATAGGTAAGAAAGTAAAGAAAAAGTGACTGGACGATTAACAAAACTCTCACATTTAGTAGAAGGTCACTGATCGTGTTTTCTCTTTAAAAACGCTATCCAATTAATCTTATACAAGAGTACTATACACGCATAGATATACATATTATAAACATATACATATCATACATATGCGCGTGGATGTGTGTATGTGTGTACGTACTTATCGTTAAAATTATGCAGTAATAATTCTGCGAATTGCATCTACTATAAAAATTTACCAATCTAAATTCACGTATGTAATATAACATTTCATTCCTTTTATATTATTATTAATAGTAATAATTCTAGAATACGTTTAGAAAAATTTGTTCCTATTTTTGTTTCAACATAAATATCTCTTTTTTTTTTGTAAGTGCCGAGAAGAGCAAAATCTTTATTAGTGTAAAATGCAATTAATCATATCATATCATATATATATATCATATAGATAGATGATATATATATCATATAGATCATATATATAGATAGATGATATATATATCATATAGATCATATAGATATACATATATATATATCATATAGATCATACAGATATATATATATATATATATATATATATATAAATTCTTAAAAGTATACGTTGAAAACTATCTATCCACATGCTTTTGTCAATTGTGACTACAATATCGGTTAAATGCTTTGTGCATTAAGTTAATTTTACTATCCACAAGAATCTTAATTTAAAGATGTAAAAATCGCACGGAATTTTTTTTTTTATTTATATACATGTTTATCTTAACGGGTGTTATATATATATATATATATATCGTTAATTAATAGAGAAAATCGAATTGCGGAATAACCTAGTACCTATATTTAGATATTTCTTGACAAAATAAAATAAATAATTCATCATGCATCAACGTCTTCCTAATTACTGCTATAAATCTTATAAAGATATTGTACGCTAGAACTAGAAAAAGGTAAAAATTTTAATTTCATATAATACACGTGTCTCTTAAACTGGCGAAGTAAAAGATAACATTGCATTAGAATACGATCAAAGGTAAGAGGAATGTTGTTTAGTAGCATATGCATAAAATAATGCTATTCTCCCTTCCTCTTGTTTTTCCGTAATATTCATCTACTCTTTATCAAAAGTTTCACAAGTTGCTCAACCGATTACCTATGTTTTCTTATTTGGGTTTGCATCTGTGTATTTGTGTAATACGGTCTGTGTTATGGTTTTATGTTAGGATTGTGTCAAGGTTGCACCAACTTTGAGATTATCTCTTCTGCTTCTTATGTCTGTTTGAAAACGTTCGATTGTAACCAACGGTTTCGGCCTGGCACTAGGAACTCGCATTCCTGGTAATATTTTGAACTACGCGCTTTCCCCACCATGCTTCCAGATCAAATGGCTCAAAATCTATATAAACAAACAAAATAAAGATTAATTTAACACCGCTAACTCTTACATCAATCACAATAATTCTTTAATAAAGGAAATAAAAAGATTATTTACCTTTGAGTTGAGGATTAGGTTCGTGCTCCTTATAATATGTAACGGTAGTGCCATTTCTATAACTCGAAGAATTCAAATGAGGCTGATTACACATGTCTAATTCTTTTGATACGGAGTTCCAAGCTGTAAGCAGAAAGAATGCCTATATTATTTGTTTCTACAAGAATAAAAGAACATTGACTAATTATTTTAAATATGTACAATCACATATGTATTTAATCAAGTCAAAATGCTGCGCCACAGTTTCAGGCTGATGTTTGACAGGCATCGTAGATAGCCTTTTTCCATTCATTGCAGTCATTTGCGATCTTCCACTGAAAACAGTCAGGCAATCATCAAATCGTCAAAAAAATTATATATTTTATTGGTAGCTATTTCTAATTTCTTTACATCCGATAATAATATCACTTTTATGTATGTATGTAAATATTACACGAAATTGTATAAAGAAAAAAAATGATCGTCAATCATTTTAATAACATTTATTAATTATCGATGAAATAGAGTAAATATCGAAAGAAAACACTTGTATCTATTATCTTAAGAGAATCAACGATAAACGCATAGCGTCGTTTAAAAAAATATGGCGGCCTTGTATGACAGCTAACGTACCGCCTTTATCTCTTCCCGCCTCTCCCTCCTCGTCATCATAATAGCAATACACTGTCGCAAGCTCGGACGTTTATCGTTTAATTGGATTGGCATGCCGCCCAAAATGTCCGTAAAATAATATCGTGCCAAACGTGATTTTGGAAATAGGAAACATTTATTTAGCCAACAAAATTCGAGAGGAGAGAGGAGAAGAGGGCAGACAGGCGCCGTATAAAAGAAATTACAACAAGAGAAGCCAGTAACTTTTAACAACTTTACTCACCTCATTTTGTCCCTCTCGCGATATTTCCCTATGATGAATCGTCCGACGAAATCGAAATTAACTTTAGAAACAATTTCTATCGTAGAACAATTTTCGAAATTTTGTTAACAAAGCTCTAGGTATGACCACAAACACTCTCTATGGTCGTACAAGCTTCTACAAGCTCATTCCAACAGAGGCCTGTCAACAATATCGTGTCATTAGACCATTGTTACTAGAGACTACCATAGAGAGGAAACTCACTTACGAAAATGATCTCTCGAAAAAGAGAGAAAGAGCCGTTGACCTCAATAATCTATTTCTATTTTTATTTTTCTATTTTGCATACTATCCTACACATTCAAATCTTTCCTCTTTTACTTCTGCGACTTTTTTTATCGAAAAAAATCGCTCCAAATTTCATTTTGGTTTTGTTTTGCTGTAGCAACGTATCATTTACATGCATATGTACATATGAGCCATATTTTCATCGTAAATTCTTAAAGTAACATTCAAATTACATAATAAAAAGTATGTTAAATAAAAATGAACTCCTGCAAATGTCTATTATCATAATACAGTACTTCAAATAAACTTGTACCATTTATTTAAGCCTACGTCAATGTTATATATCAATGAAGACTAATTGAATAACTTAACGTGTTAGATTAATTTATAGTTGATTAAAGCATGAATCATAAATTGAATATGATACCGTGTGAAAAATAAAGCAAGAAAAACAACAATCCATTTAACGATAATGATCGCTCGATAAGGTGGACTTTCATCTTACGTGTAAGAAAGTGAAGACGAATAAATTAAATTAAACGAAGAAGCACATAAATATTCTTATATACAGTCATCTTATTTTTTAATTTAATTTTAAATACCAATATTATACGCCTTATTTCTGTCCGTGTATGGTACAATAATTTCAATTAATTAACTATATTTTATTTGTATTTATATTATTCCTATTAGTTCTATGTAAATATACTCGTTATCATAAACTTAAATCCTACTTATCACTTTATTCGAGTCGAATATTTACGAATGTACTACATAATGCAGAACTTGAGATTATATGGTGAGCTCATATTTATGATATACATAATCGGACGATCGAGTCGCATAGATTTTTCTTGTCATCTTCTTTCTCTCTTCAGGAAAACTCCGTAATTTTTTTCCAACATGCTACTCGACTGCTCGAAACATCGCTTCAATTTCTTCTTTACCCGAGACACATCAGATGCTATACAAAACTTGCAGGTTATAATCACATTATTTTGTTGATTATTATTTAGTTTTACACTAATACATTTGTTATAACACTATATACTATCTGAATCATGACAAATTTTTATTACTAATCGTATTGAATTAATACATAAGCCAATTCAAAAAAAATTTTAGTATTTTTTATATGTTTGAAAGAATGTTTAAACATCATTGATACTTTAATATAGAGATTTCGCAGAAGGCGAACTAAAACCTATCGCAGCAAAATTGGATAAAGAACATCTTTATCCGAAAGAACAAATAAAAAAAATGGGAGAGCTTGGTCTCTTAAGTATTGCGGTTCCTGAAAATTTAGGTGGAACTGGCTTAGATTATATGGCATATGCAATTGCTCTGGAAGAAATATCTAGAGGCTGCGCTAGTACAGGAGTAATAATGAGCGTACATAATTCATTGTATCTGGGACCTATTGAAAAGTTTGGTACTGCGAAACAAAAAGAAAAATATATTAGAACATTTATAGATGGGCAAAAAGTTGGTTGCTTTGCTCTGAGCGAACCTGGTAATGGATCGGATGCAGGTGCTGCTTCTACTGTTGCAAAAAATGTTGGAGATGGATATGTTATCAATGGAACTAAATCATGGATAACAAATGGGTATGAATCAAAGGCAGTTATTTTATTTGCTACCACGGATAAATCAAAGAAGCATAAAGGTATAAGCAGTTTTATAGTGGACAAACCTATAAGCGGTTTATCCTTAGGTAAAAAAGAAGATAAGTTGGGTATAAGAGGTAGTAGTACCTGTTCTTTGATATTTGAAGACTGTAAAATACCAGAAGAAAATATTTTAGGAGAACCAGGAATGGGTTTTAAAATTGCAATGATGACATTAGGTCGGTATATCCACGTTTTAGTACATATAACGCTAGATGATCCATTAAAATTACAGATACTTTCTAGATTCTGGAAGAATAGGTATTGCTAGCCAAGCTCTTGGAATAGCCCAAGCATCTCTCGATTGTGCAATAGAATATGCAGCTAAACGCGAAGCATTTGGAAGTCCTATTATGAAACTGCAAATCATTCAACAAAAATTAGCAGATATGGCTTTAAAATTGGAAAGCTCCAGATTATTAACATGGAGAGCTGCATATCTTAAAGATATTGGTAAACCGTATACGAAGGTATAACATTTCTTTTCGTATATATATGTTAAAGCTATATTATAGTTATTTAAAAAGAAACTAAGTAGTAAAAAGATATTATATATAGGAAGCTGCTATGGCGAAACTATCAGCATCTGAAGCTGCTACTTTTTGTGCGCATCAGTGTATACAAATATTAGGTGGTATGGGTTACGTCACTGATATGGCTGCAGAACGACATTATAGAGATGCACGTATTACAGAAATATATGAAGGAACTTCAGAAATACAAAAATTGGTTATAGCTGGAAATCTTATCAAAGAATATGATTTCAGTTAAATCTTAGTTTGTATGCACAAGCTACATATTTCTATATATTTTTTATATGGCATAATTTTATATATATAAGAAAAAAAAACAATAAGTCTTGCATACTCTATATGCTCTCTATTTTTATTTACTTTTATCTATGAAAATTTTTGACACATGAATACACATGTATATATGTATGCTAATGCACAGCATGCATTTACACATATATATTGGTATTTCACTGATTAATCCTTGTCAATATTACAGGAATTGCTATTCATGATTTTTATCCTGCTTGTTATAAGAACTAGCTAATGCTTACCTACATATTAAGTAATGAATATTATAATACAGGTAGTATATATTACGCACAGTGTAGTCCAACTCCATAAAAGTAACCCGCATTAGCGAAATTTAATGAAGAAACTACAAGTTTGAAACAGATAGTGAAAGTTCTAATCGAGCCAGCATAAACATTATTTTTTGGCAATCAATATTCTAGCGAAAAGTAAATTAATTATTTGTTTATTTAACTATTAGCGCATATAATATTTATAACAATTATATGTGTACCGATTTTTATTAATATATATATATATATTGATTTTTCTTTAAACTATTATTGTAAATGAATTTAAGTTTCAAAGTCTATCTTACACATTAGCCTAAGTTCGAAACTGTATATTTAGTTTTGTGCAAACGACACCTCATACTATTTTCTTTATTTTTAATTGCTGCAGTTTTCATCAATACTTTCACTATGCACATACTATATATCAAGAGTACGCATACAGAACCTGTTTTGAAAAAATTTCTATCATTTTATAGAGATCCATTGGAATGCAAAAGAAACATTATATGGGTTATTTTAATTTGAATTTCATCATTATTTGTCTTCCTTATGTACAATAGACGATTCTTTTCCATTTCTTTCTTTATCATTTATATTGAAGCAAAGAGTAATTTTCTCTCGATGCGTGTCATATTGGTATTTTTAATTTTTTTTTTTTTATTGTTTTGCATAAAATATATACATCCCACAATTCCATACAATGAATTATTTATGCCTTTTTATTGCATTCGAATTTATATTTCAGAAATCTATTAATTTGGTCCTAAATAAAGAATGTGGGACAACTTTGCTTTTCAATGGAAAGCACATAATACACGAGCCTCAATTTTTGTAACCTACCATCTATTATAACATTGGTATACATTCTGAGAGATATATTATTAGTGAAATTCGTATTGTGATTCTAACAAAATAGATTTCTTTAATTTCCTGATTATAATACATTGTGCAGGCCTTGAGGAATGCTGGAGAACATCATCACAATATGCCAGTAAGCTTGAAGATACAAGAGCAAAGGTATCTTATCTACGCAATTTAATTATTATATAAATATGTAACCAGATTCACTATAATAAGATTTAAATCATGGTCTTCTTTTTTTCCCCTCTTTCCCCTTTTAAACATCTGCCTATAAATTAAATTCACATCAAGTCACATTTACCCTTGCACGTACCTTGTACCAAGCAATATCAGTTGCTTGTCAATAAATTTAATTATATATTATTATCGAACTACTAAGTTATTAATTATTACTGTTTTTTTTATCTATATTGGTTTCAAACAAACCAAATTCTCTTTTTCTTGTAATTTATGCATTACTTAAATAGGACCGATTTATATCAGTTCTCCATGTTAACAATTAGGTACATTTATCTAAAATGGTTTGTAAATGTAAATAAATTAAAATTGTAAGTAATTGTAATAGACACTGAATCTAGACACATAAGTTCTGGAAAATGTCCCGATCCTGCAGGATCGCCTATGGCAGGGTTTGTCTGGGTATACATCCATAGGTATGCGCATGTATCTATGTATGACAAGTATAAGGAAATTGATTTAAACCATTTATGAGAGAGGCTTTTGAAGCCTCAATCATCGGCTCGCATTCCACGTACTTCTCCTTGATGTCTTTGCTAAAAAAACAAAATAAATTACTAGTATTTTACAAATATCCACATTATTATACAATTAACAAAATAGATACCCTGTCCAATTCTTCTTTAGTATTATCTTCGATAGCTCTGATATCCTCCATTGTTAATCCATACCAACGGTCTATCCAGCAGAAGACTTGTCTATGAAAATTTGTGAATAGACGTCTCTCTGCTTTTTGAATAAAACTTTCAACACGCGTTTGGAAACCAAACCACTTAAATTCACAAGTAACTAGCTTATAACATGTCATCACAGGTTGAACATTGTTCATCCATTCTTTACCCACAAGAGGACCCCGTCCTGTTTTTTGCGATTTAAACTTTGTTGGGTCTTCGTCTTCTTTATAATCAGCACTAGCAATAGGATCATTTGCTATATCTATATGTACTACTTCTCTCATCTTAAGCTTATCAGGGGGCAATTCATGAACCTGCCGATTAAATATAAATATATAAAAAACAATAAATAATGTATACCATTACTTTAAAACGACACTTACATTATGCTGATTTCCACAATCTCCAATATGAAAGGATTCTATCATAATTATAAAATTATCTTTCATATAACCAGGATTCTACGAAGGAAATTGACATAAAGTGAAATACAATTTCTATAATAACGAAGAAATATTTGTTTCATATTATATGTATATGGATAATTACAGTTATAACAGTTTTGCAATACGGATATGCATTCCAAGCTTCTTCATGAATTTCCAAAGAATTCTTTGGAAGTAAAATACGAATAAAAGCAGGCACTTTACTGGCTAAATGATAAATCTTATATGTATATTGACCCGCAGAATACTTTCCACCGAGCAGAGGATAATCCGTAAAAGGTTCATTTTTTAGAACCTCTATACCTTCTCCTCCACCTGTATTATTTTTACTCGCTTCTGCCACGGAATATAATTGAGCAACTTGATACTGTTGAAAATGGAAAAAGATCAAATAATATTAATATACATTTTCTGTATTACTATAGATAGAAAATGTAATCTAAAAACCTGAATATGAAATAAAATTGACATAAGTTATCTAAGATTTAATTATCCTCCAAGTATTTGCATATCTTATGCAAAATTCTTCTTTTTTATCATATCTAATTAATACAAGTATCTATTCTTTATAAATGAATATGTCGTATAATTAAGAAGTACAAAAGAAATATTCCAGTGATGAAAAAATAGTAATTAGATGAATTGCAATAAAAGATAAATATAAAGTACCAGCATAGAAAAAAATCTCAGTAATAATTAAAGCTTATAATGATTTAAATACATACTTCTTCCACAGTCAGAGGTAAAGTGACACGACTGTAACAAAAACATATTATTATTTGTATTATAAATATGTAAGAATATGAGGAAATATAAAAAGTTGGCCTTGAGATATCTTTCTTCATTAAATAGAAGCACGTACATAGATAAGTGCAGGTACATACGATCAAGTAGGAGAAAATTTTGCTCAAGCAGCAAGTCCGTAATAAATCAATATTGCCGAAAAATTTGGAATAAGGGATTAGATAATATAATGTTAAGATAATAGTCTCTTTATATAAAAAAAAACCTTCCCTTAAAAGGCCGCGAGGGATGAAAATGTCTCTTCTCCCTTCCATTATCACGTACCGTTAAAGATCGGTAACCATATCCTAAACTTCAGTTTCAAATTTGGTATTTGCGATCACGCATCGTGCACGCATTAATTCTAAATGTAATAGAATGAAACGATCTACTTACAATTCTTTGATGAGCATCTTAATCAGTTGTGCATGTGGTACGTATTAATTTCGTTTAATCGAAATCCACTACCCTTAGTTCGGTAAAATCACTCGCGTTATCTTACCACTCGTAAGCATAGACATAGACGAGATGAGTAATGCAGACTTGGCAAGCAACTGACACACTCCTCTGCCACTCTACGAACTATACGATGCCACGGACACCAGAACCAGGGAACACATATACTTGCGCACACGTGTACAACTATTTCCCCTACCACTTTTCATCCTTACTTCCTCTCTCTTTATCTCTCTCCTTATCTTTCTTTTGCCAATGACGTCATTCTAGCCCACATATGTAAACCGATGCATAAACACAATACTATATAAGGACCTTTTTTTTAATTATTTTTCTATTAGAAAGCTTTGAAAAATCAAACGATAACCTAATATACGATCTGCAAGTTAATAGGAAGAAATAATCAGTAAATCAACGAGTCGCGTATTAAATGCGCTAGGATTTCACGTTCAAGTCAACTACCAATCGAACTATTTGCATTCTTGCGTCATATCCGTCCAAACTCTAGTATCTTTCTCTCTTTCCTCTCTCTCTCTCTCTCTCTCTCTCTCTCTCTTTCGGTCTTTTTCTCTGTTCCTTTTTTGTACTGCTATCAGTAACTTGCACACATGCAGGGACACGAATAATTCGAGATTTTTTACGGAAGTCAATTAAAGAGAGTACCAATCAAAAACCGGCTTTATATAATACGTTTACCGATTGGTATATTTCAAATGACACCGTTGACAGTAACTAGTTTCCAACAATGCTACTATTTCATGTAAACTCTAATATCTATCGGTAATGTTCATTTTTAAATATACCTGTCAAAAAGTTATTCGAAGAATTATTTAATTATATTTAAAATAACAGATATTTCGTATAAAAAATTTACCATATTAGAGATTTCGATAAGATGTTAATCACGTAGCTGTTGAAAGTTGTCCAATTAACAAGTTGCGTTGAGTAATGATAAACAGAAGCACAGGCATTTCTGAATAACGTGCGTTCAAAGACAAGCAATTCAATGCTGCACCCAGCTACATCTCCGCGCATTTGTAAGTGGCCGTTTTAAACAAAAAAAAAGCAGCCAAAGATGTCGAATTATGATTTATTATCAATCCTCGTTAAATTACCATTACTTTTGTAAATGACGCGCATAAAATTATATTTTCCTAATGGTAGGTATTATTAAATTTGTGGACCGGATTCGTAATCGACAAGTGCGATTGATCGATGCACTGTGCGCAACGGTGTGCGACAATATTCGTAATGAAAGCAGCAGTTGGATGACAGTACTTTAAACAAACTCGAAGAGGATCATTTTCTTCCTATTTCCTTGGTTATACAAATTCATTAGCAATTGGAGAAATCTAAACAGATTTTCGATGGCGTTTTGACTAATTTTTCAACCACGTCATCCGGTTGGTAAAGTTCGCATACTTTTCAGCACGGGATAGTGTGCAGTGCCGTGGCAAAGCAACTCTGATTAAGATGACATGAAGAAAATGAACACATTTTTATAAATAAAAGAAATACAAACCATGGTTTTAATGAACCATGGTTAAGAGAGAGGGTGTATTAATTGAGAAAACGGATACACGTGTAAGCTGAAGAAATTAAAAGGCTCCAATAAACGCACGTTTTATTAAATACAAACATAAAATGGATGAGTGTATGTTAAATGATTTGTTGGAATGTTCGGTGTGCTTAGAAAGGCTGGATACTTCTAGCAAAGTATTACCTTGTCAGCACACTTTCTGTAAAAAATGTTTAGAAGAAATTGTTAGTACGCACAGAGAACTACGCTGCCCTGAATGTAGAGTGCTGGTCGATGTTAAAGTAGACGACTTGCCACCAAATGTATTGCTTATGCGTATTCTGGAAGGAATGCGCAATGCTGCGCCTAAGAATATAAAAACTGTTACTCGAAATAATCCAGGTCCACAGCGGCTATTTGGTGGTCATCAAGTTGCTCCAGCACCTATTGTAACTGCAAATATCACATCTGTTACGCACAATAGCGAAGTAATACGCCATGCTAATGCAGCAGCTAAACAGGTACACTTACACAATCAGACATATGGTCGAGCCATATATGATTATGTGTCCAAAGTACCTGGGTAAGTATTACTAAATGTATGATAAAATAATATTTATATTTTTTATCATTTCAAGTTATTTACTGATGTATTTCTTTTCTTTTAGCGATTTAAGTTTTAAGAAGGGTGACATTGTTATCCTCCATAGAAAAATTGATAATAATTGGTATTATGGAGAATGTGGTACTATTCATGGTGTTTTTCCACTATCCTATGTGCAGGTATTAAAAAGTTCAAAATAAAATGAAATACGATTTTATTTGTATTCATTATATACTGCTTCAATTGCAGGTGATGACTCCACTGACACCACATGTACCGCAATGTAAAGCTTTATATGATTTTAGAATGACCAATGACGACGAAGATGGTTGTCTTACTTTTAATAAGGTACGTATTAAAGATAGAGGCATTTCATTGATATATCTTTCAAAAATATTTTATAATATATCTATTTATTTTTTAGGGAGAAGTGATTAGTGTTATTAGAAGGGTAGATGAAAATTGGGCGGAAGGAAAACTTTTAGATAGAATAGGCATTTTTCCTTTAGCCTTTGTAGAACTTAATAGCGTTGCTAGAGCTTTAATGAAGTTGTCAACAAAGTAAGTACCATTTTTGATAACATATATATATATATATACATACCATAAACATATTTGTAATAATATTGTCTATGCATAGCGTACAACCAGGTCCTTCACGAATAGCACCACCTACTCCTACCAACGAAGAAACTACTCCTTTGATACCAACTGATCACTCACGTAACATTCAGACAACGAGCCAACCTCATTCACAGTTAACACAGGTGCATGATAAATTTTTTATTAGAAAACAAAACAAAATATATATATATATATAATATTAACATGTTTTTAAAATTTGACACGTTTTATTTGTAGACCACAGCATTACCAGTATCAGATTCTAGCTCAACTGTATCTTCTGGAGGTAGTTCTACTACAACTACTCCAAACACACCTAATAGTTCGAGTACTTCCAGTAGTTCTAGTACTGCTCCTAGCAGTCCTAGCAGCCCTGCTACTTCTCCCTCAGCAGTTGGAAATAGACACAATGTCAAGCGTCATAGTTTTACTGCTATGAATACTGGTCATCACGCACATTCACATCATCGACATAGTGCTGAAATACTTAGTCCAGCTATAGACAGTGGCCTTAACAGTGGAAACAATAGTTCTGCCAATGAATCCTCATCTTTACAGGTAAGATTACTTTTTGATGATTATTCAATAGTCTCCTAAACAGTTTTTTTTTTTGGAATTAAATACTGATAATGTTCATTTCCAGCAGGCATTAGGTAATAGCGTAGATCAAAGCTTCCGACATAGACGAAGTGGTAGCAGCGATTTAGTTCTTGCTCAACCATCCCAAAATTTATCCAGTAATTCTAATAATGGTACTCATTTACCAGCTGCTTATGTAGCTTTGTATCCATATAAACCACAAAAAGCAGATGAACTTGAGTTGAGAAAAGGGGGAATTTATATGGTAACAGAACGTTGTCAAGATGGTTGGTTTAAAGGAACATCCAATCGTACACAAAAATGTGGAGTTTTTCCTGGAAATTATGTCGCACCAGCAAAGCAAGTACTTTTTCAGATGGCATATATTAAGACTATTTACATTTATTGTTATTTATATATATATATATAAATATTATGCAGGTGCCAGCGTGGTTTATGTAGAGGGACATCAAATACTACACAACATCAAAACTCTCCATTGACAACTGGTCAGGGCAATAATGAATCACGATTAACTGTTACATATACCAAAAACAAAGGACCTGCACCTCAACCTTACAATATAAGAACATTACCACCACCTGCATTACCACCTCGTGCTATTAATCCAGTTCCACCTGTATCATCTTCACGACTCAATCAAAACCAAGGCATAACACAAGATAATAGTCCTCCCAGACACAACGAACAAACCTCTGTTATAACGCCGTTAGGTCGTAGTCATAGTGCAGTGATGACATCAAATTTACGTATGTATTTTTATTTATTGTCCTTATTTCCAAATTTATAAGAAATATTTTACGATTATAGCTTCCCCCGGTAAACAAGTATTGTTACAACCTGCTTTGACAACATCAACAACAGCTGCTATTAGCAGTATAACCAATAATAACGGTACAGGTATAAGTGCTACTGCTGCTGCTATTTCTGCTATACCCGACAGAAGCAAAAGTCCAAATAATACTTTGCATACAGCTAGTGTCTCTGCTCCTACTTCAAGTACGTCCGTAACTTCAAATAAAACTGGTGAAAAGGTAATTTTTCTATAATATTGAATAGTTATTAATTATAGTATAAAAATGCACTTTTTCTTTTTCATATTTCAGCCAAAGGAGAAAAAAGATAAATGTGTTTCTTTAATGCGTCGTCTAACTAATATAAAAAAATCTAAATCACCCCCACCAGCTACTTATTCAATGGATAATCCTGTATTTGAGGATAGTAATGCCGTGAATACGATGCATGTTAGGTAAGCTTTATGTATACTTTTTATAGCCTAAAGCTTTGTGCTTGTATATGTTACATAGTTCAGTTTTTTTATTATTCACAAGAAAAAAATAATTTTAAGTATACTTAGTCTGCATGTTTCTTTATGCATTCTTTTTAATTTTATTGACAATATCTTTGTGCACGTACAATTGTGAATGTACTCATTTTTGAATCAAATAAATATTGTATGTATGTGTGCTCGTATTCGCATATTTTGTTTTAGCAGAATTCATTAACATATTTTACATTAGTTCAGCACTACATATTGAATTACATATTGTATGATAATTTCATTGAATAGAGATATTAATGTTCCGGTGATATATATTTCATTAATATACATTTAATAAAGAAATCAATTTTAATTGTATTAGCCTGAAACAATAAGAATAAGTGATATTTTGCACGCATCGATATGTATCTAATATATCTGTGGGGTGGGGGGTTGTATTAAAAATTAGATCGGGATCTTGTCCAAGTCAGTTGCTACAGGTGGCACCCACGCAGGAATTAAATGCTTCGAACAGCCTTCATCGCATGTATCCAGGCTCTGTGCAAGGGCACGTCACGTCCTCACAGAGACTAAAATTCAAGGAGAGACCCTCTTTACAGGTCTCAGTTTTTGAGAGGTTAGTCGTTGTAAAGTAGTTATAAATACAAACTTCAATGCGACTTTTATTCAGTTATATTTATGTTTACTTACCATATACATGAAATGGCAAAATAGTCTTTACAAAAATCTGTTATAATAAAGATACAATTTTATGCAGCAAGTGTCAGCTTAATGGCTTTTTAAAGACATTTATAAAATCAATTTTGATATATGCTTGATTTTTATAATATATAAATAAATAACAAAAATACAATGTAGCTGTCACACAAGCTATCTATGCTTTTGGCAGTTTTACATTACAATACAATTATGAATTTGTAGTGTCGACTATAATACTATGTGTGTTAATTGTGTAATTCAGTCAGGTAAGTGTTTTATAAATGCACTCAAACAGATAACATGCACTAAATATTTTTTTCTCTTTGTTTGTAGTATTTCATGATAGCAATAAATTTAGTATCGTTACACGTGTATTAGAATGAATTAAAACGTTTATTTTTACTACCACTGTATTATATTTTATTATTATTTATAATTTTTTATTGTTCTCATTTGTAATAATGCTGGACTATTTGTTATATAATACTAATTTGTTCTCGTTGTATCTTTTTATTAACACATTTACGACATATAGAACCAATTTTGATAAACTGTATATTTCTTGTTCACATAGAGATAAGAATGCTCGTGAATGTGTTAATTTTTCATGAATTTTCGAGCTTGCGTTTAATAGTTCTGTACTTTATATGACATTCTTTTTAATAGATCGAACGATACAAGTGGAGTAGTAATGTCTACGCCAATTGCCGGTAATCACCATCGTAAAAGTAATTCTTTGGATACTGGTATAGGTAAACAAGTGAAACAGCAACCTTCGCGTGAACGGTAAGATAAATAATTTTGATTTTATTTGCCAACGCTCTATTATATTTGACTCTATTATTTATTCGTGACTATTAATAAGAGCTACTTAATTATTATTTTTATACAGTGAACGAATATATAGATTTCGTTGTATAGTACCATATCCACCTAATAGCGAATTTGAATTAGAATTACGAGAAGGTGACATCATTTATGTTCATAAAAAACGAGATGATGGATGGTACAAAGGGACACAACAACGTACCGGACGTACCGGCCTTTTTCCAGCAAGTTTTGTAGAAGCTTTCTGAGAACCAGCTCAAGGTCGACTAGTATTGGAGACATGTATATAACAAGCGTGGTATAATATTATAAAAAGATACTAAGTCACGACAAAAGTAAGAATCAACAAATCATTTCTTAATGAACTATCGGTATCGCATAAAAAATAATATTGCAATTAAGATATGCATGATCAGAATGTCAAAGGTTTATTATCCGAATATTATACACTAGATTAGTAAAATGTGCTTACAATTTATATACTATTTATACCAGAGAGGAGACAGAATAATGTAAATAAATACGCTGATACTTTAAACATATACTGCCATTGACAACATAGTAAGTACAGGAATGACTAGGTAATAAAATACATTTTGTGCAATGTTTATACTGCCACTTATAAGTGATTACTGTAAAAGAATACTTTTTGTTATTCTTGTTTTAATGCTTTTTTATTTCATTTGCAATAAGGCTGCAATTATAACAAATGCATATACAGGGTGTCTCAACTAAACGGGATCACCAAATATTTCCTTTGTTTTCAATTGTATGAAAAGACTTCAAAGGAAATAGTTGCACTATTGCAGGGGAAAATATAATGGTTAAAAGAATTTTATCTCAAGTTTATTCCTTTTACGAAATTTTAGAGTTCTCGATGCTTTTATAAATAGAACCTTTTTTGCGATATTCTTGTAGAGCATAAGAAAATTAATTGAATGATCTTAATGTGCATATAGAATTAGTTAAAAGACTTCAATTATGCATAATAGTTTTAATTATTTTTAAATGTAAATATCTCGAAATTTTTAAATGGTCGGAATGATATCGTCAATGAGATCATATTAAATTGATGTTTTATGCTCTACAAAAATATTTAAAAAAAATATATAGAGCTTCATTTAGAAAAACATCGGGCATCTTGAAATTTCGTAAAATGATGAGTATATATATAAATATTTAAATGAGTACGGGTATTTATAACATATTAATATTACCAGCACATTAAAATAACAATAACATTAATTCATAAGCATTATTTGAAAGAATGAATTCAACGTAACAATTGGTAATATTTACATATCATTAATTGATTAACATTTTTCAAATTCTGAATAATAATTATTTTTTCTTCCAATTTCATTAACAATATTATTAAATCGATCCAAAATGATACAAAAGCGACAGTTTCAAAGTAATAATACTATATCACACATATAATGTTTTCTGCTAATATATTATATTATATTACATACATACATACATACATACATACATACATACATATTTATATATATAAAAATATATATAAAAACAAAATTATTCATGCTACTGCTAATTATTTCCAAAATTTATAGTACTCTAATTATCTTTTCGTATAAATTTATGATCTCTTTTATAGATCTTCATGTACCAAATACATATATACCTCTATGTATCTGTTACATATGAATCAGTTTAATCTTTAAAATATGATAATATATTAGAGAAAATATATATAGAAAATTGAAAATAATGTAAATAATGATGAGTAAAATGATTCTCGATGATACACAGAATGATTGAATAAGGTATACTGCAAAAAGAAGCTCAATTAATATATCTTGATCGATTAGCATGAATAACTAATAAATTGACTACTTTCTTATAAGAAATAATCACAAATATACGTTTTTAATTTTAAGTAATATTATATTCATAGGAGAACTACTTGTGTTCAAATATATCATTATAAACTTAATCACTTTGATTAGCATTGGAGGAAAATGCTAAACTGTATTATGCAGGATGATTTAAAATTAATAGTAATAAAACTTTCGTAACTTTTAACACATTATGAATTATCAACGAATTTGAATTATTCTTTTGTTTTTTATTTTTTCAAAATAAACAACGTTTATATGAAATTTTCAGACGGTCATTTTTAACATATGTTGTAAAATATAATTCTCTACTTGCGTTGTTAATAAATAAATAAAAGGTGATTAAAATTCTTTGGTAGTTCATGAGTTAAAAGCTTGGAAATTATTGCTAGTTATTTTGAATCATCTTGTAGCTTAAATGATAACATATATATTATCTTCATTACGCATGCATGTATATTTATGCGATAAAAATGATAGAATTTTTAATAGTGACCCAACTATTTCTAACATAATAGTTCTTTAACTTGTATAATATACATTTATAATTATATTATACCATATTTATCATGAACATTTTATAAGAAATCAATTTAAATGATATTATGAAAACAGCATAAGAAGAAAGGTGAAGAAATACTTTATCATCAGTTAATTAATAGATAAAACATATTAAAAAATCTAACATTTAATACTGCAATAACATTAATTACCACATGTAATGACTCAGAAGTAAATCTTTCATGATACTATATAAATTTATCCTCTAATGCTATATCATTGAATTAATGTAATCGTCTATATACTCGATATACAAGGCACCAATATAAATAAAACTAAGACGTAAACGTATCTAGAACTATAATTACTGTAAATAATATATCTATAATTCTATGATAAATTGTAATAAGATACCGTAATTTTACGAAATTTTTGATTATTTTTAACATTTTTGTCTTTTTTTATTAATTTATTAAATCACGAGGCAACGCTCCATGATGTTATGAAGAAAAATTGAATCGACTGCGTATAGTTTATAGTTCGTGCAATCTGTTAAATAATATTTTATATATTAACGATTTAATAATATTTCGTACGTAAAAAAGAAAGATAATATTTGAAATTAATTTTGGAACATTGTAAGAATTTAAATGTTAATGTAAATGTTAAATTTATTTAAGTTAAAATAATTTATAATGTTTCTTCAGGACTGCAAAAATGGGACACATTAATTAAATTATCGCACGTGACATAAGTCAGTACGAAATATTTCTATCATTAGCATATAATAATCCATAAAGTTTATCTTGATGTTGTGTCCACGGTGTAATTTACGTATTTACAATTATACGAATATTTAAATAATATATCGATATACTTATAAGAGCTGTAATAAAACAATGAAAGCCTATCATCAACCGTTACATGTGTGTGCGTGTGTGCGCGTGTGTATACATATACATATATTGTTTTTTCTTTATTACTTCGTGCTATTAAAGAAAAAGACACGTCAGATAATATATCTCGGTGTATAATATAAGCATCGTATTTCTGAAATAGAAATAAAGAACCAAAAAGAAATAATGCATTACAGTTTAGTTTACACTAATGCGGTCTTGAGAAGACCGCGTTCGATACGAAAAAGACTATACAAACTATACAGTTTGAAATGAGATAGGATGCAGTGCTAACATTTACAAAGTTTTATTGGAAAGTTATCTATATCGTTTCACCTATCGATATTTTAAATGATGCCAAATGATAAAATTATATTCGTTAACTTTCCATGATGATAAGAATATCGGCTATTCTTGTCAATTTTTTAGATGAGACAAAGGTCATGGTAAAATGAAATTTATTATCGGACAATGAAAGTTTTATCGTCTTAAGTGCTTCTCACGTTACTAATGCGTGCCGATTAATTCATCATTCGTATGTCAATGAAGGTCATTGAATATGATAAATAAACGAAAAGTAGTAAAGTCAATTCGTAACAAATTGATGGTACAGATTCCGTCCTCAATTTCATCCAGAATGCTACGTTTCTTGAACATTTAAATTAAGAGAATAATTCGAACAAGGTTATGTTCGTAATTTTACTTCATTCATTTGATTAATTAAATAGTGTTTGCATCTTTGATTGCGTGCTCGTTTATGAAAGGAAGATAAAAATATGATAATATTGACAAAGATAAAGCACGCAATCGAAACAGTTCAATATGTTTGTTGTTCGTTTAATAAGAATCTTTGTTAAACAATAATAATAATCTTTTTTTTGTGTTAATATATCAACATCATGAAAATGATAGTGTCGTTGACATAAGAGCATGCGCGATCTTATTTTTAGTAGCTTGAATATCGTGTAGTTAATTATATTGAATTCAGTGAATGCATATTGACACGCAACTGTAGAAATCGGTACAACCACTGTCATTTTAAGTATGCAACCAAGTCTAGTCGAAGCCAGTCTGCATTAATGCTTCATCTTCGACAGAGTTCCGTCTTGTAAGTTTCATTTTCAATTACGTAGTATTTTTATCCTATTTTTACTTTTGTAAATTTTGTACTATTTGACATTTCATATTGAATACTGTCTCTCATGTGGTTTCATACAACGTTTACGTGTATTAATTTATTGGTTTATTGTCTGATTTATTTTGAATATTATCATTTAATGTTTAGTCAGATCGCATCCTAAATCAAATATTTCAATTGAATTATATTCTTTTGTATAGACAGATAGGCAAGCAGGTACACGTAAGTTGATTTTAATTTCAATCAACTCGTCTTGACTTGATAATTACTGTCAACGTGTCAAAATAATCTAGCCTCTTTTTAAATATGTATTCACATCTTTAATTATCAAAATTCGATCTTCGATCCTACTTTCCGATATCTACGGTATCTGGTATCTACGAGATTAATAGAAGATACAAGATTACGGCGATAATGAATAATTCATCTTATTTATATCTAGCATCGATCCATTCTATTGGAATATCCCGTTATTTGGTTACGACATGTAACGAAAATAGTTTTAAATTCGTGCGATTATGATTACCATTTATTCGATTAAAAGTATTGATATTATAGCCATTGGAATAAACTCTTCTTGCCATAATGATACCTGGAAGAATATTAATGTCTTCCTTTTTATGGAAACAATTTAAACATCGTTTGCAGCCGAAACAGTTAATCGCTAAACAAAATCAGGTAAATATTTTTAAAATTAATGTAATCATAATTGTCACATATTTATAATAATTACTAGAAATAATTATTCTAACAAACTTTTATTAATAGGCTGTTATGCTAATATCTCCCAGATTGTTATCAACTTATGAAGTCACAAAAAATATTAAATTTATTTCCCAAGATAATGAAGTTAAAATATTAAAATATTCAGTACAAAGTTCTAACTCGTTAGAAAAACGACCTTTGCTAGTTTTGCTTTGTTGGCTTCTAGCTAAAGAAAAACATATTATGAAATTTGCTGATCTGTATTTACAACAAGGATTTGATGTTACATTAGTAACAATAACTCCATGGCAACTTATGTGGCCTGAAAAAGGTTCCAGGGTGAGTTTGAATGAATTTTATATCATTTATTAATTAACAAACTGAATTATAATAAATTATATAACATTTACTAATTCCTTTGAATGCATTTTACTTGTAGTTAATTGCAGTAGATTTGTTGACATTTTTACTAGAGAATCAAGATTATCAACAAATTATCTTACATGGATTTTCTGTAGCTGGCTACATTTGGGGCGAGGCTTTAACTTATATTCATGCCGATCGCGAAAAATATAACAATGTTCTTGATAGAATTATTGGTCATGTATGGGATAGTGCTGCAGATATTAACGAAATAGTTGTAGGCACACCACGTGCCATTTTTCCTAATAATCCTTTGTTACAATCTATAATACGAAAGTATTTAATGTAAGTTTCAAAAAAACACACACATTTAGTATAAATATATTTAATTTCAAACTAATAGCTTTTTTTCCATTTTTAGCTATCACATGAAAGCGTTCTATAAACAATCTACACAGTATTACCTTCGTTCTAGTCAGATGTTTCATACAAATTTGATACGGAGTCCAGCACTTTTTTTCGTAAGTAATACGGATCCTGTGGGTTTAGTAAGTAGTAACATGAGAGTACGAGATTCCTGGGATTCCTTAGGTATAAAGGTAAAGAGAAAAATTTTTATGGATAGTTTTGAGAAAATATGAATACTCCTAATTAATTTCAATCTATTGAATTGTAGACTTATATTAAAATATTTGATGGATCACCTCATGTAGGACATTATTTAAAATATCCGAAAGAATATGTTGAAGAACTTAATGCATTCTTAGGAATGTTAAACTTAATCAAGGATAAAGATAAAATCACAGCTCAAGGCTAAACTGAAATAAAGCGCATTGAATATAAATATTTTCAATATATTTATATTCATCTATTCCTATGTGATATAAATGCACCATTTATCATAATTCAGTATCCATATACGTAATTAACTAATATCAATTGTGCATTATCACATAAAAAACCTAAATAAACAAATCGGGTTGAAAATTTTAATTTTATACAGGGAATAAATTATTTTTAAGGCGAAAGAATACATTAAAATAACAATGATTTAAAAAAATATATATATATTTTCGAGACTGAAAAGATTTTACATTATTTTAAATTCGCATCTTTGTAATATATTTTTATAACAAACATTAAAATATATATAAATTTTATTAAATTCATAATTATATATATATACGAATGACGTGCCTTTTTTATAATACCAATCATCGTTTAAAATACAAATGTATTTTATACATTTAAATTAATTTATATTGCTAAAAATATACAATTCAATCTGCATTATCTACGCGGATTTTCATCATCTGATATTTCTTTTTTTCTTTTCTTTAATTTACGTTGTTTTTTATGTTCCTTTAAAAGTAAGTCAACTTCATCTGGATCTTTCCCTTCCATGATTAATTGTTTTCTCTTATTAATTATTTTCTTTTCATAAAAATCAGCTTCATCTAATTTTATTTCTGCTTCTCTTTTCGCTACAGATACCTGAGTTAAGATTGTAACAACTTCTTTATCTATAACAAAAATTTAATATTTATTATATATATAAAAAGATTAATTTTGTTTAACATTATAAATGGAATGTTAATATTGGAAAAAGTATCTTACCATCTATCTTATATTCACTCAATTCCGTTCCAATAACATCTTCAATCGCGTGTAACAATTTAATATCATATTGTGTTATCAAACTAACTGCCATACCACCTTTACCTGCTCTCGCTGTTCTACCAACTCTATGAACATATTCCTTTGGTACATTTGGTATTGTATGATTAATTACTAATTCTACTGCAGATATATCTAAGCCTCTTGCTGCAACATTTGTTGCTATTAAAATTTTAATATGATTTGACTTAAATCTATTAAGAGCTGCTAAGCGTTCTTTCTGTTTTATCATTGCATGAAGTGCAACGTTTGGAAATCCTACATCATTTAATGTCATAGATAACAACTGACAATTCCTGCAAAAATAACACGTTTCAAGAAGGCTTTTAAAAAAAATCTACACATATATCTCTTACTTGCAAGTATCCGTAAATATCATAATGGATCCAGTTTCATTTGTTCTGCGAAATGTTCTTACAACTTCTACAAGATAAGAATCTATTGCATCTTTAGAACACAAGACATAACGTTGATCGAGTTCTTTCACTGTAGCAATACCAGATTCATCTTTTGCTTCCCACATAAAAACCTGAAATAATAATAATAAATAATATATATATGCAGGCATAATAATAGATACAAATATAATAGCCATACTTTTCCAGGGGCAAGATTTTTTGCTTTATCAAGAGCATCTGTAATTGTAGCGCTAAATAACAGAACTTGTTTTTCTTTAGATAAGGTTGGAAATATAACTTTAAGTTGTTTGTCAAAAGATCCACCCAATAATCTGTCGGCTTCGTCTAATACTAAGAACTTAATTTTTTCTAGAGAAAACGTATTACAACTTTCTATATGATCTGCTAATCTTCCAGGAGTTGCTACAACTATATGTGGTCTTTTTGATAACTCTAAACCTTGTACCATCATGTCCATTCCTCCTACGACTACACATTTTTTTAAATTGATCGATTTTCCAATAGCAGCAAATTGATCGGCTATCTGCAAATAAAATCTATTATAGATCGCATTCTTATACAAATATCTAATCTTACAAAAATGTTATTACACAATACACACTTGGAATGCAAGCTCCCTTGTAGGCGTTAAAATTAAAGCAAAAATGCCATAAGGATCTTCACATAATTTCTGTAATATAGGAAGTGCAAAAGCAAGTGTTTTACCACTTCCTGTTTTTGCACACCCTATACAATTATCGCCTGCAAGTATACGTGGAATACATTGTTCCTGGATTGGTGTAGGCTTTTTTAATCCTATATATATAAGAATGTACAATTGTCAATGATTTTTTTGCTTAAAACGATTAGGTATACTTTAGAAAAATCATAAACAAATAATAAAATTAAGTATTTTTACCCATAGAATTACATTGAGTAATGATCCATGAATTAAGATTTAGATTGGTAAACGATTTACAGTCGTTTGCCATTTCACACTTTTGCGTAAAATAATTGTTTAAATAGAAACTAAATTAACAAAATTAAGAGATATTTTTCAAGAACGTGGTCATCACTCAAATGCGTCACGAGACTGTAAAAGGTGGTAGTGAAATGTTTTTGGTTCTTCAAATACAGCCCCCATAAAAAATTCCGTAATATCAAAGAATATAAAACTACATAGAAGGGCATAAGTCCACTTTTTTCCTAACCAGATTCATCATAGTTACTACCGGAAACACCAGTAGGCGATAGTTGGTACTTAACGCGCGATGACGGTACAACAATCAAAGAATACAATATTTTTTAAAAGTATATATAGTGTATAGTAAAATAGTAATAAAATTTTTTAAATAATTATATTTATTTTTAATGTATAAACGTGTGTGTGCGTTCAGAAATGCATTTATACATATATTGTAAGTGTGAGAGACCTGCATTTATAAAATGCACGGTACGTCGAAAAAAATTATATTTCGTGTGTAAATACGACGAATATCTTCATTTTTATGTAATTTTTATGTAAAAGTTGTTTACAGGACCTTCGGAACGTTGCGCATGTGTGTAAAGAGAATAATGCACCTAATTACTAAGATTTAAGATTATAACGTTCTGATTTTACCCTCGAATTCATTACTGCGCAGGAGCGGTTAAATAATTACATAAAAATGCTAAAAATGCTAAAATCAGAGCGTTATAATCTTAAATCTTAGTAATTAGGCGCATTATTCCCTTTATACACATGCGCAACGTTCGAAAAGTCATATAAACAACATTTAATAAAAGTACTTTCATAGAGGATAACGTGCCAATTTGAAGGTGAATTTCGAGGAGGACGGTCGTCCGAAGTACACTGCGCAGGAGTACTAAAATAATTACATAAAATAGGCAAAAATACTAAAATCATAACGTTTTAATCTTAAATTTTATTAAATAGGTTTATTATTCTTTTTATACACATACTCAACGTTCGAAAGGTCCTGTAAACAACTTTCACCAAAAGAACTTTAACAGAGGACAATGACTCATTTCAACGGTGGATGAGGAGGGATCATAGAACATATACTCAGTGCTTTTAGACAACAATAGACACTTGCATCAATTAATTAACAATTATTACAATGCATTAATGCACTCTTTTTATGTTACAGGAGAATTTTAGTCTCGAAGCCGTCATTGCGCAGGAGCACTAAAATAATTACATAAAATAGATAAAAATTCTAAAATCAAAAAGTTTTAATCTTAAATGTTATTAATTAGATGCATTATTTCGTAAGGCCTATTTTATAGGTGGATAGGAAACATTAAAAAATAATATACCATCACTATCTTCTCATACTAACGCTAGGAGGCGTTAACTGAACTAACAGCTACAACCATACATATCTTCTTTGTTTGATTCCGTGGCTTCTTCTGAATGCACGCACATCAGCTTGATTTGGGTTTTAGCATCATATACACAGTGTTTAAATTAATACGTTTAGCGTTTTTTTTTTTTTATAATATATGCTCGTAAGTATTCTTCCTGTTCGTAATCTGCGAGCGTATCAAACTCGAATTTCGCTAATAACGTATCGCTATACTTGATTCTTACGGCGACAATATCAACCTGGATGTGATAATGTATCGTTCAAAGCTGGAAATGAAGAAATGCAATTAATGTACACTCTTGCTAATGATAATGCAACAAAGCAGGATGTCTTTATGCAGCTTTTTTTCTACTACAGGTGTTCCAGACGAAAAGAAATTCCAATTATTAGATAAATATCTATAAGATATCTATTCATTTCAATTAAAAATATTTTATGCCGATTCTGTCAGTTAGAATAACAGTAATCCCTCAGAGATTCTTACTGAAGAATAGAAATTACTCTAGGTAGAGATCGGTAATTATAAATCGTGTGTTAATTTTGACATTCGTCAATTAAAAATAATAATACAAAATATGAAATAACAAGTCGAGAAATGCGTTATGTGATTGATTTATTACTATATCTTAAATCATATAAAATAATAATGTGGTAATATACATTTTCTATATATATATTTTTTTGTTTTAATAAATCATTTGTCGAATTACTCAACAAAGACAACAATACAATTATAATGTACAGATGAAGATGAAAATATATTGAATTACTCCGATGAATCTTCAATAATATTTCTGTTTGTTTTTCTAATGCCATACATACGTAAAACTTTTCTATAGGTATTATAATAATCATGATACTAATAACATTGCACTTCACAATCTCGTGAGCGCAAAAAAAAAAGGATTTTTTTTTATTAATGGCAGTGATGTGGATTCTGCCGACAATGAAAGCTAAATATTATTTATAAGTTTAATAGAATTATAAGATTAGATTTAATTTTGAAAATGTACTCATACGCGTTACTTTGACTAATAATTTAGTTTGTTTTGAGAATACATTTTTGAACGCATTCAAAATATGGACGTAGTGTTTCCTTCATCATGCATATCCATCGAAAATACGTTATTCAAACTACACGAAGAACCACAATTTTATAGTCTTCTATTGTCACATGAGGCTTTTTCTTTCATCATCGAAGAGTAGATAAAATGGGCCGTTACGTTTAGATTATATTTGAGATAATCAATGGATATAACGATTAACACGTTATTATATAAGAAAAATGTTTAATAAAATTCTATAAAATGCACATAATATTGAAATAAATATAAAGTAAACATTTACGTACTTTTCAATTTTGGAGATAAAGAAGTATACCTTAACGAGTACAAATTTAAACCCATTAAAATCAAATTTATTTTGTTTATTTCTTCTGCATTGCGCGCGCTTCTTTGTTAATTTTATTTGCTATTTTATGTAGTAATTGAATAAGTTCCCTATGTACAGAATATAAGATTTACACGTAAATTATTGATTCTTGCATGTATAAATAAATGTTGAAATTGCCAGTAGATAATTAGCTACAAAATTACTTTTAATTATGCATAGTTAAATCGTGCTATTGTACCCATTACCTGTTTTCATGAGACATTAGAATAATATATCAAGGGGCAATACTCATAATTTGTTGGCTTAAATATTCTCCGAAAAAAGAGAAAACTAAGAAAAATACTTAGTATTATTTGGTAATATTTACATTGATTTGATCACAAAAATGATTGATACAAAACACATAAAAATATATTAATGATTGCTTGTGTTTTGTACCATAGCCAAGCAGATAAGAGGCACAAAAATAGATACAATTTGTTTACATATGAACTATTAGAGTTTAAAAGTTCTGCCATATTATTTTTTGTATTTATTTCTATATATACGATACTATGTTAATTCATAAGTATTTATAGTGGAAAAAGCGCTGTCTAAATCATATTAGATGCAAGTTGAAATAAGTTTTGTATGCAAATGTAACATAAATATTTTAGTTGGAATTTTCAATATTTTTTTTTGTTGGTGTCATCGGCTTATTTTATATTATTTATTATTATTATTATTATTTTTTTTTTATTTTAATAATTATTATTATTATATGAAGATATTTTTATTGCAGTCGCGGTGATGTAAAATCTTTTACTTATAATTCCCTTATAATTTGTCATAAGCATAGTTCCTAAATAATAAAGAAATATACACCTAATTATTAAATAACATGTATAATACAGATCCAAATAGTACTTATATTACAAGTAACGGCCCATTTAAATAATAAACTTATACATTATACCACATAAAATAATTGAAATAAGAACCTTTATCTGGCAAATATCTCAATAAACGATTACAATTGTATGTACAATAGTATATGCTCACACAAAATGTATGTGCATAATTTTTTTTGCTATTTAATGAATTTTAAAATGTTTTAAATACGTTGTAATTTGTTAATAAACATAACAGCTCTTTACAATTAGTGCTATGTTAGCGATTTCGATTACGTATGTATAAATTCAAGTGATATCAGGTCACATCACGTTATGCGGATAAATGTAACAGAAAATATAATATTCGAAAAGTATGTTATAACGATTACTTTAAATTATAACAAAAATCTGAATATCCAAGTAAGCATTTCATAGCCTGCGTCACTAACTAAATTTTCTTTTAATACTTCTGCAGAATTAATTAAATAGTAGCATTCGGTATACCCTGGTATGTGTTAATGCCCGTTTTTGATATTAATTCGTATCAAAGCATTGATGTACATCCAGATACAGAATACAAATATGAATTCTTTTTACACACAAATACGCGTGTACATCGTTTTCTACAGGCGCCAACGTACACACATATTTATATATAAGTATTATTTACAATGTTATCATGAAATTCGATCACGCATTTGGAAATAATAATTATTACATGCCGGCTATTACTTAGCCAATTTAATTATTTCATATTAATTATTATACATAGTATAAGTGTGTGAATTCTCCTCTTTTATCCGTGTTGCCTGCAGTAACACACAAAGACACTGTGTGTAGTATACCTTGTCCTATTTAACCACAGTTATTTATCGTTAAAAAAGAATCAATATTATATAAACTTTACATGAGAAACATTTTTTCATCTAATTCGTGGATTTCGTTAATTAATAATTTCAAATTGCCACTAAAATGTATATTTTTTGATGTTTTATCTTAAAACATCAAAGTTGGAAAAGAGTTAAATTTTTCGGATAATTGTCTATTAATATTTCATTTACTAATCAACACAATATAAGTAGAAAAAAATGTTTGTGTCTTATTTAAATTACGATGACTAAATAAAATGACTGAGCAAGTCATTTTGATATAATTATATGAAACTATTTTGCATAAATATTTCTATATTATGGACTAATCTTCCAATCTGATATCATTTGCCAATTTTAGTTTTACATAAGGAACTTATAGATGATATTCTTATGTTCATATAAAAATGACATATACTGTTCAATTTATAAGCATATTTGAAGAACGTTACTAGGCCTTTAGCTATTCGTTGTTACAGGAATATAAGTACATTTTAATTGAAATGAACAAGAAATAAATTAGAAATTGAAGAGAACTAAGGAAAATAGAAAAATCTAATAGGTCATGTTTCTTTTGTTAATAATGAATCATAAACAATAGCTATAAAATCTTAAAGGACAAGGAGGCTTAAATTCTCGATAGTGCGTAAATTATAATGATAATAATAGTCTGTTATAATCAATGAGAATGTATACACAGTGAATTTTATAGCTGTTAAGAATGTGGCAGATCAATAGTGTGTGTTTCATTTCCAAAAATTAATCTCAATCTTTTCATAGGTGGTGGAGGCGGATCAAGATTTAATTCACGTTTCTTATGCCGTCTTTCTCGATCCCGAGTTTTATGTTTCTTCCGACGTTTACTTCTTTCAACTCCTTCCACGCGTAATACTTCATATTCAGGTTCGTAACTGTCTTCGCTCAGACTAGTACCTGATTCTACTATGTCATCTAAAACTGGAGAACGTTTCATACGTAATGTGAGCTTTAATCTGCCACCAGTTCTTTCAGGAGTTGTGGGGCAAACTCGACAATTACTATTGTCAGCCTGCCATTGATACTCCGATAACGTTGGTCTTTTTTCTATACTACCATTGTTGCAAACGGTCAATCTGGAAAAACAGCATTTCAATTTTTGTTTATATATTATTTGGATAGTACTTACAAATGTTATGTATATGTGTATAGCTTATAGATTTGCCAACAATAAGACAACTGAAAAACATACCTTTTCAAACTCTCACCGACATCGACAGAGTTTTCTCTCGATTGGCTACTGATATCCGTTTCCGCGGAATGACTCAGATTACTAGATGGAGGCCATGGCTCTTCAGGTATCAATATCGGAGGATCAGTTTTATTATATTCGTTATTACACTGTACTTCTTCAAGATGCGACGAAACTCCAGACATATGACGATTTTCGCATTTACCGCGTCGTATTATCGATGGTATACCAATATCCTCCAAGTTACTTTCTTTTTCGCTAAATTCATATATATCACCCTGTATGCCTGAATCATCATCCGCTACTCCAATTTCAGAAGCCTGTGGTCTTTGCTGATCCCTTCTTTGACTCCTTGTCAGTCTACTTTTTTCTTTTTCTGTTTTAGCACAGTTCTTAGCTACCACCGCATTCGCACTATTTTCTGTATGACATTGCACATCAGTTATGATTTCATTGAATCGAGATTTCGGACGTTTTGTACTTTTCTGATTCTTTCGCGATTTTAGCGGCACATCCGTTATCTCCTTTTGTTGATGGGTGGATCTTTTCAGTGTAAAACTACAACTATCGTCAGAATTTGTATCGTTAACACTCGCATTGCAGTCATTTTCTTCAATTCTACTTAAGTTTGTGCTAATTTCTTTAGCCGTTAGAATCTTAGATTCAGTATCCGTTGTACTGACTTCAGGTATTTCACAGTCTTCAGGTTTGACATCTACTTCGCTTTGAATATTTTTAAAATACATATTGCCTTTTGGATCAAGCTCATTTGTATGATCCAAAATTGCATTACAAGACATTTGAACACTTTCAACACTTTCACTCTTTATATTGGCAGTATCTTTAACTGTATCAAGTTCACAAAATCCAACGGCAACAGAAGTATTCGTTGGATCACTCACAATATCTTCCACCTTTTCTTTCACCCTATCACATTTATCCACTATTATTATACTTGCAGTATCCATTTTGCGGCACTCGTCATCAGATCTAATTTCACACGAAATAGAAGATATTCTATTGGATCCTCGAAAATCATTATTCCGAGGAATTTTTCTATATATCGGTGAATTATAACAATTGATCTCCTGAGAAAATTCATTATATACAACATTACTATCGTTTTTCACGTCATCTACTAACACTGATTTGGAACATTTCGTTAACTTATTAATACAATTATTAGATATTTTTTCAGGTGTTTCACAGAGGTTGCCTTTTTCATTAACATTTTGCGTATTCGGTAAAGTGCAGCAAAAACTGTTAGATGTATTATTTGTGTTTTGTATACCTGGTTCATGATTATTCGTGGCACTTAAATGATCGACATGAGGCAGGGATGTAGAACTTATTTGAACTGAATCACAGGAATTTGTACTATAATGTCTTTTTTTATAACTGAAAGTGTCAATATTACTTAAAATATCTCGATCAACTTCTACCGCAAGTTTAGGTATTCCGTTCTCTTCTATGTTATCGTTATTTGCGTGTCTTGTATTTCCAACGATTAATCTAATAGAACATTCTTTCTGAAAGGCAGAGGAAGTCAACTGCTTTGACGCATTGTGAATAGAATCTCGAAGATCAGACTCAAAATTAGGGGGCGAAGATGATGTATTATGAACAACATGATGTTTCGGCACTCTTGAAAATACGGTTTCTTTATCTGCTATTGTTCTATCTAATTTTTCTTTGTGATCATCTGATTCTAATGTTGCCGAAGTTTTTTCTATAGATACATCCAAACAGGTAGATTCATTTTTATCATTATTCTTTGATCTTTTGGACTCTGTTCTCTTTTGAAGCCTATATATAAATGCACATAACATAAGTTTAAACAGGACAAACAGAATTAATATGAAATAAAATATTTAATTTTAATATTTAAATTAAAATTAGATATTACCTGGAAGCTCTAAGACTTTGACTAGTTTTTACATTTCTTTCATTGCTGTTGTTTTCGCACTTGTTATGTTGCACCTTGTTTCGAAGATTTCTTGTCACAGAATTAGTATTGGTGTAGGGATGAGGTCGAGAAGTTTGCAAAACATTTTCTCCATTATTTATCGATGGTTGTTGCTGAGCGATATCTGAAAATCTACAGCCTTGTGCAATCAAAAGTTCCGCATCATACTTGGTAAGTCCTTTGCGCCGTAATTCTTTCATACTAAGAGATTGTGGAGCAATAGCTGCATTGTCAACGAGGACTGCATTTTTCTCTGTCAAAGCACCATCAGCTTGTTGTTTGTTTCTACCCAATGGTTGTTGTCGATGCTTTGTTCTATTAATGCGGTTATCCGTTTCTCTTAAGCGGTATCCTAAAATGTCTTAAGATTTTAATAAAGAGTGCTATAAGATTTTTGCAAAACATATTTGTATTTGAACTACCGGAAGAAAGTTCTTCTCCAGGTTTCTGACTGGCAAATGCTCCGGTTCCTCTTCTTTCACACGTTTCACATTCGCAGTAACAATTTCCATCTCCAAAAAAATCTTCTGCATAGAAACAAGTTATCTCTTCGCCTATTTCGATATCTCGTAGTACTTTGACGCACGCAGTATCTCGACCGGTAGCTACAAACTGAAAAATATCAGGAAGTAAATAAATATATTTGTGCATAGGATATTGCGAAATTAATAATCTCATTTAATATAAAAAATATATATTTATTAACTTTGCAATTGGCTCTACAATCGTGGTTTATATATGCAGCAGGACCTAGCCACAATTGAGCACAATTTTTTCTGCAACTGTACATCACAGAGAAATCATTTTTCCCTGGATGCAAAAGAGCAGCTTCTTCCTATAAAAAAGAAAAGATAATCTCTTTGGAATACTGATAATTTACGCTTATTTTGAAGTGCTGCAACAAACCTTTTCACTAAGTTCAGCAATACAACCGACGAGACAAGATATTTTTTCATGCTTTAACCACTTACGAGTAGCACATATCTTAGCTCCTTTTTGCCCTTCTAAGCTGTATCTATAACACGGTTCAATGGCAAATCCAGAATCCTTATCGAAAACTCTCAAATACCTGTAAATCTACAAAAGTACAAATAATTTGTAATGTTTCCGAAATAAGTATATTAAGTAAATCAGAAAAATATATTTTAAACATTGCTTACATGTTTCTCCAAATTAATCTGTTGTTGTTTAGATTTAGTGTGAGGAAGTCTTGCTCCCCAATCTCCACCCATAAGTTTTTTATAAGCCTTATCATAATTTTGCGTTTGAATAAATTCACAAATAATTTTGCGTAAATCTTCCTTATTTGCTTTGGGCGGTCGGTATCTATAATGAAAAACATAAAAAATCCCGTCAAATGGGAAAGATTTAATTGAATAATTTAGAATGAATTTATATAATATACCTTATATTCATCTTGTGAGTGGTAAATCCTAAATATGGATCTAGTACGAGGGAAGTAGCTAGGTCATCGTTGTCTGAAAGCTCTTTCGGTGTCATTCCACCTCCACCTCCATTCCCGCTGTTGAGGGCATTTGATTGCATTTTTGCACCTACGGATCCACCTAGCCTTCGCTCCTGCTTCCGTGCTGCAGCTGCTGAGCCTTGGATCGACAAACAATCTACCACCATTCTGCAATCCGGACTTTTACTGTAAACACACGGTAAAGTTAAAAGATGATTTGTAACCAAAGTATAAGCGTCACATGTCATTATGTTAAAGTTATCATTCGTAAGTTATTATTCGTAATTAAATAGAAGGACGTCTTGGTAAATTTCGATCGATAAAAACTCGTTAAACATAGATTGAATGGGAAACATAAAAAATAAGTAGTAAATATAACGACGAACTCGTAGAAATATTAATTAACGTAATTCCACGATTGAACGTGAAAAATATAAAATGAAAATAAAAGAAAAATACGAAGTAATGTTTTACTTGAAAAGTCATCGCGGCCGTCTCGCGAGACAGCGATTGGAAAAAGTTTAGTATAGCACAGCGTTATCGATCGAAACGCATACTGATTAAACACTTTTGCATCGTCGATCGAACGGAGAGAAGAATTGAAAGGAGTGTAAGAAAAGCACGACCGTATGTTATTTCCCTAAGTTTTCGCGAGTTGTTAGAAGTATCGTGGAGGAAGGTAGGGACGTACTAGGACCATGCCCTAAACGTTAATGGCGCAGGTAGAACCCGAGCGCTTTACTCGGCTCTCTGCCTTTTCCGAGCTTTTCTAAAAGCCGTTAGCCGGATTGATGTCTTTATTCACTTCACTCCTCGGATCGAAAAAAATCCTAACTTTTCGGCAAGGAGCATACTTACCACGAAAGAACGCTCCTTATAGCAGTATTCACGCATTTTTCTAACGATCCTCAACTATTTTCGGGCGCCGCGAAGACGCGTTCGGACCTATATCATGGCAGATCCGATCGCGACGCACACTTTCACACTTTTCTCGTCGAAAGTTTCTTCTCGCCGCTGAGTTCAAAACTAAAAGAACTCGTTCCTTTTTTTTACGAAGGGAATACCTTCGACGAGATCTTTTAATTCAGCTGATAGGAGAGAAGATCCATCTTTTTCGAGTATATGACTGTAGCGTACGTCATGCATACACATATGTGCACTCTGGAATACGACAGAGTATGATCATCCTTTAGGGACTTTGCTCGATGGACCATCTTTCTATTCCTTTTCTTTTTTTCTTTGCTTTCTCTCTCTCTCTCTCTTTCTCCCTCCTCTTTCGCTCCCTCGCCACTCCTCCCTATTTTTATATTTTTTTCAAATTCGCATTAAATGCAATTTTAATCTAGAACGTCCGAGGAACGATCTTTCGAAAATAATTGAGAGATTAAAAGTGAATTCGTTGTTGCAAAGTCGGTACCTTCCTTCTATCTAATTTAAAGGGATTGACATGTGCTGCTACTATCGCGTGTTAGCAAAGTGTCTAGAACCTTCTAGTTATTTATTGCCTCTCAGTTGGTACCTCTGCGTTACCATAGTAACCGTACGTTGCATCTTTCTGTAACTAAGCAACAATGTCGACATTTTTTACTCAACCATAATGAGTGCACATAGTAGTATAAGATTTATCTCATATATGTGTGTATTATTCGTTCTCTCGAAATTTAGCATTGCATCTTTATCATCGAAGATTTAAATTTGCAGAAAACCTTCTTTTATAGCGACGAACGAATGAATTTTTTAAAAGAAAATATTTCATGGATTCTTCGTTTCGATCCGACGCAAAATCTTATCGAGATCTTATCTATTGTACATTTAATTTTCCTGATAAAGACAAACAATGTAACTGTTATCCAAGCCCTGGATCCATAACTGGATCATACCGTAGCCTGTAGATCTCGTAATGCGCATGCGTCTACTGTCGAAGTCACAGATTGGAAGGTTCATATCAATCCGAGTTTCGAAAGGTGTTTAAGCATGTTTTTAACGTTTTTCTATTTTCATTCTTATCTCGTATAGAACTATTGCGTTTGTTAAATTTAATTATAATAGAAAATGCCACTTGAATCTGTAAAAGATCAACCAAATTATATGAACAATGTAAAGGATGGAGTCATTGACTTTCTCGCTGGTTCACTTGGTAAATATCAAGTTATTAATCTTTTTTTATATGTAACATATAATATACATATTTATTGTAGGAAATGTAAATTTATTATAAAATAATATCTCCTTATCTCGTGACTTGCAATTCTTCAAGTTTGTTTCCAAATAATCATCTTTTCAATATTTCTCCATTGATAAGAGAACAATGTTAGACGATTGATAAAATGAAAAAATGTCACGATAGTAGTTTTGCAACAGAAAATTTGTACTTTTACAGGTGGTGTAGCATTAGTATACATTGGTCAACCATTGGATACAGTGAAAGTAAAAATGCAAACATTTCCATCGATTTACAAAGGAATGATTAATTGTTTTGTAAAAACAGTTAAAACAGATGGAATAGTAAGGGGTTTATATGCAGGAACTATGCCTGCTGTTGTAGCTAATGTAGCTGAAAATTCAGTATTATTCGCTGCTTATGGTGGATGTCAAAAAGTTGTTTCTAAAATATTAGGTAAATATTTTTCTTAAGATAGTTACAGTATTTGTTAGTCAAGCTTTTTTTCTAATTTTATATGTACGAAGGCGTAGACAAAGTTGAGAATCTTAGTTCACTGGGCAATGCGTGTGCTGGATTTTTTGCTGCATTTTTTTCTTCATTAACGTTATGCCCAACAGAACTTATTAAATGTAAATTACAAGCAATGCGCGAAATGCAATATCAGACGAATATGCCAACCACAGTTATGGTAATAAAATACAATAATTAATATACTTTTAAATATACTAAATTATTATCTTTTGGATATTAATAATGATTGCATAGAAACGAATAGGACCATGGGAGTTGACAAGAAATATTCTTAGAGAACAAGGTATAAAAGGTCTATTTACGGGTCTAACCTCGACCATAGCCAGAGAAATGCCAGGTTATTTCTTTTTTTTTGGTGGTTATGAAGTTACAAGAGAACTTTTAGCAAAATCGAATCAAAAGAGAGATGACATTGGTTGGCAAAAAACGATGATAGCTGGTGCTGTGGGTGGTACGGTTCTCTGGCTTGTCATTTTTCCAGCAGATGTAGTTAAAAGTAGAATACAAGTCAGTAATATTTTTTAACTTATCTAATGATATTTTTTATCTTGTGGTTTAATAGTTTTAGTATGTTTATTAATATTTCATTATAATTTACGAAGGTACAAAATCTAAAAACACCTGCTTTAGTGGTTACAAAAGATATTATAAAAAAGGAAGGAATTGGAGCATTGTATAATGGTTTAACGCCAACTTTAATAAGAACAGTACCAGCAACTGCAACATTATTTATAACTTATGAATATAGTAAAAAGCTAATGCACAGATTTGTTGATAACTAACTTTTTTTTAATAAAATTCCTAATTATTGATGTATCTATGTGTTACTAAGTTAAGATATAAAGAAGAACAAATTAATAATAATAATAATAATATACAAAATGTACTACTTAACTTGACTACCTCAAATATTTCTAATAAATTAAAAGAAATGTCTTGGGTAGAAATCGTTTCAATTGTATATATGTAGTGTATTTTATGAATGGTGGCAATCTTTTTTTCATTGCAATGTCTTTTTTAGTCAAATTTACCTCTTATTATATGGAAACATTTAACCGAAATTAGTGACAATCGCCTAGTACTATCTACATAGTACTAGATTTCGAAAGTTTTATGATTTACAGAAAATCTAAGATGCAGAGTAATATCAAAATAAATAAGTACGAGCGTTACAAAAAATTCGATCGAAAGAAGTTTTTGAAAGATCTTGATAATGTAGAAATAAAATATGTATCATGGTTTTGATGATGAAATCATATCGCATATGCTTTTAGAGAAAATTAAAGGTGACTATTTCCTTTTTTACGTAAAATAAATAATGAAATAGGTTTTCTCTTAAGATTTTTACAATTTATTAATATAGAATTTTGTATACATTTAGAAATCGTAGGTAAGGTTATTTTCAGAAAGGATTACGTTCTTATTCTTGTGTGTGGGTGTATATATCTGATATAACATTTCTTTTATGCTAAATTGAACTTGTTATAAGATTTTTCAAATAATTCGCTTTCTCTTCTTTATTTTGTGATAGAAACCATTCGTGACTCGTTATCTACAATGTAATACACGAATTTGAATTCATATTAGAATTGATATATCTATGTGAAAAATTGTTTGAAATGTAAAATATTAAACTTACTAAAATAGGCGTATATCCAATTTTTTTCAGTTGCCTTAATTTTGCATTTATAATGCCTGTTGGTGTATTAGTTTCTTTCAATGTATGCTTATAATGTATTACAACAAATATCAGCCATTTGATGTTTTTTGGAAATGTATCATCTACTCTCTTAATGTTAACTTCAGGTATTTGCGATAAAATTGGTTCTGCTGAGATGAAATTCTGATGTTCATCCATACCAACAACAATATTATTTTTTACAAATTGAGGTAATATTCTACCAATATATAAATCTACATCCTTTACGATGGATTCCTAATATTAATATATTATTATATTACAGTATCATTTATAGACAGAGATTAATTTTATAAATTGAAATATAAGTATAATCATACCTTCAGGACAAGAATAATTTCATTAAATATCTTGCGAATCAAGGATGATGAGTTTTCCGCGTCCATTATCTTCCAATGTCGCTATTAAAAACACACATTCTCATTTATTTCCTTAATTGTGAATGATTTTCAATAAAAAAATATGTACAGAGTTTTATTAAACTAAGTAAATATTATTTATATACCTTAGTTGAAGTTAGAAGACTACTGTCCGGAAGAAATGGTCCAGTATATTCAGGTCGATCTACCTTTAAGCAGTATTCTAATATGGAATATTCCCAGCCAATTAAATAAATATCACCTTTGCACCTTAAGTTAACATAAGATGGATCCAATGCTAATTTTATCAAATGAAGGGGATAAATATTTAAATAGGCCAAATACCGCATTATACTAACAAACATCCATGGATATCTAGGAAAAAACAATTTTAAATAACTTTAAAATTCTTTTCATTTTTCAACATTTAAAACATATTTTGATAAATAATAGAGGTATAGTTTTAAAACGAAACTTACTTAAATATCTCTTTCTTATCGTCGGATAAACGATAAGTTAATTCCTCAACTATTTTATTATATATAGGATTTGTAGTATCAATAGAGAATACACTTAAGGCAAATGTCAATTTCTCTATGTCTTTCAATCTTGCATTTTTGATTTCATTGTAAAATCTAAATAATTTAATTAAAGTTTTATTACTTTTAATCAATTGATTGATTGATTTATGAAATTTTCCAAAAGAAAAATGCTCTTTACTTTATTTTATTTCATATTATATACGTTTAAAATTACCTTGTTATAATGACATCCATAAAAGGTTTTGAATACAAATGTGCTTTACCATAAACATGTACTATATGAGCTAGACATTGAAGATCGAGTTTAGGAAGTATTGGACTAATACTACTCATTAACATTTTCAAGTTTATAACTTCGTTATATTTCATGCTAAACCTTAAAGATAAAAATATACGATATTATTTTATTATTGTATAATTATTAGTTATATAAACTTAGTCCAAAGCTTAATATTAATATGTTATTACCGTAGAAGTTTTAATAAAGCTGCTAAACTGATGCTATCCACAATCTTTATATCATGGGATAAACGATCTGTAATGGCTTTCAATAACGTAGAATCTCTGATTTTTGACTTACTTTTAAAAAATCCCATCGCTATCAGACCTAATTCATTTATAGTAAAATCATCTAAATGTTCTCCTAAAATTAATTCGACTTCGTACATATTTAGTGGATTATTACGTTTAATATTAACAAGAAACATAAGTTGAATAATATTGTTTGTTGTTAGTTTACTTAGCTTTGAATTCATTTTTCTTAATAATTTCCATGTAAAGTTATTATTGTTATAGTGAAGACAATAAAATGCGTCAGCTATTAAAAACATTTTATCAATAGGCCACTTTATATATTCTTTTACACAATAATTATCTAGTGATTTCATTAAATTATTCCATTCATTTGTTTTTCTCATAGGTTTAGCAAGTGGTAATAAATTGATTAATATTTCTTTTAATAAATCAAATGTAAGATTATTAAGATTTTTATTTAAAGCATTTAAGAAAAGTTTATATTTTGGCAGTTGATCTACATCATCATCATTTTTCTTTGCAATATAATGTGACAATATCTTCAAAGCGGAAATCATTTCAACGATAGTAGCCGTCGACCAATCTTTATTTAATAATTTTTCTGCTTCCTCATCTGTAATAATTACTTCCAATTTCCTTTGCGGTACAATCGTTTTGTTATAATGTAAAGAACTTTCAAAATATTTGCGAGCATATTGATTTTCTGTTAGTAAACTGTTTTCACCTTCATATTCATCATATAATTCTTCTTCTGTGGATTTTGTTTCTGCATCACTAAATTGATTACTATACGTTCGACTAATAACAAAGTAATTAACTTTTTCTTTAGGTCTTAGCAAGTTATCTATTTTGTCCGGTTTATAGTTAATATTACAAATGTTTTTGGTATCACAAGCTAACCTTAAAAATATATTTCCACGATTTTTGTATCCTGTTCTAATGACTGATTTCATTATATTATTCATATTGAATGATTAGTTTCTTAATTGTGACATAAACGTTATATCAATATTTTTGTTATTTATAATAACTAAATAACAGCACATTTGTATATACTTTTCGGAGGTTAGGACATGAGCACGCGCATAAGATGGCACGAACTGTTAAAACAGATACAAGGTGTCTCTACAGGTCACTAAACTATTTAAAAGTAGAATAACTCTTTTATGTATATAAAATTCATATTTATTCTTTTATAAAAAATAAATAGATAAGGTTAAAAATTATTTTTGGTTAGTTTTGTAGATGACGTTTTTTAAATGGCAACCAATGCAAGTGAAAAAGGATTAATAGTATAAATTTATTATATTTTATAATTATTTAATGACTTTTGGGATTATATATGTTTTTTCTGAATTTTTCTTTGTTTTTTTTTTATCAACATTAAAAATGAATATAAAAAGAAGTAAAAATAGACAATTATGCAAATGATATAATGGTAGGATACTTTGTTAATCTTTATTAGTTATTATTAGAGGAATAAATCTCCATTGTTTGTACATAAGAATACTCGTATTTTCGACACCCACATATCATACGTAGATGAAAATAGAAAGATTCTGATATTTTATAGAATATAATAAATATATTTCTTTGATGAATATGACTTTTATTTTCTTGAAGATGATAAACGAACATAGATGATACAAGGTGTGTCATTATTCTACATTACTTATATAATTTACAAGCTAAAAATGGTTGAAATATAATCGCAAAGCGAATAAGACAAGGCAAAAAGAAATCATTTTTCTTCTTATTCGATGTATTTTTCAAGAAAATCCATACATTTCTTTTAATTTTCAAATGTTTACATGCACATACACGAATAAATAAAAGTACATAGATTTGAACATGTAAATAAGTTAAAAAGTCAATGTATGAAATGTGAGCAAGAGAGTAAGGCATTTATAGAAAATTAGAATTTTGTGAGATATTTGAGCGTAACACGTGACATTTATTTCGGCATTTTTCAAATTAATAGTCGTTCGAGTTGGTCAAGTCTGATAGAAAGATCGCGTCGATCAGTGGTATTCTTTGGTTGCTGTACTTCTTTTTTTTCGATTGTTATCGTAATCCGAATCGTAGATGTCATGGATGGCATTTAGGCTGATTCCCTAAATATAAGATTTATATAAAATATCAAATGTCTAATGCTAAGTTCAATTTAGCATTTAAACTTACGCTCTCGAGAAGGCTTTTCCAAAATTTCGATCTTGGATTCGAGACAAAGTGTCGATTAGTTTCCTGCGATTTCATTTCGCCGTTCAAACAATTTCTATCCCTTTTAGATTCATCGCATTCCTTGTAAACTCCAATTGTATTCATCCGTTTTGTCAACATCTGACCTCGACATGTAGGGTAAAAGGGAAACTTTCTGCAAAATGATCATTAGATTCAAATTATTATTATATCATTATTTGTTAATTTTATTAATTAATTAATAATTACAAACAAGCAAGTACGTACTCGCAATCCACATCATCGAACATGTCCGACCATGCGTGAGCATAACAGACGAAGAGAGGGATGAAGATGATGCATCGCCGAAGAAAATTTGTAGACTGAAACATTCGTTATTAGATGATCAAATTAGACTTGTGTATTGACAGTTAATGCTAGCAAAGTTTTTATTATATTTATCTTATTATATTTTATATTATTTCAACGAACACAAATTAAACATCTTATTGATATAAGGAAAACTTTTTCTTTTCAATACTTTTACCTTTTCTAGGACACGCGTCAATTGAATGGAAAAAAATCTCCTTGTTAGTTTCAGTAACAAGTACGACGAGAATTGACGAAAAACAATGCCGTATATTTCACATAAAAGAAAAAGTATAAAAGGAATAGAAAACAATTTGCTCCTATAAGTGGATATATGTTGTCCAACATTTTTCTTCAAAAAAATAGGATCTCGCAATAGAGGAAGGATAAAGTAAGGTGTTTCTATCGAGCGTGCACCATACACAATTTGTTTCATTTGTTCATAACACACGATAGAGATGCTCGGAATAAAATGCGAACGAAAGGATAAAAGAAAACAAGAAACATATCTACGTAGTTCGAAAGATTGTCTTGACTGTTTAAATTATAAGAATAATTTCGATTTTGTTTATTTCGAATACTGATTAGAGGTGATCGATATCCCGATATATTGTACAATTCCTTGATTCCTTCTTCGTTATTTTACTCGATACTCGATATAGCCCAGTCAACGCGGGCCAAAAACTGATTTTTGCAGCCCCTGCTTGATTCTTTGATATAAGGGTAAGTTGACGACGCTGAATAACGTGCCGAAGCGAGACATTTTTAGGATGATATTTACAGGATGAATTTGTAATTTAAGTAATAAATCTTCCTTTATTTGTGCAAGATGTAAAAAAATTTATTGCTTTTAATTTTTTTGTAATAATTTTAATTTTTTTCTATATATAATTAGAAATTAGGAAACGTAAAAACAATTTATATAACCTAAGGATAGAAAAACTTATAAAAAAAATAATTCCCCCACGAAGAATCGAACGTTAAATACCCAGCGCGAGAAGTGAAGACGTTACTACTTACGCTAACGCACCACTTAGTAATCGTCCAATTTTTTTCGTACAATTCTTAAGACTTCGAAGATGAATCAGAATGCATTACTGTTTTCTTATAACATAATAAAAATGAATTAAAATTATGTATAGACAAAAAATAAATTCCACGTTTTTAGAATATCCTTTCATATATATCTTGAATTAATTTTATGTGTGGTTATAAAATTCTTCTTTTTCAAATATGTATTTAATTTGATAAACTAATAAATTTTTACGAGACAAAAAGTCAGTAATTTAAAATTTTATAAAATACATAATTTAATAGGAAAAATATTTAAATTTTAAATTTCGTCTTAAAGAGAATACGTATTCAATTTGATATACAAATAAATTTTTGTGAGGCAAAGAATTTATATCAATTAATTATTCTAATTAATTTTATGGCGAGGCACAAAATTAATTCATTATTTTTACTCTCCACTAAATAATAATAGTTTCTGCTAAAATGAATTATTTTTTTTTTTACTCAAGGTTCATTATTTTTGACAATAAATAAAGAAACGGCGTGCCATAAGCATCAAGATTCGATTTAAAAATGCCGCGCTTATACGCCGATATATATAGATATACAAAACGCTCGACGCACGATGGCCAAAACGAAAAATTCTCGCTACCGAAAGAAAAAATAGAAAGAGAGAAATATCGGTTTTCTTTCTCACTCGCACTCGTATACAAAAGGCTCGACGCTCGATGGCCAAGACGTAAAATTCTCGCTACCGAAAGAAAAAATATAAAAAGAGAAATATCAGAACGCTGAACAATCGATGGCCAAGGACAATAATACTCGTTATCGCATGATAAATAAAAAGAGAGAAGTATTGGTTTGTTCTCTCACTCGCACTTTCATTCAAGACCGAGAGTCCCGAAGATTGCCGAAGATCCTTCGTTTGTGTATTAGTGCACACGGACGCTCGCACGCATACTAGCTCGCTCGCGTGTAAAACGCGACGGAGGGATAAGCTTGCTTTCTCCCACTCTTACAATTTTTTTCCCATCTTCAATCCAATTTTATGCGCTTATTTTTGAAAATACGAAGATAACTCATAGAACATTTTTTTAGTATTTTTCAATTCTCTACAACTTTTGTTTGAAACTTTTTTCGATTAAATGCCTAGATTCTAAGATAAGGCCATTTTTTACCCTTTTTTACCCTTTTTCTCAAAACCTCGGGATCAAATTTAAATACAATTAGCACCATTCGATTCAGCGTCGTCAACTTACCCTTATATCAAAGAATCAAGCAGGGGCTGCAAAAATCAGTTTTTGGCCCGCGTTGACTGGGCTAATACTCGAAAAGTGGGAGATGGTAATTGAATAACTGTCCAAGGGATTATTGAAGCACGGATCACGTAACGTACACCTCATAAAAAAGAGTTTCGTCTGATGCGTTAACTTTCTTTTCGTTAACCCATTTTGCTTTTATCGTTATTTATCTTACATAATAATAAGTATGGATATCTATTTTACGAAAATACGTATATACTTGTTATTATTCGCGGTTAGATTTTCCAATATTTCGGTCATGGGGGAACACTTCAAAGTTACATCGATTTTTTGATATTCGATGGAAGATATTTTTCTTCGGTGAATACTGGTAATCGGTTAACAAGTAATAATAAGCGATAAGCAAAGACAATGAGTTCAGCGAATTGTTACCTCCCCGAAGAATTGTTACCTACACGCAAAAAGATGACAAAATATAGCAAAACCGTGAACTAAAACTTACCCCAGCATCGATCTTCTACCCTTTTAGTATTATGCTGCGTTTAGTTAATTAGGAATATTTCATCATAACCACATATATATATATTCGAAACATAGCGTTAAAAAAGAGAGAGAGAAAGAGAGAGAGAGATTTATAAGTTATTAAGGCAATCGCCTAAATTGTAAGGTCTCATTCCGTTATATCAATATAAACTTGTTCATTTTTACGAAATTAATCAGTCTTATTTGAATAGCGATTTAATCCTATCTCAAATATGATATAATGTAAGTTCGTTTAGACACAATTTTTAAGGGGTTTTAACGCGGGTCGTTAGTTTGCCTCGATCGTGGGTTCTCACGTCTATTGAAAATTTATCAAAGGACCTACACACGCACACATGTCAGAGAGAGAGAGCGAGAGAGAGAGAGAGTAGGTGTTTACGTGATGTCGCAGCTGACTGAATTTAGTTAATTAGCGGCAATCGAAATTGCGGAAATTATACAAATGGATTGGTGGTGTGGCTCGAAAAAAGCCGCTGCTAGCCGCAACAATTGCACTGTCTCCTTTTCATACAAGGATGAATTTCAACGATTTGCACAATTACTTGCGGACGATCATCGATGTGAACGTTTACTAAAAAGAAAATTAATGGTTATTTGCATTAATGTACTGAAATATATCGGAGCGAATTTTCGCGTTAATTCGATGAAAAGAATGCCAAAGTTTTTCCAAATTTATCGTAAATGGAGAGAAAATCGATAGGTCGTTCATGGAACTAACAATGAAAAAAAATAATAAGGGAACGATTGAAATAATTCAATCGTTTGTTCTATTGAAAAGCTTCAAAGCCAATGCACATTGTTTATAGATACGAATTTATATGCGTATCAGCATTTCGGTCATTAGCATTCACACTAGGGACAATGTGCTTGATGAAAATCGCGTACTAATTTTCGCAACATTTACGAATGTGTACCAAACACTACGCCTTCTGTCTTAGTTAACAATCAAAAACTATCTATATCAGTGCTGTTAAATTAATTGTAAGCGTTAATTAACAATAAGAGGAGTTGGACAGTGTTGTTATAAACAAATGTTGTTATAAACAATCGATCATTTGTTGATTCTTTACGAAGCATTGAAGAGATTTGATTTTACGATAATTCAGCTTACTGCGAAGATAGATAATTAAATTATACAAGTCGGTTTCAACGCGTACCTCTTCGAATTAGCGTTTTCTATTAATTTGTTATCAAATTAATATTTAAACAATTTTTAAGTCGTGATTTACATTTTTGAAGCATCTCTCGACCATTGGTGTAATATTAGCGTTGAGATAATTAGTCATGATCATTAGCAGGTTTTTCTCTCTTTCTTTGTATGCGGATTTTTACGGTAAGCAATGCATGTAAGGCGTCAGAATGACGATTTATGAACCAATTATGCGACCACGTACAAGCCCCGTATAAAGTAACACCATGGGGTCACGTTATTAGCAAGATTAATCAATAAGCCTTTGAGCACGAAGCGCGTCGATTCGCGATACACGAGGAGAGTTTTGTTGATCGCTCGAAACGTTTCGATATATAGATAACACCTTATTAGTTTGATTTGTCACACGTATGACATTATATCGATTTTATATTTCATTAATTAATCGTTCATTTGCATATCGCGGGAATGAAACAGGAAATCGAGAATGAAACTCTAGCAATAAGTACTGCGATATAAACTTTGATATCAATTTACAAAACCACGATTAACTCTTAGCTGAAACTTTTAGACGACGTTTTGTGGAGGAAGATGGTAAACTATGTTCATAAAACGAAACCCGTTCAAGTAGATTATAGAATAGTTTTCGGAATCGATAGTTGACGAGCGTAAGAACATGTTACGCGACAGAAAAAGATATCAAATAGATCCTAAGATGAGAGATGATCGATAGAAGATTAGTAGAAGGCTTGAAAAGAGAATAGAAGGAAAAGTGTAATTCGAGTTTTCGCAAAAACGTTTCATCCTCGCTGACTCGTTGAAATTCGGTTAAAGCTCGTAGGATAAAAATCTTGAACGTTCACTTTTCCATCATTTCCGTGATTTTTGTAATAACGATTTTCCCTTGAGTCAAAGAAAAGATTGAAGATTGATTTCGATTTTACAATCAGAAACTATTGTCATGATTGACTAAACCTACACGAGTATTCTTATTCCGTAAAAGAAAGTTCTGACAAGATTTGACCGACCCTCTTGGATTGATAACAAATTAATGATCTAACAATGAGATGATGCATCGATTTTATCCGATATTCTTCGAAAATACAATAGAAGATGAGAGAGATGACAATAAGAATGGAAATAAAGATAGTTTCTCTATCGCGGATGTAGGACGTAGTGGCGACTCTCTGTCTCGTGGCATATAAAAAGATTCCTCCTTCTTTTAGCTCCATTGCGTCCCTCCGTCGCCATCGAATACTTTTCTTTGCTTTAACGTAACGAAAGAAGACGCTTTTGTCTCTATTCTATGAAGATCGATCAACGAGATCGTGGATCGCGATTTTCGATTATTTTTCGATTCTTTTTTTCACCTTTCGAGTTTAACTTTGTTTTCGTTTAATCCTGTAAATATCCTAATTCATTAGCTTGATCCACGAGAGGTTTCTTAAATCACGAATCCTTCTTACCAAATTGATTTCCTTTTTATTTCGTCGTTTACTCTTTCTTATACTTTTATCGTTCACAAGTTTTCTCTTCAGCCGATCATATTACGCGTCATAATTCCAAACAAATTAACGTTCAATTTTGATACGAGTTAAAAGAGGATAGAATATTTATAAGGATAGAATATTAACGTTTTTATGATTTTCTAACAAAATCAATGATAACTCGCATATAAGTGAAATTGATCTTTAGAGTAATGAAAAGCTCTTTAGTTTCTATAGATTTTTTGAAGAGAAAAGTTTATTTGGCAATCGCACGAGTAGACGCAGCGTCTCGTATTCAGCTATATATCTACTTAAGTAATGCGTGCTCAGTAAGCACAAATAATATAAAGGATTATTATCTATCGAAAGTTCGTTAAAAGCGCAAAGTTTTTTATTCGAACATATATAAGTACCCGCGTTTTTAATAGAATTTATTATATTTGGTGCTTCCAACTCTCGAATAAAATTCTACAAACAATGATTTAACGAAGAAATATAATTATTTGCCACGAAGATACTTTTTATTTGTTCCAATAGGATTTTCTTTATCGATCGATTCGATCCTCAAACGAGGAGACGAACGAGTTAAATTTTCGAAAATTTGTCTAGTTCATTTTCCGAAGTGAATTTTAAAAGTGCATTTTAAAAGTGCATCCAACGTAGGTAGCGCACGATTGCGAGTCGATCGTTCGAATTTCCGATTGCTTTTTCGAGATAGGAAACGAAGGGTTTGAAGGTATTGCGACCTAATGTAACTTTCTGCCTGAGGCATAACAATATATAAACTAATAGTCGTTGAAAAAGTTGCTCTCTCGTTTCAAGAGGTATCGAGAAGTTAGAGAATTTGTTTAGAAATAATGCAACTTGTAATCTTGATTCAAGATTTACATTTTGTCTTCAGATTTGAATTCAAAAGGTTACTATCCCGATGCAATTATCAATATGACAACTCGAAAGAAATAATTGCAAGAAGCTGTTTAAAAAAAAAACTCTACACTTGTTCTCGTGTGTGACACTATTGAATAAAAAACGAATATATATATATATATATTATGAAAGATATTTCAAAGTAATTTTATTAAAAGTAAAACACAGAACGCACTTTAATAATGAAACAATTGTCGCGAAAGATAGAAAAGTGAAATTAGAGGAAAATAAAAAAGAAAAGAAATAAGTAGATAATAGGATTGTGATCCTCACCGTCGACATTTTAGCGTTGGAAATCTTCAAGCAGATCTTTTGAAATGAGAAAAATCTCTGGTAAGAAGAAACAACCACCACGAGGTTGTCACGAGGCACGAGTTCCTGTCGAGGGTGGCGGGTTGTAGTTCACTGAGTAAAATAAGGAGGGGGTTGTTGGTAGCGCGGAGTTTGGTGGTTAGAGAACGAGTGATTGGTCGAGCTTGCGCGGGCTACATTTATACCAAGCGCGAGCTCTCACCCCCTTCTTCATTCTTCTTCCGTACCATCAAGAGATTTCTCCTGGAATCCTATCCACCATTGTGGATGCTGCACCACCACCGCACCACACCACCACCACAACCACCCTCGTCCTCGTCATCGTCATCCCCGCGTTTCTCCTTTACTCTTAGGGGCGTACGCTATTCTTATTACGTCATCGAGCTTAGTCTCCACCCAGGAATCCCCAATGATATTACAGAAAATTCGACGAAACCACCAACGATGCCAAAACAGAGTGGCAGGGGTAGAAAGAGAAAGGAGAAAAAATATAACTGGCAGACTCCGCGTCTCGGCGCCGAGCATCGACGTTTCTTAAACGCACTCATGAATGAACTTTCATGAATGATATCAGGGTATTTGTGGCTCCGCTTGTAGGGGACCGTCTACGACAATGAGAATATCAATGGCAGAAATTCAGAGGCGAGTCAACGAATCACGCGAAATCAAATTGACTTGTATTCCTCTTGCAAAATATTTTTGCCCACGACCGAAAAGTCAAACTTCGACTCATGCATAATATTTAATATTATATCCCGTCGCTATATCTTTTCGGAAAAGAAATATTTTAATTCATTGTTAACAATGTGCTCGCAAAAGCGTATATTTTTTCATTGGAGATTTTTATTTGTTTTCCATTGAAACAAAGATGAGGATGAAATCTCGGAGTTCTAGTTACGATTACGTACGTTCGATGAATTTACGTAGGAAGGCGCATTTGAAATCAAGGAAAAGAAAAAGAAAGAAATCATGAATCTGGAACTAGTGCCCTTCGAAGATCTTAATCTCAAAACGAACTTTGCAATTTGTATTTATAGTTACATATATATCTATATGTATTTAATATACCAGCGAACATCGGAAGAAGATACACAATGGTAACTTTTATGTCTACAACTAAGGTTTCTTCGAATATTTTCATTTTCCTCTCACATCGCGTAAAGCACACGGAATAAACAATACTTGCGTCTAAAGCAATGGATACTTTAATACAATTCGTCATTTTTCCAAGAGCCCCTATAAATAAAAGTATTTACTTATGTAGAAGAAAAAAGAAAGAGAAACGTCAGATATTATATATAATAAAAAAGCACGAAGAAACCCCCCACAACTTGCTTGGAAAAAAGAAATGAAAATGAAAGCATGTGTTTTTTTGAAGAAAAAACTAGGAGGAATCTACTCTCTCGTAAGAAAAAAAGAAGAAGGAAAATTTTAGCGCTATTAGAAAAGCCTAAGACTATAATACCGCCTTAGTTTTGTATTGGAGAGTTATTATTTTGAGAAACAATTATCTCACCGCAATGACGTGGAATATGCTCATTAAAAGCACCAAGCAAGACTTGACAAATATTCGTTCGACGACACGAATTTCTTTTGTTCGGCTTTCGTATCTTCCCTTTCCTTTGGACAGTTTATTTTACAAATGGAAATTATACAAATGGATTGGTGGTGTGACTCGAAAAAAGCCGCTGCTAGCCGCAACAATTGCACTGTCTCCTTTTCATACAAGGATGAATTTCAACGATTTGCACAATTACTTGCGGACGATCATCGATGTGAACGTTTACTAAAAAGAAAATTAATGGTTATTTGCATTAATGTACTGAAATATATCGGAGCGAATTTTCGCGTTAATTCGATGAAAAGAATGCCAAAGTTTTTCCAAATTTATCGTAAATGGAGAGAAAATCGATAGGTCGTTCATGGAACTAACAATGAAAAAAAATAATAAGGGAACGATTGAAATAATTCAATCGTTTGTTCTATTGAAAAGCTTCAAAGTGAATGCACATTGTTTATAGATACGAATTTATATGCGTATCTATCAAGCAAGATTAATCAATAAGCCTTTGAGCACGAAGCGCGTCGATTCGCGATACTTGAGGAGAGTTTTGTTGATCGCTCGAAACGTTTCGATATATAGATAACACCTTATTAGTTTGATTTGTCACACGTATGACATTATATCGATTTTATATTTCATTAATTAATCGTCCATTTGCATATCGCGGGAACGAAACAGGAAATCGAGAATGAAACTCTAGCAATAAGTACTGCGATATAAACTTTGATATCAATTAACAAAACCACGATTAACTCTTAGCTGAAACTTTTAGACGACGTTTTGTGGAGGAAGATGGTAAACTATGTTCATAAAACGAAACCCGTTCAAGTAGATTATAGAATAGTTTTCGGAATCGATAGTTGACGAGCGTAAGAACATGTTACGCGACAGAAAAGATATCAAATAGATCCTAAGATGAGAGATGATCGATAGAAGATTAGTAGAAGGCTTGAAAAGAGAATAGAAGGAAAAATGTAATTCGAGTTTTCGCAAAAACGTTTCATCCTCGCTGACTCGTTGAAATCCGGTTAAAGCTCGTAGGATAAAAATCTTGAACGTTCACTTTTCCATCATTTCCGTGATTTTTGTAATAACGATTTTCCCTTGAGTCAAAGAAAAAAAACTAGGAGGAATCTACTCTCTCGTAAGAAAAAAAGAAGAAGGAAAATTTTAGCGCTATTAGAAAAGCCTAAGACTATAATACCGCCTTAGTTTTGTATTGGAGAGTTATTATTTTGAGAAACAATTATCTCACCGCAATGACGTGGAATATGCTCATTAAAAGCAACAAGCAAGACTTGACAAATATTCGTTCGACGACACGAATTTCTTTTGTTCGGCTTTCGTATCTTCCCTTTCCTTTGGACAGTTTATTTTACATTGCCGCAATTTATGTCGAGAATAACTTTTCTAAATCGTACAACCTGAAAAATATTTCTTTATCATATTTTCTATTTATATTAGCATATATTCTCTTTTTTTGCGAAGATCTAATGAGTTGCCTGCCGGGCGACCTAGGAAATTATATTTTTTAATATAAGCGGGGGATAATTAATTCAGTGTCCCGGATGGATTGAAAGAGACGGAAAAGAAAGATGAAAAAAACAATAGGAAGATATGTGTAGGTGCCGAGGTGGTTTTAAGGAGAAATGGGAGACAGACCAAGTGGCGCCTTCGCACCAGAAGGACCTGCGTAATTCAGTATTTATCGCCGTTTCTCTTATATATCCTATTTTTACTATATCGAGAACTAACAATAAGACAAAGATACGTAAGAGAGGTTGAACAAATTTTTGAGCCCTTCGTGATGAATTTGAAAAAGATTTCATTTATCGCGCTCGGCTCTCGGAAAAATTTTTTATCGCGAAACAACAAATAGATCGATTATAACGAAATATACAGATTCAAGCGAAAGAAAGTCAATCGTTACTATTAATTCACGATTTGTGTCATTTCGTGTCAAACTAATTACTAACGCTTCGTAAGTGTAATACAGGATCATTTAATTGACTTCATTTATGTAACGAGAGAGAGAAATCTATGTAGGTAGGAAAACTCTGCAGTCCACAGATTGCAGATTATGGCAACGGTAGTGCAAAATTGAAAGACGTTATTTCCGCGTCTGCTTCTCTGAAAGTTTCGTTATTCTTTGCTATAATTGCGATAATTGAATACACAACATTTAAAATATCAATTAATTGCGTAATTACACGTGCCGATCTTTATATCCGAATATCTATTGCTCTTCGTTTAATATTTATGCGGTATCGGAGATAAATCAAAGAAATGTATCGAACGCGCGCGATTCGTACGTCGATAAACATTGAAATTTTTCTTTCATAAAAGTTCACTTTTAGTACGTTTATGAGTGTTTGGGATATATAGGACAGGTTGTAGGATGTGCGTAGGTTGCTGGCGCCTGCAATAAGCTAAGCAGATATACATTCGTGTTCTAATTATCTGCATTCGAGCTCAACAATTTTAGATTCTCTGTTATTGTTTCGATCGGAAGAGTAAAAACATTTCAATTTGCAAGTTTTACAATCTTATGTCAAATATATTATCTTGGCGTCTCATCAACAACTCGATCATTCTCAACGATAGTTGGAGGTTTTATAATTACAGAAAAACATCGTATCGTTTTGCTCATAACATTATGCTAACTACTTGACTCGATAAACTCCTTACCTTATCATTTGTGCGATGACTGTGACTCTTAGTGATCTTCTTAGCAGCAACAGTACCATATGATTTACAGTAATTAAATTAATGGGAAGAAAATTCAATTATCCTTACTCATATGGTCTATTGGTTCCGGGTCAGTAATTAAATGAAACCTTTCCTTTTTTTACTTTATATATTTCTTGTAGGCTTATCAATGTGAATTCTTTTTTTTCTAAAAAGAATCAAGCTTGGACTTCACGTGTAAAGTTTACGAAAGAAAGTTCAGGGTAAAGCAAACCGTTCCTCAGTACCTTAATCGACGACGATGGGTCCACATATTCTATCTAGTATTCTTATCATTTTTCTACCATCCCTCTCGAAGATACCGAAAGCCTTCCAAATTTTTGTAAAACTTCTTAACTCTCTTAAACGAATTCCTTCCGATTCGTTTCGCGCGTACAGACCTCACCTCGTCTCCCTTCTAACAACTTTTTCATTAAATTCGACATTGATGTGATTACGAGGTAAGAGAGGACCTTTCAAATCTTTTCTATTATCAGAAAATCTGATTCTGATCCGTTGTTTCGCGTATACGTACTTCTTCTAGATCGTTTAGTTTTAACAAACGTTTACGGCAATTTAAAGCGTTAATATCTCATGTGAGAAATGACCATAAAAAGTAACTATAAATGAAACAGGATCGTCGTTGAATGTCCACACCATTATCGTTCTCCTTTACGCTACGTTCATCAATTATGATCATCGTTTACAATCTCAAACGTCTTGTCCTCATTTTCGCGGATAAAACATAAAAGATCTTATTTTGTGCATACATGCTTATATTAAATATTTATGCATTTACTATTTATATTTACGATATAGCTTCAAACGCTATGAAGTTTTATTATCTATATCTTTTTTTGTATCTTATCCGTTGCATCATTCAGAAATGTAAGAATTTTGCCTATCATAAATGGCCGCCTCCGATATTACACAGTGGCGCGCAAGTAGCACAAAAAAATTGGCATAGAACTACAACAGCAGAAAAAAATGAATAAGTACTCATAATTGCTCCCAATTGCTCAATCAGAATTCATAATTGCTCACTTTATTAATTAATTATTTAATTAGTTATTAATAATTGAAGAATCGAAAACGTGTTTTTTTTTCATTTCTAAGCAAAGCAATGAAGTTTTCTATTATTTTTTAATTTATGTAAAATGATTATTGTATAATATTTTGTCGGATAGCCATAAAAAATGTAAATAAAATAAAAATATATACATTCTTGAAGGATTTTAATGGATGCGTTTATTTACCCTTTTTACCTACTGCCCAGAAAAAAAAGGTTTACTTCAATCTCGAAAAAAAATTTAATTCAAGAAAATTTATAGAAAGACAGGGGTTTTTTTTTTTTTTCTAGCTCCAATATGATATCGGTTTTTTTTTAATCTAGTAAGTCTTTTTTTCAGTCCCTGTTCAAAAACAATCGTTCTTAAGGAGTAAACTCCAGTCGTGCGTTGAAGCTGACACGCACACTTTTTAAATAATTAGTTGTATATAAAGAAAGATCGTGTGTTTTATGTAATGATTCTTTGTAATAATTAAATTATAATTTTTCTTAAAAATATATTGTACATATATACTTAAATTTTACCATTTCACTTAAATATGAATGAATATGAAGACGATTATTTAATTCAAACAATGAGTAAGTAAGCTACTCAGTATTAAAAAGTTGGCATAAAACCTCAACAACTGAAAAAAATGAATAAGTGCATTTAATTGCTAGCTATTTGCTAATTCAAAATTCATAATTGCTAACTTTTTTAATTAATTATTTAATTAGTTATTGATAATTAAAAATGTGAAAACTTTTTTTTATTTCCAAGTAAAGCAACGTAGTTTGCAACAGCAAAAAATGATGAATAAGTGCGCTAAATTGCTAACAAAATGCTTATTTAAAATCCACAATTGTTAACTTTATTAATTAATTATTTAATTAGTTATTAATAATTACAAATGTGGAAACGTCATGAGTGGGAGACGCGTCCGCAACCACAAATTCAAGGCGCAAACGCATTTTGAAAAAAATCTCCCACTCATGACGTTTCCACATTTGTAATTATTAATAATTAATTAAATAATTAATTAATAAAGTTAGCAATTATGGATTTTAAATTAGCAATTCGTTAGTAATTAAATGCACTTATTCATTTTTTCTGCTGTGGCAAACTACGTTGCTTTACTTAGAAATAAAAAAAAAAGGTTTTCACATTTTCAATTATCAATAAATAATTAAGTAATTAATTAAAAAAGTTAACAATTATGGATTTTGATTTAGCAAAAAGCTAACAATTAAATTTACTTTTTCATTTTTTTCAGATGTTGAGGTTCTATGCCAATTTTTTAATGCAAGGCTACTTGAGTGAGCCATTATAGTGGCGCATCGACCTGGAAAAAATATTCAAAAATGCCACTTTAGTACCGCAAAAAAGTTAGCATAGAACCTCAACAGTTGAAAAAAATGATTTATTGCACTTAATTGCTAACTAATTGCTAATTCAAAATCCTTAATTGTTAACTTTAATTATTAATTATTTAATTAGTTATTAGTAATTGAAAATGCAAAAATATTTTTCTTATTTCTAAGTAAAGCAACATAGTTTGCAACAGCGAAAAAAAATGAATATAAGTGCATTTAATTACTAAAGAATTGCTAATTTAAAATCCATAATTGCTAACTTTATTAATTAATTATTTAATTAGTTTTTAATAATTGAAAATACGAAAACTTTTTTTCTCATTTCTAAGCAAAGCAATGAAGTTTTCTATTGTTTTTTGTTTTCAATCAATTGCTTACTTTTTGTTTGTCCGGCTCCTCAACTTTATTTTATTAAATATTTTTTATTTATCGTTAATTAGTTGAAAATAATTATTACACTTTGAATAATTATAAAATGGCGACGTCATGAGTGGGAGATATGTTATACTCATGCGCAACCATAAATTCAAGGCGCAAGCGCACTTTGAAAAAAATGAAAGTAAAGGTGGTATATATATATATATATATACCTGCAGGGGATATATTTAAAGTTGATTTCGAAAGTAACAACTTATAGGGTAGTGAAAAGAAATGGGTTAATCATTCATAATGTATAAACAATAGGTAAATATTTTGTAAATTATAATTTTTATTCGTTAATTAGAACGTTTATTGCATGCCTTAAGCGCGATACGCGAAGGCTATGCTTTACTAGGGCCTAAAAAATCAAATTTTATTTATTTATTTTTTTTTGTTTTTCAGTTTTTGTCTCAACAACCAAAAGGCTTGTATATAGGCTTCGTGGTACGGTCGATAAAATGTTAAAACATTTCGTCCTATAGTGGCGCCATTACGGTGATACGTGTAATTATATTTGAAATTTATAAATATCATATCATGTTATAGGTTTGCAATTTTAAAATTTAATTTAACAAAAATTTTGAATATTATAGAATTAATTACAATAGTAAAAAATTACATTATATTAAATTTATAAACATTTATTTAGAAAAATATTAGACAAGTTTTATTATTAAAAAATATTTTGGACTTGCAGTCAATGTTTTATAAAAAACTAATGTTAATATATTTTTTATTTTGTGTGCGTATAAAATATTTTTCCTTTTATTTTTATAGTAATTAAATTTAATGTTTTCGAATATATTTTTGATTCTTTTGATCTATTTAAACGAATTTTGCATTTATAAAGAAATCAATATATAATTTGAAGAATATCTTCTTCTTCTTTGTCCTCTTTTTTTGTAAGGACTTTTGCCCTGTTATAATAGCTTTTTTTAATGCTATTTTTAGGAGCGATTTATTGTTTTTACCGAGGGTAGGTTGCTAGCCTCACCCTCGAGAAAGGTATAAGAATATAATTTGAAGAGTATAATTTGTATAAATAAATTCGGGCGAGTTAAAATAAGTCATAAAAAGAAATTGAATATATTTTATTTCAATGTAAATATATAAATATATTTCTTTGGATTGTTATGTTTTAGTTTAAATTGTAATATACAATTTTTTATATGTATAAATCATCTAGTCGCTGCACCTTTATGAAGTATGCAGCTTAAATACTTTCATATACGGATAATTAATTGCACGTATAATAATAATAATAATTCTTTTCATTTATATCCATTTGAGCTACTTTATTCTAATATTGTTTCTTCTTGATAAATTGATGTAACGTTAAAGAGTTTGTTTGTTATTATTAATAATAACGTTAATATTGATGTTTAACATAGTGTTCAGTGTCAATAAAATGGTACATTTGTTTAATACACTATTATTCAATTATTTCTATTTCAAATTTGATTTATATCTATAGTACGTAGATTAAAATTCGGCAATTTGAAAGCAATGAAAAATTAGGATCAACTTTAACAAATTATTTAATGCAATGTAAAATATAAGATAAAGCTGCCTTATTTTGCTTTTTTTAAATCGCATTAATTTGTTTCATGCATTCACCGTGTTCGTGAATCGAATATTTTCTAAAAATAAGATAGTTTATTCATTCATTTTTAATTAATATATTATTATTATTATTATTATTATTATTATTATTATTATTATTGTCATTTTAAATATCATTGATTCTAATACTTTGAACGATCCTATTCGATCGAAATTGATGACAAATAAATTCAAATAATAAAAAGTATATTATTTGAATTAATAATCTCATTGTTTAAACTAAACATAATATTTATAAACGGCTTCAATTGAAAATTATTGTGGCAGTTAGTCACAGCAATAAAAAAATACAATACATAGTTTAAATGTTGCTTTTTCTATTTTAAACATCATCACCATTATCTTCATAAAAATATGGCATAGTTTTTTGTGAAAGAGGATAATCTTTCTAACTACGCAGCTACATTGTCTACGAGATAAAATCCTTTTATCTATTTTCTTGTTATTTAAACACATATTTAATAAATTATTCAAATGACCAGTTAAAAGACGAAAAACAAAACAAAAGAAAAAAAGATAAGAAGAAAAAAAGAGAAGAAAAATATAATTTATTATAAGTAAAACGTTCTAATATTTTCTATTACTGTGATATGGAATTATAATAATACATAACATTAGCACCATTGAATAAAACTTTGATAATCTAGCATTGACGATAAATGCACAAAAAATTACAAATTTTTTTTTTGTATCTAAAAGAAAAATTAAAATTATCTAAGATAATAATAATATTAAAAAAAAGAATTTTTTCTAAACTTTAATTATAATCATTCACGTAACAGTGGAACCATAATTTGTGCTTGGAAAATAATCCCTTAACGAACTATACACAGATGGCTCCTGCTCCTTCTCTTTCTCCACAGGTTTGTTCGGTTTTAATAGAAAAATCTGTGTTCGATCCCGAGAAAGAACCATAAGAGGGTCTTTTCCGACAACAACAAAACCTATCAATAAGCTCCGTAATATCACCTTTATCGCATCCGTCTCTGAAGAGGCCGCTTGATGCTTCATCCGTGCAAGCGGATATAAAAGTTTGCACATCGTTTTTGGGGAAGCCATCTCGATAATAAATTTTAATCGTATCATAGGCGTCCATTATCACAGAAATAAATAAACTTAATACGACGTAAATGTACAAAGAAATGAAGGTATATAAATAAATTCTCGAGTACCACCACAGCATCGGGGATTTGAACGACGTTATGGTAAATGTTGCGAACAATTCGTCACCGTTGATAAGCGCAAACAGACATTCGGAAGTAGTTGCGAGCGATCGAAATTTCATATGATACGGACCTAATATTAACCAGCCACAAAAAGTGAAACCGGCGTATATTAATATAGCGCATATTAAAAACCTAGCTACTTTGGGAGCAGCCTTTTTTAATGTCAATATAACAACATTGTATGTTTTGAAAAAGCCGAGATATCTTAATACACCGAACCATACCAATAAATTACCCGTACCTAAAAATATACTACAAACGTTCCAGTGATCGCTACCAAAATATTTTCTCTCGATTTGTTCTTTTATGGCAGAACCGATGATGATGAGGAGATCGTTGATAATTATCATTATGTACCAAAGATTCCAAAATTCTAATTTACCTTCTAAACTCAACTCTTTTCCGTAAGTTTTTCTGAAAAAACTCATGGTCTCGAATTTAAGCAATTGCGCTCTATAAATGGCTCTGGAGCATAGGGCAAGTGATACACTACATATAAATATGACGAGTAAATTTAATAATGTTCTCAATGCGGACTCGATTTGATTGTCCATTATATAACGGGTGTCACCCTTGCAATATAATCTTTGTGGCTCGGCATCCAAGGATAATAACATTTGTCCGTCTAAATCGCGATTATCAAAAATGATTTGAATATCGAACTGATAACAATCTGGTGGTGTCATCGGACCGGCAGCTTTGAGATTAACAGTTTTAACTGCAAATTTTAAATATGCCATTACTAGAGCCGAGAAATTCACATCTACGTTTTGCGTAGCCAATAAATTTTTCGATTTATTGAATTTGTCATGAAACTCTTTAGTTATGTTCACGCAAGTTTTTATGATCTCTTTATCAAAGACGTAACTTTCGTTGAACCCAAATATAATGCTTTCCTTATAATGATGCAAACATAATTCCACGGTTCCTGGCATATTATTCTCGGCGTTGTACGAATATGAACCAATGGAATTACTAAGATTATAATAACCAGTTAATGCATAATCAATAGTACTGAAAAATGCATCCTTTTTGTAGAGAGCTAATGGACCGGTTGCTGGAGGATAAGCAGGTACCTATAAATATTAATAAAATAATCAATATTGTTGAGAAATGTCCTAACAATTAGAACGTTCAAAAGTATAATTTTGGAGATAATCGTTTAAATTTCACGTAGCTGTTTATATTACTAGTAAATTAAATTTTCTTCATTTCATATTCTCTAATATTTTATTTTTTAAACGTTAATAGTCAGCAATTTTTGTATTATTATTTTCAAATATTTATATTAAAGTATTTTTTACCTCAAGCGTGGAATCCCATCCACGTAGAAAGAGATGAGAAAACGTAATACGGTTGTCCGAGGTATAATTGACGTGCATATAATTGTTATGCGCAAATATGCATAGTTGAACGGTGACCAATACGATTTTGAAGACCTGCACAATGAATTTGTATGGGAATCTTCGTTTGGCTTGCCATTTTTCAATCGGATTCATGAAAAAGAATTTAAGCTTCCTCCTCATTTTATCCTCGGCAACAGTCGTCATGGTACAATTATCATCCTCTTCTGCGATTGGTCGATTGCAGCTTCACAAATAATTCAATTGGAGTGAGTGGTCATTATATATCGTTAACATCTTTTTTTCAAAATTATAATTAATCAAAATATTAATTAAAAATAATGTTTATTCATTGTCCTTATATAGATAGTTTTAGCCTTCGCACTTGAAATATTTTAGATGATAAATTCTTATCGGTATTAACATTTGGTCGTTCTCTTTTTAATACAGAACTATCTTTCTCTCTCTCTCTCTCTCTCTTTATATTTCTTTTTATCATTTACACGAGTTTTATTTGCTCTCAAACGTATAATTGGAACTAACAGAACAATCTTATCTTTCGCACGTTACTGAACGCTGAGTACGATCTAAATCCCAAAAATGGTGTTGCTTTTCTTTTTTAAACGATATGATATCTATATTTATCCATTATATTACTTGTCTATTACATTTTGCCTACTTAAAAGTTGATTTTTTAGTTTCTAATGGTAATATAAAATTCAAAGATTTTTTTTCTTTTTTCTTTTCTTTTCTTTCATTACAATTTATTATTATTATTGCATCTTTTTTTCGATAAAATTTATTATTATTATTATAATTATTTAAATCGAATAAAATGATAAGATGGATTGTATTTGCAATAAAAAAAAAAACATAAAATACGATATTACACGCGAAATTTCGTTAATAATAATAATAATGAAAGATTTATTTAATGTTAATTTTAAATTATAACTTGTACGACTTGATATTTCTTTCCCTATACGTAATGTATTTATATGTGTCTATGTGTATCTACGTAGAATACGTGAAAAAATTTGTAGAAACATTTCATACGAAATAATGTTGACCTAATTCCACCTTTCCTGTCGATTATAATTTTTCTCTACGTTGAATTATCTCATCTTTTCCTTTTTTTTTTTATATCAATTTCAAATATATCGCATTTTTCGCGCGCATTTTTATCAATGTACTTCTTGTTACGTCACATCGATAATATTAGTTTTAGATTGCATGAATTTGCGAAAGATAGATTCATTATTACCTTAGAACGTTGTAGTAATTTTTTTTATCATATTTTTTCTTTTTTTTTAATATTAAAAATTGCATCTTACGTTTGTGACAATTATAATAAATTGTAACTCGTTGTCACGCATGATTGCAAATATATAATATCAATCTATAGAAATCGATTATTAGGGAGAAGGTTTTTAGGCGCATCTCTCTCTCTCTCTCTTTTTTTTTCTCTTTTCCTCTTTCTCTTTCTAATCATGTGACGTAATTTATACAATGCTACGCAATATCTACTTTATTATACAACGAAGGAAAAAAAAATGTAAAGAAAAATAGAAAAAAGATGTTCACAATTTATAACGAGGAAAAATAAATATAAAGCAATTATCAATTATCAATGATTGGGATAGGGAAAAAGAAAATGAACTTACCAATAACACTCCTTCATGATTATGCACGTGCAACTTTCTTCACACTTTCATCGATTCAATGAATTGTCTACATTTGAGAAATATTTTAGTTCGAACAAAAAGAAATTTTTGTATTTTAATTAATTAATTATTATTATTATTATTATTCGTTTTATTGTTTAGCCTATTTTTTTTTTTTTTTAGATAAGACTATACTCGCGAAGAAAACGAGCGAGACTGTTTTAAAATCGAAATGCATTAAGAAATAAGTGTGGGGGGGAGAGAAAAAGCTGTATAGAACGAGAACTAGAAAGACAGAACTACAAAAAGAGAGAGAAAGAGAGAGATAGATATATATATGCACGATAAATAAAAGACAGAGAAATAGAAAGATATAGGTATATCTCGATTCTCGGCAACGATTCAACGCGAACTGATCGAAGAACGATTTATCGATTCGGCGTGTATGTTTCGGAAAACTTGTGCGATACTTCGAACAAGAGTGCGCTGCTTTATTATTTGTGACAAAGGATCGAAATCGAATCAAAGGTCGACGTATCTCGCTTACTTGTTTGCTTTCAAATGAGAACAGCGAATGAATGAGTAGGTGGGCGGGTAAGAAAAAGGGGGAGAGAAAGAGAGAGAGATATGCATGAGATAATGAAAAGAAAAAACAAAATATAAAAAAACACATATATCTGCGACAAACTATCGATATCAAATTAAAGATCTATGTATATTTCTTGCTTTTAAATGACATCAGTAAACTAACATATTGATGATGAAAATAAGAAAAAAATAATAATAGAAAAATAAAGATAAATAACATATACATATAATTTATACAAATATAAATATTATTATATCCAAGAATATATATTCATTTAACTGTCAATCAATTTGAAATAATATAATAAAATACTGACCTTGAGCTAGCGTGAAGTGGTCCATTTTCATTTCCATCGTCCCCTTCTTCGCTATCGAACGCTTGACTCCAAGAATAATTTCTAAGAATATTATTACCAATAACATTGTTAGAGTCATCCTCTTGAATCCTTTTCTGTTGTTCTGTCATATTTTCCTCCATTAGTTAATAATCGTCACTTGATAATTATAATAAATTCTTGCAAATAATTTATTGGAATAGATACTGCTGTTTTAGTACTGATGGTACAAATTAGAATTAGATGTGCACTACGTGTTGTAATGTAATGTGGTTGACGTTATTATTTCAACCAGCTGAGTTAGCGTCCAATTCATCGGTGGACGATGAAAGTGTAAGCAACTCGCATGCGTCGTTCTGCGTAGTGATACGGTACATAATCGTTGAGTGATAACCTAATATCTCGGTTCTTTTCTTTTCTTTGCTCACTTAATTTTCTAATAATGATTAGTTTTTACCCCTTCCTTTTTAAATTAGTGTAATATATGTTTGAGGTTAATGACAGTTTCTACTCCAATAATACAATACAATACTAACAACTTTCCAAATGCTCGCTGCAGGCTCGACTGATCGTGGCGCTCTCCTGCGATCATTACTGTAGGCATATTAGTCACGTGACCCACTCTTGCGTCCCGTTCGCCGATCTTCGTACAGCGTCGGCTGTACTCGCCAATATGGCGCTTGGTACTATTTAGCGCGTTTTATTTGAAATTTTCATAGCGTAACTGTAGTTTTTTTATTGACATGTTTTCGATATATTAATGTATTTAATTATGAGAATTGAGGTGTATTTGATGTCAATTGGATTGTAATGAATAAAAGTTTGACCCTTATTGGATAGAAAGAAGATATTATTCCGTGTATATTTTAATTCTTGTATGTGCGTGCGCGTGCTTTTTTTAAAAGTATACTTTTGTAAATTAAAAAATTTCTTTATTTTTATTTCCGATTGAGAAGGCTAGTAGGCAATTATTCAAACGCGCGATAAGTTAACGATAAACCGAGCATAACAGGGTGGTATAAAAAGTGAAATTATTACTTTCATCACGAAATTATCACAGTATCACGAATACTTGCGGAATTACTAACGAGATGTTACGTGAGTTTGCGAAAAGGTTTTCGCATATAACTATTCTTAAGCTTAATTATAAATTATTCAAATTGGATCTTTTACTTTAACTTACACGGAATGACTTTCAATCATGTCAAAAGATATCTCGTTTTTTAAGTAAACATAAAAGATCAGGTTCTTATTTCTTTTTTCTTTTTAAATACAACATGAAACTTTTTTAATTGTTTCTTTTTACTTAAGATTTTTGTTTTCTTCCTCATGAAAGAAAATAGAAAAAAAATACAACGCGTGGTGATGTGATGATCGAATAACGAAGAGCGGACGTGTGCGCGCGTTCCACCACCTCTTCGTCTTTGGTGTCTGCGCCCTTGGTAAAACGCTCATAGCGCCAGCGTCGTCGTCCATTCGTCGTTGGATATCGTGCATAAGATACATACGTGCTATTTGTGAGTCCTGTCGCGCGCGCGAAGTGTCCGTGCGAGGTTACTCGAGCTTCCTTCCGAGGATTTTAAGCACAAGTCCTCTTTCCACTTTGCTCAGGTCAATTTCGGGGAATAAATTTCTTCCAGGAAATCGACCGATTATATATTGTCTAATTATTTCGAAAGATAGTGCGAATGAGAAAAAGATAAAGAGAATAAAAAAGAGAGAAAGAGAAAGAAAGAGAGAGAGAGAGAGAAAGATCAAAGAAAATAAGATCTTTTAAAATTCATTTCTCTAAATTTCAATTCTAAGATCCGTGTTATTCACAATAATTAGTGATCTGATCTGAAATATTATTATTATCATCTCACATTTTGATTTTGTTAAATTACGACGACGACGACGACGACGACGAGGAGAAGTAGTAGTCCAGTCTAAGCGCGTGTTACAATACTGAGTCGAGTTTAACGTGGAGAGCATGGTGGATCAACAGGAGGAGACACAGAAGATAGTGGATCTTAACGTGGGTGGTGTCAGTTATACGACCACCCTGGAGACCCTAACAAAAGATAGTACTTGCCATTTGGGTTTACTATTTACCGAGAATTTTCCTATTCAAAAGGATTCATCTGGAAAATATTTTCTCGATCGCGACGGTAATCTATTTCGTTATATTCTCGATTATCTTCGCGATAAGAGTGTCATATTACCGGAAGGATTGAAAGAATGCGAGAGATTGAAAAAGGAAGCGATTTATTATGGTCTAAATGATTTGGTACGGATCATCGATGAAAAGAGCGAAGACGTTGGAGGATCATCGACCTGGAGGAAACGAACACCTGGATGCATAACTATTGGCTATCGAGGAAGTTTTGCATTTGGTCGGGAAGGTCTAACTGAAGTTAACTTCCGTAAATATCAAGGATCCTCGTGTGCGGTCGCGTGGCACTTTGCAGAGACGTCTTCGGGGAGACCTTGAATGAAAGTCGTGATCCTAATCACGGTTTGTCTGATCGTTATACTTCCAGATTTTTCTTGAAGCATAATTTTATCGAACAGGCCTTTGACATGCTTCAAGAACAAGGCTTTAAGTTAGCTGGTAGCTGCGGTTCTAGCACGGCTGGCGGCAATTTTGAATTGTACAAAGCAGGGGTCGATTTTGAGGAAACACGTTGGAATCATTACAACGAATTCGTTTTCATACGCGAATAAATAAATCACGATTAATTTACGATGCTCGCAGGGTATCAGTACTCGATCGAATTTTCAACTTCACTCTATTAGGATGAGAAAATAAATAAATAAATAAATAAATAAATAAAGAAAGAAAGAAAGAAAAGAAAGAAGGAAGGATGGAATTCTGATATTACGTTTCAAAAGAACGATGACGTCGTGCCAGCCAACCTCCGGGACGTTCAACCTCGATCGGACGACATGATAATATCGATTCTTATTCTTCATCTTATGCTTATTCCTCTACTTCTACATCTACTTCTTCTACTTTTACTTTCCCTTCTTTTTTTTCTTCTTGTGAAGAGTTCCTCCATAAATTTCTTCATCATCGACGATCGTTCATTGAAGGAGAGAAGAACTTTCCAGGCTGTACAGAATAGGAAGTATGCACACTCCTGGGACGGATATAGTTACTGATTGATGAACTCCAAGATGGATGGATTCTTGCCGAGAAGATCGTACGGGACTACCGGTAGAGATTATTTTGTCCTAAGTACATACACAGTAATTACCAGAGAGTACAAGAGATTAAATATAATAACACAAAAGAAAAGAAAAGAAAAGAAAAACCAAAAAAATTTAAAAAAAAAAAAGAGAAATAAATACATAAAAATTACAAAGAATATATAATAATAATAATAATAATAATAATAATAATAATAATAATAATAATAATAATAATAATAATAATAATAATAATAATAATAATAATAATAATAGTACTTAAAATACGATCAAAGCTCGACGATGAAGAGAGTAGAAATGATGTAATTTCTTATCAATATTCGTTGTTTACTCTCTTTGGAATCTTTGAAAAATAATGATATAAGAAAATGCATTTAAAATATATACAGATTAACACACAACATACACATACATACTTATATACACATGCATACATAAATACATACGTAGGTGGTAATAATTTTCTTTTTTTTTCGTAAAAATCAAAATAAATAAAATAAATTTGTAGTCATGAATGTTCTCTATTGATTTTATCAGGCAACGAATTTACGATCGTTGCATAGAGAATTTTTATTTTGATTCTATTAGAAGAGATGCAACATCGATGCAATCCAACAGGATTTTTATACTTACGTTCTATTGATTGGTACAATGAAATTCGATTAATGATCGAGAAACTGTCCTAAAACGAAAAAAAGGATAAAAGATATTAGTTAGTTGTTAACTTTGCCCTTTGGTCATTTACTTCGGCACGATGATAATTATTCTATTCAATCGCGTGATTGAAAGAAAAGGCGGATAGAAGGGGAGTAAGATAAAGGAGATTCCATTTCTTTTTTTTTTTTATTGTGTGGGGTGTAAATGGAATTGGGAAAGAGAGTAGACAAATTTCGTTTACGAGAAACTACGTGTTTTCTTTCTTTCTATCTTTTTTTTTTATTTCTAAACAAAGAACGGAAGAATAAAGATATTAATTAATAGAACCGGGACGATGGTAGATTGTTAAATTTAATATATACACGCATAAAATAATATTTTAAATTGAAATACACAAGACCATGTATTATATCGAAGAATATTTGAGTTACTTTTTATATTGGTTTCTTATTATTTTGGAACGAAAAAATACAAATATAAAATAATATTAGAAAATGACGCGTCAGTAGAATTTCAATAAATGCGCCTACATATTTTTCGTCTGCTTAAATAATAACGTAGGATATCTTTATTATTTTTCGCGTGTAGAGGATTAAAAATTTGATTTACAAAAGAAAAATATACAAATAATAAACGCACGTAGAAATGAGATTTTTAAAATATTCAATTCTGAAAAAGAAAGAAATTATTGCTATTAAAAAGATCGTGTATAAACGATTATATTAATTTATAAATATATATAAGAAATAAATATTCGTCATATGACATCTTCGATATTAAAAGAAAACAAATAAAAAAAAAAAAAAAACAAAAAAATAGAGAAATCTGGAGAAAACAAAAGACTCGAACTTTGTTCCTCGAAGTAGGCGAAATTGATACAACGAAATAAAAAAAGTTGGCCGATCTCGCTACTACCTGTAAATCCTTTCTCTGACAGATTATAGACATTTTAAAAATAAATAATAATAATTAAATTGCAAAATTATTCTTATCTATATACCATATATAAATAAATAGATACATATATAATAATACGCATTATTACCCCATATCGTACAACAAACAATAAAAATATGTTGATCCACAAAAACACAATCGAAAAAAATCTTTTTAAACTTTTCGACAATTCTATTGAATTCGTGCATCGACCCTTATTTTATTTATTTATTTCCTTTTCCCCGTTTTTGCACTATATATCTGCATACATGATAAAACCTTCGGATTATTCGGAATATATAAATAAAAATAAAAGGGGCCAACACACATAAATATACCGAGATTTCTAGTTTCTTCTCTCAAGAATTTTTAGAAGATGAAATTATATCTATATATTTGAATTAGATATAATTATATAAAATTATTCTATAAAATCCATTGCGTTATTTCAATATGATATTTTTTAATTTAATAATTCTTATTTTTTCTTATTGTACATATATGTGTACGTAAATACAAGTACTTACTCTTACGTGTCCTATTTCGACTAGCCTACCTCTTCCATTTGTACCCTTGGATAAAATAAAACCCTTAAAGACGTTCAACGTTTTATCGTTATTATCCAATTCGAGGAGAACATTATTTCTGATCGTAATGTCTGCGGCCAAATAGATTAATAATCTTTATAGTTTCTCCTTTAAGTATTTCTTCATTTTCGTTTATTTTTATTGAATAAAATGATTACAAAAGAAATAATTGTTATTATTATAATAATTGCTATGAATGAGATTCGATTTATGTGAAAGTAATTTTTACTTGAGTTTCAGGACAGTTTCTCTCCATTTTTTATAGTCATCACATTTAGCAATATGAAAATGCAATGTTTCTTGCAATACTCGAGGACACGTTTTATCTCTAATAATAAAGAAATAAAAGAAAAAAGAGTTAAAAGATGAAATTATTATTATTATTATTATAATAATAATTGCGAGAAAAGACGTTCGATTTATCTGAAACTAATTTTTACTCGAGTCTCAGGATAGTTTCTTTGTTCTTTTTACGAATACCACTTTTTATCGATGAATGTTCCTTGCATTTCTCGAAGAAAACGTTTTATTTCTGAAAAAGAATTATGGAAAGAAATTATTATCATTATAATAAATTGCGAGGAAAGACTTTTGATTTATCTGAAATTAATTTTTATTTGAGTCTTAGCACAGTTTCTTCGTTTTTTACGAATATCACTTTTTGTAAATGAATGTTCCTTGTATTTCTCAATGATACGTTTTATTGACAAAAGAAGAAAAGAAAGAAATAAAAGAAGAAATTATTATTATTTTAATAATAGCGAGGAAAGATATTCGATTTATCTGAAAATAATTTTTAGTCGAGTTTTAAGGACAGTTTCTTCGTATTTTTACGATCAGCACTTTGAAACAATGAAAGTTCCTTGTATTTCTTGAATAGACGAGTAAAATTTTCTGTCATTATATATAATGTATGATACGCTTTTAAAAATACTGTAAAAGATGTTCCTTCCCTTATTCTTTTCTCTTTCCAGTATAAACTTGATAGATAATGTAAAAACGGGTTAGACTGTTCGCCATCGTCGTTTTCGTCGTAAAACAGAACATTTTCGAAAGAAAAAAAAAGAAAAAAAATAAGAGAAGACTATATTTTAAAATAATTCTCTAAAAGCTATTCACTCTTATAAGAAAAATTTTATTTATTAATAATAAACAACATACTTGTTATTTCTCAATTCTTTTATGAAATATTTAATAATGTACAAACGTTGAATTATACTTTTAATTGAAAGAAATACATATAAGTAGAATAGAATTTTCATTTGTTTATAACAAACATACTCATTTCCTTTACTTCTTTTAATTGAAATATTTAAATAAAGTATTTATAATATGAACGTTTGTGTAGAAAACTCCAGTAAAGTTTTTAATGTGTTTATTGTCGAGTGAAATTCTTTTGAAATGCTGAGCTACATTTTTATATTTTTTATTTTATATTCTTTATTTTTATTATATTTTATTTATTTCTTTTCGTATATAGTGTGACGTGTTTCATTTTCGCGGTAGAAAGAAGAGTATGAAAGTTAAAAATCTGATACCCTTGAACTTTTTTCTCTGAAATATTTTCATCTACATGTATATTTTTCCATTCTTCTATCATCGATAAATATCGACTTGTGTGAAATCATGTGGACGGATATAGAAGTGCATATTGGTTTTCTCTGTTACTTTTTAAATGAGACGCATCAATCGAGAATAGATTCAATATCTGTTATCTGACGATCTATGTTGTACAAATGTACCAAAGAATCATTGAAAATAGAAAACCTAATATCTGTACACCCTCACCTTTCACGCCCCCTCCGCCTCCACATACACATATATTGGATCAAATATGATGGAGAATATTACATTGAAAACATTTGTTTACAAAATTAAAGTTACAAACGTGTATTTCTATCTTTCTTTTTCTTCTTCGTGATAAACAGTAAACAAAATGATTAATCATCTGTTATATTAAAATGATTTATTAAATAAAATCAAACAAATAAATGATAGAAATACTTCGTAAAGGTTTGTGTTAATGAGATTCGTGTTCATTTGAGTTATTCTAGTCATTGATTAACATGGATGATCGATGAAATTGTTTATTACGTTGTTCCATCGGAGAACGTAAAATTAGACTTATACGTTGGATGATATATCGAAGGAGGCTGGGTCAAGGAACAATTTCTATTCATGAACGTAGAATAACTAAATCAATCTCCTAAGATCAACAGGCTTAAACTGGATTTTGAAATTATATTATGGAAAATATAATCAATTATTTATATCCGATAAAGTACATAAAAGTTCTTTTAGATATATTTTGTTCTTGAAGAAGAAAGTTTGTTATTGGTTTGTTTAAAAATTTATTATAGATCTCGTTGTTTTGTGATTTATGCGAGCAGTACCTGTTTAAATTTATGTTGTTATTAATCATGTTAAATGTATCAAATTTTATGCAATGCTATTTTTTATGAATTATGATATAAATAAAATAATATATAATATGTATATATAAATAATTATTTTGATAATTACGATGGTGGATTAGGTTAAACAATTGAAAAAATTTATTATATGATTTATTTTATATTAAATTATTAATATTATAAAATGAATCATAAAATTAAGTTATTCTCTCAATTGTGCGGGCTTAATTTATTGTCATAATTATTAATACACAGATATAAATGAAATATATAATTACACAAAATGAAGATTATTAATGGACATTTAAGCGAGTCAATCGGTTGGAATTACGAACCAGACTTTAATATTCATGCTTTTGTATTACAATAATAATTTCATGCTTTAAAATTCGAGAGACTCGTCGAGGTACAATCGAACGATCAGTATTATGTTTTTCATTCACGTATCTAAGTTATGGTGAACGTTGAAATACAATATTATGCATACATCAAACAGGTTTTCTAAACAAAAAAAGGAATTTTTTTTCAAAAAAAGCATGAAGAACCAACGTTTGTGTTGGTTTTACATCGGGAGTGGGATGTGTTTCATTTGTAAAGGAGAAAATAAAGGTGTCATTAGATCGAGCATATATCCAAAGCCACAATCTTTTCTTTCTTTCTTTCTTTCTTTCTTTCTCTCATCTTTTTTATTTGTTCTCATTCAACTCTTTATGTCTTTTTTTCACTTTCATTTTCAGTGTCGTTTTCTTTTCCCAAATGTGTCATTTTGCAACACCAACGAAGTAGCAAAGTTTAATCGAATATCATCTCCTCGTTCCCTTCCTTACAAAAACCATAACACTCATAACACTATGATCTCCCTTTATGGTTTCACGCTTTAGATTTTCTCGATAATAATTCATTCGATACATATATATCTGTTTAAAGTGTTAAAATATTATATAAAACCCTTTTAAATGAAAGTGTAAAAGAGAAAGAGAGTGAAAGATAGTGATCCTCGTTGAAAAAGATTTATCTTAATGCAACTCGAACGTCAACTAAAGCTGACTTAAGTCAAGCTTTTTTATTTTCCTATATTTACCTACATTTCATATAAAAAACGTGCACGTTTCTTTATCGCTTCTCGATTAAATGCTTCGTTAATCGGTTTTCGATAATTCTTTTTTATTATTTATCTAATTTAAGAGATTGCGTAAATATAATAATAACAAAATATAAATGGCAAATAATTTTATTAAGGTTAATTCTTTATTTATTTGTAATCATCTCCAATATATTCTTTTCTAGCATTTTATTGAATATATATTTTTTCGATGCTCGAATATTTTATAGAATCTACGTGCACCATAATAAAAGTAAATTAATATTTATTGATAATCGAGTTTTTACATAATCAACGTCTACCGTAATACATATAATTTTGATTATTTTTATCTTCTCAAATAAATAATTTGTTATTATTTCATTAGACACAAATTTATTGATCGTCGAATTTGGTTGATAAAAATCTCAATACGTTCTAACGCACGTAAAAATATGATTTAAAATATTAAAATATAAAGAAACTTGTAAAAAACAGTTTGTCAAACTTGTTTATATTGGAAATGAAATTGTATCAAACTAAATATCAATGACATTAAAATATTTTCGTAAACAAAGCTCAGTGATCTGAATGATCTTATTTACGATCTACGCATGTTAGAACATGCGTAATATTATCATTCATTATCATGCATTGAATCTTGACTAGAGGGAATATCTTCGTGAACTATATTTACCCACCCCCTTGTCCTCTTCCTCCTACTCCTCCTCCTCCTCCTCCTCCTCCTCGTCGTTCTCTATCCTTCTACATACATAGACAATTGGAAAATTATACCAGTAGTTGTTATCACCGAATTATACCTTATAAATATAGAAAGCTTGGAGTTGGAATAACGTTTCGAGTCCATTCGAATTTATAGAGAGAGAACAATAGAAACGAGGATCTACAGTATGGCATTAAGTTAGTTGTACAACTTTCATGGTGTATCATAAGCTGTTGAGGGATGATAGTAATTTATTAGGAAAACCGCTTGAAATGGTTTATCTTTTTCCTCCCTCAAATTCATCCTTCTTCATTTACATTATACATGAAAACGTGCATTACTCTGAAACACACACAAACATAAATACTTATACAATGAAACACATATACATATTTTAGAAAAACAAGTTATATTATTGTTCGTAAAATTAATGAAGATTAATTATTATCGTATATAATAAGTGGGATAGTCATTTTCCGTTTAATTTCCTTTTAAAATGTAAAAACAGGGATGATGGTGTTAAGGTGTATCTGTAAGCAAGTACGTAAACATGTATGCGATCGAATAATTTAAATTATTATGAAAAGAAAAGAAAATATTAGAAATAAATATAACTGCTGGGTTGAAAAGTTTTGAATCTAACATAGAAAATAAATTTTATTGTTGTTCAAACTCATTTTTATTTAATAAAAATGGAAATTTTTTGTAAAGGTTCACAATTTTTCAACCCGTTCTCTTATATCGTCATTTTTTTCAATACTTTCATAAATATGTTAATTTTCGCTTTTTTTTTTATTTTTAACTATACATTTTTGTAGAATAAATATAGAACGTTAATAAATGTTGTTTTAGTTTGTAATTAGTCAAACTGATCTCGTAGAAGGTGCTAAAATCTCGTCTTCGTACAAAAAAAAATTAAATAAATAAACCAAAAAAAGAAAAAAGGAGAAACTCGAGTCTCTATGAATATGATCGGACGAATGATCGATTAAAAAATTAAAAAATAAGAAAATCGTCATTCTTCATAACATTTTTCGATCCTTAAAAATCCCTAAATGATTCTCTCCTTTACAATTCGGTGGGAACGTACGTCATAGTCACTATTACGTGATACGAATAAATAAAAAGTAAGAATATATATATGTATATATATATATACATATTATAACGAGATACAAACTCACACAGTGTGAAAGAACAGGAAAATTAAAATTAAAATGTCCTTGGAGTTGTAACATCGAATTTATCGCGCGTGCGTGTAATATTACTAAATATTGGTTATAAGAAAAACATATTCTCTTCAAATTAAAAAATCTGTTTTACAGTCTACATATAAATATAAAAATATATGTATAATAGATACATTATTATTTGTATTACTATATTTGAAATAAAATTATTAACAAAAAAATACAATTGACATATGCAAAAAACATTTTTTCAAATTTGAGCCTACATACATATACGTGACTGGGTTGAAAAGTTTTAAATCTAACATCGAAACCATGTATTCTCCGATTAAACTATATATAACTTTTATTTAAAAAGAGAAATAAAAGATTTTTTTTGAAGAGACTTAAAACTTTTCAATTAATCCTCGTATATAAAATATAAATTACATATATTTTTATTCGTATTATAATATTTGAAGTGAAATCATTTTCAAATAAAATAACAATAACATACGTCTATTAAAATAGTTTTCTAAACTAAGCTCATTGATCCGGATGAACTAATTTAGGATCAACATATGTTTTAACACGCGTCGTATTATCATTCAATTATAAATTAGCATGCATTAAAATTCAACTCATGTAAATATTGTATATGCACGTAGGCTCTGTCTATACACACACACATACATAGAGAAACATACATACACGCGAATTTACATATATATAGTACTTCTATGTATATGTAAAAAAATAAAAGAGAGAACGAAAATGATAATCCATTATGTATCGAAAGTTCACTTCTTAGGTAAAGCTTGGAAAGCTCGTAAACATCGATGAAAAGATGATAGAAGGGGTACAAATTTAATGCTATCGAGCTTTCCTATCTTTCTTGTTCTTTTACGTCTGTTATAGAGGCTCTACTTCGTAGATTAGATGCTCTAATGCTCTTTCGTTCATCGCGAAAAGAAAAGAAGTCGGGTTTTTAGGAAATAGTCTTTCAGAGAAAAAAAAATAACCGATCGGTACATCACGATTTTCGTTTTCAACAAAAAGAATTATAAATATATATTTAAGAGAAATTATCTAATAATTATTTATTATATTATATTTTGTATTATAAAAATATTTATAAGTGATTTCTTTTCTTTCGCAATGATCAAAAGAATTTTAGAAAAACTTTAAAAAGATGTTGTAGATAGTTCGTAAGACAACAAAAGATATAAGAAACAATCTGTCACATTATGTGACAATATTGAAACATTGTAAATGTATACGTATATATATTATATATACATATATATACATATATACATAAACAGATACACATATATACGAACACATAAAAATCGAATGATAAAAAACAAAAAAAAAAAGTAAAATAAAAAAGATAGTACGTGCGTGAAATGAAAGTGTGCTGACTTTTTACTCGGATAATTTCTTTCTTTATTCTCTTACTTTTTCCGAATATATTCCTCACATCTGTCCTCCTATCCAAATAACTGAACTTTCTCTACGAGCTATTCTTGGGTAAATCTGACGATAAAATCACGTTTACGACGGTCATCCCTGCGCTATATATATATATATATATATTAAAACTTTTTTCATGAAGATAAATCTCGGATGTTCGTTAAGAGAGACAGAAAAAGAAAGAGAGAGAGAGAGAGAGAGAGAGAGAGAGAGACAGACAGACAAACAGAGGAAAAAAAGAAAACATTGAGAATATAAAAATAAATCTTTATCACTAGCGACGCGTGTGTAATATTTGGAAAAATTATTTTTCTAATGCGAACATGTAATTTCAAATATGTGAGTATATTTTGTATGTTTTCTTTTATGTAACAACAAAAAAATACAAGTAGAAGAATGCAAAAATATGTGGAGCAAAGGCAAAGGGAAAACGAGTACCGAAATTGGGCCATTTAATGACACGGTAGGTTTCTCAGTGTAAGAGTTAAACACTTTAAATAATATAGAAGGTCGAGGCTTTAGAAAATGTTGAAAAGGCTACTCTTGACTATATAGGACTAGGAGTGTTCTACTTAAGAGAGTCCTCCTTGTCTAATGATTTATATCCTTTATCTAACGACTCTTCCAAATTTGTGGTATATCGAGTTTCGCTGGATCTTTTTTATTGAGCATAAATAAAACAAGCATTTTCCATTTTTCTTGATAAAAAAGAAATTTAAATTAATTAATTATTACAAAAAAAGAAAAGGCAAAAGAAAATAGTATGATAGGGAGAATTGTAATAGGAGTTTTAAGGTCGTGCAGCTGCTGTTTCTAATTTGTTTCACCGTAAGGGGAAGTAAAGTTGCTTGTTGCTCGTAAAGGGTTGAGTGCCGTAGGGCGGCTCCGCTCGTTTATATTTTTAAACCGATTATATAAGCAAAGCTCTCGTGTATCTTCTGCGTGCTGAAAGACCTTAAGAACGATAATTACAATATCGTAAAAAGCAACGTTAAAATAAAAATGATATATTTTTATCGAGGTGAGTGAGTTTATCAATCGAGTGTATTTTTACTTGGAGAAAAGAAATAAAAAGTGATTGACTATGGATATGCATGTTCATAGAAGAGAGTTTGGTTAAAAAGTCTGGGTGGTTCTGGATTAACAAGCTTGTCTTCGGAAAACGATTGGAAGTAAATTCGATTAGTTTTTCTCAACGAACGAATCTTTCTTGTCTCGTATCATTTGGTTTGTTAAAATTGCAGGAAGTAATCTGTTGCTCGGGTATATTCCAAGAGAATATAATTAGAAGTAATTTGCAAGTCTTTTTTGCTGTTTCGTATCTTTTTCATCGTGAAATTAATTAAAAATAAATATATATATATATATCAATATAATTTCATTTTTAAATATACTTTCAAATGAGATTGTATTCTCAGTGTTTTATCAGAGCCTGTAGTTATGCAACCCTTTATACATCTTTGCAGTGATCCTAAGTATTTTGATACCACCTAGATAGATCATTAAACTCATTTAAAACAAGATGTCCCTGACGAAAGGTAATAAGAACGTGTTCGAAGAAAGTACCTGTATAGGTATACACATAAAATTTTATATTTTTATCATAAAAATTAATCGGATTATCTCCAAGATAACGTACGTACGATCTGAAAGAAAAATGTTTTCTACCCCACGCATAACGTGACATGGAGATTAAAAAATATGGGTTATTAAGGATGGAAAAAAAAGCATCGAAAAGAATTTCTCATTTTGGCATATCACCATGAAATAACGTTCCTATGCGCTTGGTTACGACAGATGGCAATTTACTCTTCCCCTTGGTCCATTACAGCCATATTAATAATCAATCTGCTTGCAACCTTGTATCTTCCTTCCGGCTAAATCATATTTGTTAAGGGAATAAACTAGTAGAAGTGAGACTTGAATTAAAACACGACTTTACGTGTAACTCATCCGGATGATTGATTTTAACGAGCTTATTCAATTTAACCAATTCGTTCAATTAATTTTTCTAATCGTTACGATTATCATTAATGGTATTATCTTTAAAGAGATATATTTATAATTTTTTGTATTTATCTATATATCGATTTATTTCACGTTTAATTCTTTTTCCATCTTCGCGATATAAAGTTCTCTATTTTTCAATTTCGTTATGGATTTATTGAATTGATAATGATTTTTACTTAACAATATCAATCTTTTCTCTTTAAAAGCTACAATACGCAGTTAATGGAATTGAATCGCTATTACTTTTTTTCTTCTTCTTTTTCCCGGGGTTCGAATCAGTACTCAATATCTTTTCGAGTTATTTCAATTATCGTCGTGATCTTGAACGGTTTCAACATTGATCCTAATTTTTCCTTTTTCTTCTACTTTCCTAAGCTATATTCGTTTCAACGAAAGAAAAAGAAAGATAATAGAAAGAGGATACAAAATCGATTGTTCTATCAATAATTGTCTGTCGTATCTACTGTCAAAGATTCTGTTATTTGATTTTCTCTCTTTCTATCTCTCTCTTTCTCTCTGTCTCTCTGTTCTTCATTATTCATCGATACAATTTGGTAATTACAATGCCACGAAGGCCGTTCTCGAGTAGAACATTGTCGGGAATGCGAGTAATTGGCAGGACTCAGGAATACCGGAAATTCGTCCTACGCAATGCCAATCGTGCCTCTATTCGTGATGTGACGCCTCTCTGTTTCTATCCCACTTACACTTCAATTTATCACATATGTATATTTGATATTTTTTAACTTAAAGTTCGTACATAATTTTTCTACATTTTTTTTAAGATACACGTAAGAAAACTCTGAAACATAGAAAAAAGAGAACTTGAATTAAAAAGAAAATAATCGAAATCGTGAAAATCCTATTTGAAATCTTAATCAATCGTAAAACAATTTTAACTATCTTAAGTGTTTCAGACGAGTCATTTATTATTATTTATTATTATTATTTTTATTATCATTATTATTTCTCTCCACAATTTCTTCGAGCGTAAAAATGGTACTTTTATATAAACGATAATCTTCGAACGACTGGGAAGGATTAAATTTCTTGCAAGGCGAAGCTCTAACTTTACTTTAACAGTAAAAACCGACTCGTAAAAACTATCGAGTTTCAAAAAAGAAAAAACAAAAGGAAAGAAAAGGAAAGGCAAAAATAGAAGCAACAAAACTAAACGGATACCTTAATTTTCCGTATCTTCATTGTGGTTTTCAGAAGCAAAGGTACCACCACCTGAAACTTTCAAAAAGCGTTCGTTGTCAGATATTTTCGAGATTAAAAGTACGTACTACTAGTTTCCGTAGTTACACTTACAATTAAAGATAAAAGACGTACACACACACACACACACACACATACAAATATGAAAAAAAGAAGAAAAAGAAAAAAGAAGTGATGAATGCTATTCGTAGTGTTCACGAGAGCTCGTGCTAATGAAGCTCCAAAAGTAGAAAAGCAATTCGAGTTAACGGACATTGATTTATTACATATACATACATATGTATGTAAACGTATAAATGCGTGTATGTGTGTGTATGTATATGCACATGTATCTCTCGTGTTTAGATAAAAACGATTAAATTCAATGAAGCTACGAGCTTTTCAATACTCTTTACTTAAACAACTAGACTAATTGACTATACCGAACATGAATTAAAAAAAAAAAAGAAAAGGTAAAAGAGAAGAAGAAGATTCCTCAGTCTTTTTTTTCTCGTCGTTACGCTAAAGAAACACGAATCTATTATTTTTTTTCTTTTAAATAAAACTCGAATGTAAAAGTACGTCTCGTTCAAAATGAATAATGGTAGCTACTAATGAATCTAAAAAGAAATAATTTCATCAAATTTTGATCCCAATTAAGAGAACTTCATTTTCAACTATCTACACGTACATTCATACATTGAACTCCTACATACGCATGTAAATTGTACTCGTTAAATTATGTTTAAAAATCCGTAAGAGAATTTTAATTAACGTCCTTTTCCATTCCTACGTTTTTTTCTTTTCTTTTTTTTTTTCATTCGAGCAAATAATTGTGATAAAAAGATAAGATGTGGTGTCAGATGGACGGATGAGGAAAAAATAAAAAAAATAAAAAAGAAAGTAGATGATTGTGAGACGGGTAAGAGATGTGGTAAGTAAACATTTTTCGTTCTGTTTTTCTTCTTCTTCTTTTCTTTCGTCTAATGGACAAACTATTGGTGAAAAATAAGTGTGTCTCTCATATTCCATGGTGTGCGATCTGGCTGATTCGATGGTTCGAAATATACTGAAGGTAGTTTCGGTTTGATCAATAAAACTAACGCGCAGGCGTAGTCCTGAGAGTATGTCTCTTAGTTCCTTGCTAGAATAGCTTCCTCTCTCCTTCTCTCTCTCTCTCTTTCTTTCTTTCTTTTCTTCCCTACCTATATTTTCATCTTGAACAGCTAATGGGTTGATAAGAGCAAAGTCACGACTTAAGGGATATACAATATACACATCTATCTATCTATGTATCATAGAAATACATAATATATATGTGTGCGTGTGTAGGTATGTAAACGTGTTGAGTAGAACGCTTATAAAACGAGTATTACCTCAGGATTATAAAATAAAAATATAATAATATAAAATAAAAAATAATTAAAACAGAAATAACAACCGCAACTACAAAGAGGATTTAATATTTCTGTGCTTGTTTCCTTTCTCGTGGCATTTGTTCATATCTTTTTTTCTTCTTCTTCTTCTTCTTTTATTTTTTAACTTTTTCCATAGTTTCCATTTTGTCACAACTCGCGTTCTTCATCCCCCTCTGTTGTTTTGCAAAGGGTGAGTCTTGACGAAAAGGAAGACAAAGTCAACAAAAGAATTCCTTTCTTCGTTTTTTTTCTCTTTCTCACTCTTCATCCGTCTGTCTATCTCTTTTTCTCTTTTTCCACGATAGAAGACGTTTTACGCATTCTTTGTTTTTCTTTTATTTATCTTCCCTTCCACGAATACGATGAACTTTATCGTAGATGTTTACCCTCTTATTTTTTCTTTTCTTTTTCCTTTCCTTTTAATATCTCTCTCTCTCTCTTTCTCTTTTTTATTTTCCTCTTTTTTTTTTTAATTTCCTCCTCTCAAGATAAGCGGATGGCTTTCAAGATGGTTGTCGTCGTCGTCATCGTCGTGGTTCTTCCCATCGATTTATCGGGATTTGATTTTTTCATGCAAAATTTTATTAAGATGAGCACCGTTTCGAAAATCATGTTAAATAGCTTCTTTTTCTTCTTTTCTTTATTATCCTCTATCCTCGTTCAGTTTGCAAAATTTATTTCTCTTAGCTATAAGGGGTGTACACAGTTTCTAAAATAATATTCAATAGATTTTTTTTTTACGCTTCATCTTCGTAGAATTTATTTTGTGTTAGGTACGACGTGAATATCGTTTCGAAAATGGCAATCAATATTTTTCATCATACATCTTCGTGAAATGTATTTTTGTTGTAGCTATAAGGCGTACACCTTTTCGAAAACAACGTTCAATAATTCTTTTTTTTACGCTTCATCTTCGTTCCATTCAGTCAGTTTGCAAATTTATTTTTCTTTGGCATAACACGAAAACCCGTTCGAACAATATTTGATGTTCAATATCTTTTGTTATTCATCTTCGTGAAATTAATTTTTATCAGCTACGACGTGAACAACGTTTAGAAGATGACGTTCAATATTTTTTGTCATTCATCTTCGCGGAATAAATATTTATTAGGTAAAATGTAAACGTCGTATCGAAAATGACGTTATTTTTGTTTAATTCTTCATTCTCTTTTTCATTTAGTTTGCGAATATATGTTTGTAATCTGCAATTGATGTACGAGATATCCAATATTGTTCACAGGCGTTTACCAAATTCGAAATTCGTTGAAATGCGTATTTGTATTATTTGAAGAATACTTGATTGGAAATCAGCGTTCCTATCTCGTGATGTTCTCTAGCAATTGAATTAGCTTGTTCCCATAGATTGAGCCTGGATGTTCGGTAGCACCCTTGATTAAGCCGACCGAAGGGAACCACCAGAGTTTGACACAATCGCGGTCTACTGGTTAATCAAGCTACAATTCGAGAGAGACCTCTCAAGGGATTTCCTATTAACAAGTAGTACTACTGTCTTCTATTCTATGTCTCTTTAATAATAAACAGAATCTTGCCCAGTCAAATATTCAATGGGTCACCTGTGTCCTCGTGTGTTACGAATTTGTCTTTTTTTTCCAGTTTCAAAAACAAGAGTTTGTACTACGTTGACTGGAATAATAAACGAAAAGAAACTAAAGGAAGAAAAGAAAGAAGAATAAAAGGTAGTCATTATTATTTCATTAAAAAAACTCCGAGTTTTTTTGCAGAGACAACAAATTTTAAAATTCGTTGTTTGATCTAAACTCCCTAGTGATATTGACATTTACTTTTTTTTTCTTTTGTTAGATCTTATTAGAGAGAATACGCGTTATTTTTAACATTGTATATTAAACTTTATTTTAAATGTATGTATGTATGTATACATACCCGTAATTATGCAATTATGTATCACGCATATGGTGCTTGTAGAGAAAATTTACGAGGTTTAGAAAGGTAGTTGGAAATTCATGCATCTTCGGTTAGCAAACAAACGTGAAAGAGCATGTAATTAACGTTTGAAAAGTAAATATGAGTTATTTTATTTATATTTGTATTCTTGTCTGGTTGGAAAGAAAATTGAAAGTTTGATTAATGGCCATGACAACGTTTTTTAAGTTTAATTTTTATATTATATTTTTATAAAGATCAAAGGATTTAATCAAAAGAAGAAGAAGAAGAAGAAGAAGAAGAAAAAGAAAAGATAAGAAAAGAAAAGACGTTTAAACATTTTTCTTTTCGTGTCATGGTTGCTTATCTTATAGTGAAAGATTTGTTAACCACCCTCGTACACGATGATAAATAAGGTAAGGGGTGTCTGGTCTTCTTTTGATACACGAAAGATCCTTCATTTATCTTACAACGTTTGCGAAATCTTAGCGAGCATATTATTTCTTTTCAAAAGGAAAAGAAAATTCAAAAAAAAGAAAAGAAAACTCACCCCTCAGATGTACATACACATATACACACATACACACACACACACAAACGTAAAAATTGAATAAGATTGTTCAGCCATTTGATCGAATTGTACCGTTAAAAAAATACTTAACAATTTTCGGAAGTATCGATGTCTCGTGTCATTAAACGATAATACTCGTTTTAACCCTCCAAGTGTTCCCTGTTGCTGCTGCGTGCTATACTTATAGCTATTCTCGCGAGTCTTGGAATATCAAATTACCGGTACGGAATGGTACCCCTTGTTCTACGAATCAATCAAACCTATTCCATTATACTCCAACTATTATTCTATTTTCTTCTTTTTTTTTATACTCTTATACCTTTTTTTATTCTATTCTTATTCGAAAGACTCTATCAATTTTCTTACAAAGAAATAGATTCGTTCTACAGGGTAGTTCTTAAAATTCGTTAGATCATTTTAATTATTAATTAATCTTTAAGCTAATTGTTTTTTAAATTATAATTCATATCTCATCATATATTATTTAAATACCAAATGTAGCGTTTGTAATTATTAAATACTTTTCGGTATAATTTATTTTACTTCAGATTGTAATTCATAGCAACCTTAATATTATTTATATAAACAAAATTTATTGTTTAATGAAACAATTAAATTATAACGTTCAACAATTTTTATATTATTTTCTTCTTTATATGAATTTTTATATTTTATTTTATTTTTTTTTTAAATAAAATAAAATTCATTAGCGTAATTTACTTATTAAAAATACAGAGGGTTGAAATGAGAGGATTAATAATGTTGATAAAATAAATTGTTTCTCTTTATGATACTCTGAATGCTTCTTTTTATTTTTATTATAAAAACCTACGAAATTTAATTTTGTTCTATTCTTTTTGATGTTGACATTATATAAATATATTCTACATATATATAAAAGATTCTCGGTAAGGAAACTTCGATATCGAGCCACCAGGGAATAAAGAGAGAAGAATTGTGGCGAGAAAAATGTTAACATGAAGAGTTATCGAAAAGTTTTTCGAAATCTTTTAGAAAAATCGTAAATATAATAATAAATTTACGACATAAATAAAATATAAGAAAAAACCGAATAATATCTTACGAGAATAGAACTTACAACATTATTTTTACTTCGAAATTACAATTTCAAATATTTAATTTATATTTTCCCTATTTTTTAGATAATTTTATTCATCACGTTTCTATCTTAAAAATTTTTCCAATTCTCAAAGAGAAAGTCATTTCGAAGTCTAAGGAAGTGTCAGAAAAAGAAAGAAAAAGAAAAAGAAGTTTTAAAAGTGTATTTCGTTCTAAGTTGAAAACCGTTTAAAACTGTTTATTTTTAGGTTAAGTGAGGAAAAAAAAAAGATAGGATGAAGGTAAATAACGATTCGTGTTTGTCCCACGACGTGCATTTGACTAGAACCATTTAAAATTGTTTATTTTTATAGACACAAAAAAGAAAGAAAAAAGAAAAAGGAAAAAGTAGAATGCAAATAAACCACTCGTGTTATCCCATTCGTGGTTCTCCGTGTTTTCTGCAAATACTGGAGAACGAAAGTTTATTGATTTTACCAGATCGAACATATTTCGGATATGGCACGTTCCAAATTCTTGATGTACCTAAACGAAAATTATATGTGATTAGAAGACAAAAAAAAATAAAATATGATCGAGAGAATCGAAATCAAATAGCTTCGTTTTAAAGACTGAAAATTTTTTTCTATATTAAATAAAAATAATTTTTTATATTACTTTTTTTTCTCTTCGTTGCCATTTCTTCGAAAGGTCGATTTTGTGGGTCGAGAAGATGGAATAAAAAAAAAAAAATAAATAAATCGAAGGTAAATACTGTGTCTCGTTTTTGTACCTTTATTTTTCCATTAAAACGAGCCTCGTGATGATGGCTACAAAGCTATCGGAACATTGATTATCGATTGTTGACGAGCTGTAACAAAGAACGATTAGAAAATTGTAATTTTTCTTTTTTTTTTTTATTTTAAGATTTGAGGTATATGGAGTTGTACATATTCATGTTGTACATTCATGTGTAAATTTATGTAATATTTGCATAAGGAAAACAATTTTCGAACAATCAAGTAATTTAAAAAAAAATATCAGACATGTTGAAATTTTTGAGGACAACTCGAGAATGTAATTCTTAAAAGGGTTGAAAATTAAAATTTTTCTGAATTTATATCTCAACTTGAAAGAAGAAGCTTCTTCACTTGTTTCAAAAATACGAATTAATTTTAGGAAAAAAAAAAGTAAATGTTCGAATAGAAAGAAAAAAGTATTGTTTATCGTAGAAATGTAGAGTTTTGTCATTACTCAAGGCTTGACTTGTCGTCAAGTTTTACTACTTTCCTTCACTTTTCTTTTATCACGAAATAACCGTCATTAGTATTTTTGTTCGCGCGTTGAAGAAAAAGAAGAAGAAGAAGAAGCCAAGTGGGAGCAGCAATTTTCTTTTAAATTTACGAGCATACTTTGCCTTTTTCTGCTATCTCTTTTTATCCCTTTCTCTTTTTCTTTTTCTATAATTTTTTCTCATTATTACGGAGTATCGATCATAACGGTAGCTCTAATCTGACACATTAATTCTTCTTATTTCTTAAATATTTTTTCAAAATAACATTACGATTAATTGCGAGTGAATATGAGAAACTCGTACGTGACATTCTTTTTTTTTTTAATAATAAATTTTAATAATTTCACGATACATTTCTATAAAGGTTCCCAACAATTTCACCTAATTCAATCATCATAAAATCAAAAAATTGTAAACTGAATGCATACTAGAATTTTATACGTAACATTGTTTTTAATAATTTTAAAAAATATTTCATCTTCAATATTACATATTTTTTGTTATATTAATATAAGTTTTTCTAACATGTACAAGTAATTTAATTATTATAAAAAATCAAATGTAAGTATGATTTCATAAAAAGTTTGAGAAAAATATCAAATTTTTGGCATTAAATTAAAAAAAATCAATCAAAAGAAAAATCCCTAAAAAATCTTATCGACCCGTTTATTCACTATTTCCTTTTTTTTTATATTCTCAACACCAGCTATTTTATATACTTTTCGCATGCACTATGATCCACTTTTTCAATGGAATCTCAAAGAGAATACGAGTCTTTTTTTATAGACACGATCGTTTGAACGTAATTCTTGATCGATATTTTTTAAACCAACACGTAAAACCCGTTAAAGGGATACTAACTTTATATTAAAAGTTAACTTTTATTAATAATTCATAAATTCTGGAGCACGTAAATACGATTGGGGAATAGAAATGACGAGTAGATCTGTTGAATTATTATACTTATTATTGAAAGTTTTTATTTAAATTGTTCCGAGGAAACAGACTATACTTCAAAGTGTTAATCTATCGAATCATAACTATTGGCTGCTTCCATAAACGATTTTACGTGGATTAGTAAAACAAGCACGTATTCTCTCTCTCTCTCTCTCTCTTTCTCTCTCACACACACATACAAACATATACATACATGTAAACATAATTTTCGATTAAACCTATATTCGAGTTTGTACGTTAGGAGAATCAACGTGTCACGTATGTTCTTCTTCCGACACGTTTATATCCTTTCCGATACGGAAACCCACTTACTGAATACGTATATGTATGCATATTGCAAAAATGCAAACGAAAGAGAAAGTAGATGGATATCGTGTATAAATTTGTTTTTAAATAAAAAAAATAGAACAAAATAACAAATGACGCGAGATTGCTGAATTTTAAAATAGATCCTGATTAATTGTTAAAGTATCGGAAAATGTTAAGTGTAGAACTACCGATAATTAATTAATGAAAACCTGTTTCTACCAGACAAGTCAAAATGACTAGTTGTAATAGTACATCTAAGTTAATTATATATAAAACTTTAAAAAAAAAGAAAAAGAAAAGAGATGAGAAAACATTGATAAATCGAATTCTTCGAACGATGCTATTGAAGATATGGAAAATTTTGGAAATACTAAATAATAAATGAAAATAATCTTGTAAAAATATAATTTATAATTCAGTCACTTTAATCGGTTGGATCATCGAAAATTTAAAAAATGTTGAATCATAAATTAGAATAATTTATAAAATAAACTAGAAAATGTTCGTGGAAAATGTTTAAAAAATGCAAAGTAATAAATTAAAATAATTTATAAATAAAAATTGAAAAATCAGTCACATTGGATTAATTTGATCTTATAAAAAACGTCTCAAATACAAAATTTTCAATCATAAACATTTTCCAAGTAAAATTGAAAAGCCTATTAATATATTTATTAATTTGAAAGGTTCTAATGTATAATATATAAAAAAAAGAAAATGTTAGATAATAAAAAAATAGAATAGGTGAATTTCTTTTAAAAATATCTGCTAGGAATGATAGTCGATCATTATAGGAAAGAAAAAGATTTATAGTAAGTCTATCTTATGTTAGTGATCGGCTATGAGCAAGGTATCCTTCTAGTGAACTCGGTGAGATTTTATAGGACTATAGGAAGATAGAAGAAAGAGGTTGAAACTGGAGGCTGGTCTGTGGGTTGGTTGACGGGAAGGAGAAGAGGGTTGTGAGGATAAGGGTGTTGGAAGAAGTGGGCCGAGTTACGCCGAGAAGAGAAGAGAAATAATAGTGGATGCAGTAGTACTATCCTCGCTTCCGATCGATTTCTTTTCTCCTTCCTTCTCTTTTCTATTAATTGATCCCTCTCATACGTTTTTTTTCTCTTCCCCTCTTTTCTATTCATTCCATTTCTATTTTATATTTTATTTAGCGATTCAACTTTAGATCTTAACAAATTACGTATTTTTATTTTTTAATTAATTCCTTCTCGCGTAGTACAATTTTTCAAAATTAAAATTATTAATTTGTATTTGATTTATGTTATAATAATAATTTGTTAATTTATGCGATAGGAAAATTTGTTCTTCCTAATTATAAACGAGTTATATTATATTTTGTAAATATGAAAGTAAATTATTAAGTCATTCGTAAAGTAATTTCGTTTTCTTAGACGATTTTTTTTCGTATTTAAAGTCCGAAACGTTTTAAGTGATCGTGAATAAATGTCACGTATTTTTTGCGTTATTATACTACAATTAGCATCTACCAATGCTTTTATTTTCTCGTCATCTCTTATAACTAATTAAAATGTTAAATCATTTCTAGGTTTAGAGTAAAATTAGCTATCGGTAAACGCAACTAATTAAAACTTTGTAAGTCATACAAAATTAATATCCTAACAACGTAATAAATTATAGAGGATTAATTACAAAGAAAAAAAAAATAAAAGTTTGATTTTCAGAAGATAATGTGAAAGATACAAGGATCGAACCAAAGTAATGTCATCTAAAATTAAAAATCTAATAAACTATATGTCAATGTTAATCTTTATTTTATACGTTTATTTAAAAATATTGCAAGGAAAAATCCTAATCACCGACAAATCCATCTAATATTCCAAATTCAAAAGTGGAAACATTTCAATGCGTGTCATGAACGAATAACTTGCAATTAGATACACTTTTATTTGCAAAATTAAAATATTTTCTATCGATATATTATCATTTTCTACGATTTTTGTCTTTTTTTGTTTTATTATATCCTTCATACAAGGAAGATGGTATTAGAAGAATAGCAGGTGTGCGTGTACCTAGAAATCAGTTCGCAGCTGTTTCAGAGATGACAGCTTTACCCTGTTATTTCGCTTAGATACCTTGGAAACATGTTCTTACTATCTTTTACATTTCTTTTATACATATATATATATCTGTCTCTCTTTCTTTCTCTTTCTCTGCATTTCATCATTCTTCTTCAGTGAGACGCGCAAATAGAAGAGAGTGCTACGTAGATGTGTTTGTCGGCTGCAGCAAGCAAGATTACCACGAGGCTCGATCCTTAATTTCAAACGTTCTATACGCTCCATTGAAAACCATTGAAAACTAAAGAGAAGGAAAATTGAAATCAAAATATATGTCTATGTGAATATACAATAACAACCAAAAGTTCGTAATCCCTTGCTGATTTTCCATCAAAATCGAATATACCGATCAATTTTGTATATCGATCTATCATTATTATATTAAATATTACAAAAGTTTAATTATCTTTTTTTTTCAAGAGAATTCAACATTTTTTTTATATTCATATAATATTCTCGTATAATTTCTACATAACATTCTAGACAATACTCGGAATGAATTTTCCTAACGAGACCACATTTTTTCGACGATTTTTACAAGGAAAGTGGAAAAGTATTTTCAATTAGAAAATGCTTGAAAAAATAATCACCAAGATGTCCGGAACACGTTTGGCCTGTCGTTAAAAGTAAAGGCAATTTATTTTTTTTTTTTTTTATGAAAGAATAATATTCGTTCCTTGATTAAACAAACAAAAAAATACGCAATATAAAACTGTACCACTTGTAAGATTTCGCTGACCAATAAATCTACTACGGTAATTCCAAAGGCATTCATATTTATTTTTCTTACAAATATATCCCGTTTCACGGAAAGTAATGTAATGATTTGAAACTTTTGACCGGTAGTGTATTTGCGGATATGTAATGCACGTAAATATACGTGGTATTTACATATGTAAAACAATATCCAAGTTGAGTGACATAAAAGACTTAGGACGAATGTATTTAATTAGAACCTTAATTAAAAACAAATGGCGGTGCTTGGGAATTCAATTAAAGTGTCAACTCTTCTCATACATTAAACAGAGACAAAGTGATAGTAAACGAGAGAGGGAGAAAGAGAGAGAGAGAGAGAAAATTTGGTAGTGTTATAAATTTCAATTTTTTCGAATATTTCGCATACTTTTCATTTCCTCTTGTTTTTACTTTATTCGTTCATTTTCTTTCTTCTATCTCTTCCTGTTTCTTTCATATTTCATATCGGTCTAGGGAATCTATTATATAAACATTCACAAACATCTATTTAATGTTTTATCTGGCATAGTACGAAGCCAAGATATTTTTAGCTATTAAATAAAGGTAAAAAAGATCTTTGTAGTAAGACGTAGGACGAATTGATACGCCCCTGGCGATTTATATAGATACGTGAAGTTTCTACTGTTGTTGGTGAAATATACTCGATTCGAGGAAGCGACGGAGAAGTAGGAGGGAGAAGGGGAAGGGTGTGTGTGGCACAGAGGGCAATAAGTATTTCAGCGAATGCAACTAGACACATACATGTTTGGTAGAAAACGTGGCAGGTAAAGGAAAATAAATGGATGGTTAGTCCGACGAATACAGGAGGAGAAAACGAAGAAGAAGAGAAAGAAAGAGAGAGAGAGACTCTGGGAAAAGAAAAAAGGAATATAGGTTTTAGTATAGTCAACTCCCTTGAGATGGCAAAATAATGCACCAGATGGTTTTCTTTTACATTTTACATTCCTCAATGTGGCCACCTTTTGGTCTATTCGTTTTTCTATATTTTTTATACTTCTCTTTTTACTTATATTACTATTTTTATTTTTATTTCTCTCTCTCTCTCTCTCTTTCTCTCTTTATTTTATTTATTTTTTCTATTTATTATATATTTCTATCATTTTCTATTATATTTTGGTGTATTTTTGTATTTAATAAAATGCATGCATTGTTTAGATTTTATATGCACGAGTTTGGTCATTCATTCTATATTTCTTTTTTTTTATATTTCTTACTTTTGTTTACCTTCTGTTTCTCTCTCTCTCTCTCTTATTCTCTCTTTATTTTTATATCTATCACACGGTATATTCATATATTATAGAATGCGGTAGTTCCTTTCACATTTTATATTCTTGAATTTTGGCACTCACATTTCCATTCGTTATTCCATATTTTATTTTTCTTTTGTTAAATTTCCAATTCTATATCCGCCTCTTTACCACTATCTCTTTATTTTTATTTTCCGTTCGTATATTATAAAATGCATTGGTTTTTTTTAAATATTAAATAACCAAATGTTGCCACCTACCGATCCATTCATTTTTTCATATTTATGATGATTTTTTTTGGCGTTCCTCCTTTTATTTTATTTTTACTCTTCGCATTTTATTTATTTTTGGTGCAGTCTCGCTCTCTCTCTTTCTCTTTCTCTCTGTCTATCTTTTGTAGTATACTCGTATACAATAAAATGTGAAATGTAAGCGTCAGCTCTAACTTGTTCTGGTGTGTCGCACAAGAGACGTAAACGAAACCGCTGTGATAAATTACGTTCGCGTTGTTTTTCCTGTATCCTTGGGAAAATAAAATAACTATGATTTCTTGCTGTCATATCACTGTGACACAAACCTCTCTCTCTCTCTCTCTCTCTCTCTCTCTCTTTCTTTCTTTTACTATTTCTCTCTGAGTGTTAGCAATGAATTCTAGAGATGAACGAATAAAATAGCTTTTTTCACTTTATCCTTTTTTCTTTTTTTTTTTCTTTAACTAAAATAAAACATTAAAATGAGATTAAATGTTTACAAAACAAACATAAGAGCATAGGCTAATTCGTATTTGAAATGGTAGTGAATGTTCAATCCGACAATATATTTTTATCGTTAAAATCATACCTTGTTTTTATTCGATTTTATGCATGGAAAATTGTTCTCACTCTTCAATTGTCCTTTATACAAAAATTTATTATACGATTTGATTGATTATAACATTTTTTTTCGCGTAGTTTTAATAATTGTTCTTTGAAAATATATCTTTAAGACATTAGTTTGAAGTATTACATTTCGTATATTGTAGCGAACATTTGTCGACTTCATTCATTTTATCTCGTTCGATAGAATCAGGGAACGACTTTAACGAGGATGAACAATAGATAAGAATGAGAATGAGAAAGAGAGAAAGAAAGTAACTTAGCGATTCAAGCATAAACTCATTTCATCGACAAAAGATTTCTTTATCGTGACTGCCAGAGTGGAAGGTAGAATGGGGTGGTCTCATGATTTAATGACTAAAGGCATGAGGATTCTCCTATTTCTTTATCTTTTATTCTTCTTTTACGAGAAAACTAACTAATTTCGAATAACTTAAATTTGAATTTAGGTCGAATTAAAAATAAAAAAGAAAGGAAAGGCTAACGTATAGATAATAGAATTTATACGGCTTATGATTTGTTTATTTTATCGATTCGTTTGAATAAAAATTGAAAAATGTGTGATTTATTGATATCGAAATACGTATAACAACTTCTATACTAACTTTGATTATTCGTTATCGTATGAAAAATGACTTTTATCCAGTTTGATATATTTATAACGTGATTCTCTTTTACCTATCCACACACACACACACACACACTTATGTTCACGCATAGGACACATACACATATGCATACATAAGTGAGTGCTGTATAATACTTACACGTCTATTATTCACTGTAATCATCTTACATATGCATGCATATTTCAATGGATATGCTTTGATGTGAACGTACAAACGTTCTGTTATGCACTGTAAATTTTAAGCTTCCCAATTGGAATTCGTATCATCGATACGTTTGATCGTTACGAGGCTGGATGAATTATTTATATTAAATCCAATGCTTCTCTCGTTATTTTTCTCTTTTCCTTTTTAGCTTTACGTACGAGTCCTAAATTTTTCGGTTTGCTATGCTAATTGTCGTCTAATGTTGGAAAAGTTCAAAAAAAAGTTAAAAAAAGAAGCAAGAAGAAAAGATAAAGAAAAAGAAATTGCGAGTTCATTAGGCGTAAAATAAACGTCCTGTCCTTGTCATAATTATTTTTTATCTTTTTTTTTGTTTTTTTAATTTTTCATTTTCTTTTTTGTAATGTTTATTTTTTTTTTACTTTCTTATTATTTATTTTTTTTAAATTTCTTGTCCTTCTATTCAACAACTCATTTACGAGAAGTTTTTCTTTCATCGTGCACGTTACCGTATTTCAAGCAAAATTATCTTCTTTCTTATGAAACGAAGCTTTTCGTAGCTCGTTACCGAACAATTCGGAGAATTTCGTTGAAGTTTAATTTGGTCTTGAAGTATTCGTTCATTTTTAAGCTTTTTACATGAACTTTTAAATGCTTGTTAGTTATTGTTGCTAAATTTGTTTTATTTTTTTACCAACTGCTGTAGAAAAGAAAGAATAGAATGGAGGTGGGAGATATGTGTATGCAGAAAAAAAGTTTTTTAATTTTGATAAGAACGAAACTAGATTAAAGTATTGAAGAATTTATACGGTCTACTTTTAATAATGTTTGAAGATTAAAATAAAAAAAAAAAATAGAAGAAAATAGTTGACCAAAAGTTTGCTACATTTTTTGGTTTCCTTCCGTTCAATTTGGTAGCTAATTTCTTTAAGAAAATAATTATGAAGTTACAATATTAAGCTTTTTATAGTATTTGTTTCTAATAAACAAAAATTATATATATATATATATATAAAGTATTTTGTTTCTATTATTATCTATATATATATAAAGTATTTTGTTTCTATTATTCAATTTTTTTTAATATACTTTATAAATATCAACCCTTTATCGTACATGATTTTACACTTTAACCATTTGGCCTAAAATGATATCAGAAATATACCATTTAGTTAATTATTTATGGAACTGTTAATTTATTATTAGTATGAATTGTGTTGTATAATATTATATTAATATCATTCATTAATTTCATGAAATATTTAGCAACATTAATATTCCGTTCGATTTCTAAGTCTATAGAATTGTTCAGTTCATCTAAATTATAAATAGTATTTTTATAACATAATAAATTCTGTTTTATTTTTATCTAAAAAGGTTAAAAAATAAACTCACTTTACTGTCAAACGAATGTAAAAGTGCAACAAATTACACTTCCTCTGACATTAACTTTGTAGAAAGATAGAAATCGTATTTCTACCTTATCAAGTTGAGTAAGTTAACGCGGAAACAGGTATTTCGGAAAACCAAATGAAAAGTAAAGGGAAGAGAAGGAGAGACGGAAAAAAGAAGTGAAAATAGAAAGAAAAAAAAAAGGAAAAGAAGTAGAAAAAAAATATATAGAAAGAACGAGTCCTTTAGCTTCCGGCATGACTCGTCCTCCTTTTCGTGTACTCCAATCTCGTGTTCTGCTCGGTGAAATACTTTTTCTCTTTTTGTTTCACTCATTCTCTCTCCTTCTCTTTTACATTTTCTCTTTCTATACGAATTTCACACGTTATCGTATCTATATCTCTCTTTCTTTTTATTTCTCTCTCTCTCTCTCTCAATCACAATTTTTATATTTCTCATAGTACCTCATTTTTCGCAGGACAGTCATTTTCAACTCGGGCAACTCTCAATTCTTCTTCGTCTAGTTTTCTCAACTCGTAAAACAGGATCAACGAAGTAAGCTTCTGATTTTCTTTATTCTCTTTTTTCGATTTTATTGTAAGAAAAGTACGCGTAGAAAGGATTTTACGAAAGAACGAAGCTTTTCTGTTCCAACGCTTCTTAATTAATTGTGTCTACTTTTCATCGTTTTAACTTTCTTTCTGTATATTGATATGATTTGCAAGAGTTCGCATTATAATTTGTACTTCATTTTCTTACGATATCAAGGATTCATTAAAATAATTAAGATTTTTTACATTGGCTAATTATTTAAATATTTTCTTTTTTAACAAAAACTAAAGAAAAAAATAATTTGTATGAATAATTTTTATACACGGAAATACGATGTCATATGAAACAGTCTAATTTATCAACATTTCTTTTATTATTTTGTTCTTTTATTTACCCAGTTTTTCGTTAAAGTAAAGTTAACCTCGGTATTGATTTTTTGTCTAAAGCAATAGGATTTTAATTACCAATTTCGCTTCTCTCTCTCTCTCTCTCTCTCTCTCTATTTCTATCTCTATCTCTATCTCTATCTCTATCTCTGTCTCTTTCTTTCTCACTTTATATCCATTTCTCGAATTTTGTTTATCAGTTGCATTGGAAGATACGATACACGTTTATGATGCTTCGTTTGCATCAATGTTGTTTCTCCCATTATTCGATAATATGACTAATTTTCAACGTGACAAACTCATCTACACGTAAATTCTCCTAATTACGGAATCACGCAACAATGAACTCTGCTTGGAAATAAGCCAGGGTGTATTGTGTGTCGGTAATGCAATAAATAATGAACTATTATTAAATATCGTTTTGCAATACTTGAAAATGAATTTAATTACGGAACATGTACGATATTTTAACAACAAGTCGATTAAAATCTATGAAAAAAGAAAAAGAAAATAAAAAGTATGAAAACATGTGATTGAGAAAAGAATTTATTTATATTTTTATGCAAATGTGATAACAAAATATTTTTGAACCTTCCCTGAACGGTTTATAACTGTTTTGTGATCAACGTTTAGTTTCTTTTCGATATCATAACTGCTAATGAGCTAGTTTTGTTTAATTATTTTCACAATTTAATCGATTATTCCAACGATTGTTCGATTATGCGATCTTACAATTAAAACAATCTATTGGGAAAAATATGGAAAAACTTTTTCCTTGAGTGAATATTTTAAAGTATCTACTACTCTTTTTATTATTCTTTCGCCAGATTAAAATGGATTTCGTGACACAAATTTAACACGATAAGTGTTCCAACCGATCATCCTTCATAAAGTGACAAAGTTATGTTGTTTTTAAGAGTAGAAAAGAGGCCAAAAAATGGAAACAGGAGATCCGAGAAAATCCTCTCCTCTCTTAGAGAGATCAAAGTTCCCTGAAGAAGAGAATCAACGAATATTTTTCGCTTCTAGTATTATCGTGTCAGTTTCGTCCTCGTCATAGTCGACGAAGTAATATATTGCAAAATATATTAGTTTTTATCTTTCTCTCTCTTTATATAAATATATATATATATATATCTCTTTCTCTTTTTTCCTCGTGTTCGTTTATATCACAAATTTTTTCTATCCACTTACCCCAGTACCATCGTGTTCGCTAACTCAGTGTCAAAACCCTCGCTATGATGTACTGCGACCTTTGATTTTATTACTCTCCTGTTCTCCTTTTTATTTTCATCTTCATTTATTCGAAATAATAACATTTGACAAGCCTTGATAGACGGGCAATCCATTTCGTATATATGTATGCAAATGACAAGAAAAAAGAAAATAGATAGAAAAGAACATGTGATTTTTACGAGAATTACTGAACGAAATTGTTACGTACGATAACAAAAAAAAAAAAGATCTTCATATTATTTCTATTCGAAAGATTATGGGATTAAATTTAACGCCGGGTATATTATTTCATTTAGGAACGATCTCAAGTTTCCACAAAGTATAATTGTATGGAATCGTTTTGGAGGATCATCCAGTTTAAAGTTTGACCAAACTTTTCTCTTATATCCCTCCACCCCTTCCCTCTTCCTCCCACAACCGTTTCCTCGAAGGGTAAAGATCTAATCTAATTTTGGTCAGAGGTATATCAAGATACTTTAGAGCACGTTAATCTTATGCGAGCTGGTAAGTCATTTTCGTACAAGTTTAAATTATCTTTATCATTTAGTAAAATCAATGGGGTGTTTCGAACTGTAAATTTTATTATTTACCTGTCTCCTTGGTGTAAGTTAAATGTAATTAAACTTTGTTAAAAGGACGAAATAGAAAATTGTTTTTGGCAAATAAAAACTTTAGATTTTTGCAATTTCGAATTTTCGTAATTAAGGTAATTTAATCGAAGTGTTGCAAAAGTTTTTTTGGTCAAACAAAAAAATTCATTATATCGTCTCTGTTCGCGAGAAAGTTAGTTAGAAAGCGTGCTTAGGTAAAAACTACATGGTTGTTAGAAAATTAAATTATTTCGCAGGAGCTCGACCAAACGTTAATGAGCGCATTGGATTAAAATCCTTGGCTACGAAAATTCATCCTATTTTTTTACCATTCATACAATAGCAATCGAAACCCGCCGTTAAAATTAACTCTAATTCGATACCGATATGTACAATACATGCATGTACACTTGAGTAAAGAATCCAATAAAAGTGTACAATTTAAAACTCGTTTTATTCAATAATGATCAATTAAAGTCTCCAAAAATTATATCGTATATCGATTGTACTTTCAAAACTTATTTATTTTAATTATAACATTTATTTTTTTAATATTTCTACGATTTTTTTATGACAAACGTTTTTTAAAACGCACTTCTACAGGTTAACCTTTTTTACAAGTATGTCAAGTTCTTGAAAGTATGTGTTATAGGAAAAGTGGGACTAGCCGACGTTGTGAGTTTTTTGAGGCATTACCAACAATGCCAAGCGTTTTTAAGCAACGTAGGAAACAGAAGAATTGTTACGGACTTATCGGACAACAGATACACACATCACACACACAACATAGTATAGTATAGCGCATAGTATAGCGGCACGACAGTCTCTAAAACCCACGCACAAAAACCTACTCCATGCTCGCTTTTATGTGTGTGTTGGGGGCGGGGTTGTGTTGTGTGTGTGTGTGCTGTTGCCCGGTTAGTCCGTAACAATTCTTCTGTTTCTGACGTTGCCTAAAAACGCCTGGTATTGTGAGCAATGCCTAGGAAAAGCTCACAACGTCGGAGGTCTCACTTTTCCTATAACATATGCAATATAAAAAAATTCAATAAAAATAGAAATAATAATTAATGTTAATTAGATTAATAAAATAAAATAATTTATACTATTATTTCTCTTGCTTATTAGGAAAAACACACGGATGATGACAAAAGTTGAAGAGTAAGAAAAACTACGAGTAAAAAGTAGACAGGAATGTTTCGCATTACCTTTTTGTCGTCATTGATATTGCGAGCGTGTAAACACATACACACGCAGATAGGTGTATTTCTAGGTATAAACGTATGTATATGTGATGTATGTACCTCTTCAAATGGAAGCTGTACTTCAGGCTCAGAGGAAAAAATATCTTACGCTTTGTATATTTGGACCACGCATTATACAGCTCGGCGTTCACGTTTCTTTTACGTCGGTGAACATGATCTCGAAAATTAAAAAGCTTGTCCGAGCGTGGTAGCAATTTTCAAAGAAATCTATACACGAAAATACATACAAACGTGCACTTACCTACACCAATATTTATTCCAACTAGAAATTTTTTTATCTTTTTTCATTTTTGTTCTTTTTTTGTAAAAGTTTCCTCAAAAAATATCTGACATATAATTTCGGAGCCTAGATATAGTATGAAAGTATTATTTTACTTGGTTTAGTATTGGATCGATACGAACGAGGTTTGACCTTAAAAATAAAAACGTTGATACCTATTCGAGAACTATCCTCTCTCACTTCCTCGAGCAAACTACTACTCGCAACCCATTTTATTTCCAACTAGCTCGTATTTCAGTATTAAGCTTGAAGAAACGACGAGTTTACGGTTGGCCACGTAAACTTGCGACCTCTGTCATTCTTAAACGATTGATACTTCCTTTCTTTTGTTTTTTTTCTCTTTTTTAAAGTTACATCCTTGTCTAAAAATCTGGAGCATATATTATTTTCTGTTTGCATAGATGTCTACGTATACAGGCTGTTTTCAAATGTGCGAGAAAAACCTCAGGAGTGGTTTTAATACAAATTCGGGTACAAGGTCATATCGGGCGTATAATTGTATGCTTTTTTTTTATCTTATTTCTTTATAGGCATCTCTGAAATTGTGGCTATATATTTTGTAACAAGGATGCTTAATATTATATATTTATAATACTTATTTATATATTTAATTATATATTACAGTAATATTACTTTTTGCTTATATATATACACACCCACATACAAAGATATGGATATTTATATTTTCTTGACAGTTATCGTTAAAATGTCGTCGTAAAACGCCTAGCAGACGTCATAAAAGTAAACAACAAAGCAAGCAAAGAGCTCATCTACAGCCTTGATGTATATAAAACAATCGTTAATACACGTTTTTCTCAGATCGAAATAATGACGACGGTGAAAGATTAAAAGCTCCTTTCAAGCGAATCGTAAATATTTTTAACGTTGATGATTTCCTTGCACTGCTGCTCGTTAAGAATTTTCCTTTTTTCTTCTTTCTACCTAACATTTCATACTTACATAAAAATAATAATAATAATAATAATAATAATAATGATAATAATATTGACGTTGAAAATTATCTGGCGTAGGTGAAATTGAATGAAATGTACTATCGAAATGATAGAATTTAATAAAATATGATTAATGGTATCCAGATGATCGAATGTAAATTCAATAAAAGATGATAAATGATCATGGAATGAAATAAAGTCTGTATATCGTAATAAACGTTTATACGAATGATTTTGTAATTAATGTTTAGTGATGTCTCGTCGGTTTCATTTAATATGTAAAAACGATTGACGTGTGTCTATTGTATTATATATATATATATATCTATCTTCTCTTAATGGTTTCAATCTTTTAATTAGATATTTTCTAATGTTTTAAAACAGAGCGTGACAGTTTTGCGTGTTCATTATGGTTGATTGTTCAGTAAGAACTACGGAAACTTTTTTTTCATCAACGTGTTTACGAATGTACGTTGGTATTAAATGTTCCTTTTTTTTTAATAATTTATTCGTGCTTCTCGTGTCAGTAACGAGATTTTTTAATTTGTTAGAAATTTTGTTTTATTATTGCATATGTATTATTTTATATGATTTGCAGTATCGGTTCTCATTTAGATTCTAGGTTCTAGTTATAGTGACCCAAAATCGATGAAGAGGAATTGGTATTAAGAGTATGCATTATTATTAATTAACATAGTTTTTAATAAATTGAGTAAATATCGGTACGTTAGATATACTGTGTTAAAATTAATAATAAAGATATACCGATGTAAAATTAATGAATTAAACTGTTTGTTAATACCTTATCTTGGTTGGATTATTTGTGTATTATGTATTGTAAATAATAAATAATGATTGTAACCAAATAATAATTAATTAAAATATTCGTTACAGCTTTATCCAGTTTATACTATTTTTACTCAAATAAAAAATTAACCTTGTAAAGTATTCATCATTTTTAAATCTTGAATATTAATTTTGTATTACATTTCGAACGATATTCCGTATTAAAACAATGAAATCATTTTTGTAATTAAAATGAGATAAAGTTCACGTGAGTGTTCGTTAATATTTAATATAATTTGAGAAAAGAGTAATATTGAGTTTTTTTAAATTAGAAAAAGATAGAAAAGATATTGAAAATCGAGGGAGTCGAAGGTAAAATATGCGAAGAAGTTTGAAATTGAATCGCCGTCGTAACTTTACGCGAGACGGAAAAATCCGTCGATATTACGAGCCAATAGCGTGGTCTGAAAATCTAATATATAAAAAGAGAGATCGAGAAAAGTCTCGATTGATTTGTCGCATTCGTTTGGAAAACTCTCTCTCTTTCTCTCTCTCTCTCTCTCTCTCTCTCTCTCTTTCTCTCTCTCTCATTTTAATAATTATATCTACGTTTACAGAAAAGATTAAAAAGTATGTTATTTTTCAATATTTTAAAGTGATTTTACACCGGATCATTACCAACGTTTTTTTTCTTCGTCATATGTTTGCAAACTGTAAATAAAAAACGTGTGTACCGAACCGCGTGAAAAATCTTTATATACGTGTAAATCAATGTTTGTTCTTTACTTTCAACTATTTAATCAAATAAATATTTCTAATTTTTTTTTCTTTCAAAAAGAAAAATAATTCTTCTACGAAAAAAAAGAAACAAATTGTAATTTCATAATAAAATGTAAATATAATATTAAGTATTTATTTAAATAACTACATTCATTAGAGAACGTAATAATTCTAATAAGTAATAGTAATTATTATATCGATTAAAACAAATAACTATCTTCAATGCACAAGACGTGACTTTAATTCTACGAAAATTAGCAATCGAGTTGGAAGTGTACTTTGCAAATTGCAACTTTCTCAGAGAAGTTTCCTCTCTTTCTTTCTCTTTCTGTTTTCAAAGTACTTGGAAACTCAAGGGTAAGAAAGTACTGTATACCAAAGTGCAACATAGTAAGCTGTACAACTACTGTTTCCCATATATCTATATACATATGTACATATAGCATAAAACGAAAAGGACTTTTGAGTTTACTTGCATCTTCACTCGATCCCTTTTTCCTTTAAGGCACTTCAATCCTGCCGAATCGATTTGAATTTATTTTCTCTCTTTCTTTATTTAAACCATCAAATCACTTTGGATCCTAACCAACACATAAATACATACATATATGTGTCATCCTATAGATATCATCAAATTTGGATTATCTCTCATTGTCAGAATGATTAAACGATGAAAAGGCTAGGAAATGTATTAAAGCAACCCTAACATCCACTCACCCACCTATTCACACACACACGTATGGTCCCAGTGCGTTAAATTCACGTATTAGGAAATTCGATATATTCCACTAAGAGTTACGTAGCATCGACGATAATTTACGAGCCTGTATTAGCCATATACACAAACATACGTACATACATATCTCTTTAGTTACGTGGTTTCTCTATATATGTGTGTGTTTAAAGCCGAGCTAACCATACTACTTCGAATTCCATTGGAATTATTTTAGAGATATTACCAACTGTTCCCCAATATCTATACATATACACGAACATACCTAAACCTACATATATTTAATATACGTGATTATTGATCATATATGGTAAAGTTTAGGATGATCAAAACCTAGTTCGAATTTCTTGTTATCCACGAAATATTCATATAATCGATGATATGCGATCGCTATTCAACGGGGGCCGGGAATCAATTATCCATTTTCTATTAGTGCAAGTTCCAGGCTTGCTCGTTCGTCTTGCTGTCGGTATACTACTCCTTCCATTCTCTTTCCCACTTGCTCCTTCACATTCACTCCCATTCTCTCTTCCTATCTTTTATCTTGCCTGCTTTAAGCTTACTTTGGTATTCCAAGGTCACACCAACAAGATATAGAACCTAATGGCATATCTTATCGAGATTCGACGATCTCTCTCTCCTTCTCACTCTCTCTCTTTCTGTCATCCTATCTCTTCCCCCTACTCAATCCCCTTCATCTTCTTTCTCTCTTATTCTGAGACTGCAATTTACCGGTACTATCTTTGGGTACTAAACGGTAATAGGTATCAGCTGTTACTCGGGCTAATCTCTCGTCACTTTCGTGATAGTGCAAACGAATATCTTCTAATATACTAATACTAACGTATATATACTTGTATATACGCGCTAGGGAATTATAAAAATGTACTAATATAAATCTTATGTTAATATTATAAAAATTAATTTCATAATATTGTAGAAATGGTGGTTTTAATATAAAATAAATTATAAAATTAGTTTAAAATATTACTTGATTTGGATCACTTTCATAATTATTATTTATTTGATATGTACATACATTTATTTTATGATTTATTTTATATTAAAATGTATTTTAATAGCAAAGTAAATGATAAAATTACCTTTTTTTCTATTTTTTTTTCCCCACTTATGTTAGAACACTTTCATAATTATCGGCGCGTTTGTTTAAGAAGACGAATTTTGTCTGATTAAATTTAATTTATGCGAGAAGAAGAGGTAAAAATAAACGAAAAGGGAAGGAAAGGAAAGAAAAGAAAAGAAAAGAACTACCGATCTTATCTGTATACTTACATGACACGACATGCATGACTTTCAAGTTACACTTTCTATTCTCCTCGTATATTTGACTGTCTTACTTGATAAAAGTACTTGACAGAATTTTTTTTTATTCGTTTATTTATTTATTTATTTATTTGCTTAATTATTTATTTATCCTTGAGTTTGATCTTTTTTTTTTCAATTTTCCTTTATTTCATTTTTTTTTTATATTATTTTTTCTTCTATTTTTTCAGCAATGATACATCTTGAAAAATGGAGCTTAATTTTAAAGTATGTTCTTAAGTAGGCGTTGAATTTTGTTTTCGTTATTTTTCTTTATAATAATTAAGTATAGTTACTGCACCTCGTATATTATACGCGATGATTTAGGCACTTTTGAACGTACACTCACACATAATATATATATATAATATGTGAAATTACTATAGTCACTGATCACGCTCGTACGATAAATCATCATCATTCTATTGTCCTTCTTTATCGTTTCTCGTTGACTTATACAGTCTCTATCTTTCTCTTTTTTTTCTCTCTCACTCTCGCTCTCATTCTTACTCTCTCTCTCTCTCTCTCTCTCACTTTATTTATCTTTTTTTATTTCTATTCTTCTTAACGTAGGAAAAAAGGAAGAATATAGGAATGTTCACACGTTTTACAATAGACAAGTCACTCTCCTTTAACATAGTGAATCGCAATTTTGTTCACATTACGCCATTTTTAAAGCCACTTTAGGCTTTATTCTTTTTTTCTTTTTTCTAGCACCTTTCTAGCATTCCTCGTCACGTTGAATGCTCAATCGAAACTTTTCTATACACTTGGTTCGCTCACGTTCTAAGTCGAATCTAGGCCATACCATCATACATGCATGCATACACACACATACATACGTACGTACGTACTTACTTTCATGCATATATATATTTATATATTTATGTACATATATGTAAGTATATATATATATAAGGAAAAAAATTAGACATCCGTTCCCCTTCGACATACAATGATGAATTTCGATACTCGATTTCCGAAAATGTGTATTTTTATTTTTATTTTAAATGTCTTTACGTAGATTTCGAAAGCGTAGCGTTTATCACAGAAGGCAGCTGTAGCTGTGGGACGATTGCGATCATAGACGGTAGAGTTTGCCTCGTAGATTATGAAAAATAATAAAAAAGAAAAAGAAAGAAGAAATTTAAGAAAAACAAAATGATCTAAAAAATAGGCGGTATGCATATCTAAGTATTTGTCACATCGAATGTGTACGAGTCGATTACTTGAAACTTTTTTATTTTTACGAAGGATTCGATATCATTAGAATCGAATATTTTTATGATATTTTTGGCTCTTGATTTGATATTATTATTATGGTAAAGTAAACACGTTGTTCCAGAAATGTGCACTAGAGTTAAGGGCATTGAACAATATTTTGTTTTTTATTATTGATTTAATTTTTAATTAATTATTTGTAAAATTTGATGTAACGGTAAAAATAAATTATTTAATTATTAGATAATTTAATGGTAAAGTTTTATCATTGACAAATTAATTTAAATGTTATGTGAGATGAGTAATGATTTGATGGAGTAATTTGTCAATGATTCATCAAAACATAGTAATTTTTACTACGACAAGAACTTTAATTTTGTAAATGAACTAATAATAATATAAATCAATTATATTTGATAACACATAATTGTGATTGGTGTAAATAAAAAATTAAATCGTCGATTAAATAAAATATTGCTCGAACACTGTAAAATGGCGCAATGATATTATTTTATAGTTTTTACTCATGAGGATCAGGGCAAATATGAATATCGAATTTCACTCGTACTTTAAATATCACTCGAATCAATTTCAGCCCTTATTCGTTGTATCGTAAGAAATAGCAATTTTAACATCGAGACATTTTTCATCAATATCTTCAAAAATTGCGATTACTCGATCGAATGTATTTCGTGAAACGAAAGTTATAATGATTATGACGTTGATTAATCTCTAGTAAATCTAGGGAATTTTCTAATGATTATAATTAAGGGAACTAGATATTGTGGAATATTGAGATATCGATGGTGAGATTTTGTAGAACAATGGAACCCATACAAGTGTATGTTAATTCGAACAAGTCCTTATTGTAATAGGCCACTTCTGTCATAACTGACAGATCTAAAGGCATCTTCAACGAGATCAGTGAGACATCTCACTGCTTGTAAAAGTGCTGCCAATAACAGAGACAAGGACAATGATATCAACTTGCTTGGGACGAGAGCATTGTCCGATGAACTTTGCGATCTACCCGATACCTTTTTTCTTTTTTTCTTTTCACAATTTTTACCACTAGCGGAATCCTTCTCATGGATTCTTTCCATCGACGAAGAAATCCTTTTAGAGGATCTGTTAGGTGATCTATCACGGGAACGTGATCTTTCTCTGTCAATGGATTCCGTAGACGTTTTCGTTGTTTTCCTATGATAATCCAAAGTGGAAATAGTTGATCTACGATGTGACACCATGCTTTCAATCTTCTTACGAAAATCTTCGGTTTTTTCGTCAAAACCAATAAGACGATTTTCGTTCGAAGATCTTCTTCTTCTTCTTTCTTTATTCTTCTTTCCTTGTTCACCTCGACCGGAAGATGATGACCTGTCTCGACGAGTTTGCAAAGTACCATCGGATTTGGCCTTGTCCGAAGCTTTCAACAATCGATTACTCTTGTGCTCGAAGAATATATTTTGCAATGAAGTTTTCGTATACTTGTCTATAACTTCTGTATCCTTGAACGATGAATTTTCATCGAGCGAGTTAGTCCTGGTGTGACACTTTTCTTGACAATGAATTTTCTTTTCCAAACAGGAATTATTTAAATTATAATCGACCGTAGGATCTTCTGGTTCTGACCAACATAATCTAATATTTTCTTTATTTTCGTCAATGACTGTACGTCTCGATGGTGTCTTTCCTAAACTGTTTAGAACGAAATTGACTGCTTTGGCTGTATCCATTGGTATGTTTGATTCGACGGTTTCATTTTTGAGATCAGCGTTTTCATTGACCCAGTCGTTACTCGTTTGATCGTCGATTGATTTGGAAGGATTGTTTTCGTCTTGATTAGCAGTGTCCGATGATTCTTCGTTGGAACCACCATTGGAAGGACAAGGATTTGCGTCACCGTCTTCGTCGTCGTCATCCTTGATGGTTAATTTTTCTTCGACCCAGGCTTCTTCTTCTTCCTCTTCGTCCTCTTCTTCATCTTCATCTTCATCTTCCTCAGATTCCAGAGACAACGATTTGTTTCTTTTTATCACCGGTACGATACTATCAGCGTAAAGAAGATCCTGCATCTCGTATAAACTTCTCTCGATACTTGGACTCTTGTAAAGAAGATTTCTTAATTCAGGTAAGTCTAAATCTTGAACGTGAAGTAAATTTTGTTCGATGTTCAATAAACTCTCTTCGATTTGTACCAGACATTGTTCTATGTCACAAGTAGTGTCTTCCGATTTGTTATCTAATTTTTTCGAGAGAGGAGAATTTGTTGATTTTTCATTTTTATCTTCAACCTTGTTAGTAGAGTCTTGATTTTTGTCTAACTTATCTTTCCAGGATTCATTAGGCTGGATATCCTGATGTTGAGTCTGGCTATCATAAAACACACGATAATTACTATGACTGTTAGCTATTTCGTAATTAATAACATCAGTTTTAGGATTTCTCAAGGAAAGACGTTCTGATTCTAATCTCTCGCTACAAGTACGTCCTCTAATACCCAACATATTTTTATCGCCATGACTATTCGCTATAGCGTATTCGCCATCTTCCTGATGATGACAACGTCGACGACGACGATCTTCAGCTTCCTTTTTAGCCGAAAGTTCGGTATATAATCTTGAATATTCGTTATGACTACTGGACTCTTGGTAAGCATTGCCATGGCTGTTAGCGAGTGGATAAATGGTTGAATCATCAAGATCGGAGTCAACCTGTCTGGTCCAAGGTCGTTTAGTTAGTATACTTGACTTATAATTACCGTGACTACCAGCGTCATCGTCGAAATCTACGTCATTGTCGAAGTCAGGAAAGTTCTTTTCTTGATGAATCACTGCCGATTCGATGCAACCGTCATCGATTAGTATATAACCGTCAAGGGCGTTATCGTCCAAGTCGATCCACCGATGAGAATCGTCTTCTTGAGCTACATTCATTTTTTCTTCACGTTCCTTTCTTTTTTCCAATCCTTGACGACGACGTTCTCTGATTGCTGAATCATGCACGTGTATTTGTACTGGGCAGAGGTCATCAGTTTTTCTCTCGTTAGGTGGTGTCGTAGCCATTAATGGTGCGACATCATCTAACAATGCATCTCTGTTTTCTCGGTATCGATATCCAGGACATGGTGTATCAACTGGCGAATGAGAAAGCAGGTTTACATAAACACCGGTACCTCTGCCATTAAGGGATCAGGTGATTGTTGGACTTCCTTGATTTTGGTACAACGAAGAAGTTTGACTTTCGTTTAAAACCTCGTTGCTTGATCGTAATCGGTTGAAGTTGCATACGATCTGAAACGAAATGTTAACTTTATGAGCCATCAAACGTTTTTATTGAATTTTTTGGATCACTTTAGTCGAGTGAGATTCAACTGATTATTGACGGGATTAATATCGCTGTTGATACTCACTCGACTATGATTTATTTTTGTAATTAATTAATCTCGTTTAATTTTTATGAGATATCACCTTTGGATGGCTCATCCTAATGTCACGAAATTCATCAGTGAACGTCAAAATGTAGAAACAAAATGCGATTGCACAAATCCATTCGGTTACAGTACTAGCAACGTGAAGTTCCCAACCACCGTCAGCTCTGTACCATTTCTGAGGATTGGTACCTACAACGAGGTAGTTCATTATCAACGAGGATTTATTCATTATGATTTACTGTTGTTATTGAATTTATACTATTTACATCAACACAAGTTTGATAAATGTTTCAAGCTGACCTTTATATGCCAGACTTGCTAAAACTCCGGTGATGAATATGATGAAGAAGCAGACTGTGCAAAATGTTGATAAAGCTGTTCGTAGATGGGCCATTCTTAATGAACATCCCAGTGGATGCAAATAGAATGAACAAACAGCCTAATAAATAAAATAATAAAAGGATTTATTATTACAAATTTTAATACTAATATTGATAATAATATTATACATATTTAATTATATGAGATTTTTTATACAATAATTTAATATACTAATTTGAATTACTTTTTATGTTAATATTACCTGTGTCCAAAAATATGCGGTACCACCACCAAAACATAAAAATGCACCGATCATGTGTACAACAAGGACCGATGTTTCTTGAAAGTTAGCTACAATTGAGACACCTAGGGTAGTCGTTAGGCCAAGAATCAAGGCCCAATAATTCCATCTTGGTAAAGACGCTTGCAGACGAAATGCGCTGGTACATTCTTTCACTTGTGAGTATCTTATGTAGATGACGAGGCACACTATGAAAGTAAATCAGGACGAATGATAACATCCGTTTGATAATACAATCTATACAGTTTTTTATTTCTTCTTAGTACGACAAATACATGCATACTACACTTTCGAAGTATAGTAATGTGGTTTACTTACTGAGCGCAGCGATCATGTTCATAAACTGAGCGAATATGCAACTTTCTGGTGCTGAGGTTGCCACGTCTGAGATGTAAGGAAATCCTGCTTCTACGTGATCCGATAATACAGCTATGATATACCTAGAAATAAAATATATCTTGTTACATTTTCTGTTTAATCTGCCGTTAAACTGAACTTCATTGTGTGTGAAATTGGTTTTGTTTTTATTTGATAATCTGCTGAAAGGTATTAACTTACCTTTTCTTTATTCTAAAGTCTTCCTATAAAATAAAGTAATTTCTTTTTCTATACCCCAAATTATGCCACAAAAAATATAGTAATAATAAAATAATACAAAATTATTCTTATAACACACCTATCTCATAAAATTAATTATTTATATTAAATTATTCTCTATATTAAAGAAATTATTTGTACATAAAATTAAGCCATAAAAAATATGATAATATTAAAATAAACAAATATTTCATATATTTATTTCGGTATATAAATTAATAATTTTTATATCGCGCGTAACGGCGCGCGGACTCATTCTCGAATTCATTCTCAACTCATTCACAAAAAGAAAGAATTAATTTTAAATGTAAATTGAAGAAAATTATGTTAATTTTAAATTTATTATTTACTTTGATTTTCAATTATAAATTATTATCATAATAACATTTTAAAAATAATGAACTCACGTGACTATGAATACCGATGGCAAGGAAACGAATAGTATGATAGGTAAATAATGAAGATTAACCAGGATATCGTTTTTATCCATGATTATCAACGTATCGGTCCACAGTTATTCGTCAATTCTTTTTTTGTTATCGATAACCTTGAACGTCCACGATCACTGTGATTTTCTTTGCGAATCTTCTGTCGATTAGTGCGCTGAAAATGCGCTCGTTCACGACGAGATAAGATCATTCGTGTTTCTTCCTTTACCCCCACCACTTTCCTCTTTTCACTTCTCTTCACCGTTAGACTTGTTTTTATAGTGATCATTCAACTCGTTTGATGATCTTTCTAATGATCATAACGCCAATCTTACTGCCATTTCCTATTTTTTTTCTTCTTTTTTTTTTCACATGAAACAAATACAAGTGATTATGTTAATGTTTTGTATGGTAATTAATTAATCTAAATTTTTTTTTAGTTAATATTGAAATATGAACGAGATAAAAATATTTCTAACGTTAGATTTGCGTGTATAGAAAAGTAAAGTGTTGCATAATTTAAAATAATTTCAACTTACTTTGAGATTATGACTTAACAATTTCTTAGCCAGTTTCTTAAGCCAGTAATAATCTTGTCATTTCCGACTAGTATGCTGAACGATCATGTTGAAATTATGGAGGAATAAATTGGATTGTTGAAAACACGTTGCATCAATTCCAACAGCTTATACTTTCACATTATCTATCTACCATCTGTAAACGCATAAATAATAGATAAGCGTAAATCAATATACTATGTTGGTTCAATTTTGATTTCACGTGCATGGAAATGCGAGTTACATATTTAAGAAAAATAAAAAATTAAAATAAAAAATAAATTAATCATCACGTTACCGGTTTGTAATTTTTTTCTCGTAGAACAATAATTAAATTAGCGACTATAAAACATTGGAATTTTATATTTTAGGTTTATTATGTAATACATCTGCTGAATATCCAATCAATTTTTTTGTACTCTAAATTAATATCCTAACTGAATCTTTAATTTTTTTTTTAATATACCTCTTTATGCCACCAAAAAGTATAGCAATATTATTAAAATAAATAAATAAATCAATGTGATATAACAATAATATATATATACAATTATTTTTGAAACACCATATATAACATTAAAAATGACTTATTTTTTAATTTAAATATAATCGAACATCGTTTATCATATGAACATTTGTACGTATTAAATATTGTACCTTCCTGCAAAATCTATACATTTCTTTTTCTTTTATGTCATATGTATACGAATACGTCTGCTTTTAAAACGTAGCACGTATCGCGTAAAATAAAGAAAGACAGGTGGATGATGCATCTATATAGGTATAAAAAAAGGGAAGTAAATGTGTGTGAGTGATAAACGTCGTTTTCTACCCTTCGACGTCATCCCCCACGTAGCCATCGACCCTCTCACTTGCCCATATATACTTTATCGTATTACCGCGCTTTCTGGGATTCCTAACTGTCTCGTCACAACACATGAGTGTATCTATACATATATATATATGAGAAGTATACATATACCATAAGATTATTTAAAAACTTTACTAATCGATGATGGCTCCTACACGTGCGCCTGCGATTATCACGAGATTTAACTACATTTATACGTATATATATATTTATATATAGGATGTGCATGTGTAGCTAAGTTTGTGGGCGCGTGCATGTATATATATAAGAGAGGAAATAATTCATCAACAAACTGCAGTGCAGGAAACGTGCAATTTTTCACACGGGGGCGTTGGCCAGATACCATGGACAATATTGCAAAATATCCTTTGGGAAAAAGGCCATGAGGTTTTTCCTCACCCATCACATCCCCCGTCATTTTAATTCTATTTATTAAAAACAAAAAGAAAAAGAAAAAAAGGGCCAAAAACAAAAAATAATAACAACAACGCAAAACGTAATGGAAATTAAATTCAAGACGCAAGTATGGTTAAAAAAAAAGTATTATTATACATGTACCTTGAAAAAAAGTATTGCAGTTGATATTCGGAAAAACGTTTGTACTTCACTGACATATGTAAACCTCACTGTGTTTCACTGCAGGGAATATTCTCGACGATGATCAAATATTAGAAAAAAAACGGGGTGGGGGTTAGTCAAAAGGGTTGAAGGAATAGCTTATGAATTTTTCTCTCTCTCTTTCTCTCTCTCTCTCTTCCTGTCACTTTTTTTTCACGTAATGAAAAACAATAATTGCAAGGATTAGGGATGACAAAAAAAATGTCGTTTGTATTTTTTTGCGAAGACGAAATTTTAAATTTAATTAAGGTGCGTTGGGGCGGGTAGGGTGGGGAAGAGATGGATGGTTTTTTTCATTTTTTTTTTTTAAATACTTAGGGAACAAAAAGGAAACGCGAGATCGTGCTCGTGTGACGTGCACGTTTGAAACAGCACTGAGGTTATGGGCGTCCAAGCGATCGATGATGCGTCGGAGAAGGAAACGGGGCGCTCGTATAGCAACTGCGCCACTGATGTGAGTGAGGAAAACAAACGTCGTTTCAATGCTGTTGTCAATGCTGTTGTCAATGCCGTTGCCAATGCCGTTGTAAGACGTTTCAAATCCGACACACATTGCCTTGCTCGTTGGTAAATGCATTTTTAAATGGTTTTTTTTTTATCTTTTATTATTATTTTTTGTTTTTTTATGTACGACTAAATGTACGTTTTTTCTACTTCGATATCACTGTTCTATCTTTCTTTCGATTTCTTTTGCTTACTATGCAGTTATTATTCGAGTATCGAGAGAAAGATATCGTAAGCGAAGGTTTAAATTTCGCAACTTTTATCAATTTTACATTTTCTTATTATTATTGAATTTCACGCTTCGTGTCGTGACTTTTAAATATTTTCTTTTGTCCATTTTTGTAAACTTTGCGATTTTGGATATTTATATTTAATCGTTTGAAATACAATATGGTTAAATTTTTGTTCAATTTCGTATTTTGGTATGTCGTATTAAAGAGAAAAGAAATTTTTGTTTATTTTTTCTTTCTTCCATAAATTATTGTTCGTCATTCAATTTTTAATTAACTTTTGTTCAACAATGTGTTCAAATTCATTTGTTCTATTTTAATGCTCATTCTTTTATGACTGCATTTGGACGTTATTTTATTCGTATGAGACAATATGCAATATAATTTTCTCAATGTTTATGCAAATATACGGGGTGATTCACTAACTCTTGCCACCAAGATAGCTTCGAAAGTATGATAGTAACAGAAAAGTTAATACAACAAAAATTGTATGAAAAATTCGGGAGTATAATATGCACATCCAACGATGTGCAACATTAAGGTATTTGAAGGTTAATAAAGGTCAAGTTTAGCGAACCAGTCAGCCACGGTACAGTTTCTCCGCGTTGTGCTTGCGTCGTGCGTGCGTCAGGGTTGCGTCATCCTTTGGGTGTCCGACAAAGGACGAAACAGTCGGACATAGTCAGGTTTGATGAATACGCTGTATTTAATAAATATTTACTATGTTTAATGTTGCATATCGTTGGATTTACCACGACAGCCGCTATCAGAAAATAAGTACCTTCTATTTAAAAAACAAACGTGATCTTTAAATCTCGGAAGCGACTAAACCTAGCAAAAATAACTGACGTCATATTATACTCCCGAATTTTTCATGCAACTTTTGTTCTATAAACTTTTCTGCTACTATCACTCTTTCGGAGCAATCTTGGTGGCAAGAGTTAGTGAATCACCCTGGTTAACGTTTGAAGTTTATTATCATAAGCTTATCCGGTTCTGATCAGAAAAGGTCAACACTACCGGTAAGAACTTCCGTTCTGCGGTAAATATTTTTTTTTGAACTGAACGTATGTCAAGTCTTATTTGTATTTATATCTCAATGTCGCTAATTCGAATGTCGAATTTTTCACTCGATGTGAAACGATTGTTTTGTAGATTTTATCAATCATTTATTCCTTAAATCTATGTATACGTAATATTGTTACGTCTTGACCGACGAATACGATTTAAGTAGTAGTGCTTAGCCTGTGTTTTAGCCACTCTGCTTTCACCGAGTTTAGCCGAGACCAGGTAGGTTCGTTTTTCCAAGGATTAAATAGTAAGAAAAGATAGCAAATTATGTGAAAGGATAGGAAGATGAAGGTAAAATGAGGAAATGATTCGATTTTATGAAGATTGTAGATTCCCGGAGCTCTGATTCACAAAATATTTAATGATGAACTAAGTTACTTACAAATTATAAAAAGATACAAAGCCTGTTGAATCGTTTGCGATTGATAGTCCTCAGGAATGTTTGGGCTGGTTGACGGGTTAGACTTCCACCAGTTAGCACAAATTTATGTTAAGACGAGAAATCAAAAACTAAATACTTGAAGATGTAAAAAGATTGATGCACAATTGTAACGCTTAACACTTTCAGCAAAAGTTAATTAGTTAATGAAGCTTCGAGGGCGATGCCTTTCAAGTTTTTATATGCACCGGAGGTCTCTTCGTGGAGGGGATGGTCCTTGCGCCACTCCTCGATGCAAGCCAGCCCAAGCCTTCCTGATGAATCATCGTTCCTAGAATATTCTTACACACGCATACATTTGAATATAAATGATTTCCATATGATTACATGATTATTTGTACTTTCCCTTAATTTTTCTATAGGTTATTAATATAATTCCTTTCCCTTAACGTCTAAATCCTAATTAGTAGTCCTTTAACAACGTTTTATAGTGCATTGGTTAGTTCATTTTTGTAACAAATCTATAATTTCGTTCTTACAACAATTCATAACCCTTTCTTCCTCAATATTCGAATCCTAACTTATTACTTTTTAATAATATTTTTATATTTCCTCCCTCAGGTTAATTTTTGTCGCCCGCATTTTCTTAGATGTCGAGAAATCACGATTAATAATAATTTCTTTAGTATTTCTTAGTTGATTGTTTCGAGTTTTCGAAAGTTCACATTTAAATTATTCGAGAACATTTTACGCATTTCCTTTTAGATCATTCGAGAATATTCTACGCGTTTCTTTTAAGTCAAGATTATTTAGAATATATTCTATCGGTCGAATGATGGTTAGTTTACTTTATCATCTCTGTTCTGAGAAAGGCTCATATAACAGACATATTCCTGAAGGTAAACAATTCTTATTACTCGGTCGGATTAAAGTGCTATCGTTAATTTATCGTTGGGTTTCGAATGACCCGGCATAGGCGGTATCATATGGTTTCAAAGTTTTCGTATGGCGAGGGTTTTAAATAAGAATTCTTTATTAAATAAATGCGCTCCGGTGCCTATGTCTCGCAAGATCTCATGGTTCACAATTATGTTTCTGTGACGATAGGAGAACGTTGACGGTCTCGAACCATTTGTCTTCCGATTTCAACGTTCTCCGATCCTCTCAGCCGCATGTCCTGCAGTTTCTTTATTTTAGCACGTGCTGACAGACAATGGTTAAGGGCAGGGATCACGTAAAGTTTGTTGAGTTCTTAAGTAATCTTCTAGTGATATACTGTTATTGCTTTCATATTTTCGAATGATGTGTTTATTAATGAAATCAACCTTGTTTCAAGAATAATTATTATTCGTTCATTATTAGTAAAATGGGTGTAATTAGTTAATCTTTTATTTATATTACTGCTGCAATTGTTTCCGTCAATTTCTATATTTATTACTAAAAATGGTTTCTGTTGTCCTTTACGTAAATCACTAGAATAATGTCTCTTATAATTAATTGTACTTTACTGCTAAAAATTTAAGGAAGATATGCGTGGCGGAACGTCACAATATATTAGTTGCATTGCACGTTAGAAGTATATATAAATAATTTTATATTATTTAACCACTAAAACTATCAAAATCAATCAAAAGTATTGTTTAAAGTAAAGTGAATGATCATTACTATTTTTTTGAATAATGTTTTATTTATTTTTTCTAAATTAATGTCGAATTAAAATAAACAAATAAAAAAAATTTGAACAAAAGTTATTTTATCCTTGCATAATAAATGTCATTAACGACAATACATGTTGATCGATTTTAATTGAAATATATTTACATTCAATGTCAATAATTCTAATGTTAATTATGTAATCTTATTATTATCGTTAAATCGATTATTATCGAACAATCGTATCTTGTAATATTTCAGAATTTAAATTCTTCATTTTTTCTGGTCGGAATAAGTTATCTGCCAATATAATTGATTTTATTGATAATAATTCTAACGATTAATAGGGCAGTTAGTTTAGTTAGATATTTGTTTACCTTAATTACAGGCATCTCGAAACGTATTGCATGTAATTCATAAATGAAAGAAAATATGAATATACCGAAAAATAATGAGTGACACCATTCTGCAATAACACTTAGAGTATGCATCAACCAACCACCGTCATTTCGGCCCCAATTTCTCTTATCGGTACCTAAAAAAAGACAATCATTTAATGGTCGAGTAATGCATAATAAAGATTTTTTAAAAAATTATTTGTAAACCTTCGAATTGTAGTGTTGCAATGTAACCAGGTATTAAAAATATAAATAGACATATTAATAATATTATGTTTATGATAACTCGTATGTAATAAATATAAATATCGGATACAGTACCGATCATTTGTTGAGTAAATTTGGTCTGTAAAAAGATAAAAAGAAGATGAAAAACATGATAATTTATGTAACTCTTATGCCAATTAATATTTAACGAGATAATTTTACTACATGTGCTTTTAGTATCTTTCTTCAAGAAGTAATTAAAATAATAAGTATTCTAATATATCTAAAGATAAATATTTTTCGTTTTCAGAAAACATTAGGGAGAATATATAAAAAAATACTTCTCCAAATGAAATTTAATTTAAAGTCAAATTTATTTATAAATTCGTTAAAGAAAATGACCAAATTCAAGGTCATAATTAAATAAATTTGAAAATAATATTTATTAAAAACACAAAACTAACCTCAATAATTGTATACCAGGTGACACTAAATAAATATAAAGCTACAGCGATAGCGTGTATTATATTGGTGATTCCAAATACTGGAAAATTTCCAATTATACTGATATCTATTATTATAAGTACACTACAGATATTAGATATATTTTTTAGGTTTTTATTAATTATATTTTCTCCTCTATCTTGAATAAATTGAACTAATATCCGATTTCTCAGATATAAACCGAGACAGCCTGATAATAAACAAAAATACAAAATTACTTTAGTTAAATAAAAATATTCATATGTACCCGATATTAAATATAAAACTTACCAAAAAAGGCGATCAAGTTCATAGATTGACAGAAAATACTTATCTCAGGAAAATAATAAGCTGTCTCAGATATGTATATGAAGTTTAATTTTGCGTGATCCAAGTATATTGAAAAGAATAATCTATGATATAAATTAATATCTTGTACAATTTTTGTATATTTTATATATTTTTTCCTTAGATTATAATAATATATATCGTAATATATTTTATTTATAATATTAATCATAATATGTTATAAAATTAATAATTATAATACAGGGTCTTTCACCTAACTTGAGCACCTTAAATATATCGCTTATTTTTTATGATAGAAAAGGTCGTTTTTTTCGAGATTTCAAGGTCATCATATTTTTTTTAAATGGGACTACATATTTTCACTACGCTAGTCTTACAGCCTATAAAAAACCAAATCCAACGATGTGCAACATGTTGACCTTCAGATGACTTTTATCGAGAAAATTGTGAAATATTGTCTCTTGTACATGAGAAGATTTTTTGCTTGTTGAGTGTCTTACACGTTGATTGCATTTGTTTCTTCATTACCGTCCTCCGAGCGCGTACTGAAGTTCCTGACAAACTTTTCACAATTTTTTCAGTAAAGATAATCTGAAGGTCAACATGTTGCACTTCATTGAATTTGGTTTTTTATAAGCTGTAAGACTAGCGTAGTGAAAATATATAGTCCCATTTAAAAAAAATATGATGACCTTAAAATCTGGAAAAAAACGACCTTGAGAAATAATTTCGGCCCATCTCCGTATTGGAGCCTTCGAACAGAATATTTTTTTCCTTCTGACATTTTTTCTATCATAAAAAATAAGCGATATATTTAAGGTGCTCAAGTTAGGTGAAAGACTCTGTATATTCATACGATATATCAACCCACGTAATATATTTTGAATATATTTGACTTACGGTAAGAAACATGCACTGAGAGTAAAGATCAACACATTAATATATATTATCTTCAATATAGTTTTATTTATCGTAGTATTATTTTTTCTTCGAACGCTAGAAAATATATTAAAATATAATAAGAATAAGAAAAAAAGAATTAAATAAAAACAAAATAAACAGTTTATATAAAATTAGACTTATATTCAAAAAAAAAACAACAACAAAAAAACAGCAAAATCACAAAAATAAAATGTTTGAAAATGATCTAACCTGGAGGTATGGTTTAAATCGATAATATCCATTTCTTCTTCTTGCAAGAAACACTTGTCGATGGACTCTTTAGAATGGTTCACTAATGTCTGAATTTTCTGATTAATAGAAGTACTTCTTTTACCTATTGTACATAGATCGGAGTTATTATTATTAACGGATGATGTGTCCTGATGATTGTTCGTATTAGTTTCTTTGATGAGTTCGAATTTCCTTCTTTGTTTAAGTGTGGGAGATAAATTTGACGCTTCCATCGTTAATCACGTGATTTGTAATTCTTCTTCTTCTTATTTATATTTTTCTCCGAATACTATCGAGGTTAACAGCGAAGGTAATTATTAAAACGCCTTCTATGTAATACGAGAAAGTTAAAATTTCAATGTTAAACCGTCTTCCTTTAAAAAGAACTAATTCGCATTAGTGACAACGTTATTGCATTACGCTAACGCGGCATGATCACATGTGGCAAAAATACTTCTAACCGTTGAAATTCGTTTTTCAACTTTTTCGAATCTTTACATTTACGTAATTTTTAGTTAAATTATTTTTATTACTATTTTTTTGTATTGTGTTTATGTCTAGCTTGTAAAAATGTTAATACGGAAGTAGATGCTTTAAAGTCATCGTAAAAGACAATGTCAAATAATATTTATTTTTGAGGTCATACTTGTATTCACGTTGCGTAAATTACTATCTAATTATGATAATATTTAAACTATTTACGCGGTCAAACATACATTAAATTTATCTCGAAATAATCCTTATATGATAATATTTTACATTAACATGCATAGACGATAACAAATAATGCGGTACTTTTTTTTTATAATTTTTTCTTATAATTTTTTTTCCTTGTACCAAATGTTATATTTAAGAAAATTACAAAAAATAGTGAGGGACGATCTTCATTGCAATGTGAAAACAAATTTTTTTGTGACAAATAAATTTGTAATAAAGTTTTTACAGTGCTTCTGAATGATTTTTCTATTACGATTAATTTTTTTTTTTATATATATATTTTATTTTTAAATACAATCAAATATTTATACAATGTCTAATTAATTTATTTTATTTTTTTAAATTATTTTGCATGACAATTCTTCGACGCGAGTTGTCATATTTTATTATAAAAAAGAAAACAAATTGAAATAGTTTAAGGATTATATGAAATACCAAAATCATTTGTATGGAAATTCTGTAGACGGATATTATTATCAGGGGCGCAAATTTATGTTTTAAGTTGTACGTTTTATCGGTAGATGACGCTGAAAGTTTTATCGATAATCGGAAAACATGTTCAAGAAATTACGTGATGTTTTCAAACTTCTTTTCTACAAATTTTAAAAATTAGAGATAATAATCATTATAAAAAAAAAAAAATAATTATTTAGTTAACAATTTTGTAAAGTAAACCTTAAAAAAACTAATTAATTTATTAAGTATTTTCGTTGAAATTGTTTACAGCGTAAGCGTATTTTAAAAAACTGGACAAATTTTTAGCGTAATCACCCTGCATACACACAATGTTATATAATTATTTATTTTCTACATCTATTTAGTTGTTTTCAATCATGAAATTGTATGATTTAAACAACTTTGGACATTAAATTGTATTCGAATACGTACATAATCGTCCACACATATATAAATGGCACCTATATTTGTATAGTATATATTTTAATATAATGTATATATATATATATATATATGTATATTTACACTATAATTATAAATATATCGCGATAAATAAATAGATACGAATTATTATCATCTCTGAGTTGTTCAATTCTATTTGTTGGCGAACGTGCACGTTACATTTTGCTGAATAATATACTAGGTTGTCCGGGAAGTAATTTCATTTTTTCAATGGTAACAAAAAGACGATTTTTTTATGATTTAAAATCTAAGGCGTTTTGAATGATTATGGACGGTCGAATATGACTCCGAATGAAATTTCCAAAAGCTATTTTAACCTTGGCGCTCACTTAAAACAACTAAATCATCCTTCTTCAAATTTTGTTTTCCATAAGAAATCATTATTACCCTTTTAATGTAAAAGCAAAATATTACGAAAATGCTGACTTTGATTTTTTATTTTTAATATGATGACAAAAACAAACTACTTGGCGTATGGAAACAAGAATGATTTTAATAACGTCTGAAGTGTCCCTTGCCTAAAAGTAAAATGATTTCGAAATTTATCGTTAGGTTAGATATAACGAGAACTCAGATTGAAAAACGAAATTATTTTCAGAACGACCCAATATTTATATAATCACGTTTTATTATAGAACACAATATTATCAATATTACTATATATTATTTATATTTTATAAATATTATAATCGCGTAGATCATTCGATCGCGTAGACTAGTTTGAAAATCTTTAGCTAGCGTGCCTACGTATTAAAAAGCGCTATTCTCTATTTTAAATATCAGTTTTCACAAATTGTCCTCAATCTTTCCAAAAACTGAAATTATGTATTTTAATATACGTCGATAGGAGTCGTGTTATTTTTCTTTTTTTCTTTCATTTTTTGAATCCATGATGGACGGAGCGTGTTTCCGTGGTTCCTTTCGTCGATAATCTCGACGTTATTGTCCTTTTTAAATTACGCCGTTAATTCCATCTCGTCGCGATCCGATATTTTTTGACGATCACTTTATATTAGATTTATTTTTTTTAATATTTTATCTTTTCTCTGTCGCTTAATATGAAATTTCAAGAAGTAAAAGTGTTCTAAAAAAATAAAAAAAGAAGAAGAAGTATCTATTATCGAATTATCGTATATAAATATCAGAAAAAGCAGTGCTGCGGTTAGATTGTTTGAAATTTGAGTTTATAACAAAATTCTACTACTCTTTTTGTATATTCTGTTTTCGTCTAGAGTAGATTATTCCTTTAATTATTATTATTATTATTATTATTATTATTATTATTATTATTATTAATATATACGAACCGAAATTATCTTATACAAAAGATTCGTTCCCGTGTCATTATAACTAAATTATCTTTTCCCTTTACAGGATAACGTTTCTTTGTTCCTCTTCCTTTTTCTCTTCTTTTTCCTTTTTCTCATCTTTTTTCTTTTTTATTTTATTTTATTTTTTTTTCTTTTTTTTCTTGTTTTTTCTTTTTCTGTTTCGTACGATATTCTTTAGTCGTCGAAATTACGTACTGGCTTCGTCGATGACCGTAATCGTTCGACTATTAGTGTTGGTAGGCTGACTTCCAAGGTGCCACTTGACGTTCGTATCGTTCCTATCTTCCTCCTGGATTGGTGAGTTTCCTGCCACTGCATTAGTACTACTCGTTGCTTGTTGTTGGCCGCTACAAGCTGTTGCAGTTGTTGTTTGACCAGCCTTCGACCGTGCCAAGGACCACCTGCGACCTCGCCGGCCCATAATAATCGGCATTTCTGCGATAAGATTGTTCTCAAATTCAGAAAGCATGAGGTAGTTTTCTACCTTGTTGCACGAGGTTATACAGTCACCGATGTAATCTAAATCTTCTAGAAGATTATCCGGCAGATCCATATCGGCTATACCTTCCTCGGATATACACGTAAGTTCTGGTTTTTCTGCTCCCAATGCGTCTATCATGTCACCTAATAATTTCGTAATTGAAATTGTTTAATTAATCGTTTTTGCGATAATTTGGAAATGTTTTTTTTTTATTAGCACAAAATTCAAGAAAGAATTTATTCAATTTGAGATCATTGATAGTTGATAACTTTTTGTATAAAATTGGATCAATTAATAGCAAATAATTTGTTAATTAATAAAGATTCTTTTGTATATTATTTTTGACATTTTTAATTTGGATTAATTTGATTAACATGTTTACCGGGTGTCGGTCCAAGTTCAGCTCCAAGGACAAGAGCAGCAGCAGCTGCACCAGCAGCTGCCACGTGCGTACCATCATTTTCTTGTTCATGACTGAATGACGGTCTCCGTTGTTGAGGACAATTACCAAGAACGCATAAATGCTTGCTACCATTTGCTCTGGTATGCTTGTGTTTTGATAAATTTCGTCTATGAAGATCTATGAAGAATAAAGTGAAACTACCGACTAAAACGCAAGTCGAGCTGAAGTAATAACCTGCTTTACCACCGCAACCGTCATTTATGTATCCTAAAAAACAGAAAACGATTACAGTTATTTTATTCAAATGTATTGCGGTTATTCAAAAAGCTTATACCAATTTGTTAAAAAAATTTCAAATAAAAACCAGTCACGAACTCTACAAGAAATTTAATAGCAAACGCATTGGCTTATCCGAAAAGTTTTTATATTATATTTAAAAATATTCATTGAATTTATATATTTATTAATATAGGTACGAACTTTTCGGGACACAACCAATTTTGTATTTAAATTTGTGTAATAATAAATATCTTTTATAAAGAAAATTAGACATTTCAGCTAATTTTGATTATTACCAGAAATTGGCACACCAATAGCAATGGGTATAGCCTGAGAACATTGCACGAATCCCCAAGTTCTGGCAAAATTCCTGGCTCTTACTCTCTCGTACGTATACATCTTAAGACTGTAATGATAGCCACCACAAAAGATGCCTGAAAGAAGAAGATTACCATTTTATTGCTCGTAAATGGATTCCAAGTGGTCCCTATTAGGGCTACCAGATGGAAGAAAGGATGGTAAGAAGAGGACGGTAGGAAGGATGGAAGGATTATCAACGATAATAACGAATTTTATTCACTGATCTGTAAAAACTGCTCATTCGAGTGAAGTATTCCACTCGACAAAAAAGGATTACGAAAGATGAATTTTTCTGGGTTTACGATTGAATGTATTCTCAAAATGTATTCCGTTATACGATATTTTTAAGATTCTAACGATGACGTTAAGAATTCCGAAATTTACCGTAAATCCATGTGAACATAACGTATCCGTGATAATTTCCTTGAACGGCGGTAAGAGCAAGAATGCAAAGCCCGCATACGAATACAGCGGCTTGCGTAAGGTATTGCCTTGCAATTCTGCACTCGACGTTTCGATGAACGACCAAAAGACCAAAGGCAACGCAGCCAAGGGTCCAAGCCAATCCGAGATAAGCTTGGAGTAATACAACGGTGTCACCGAGTCCTTCCTCTTCCGCTTGATGAGCCTACATACAAAAAAAAGAGAAATAAGAACCAATTATTATTACCTTGTTTACCTGAAGAATTTGCAATAACTATAAAAATTAATGTTAACCAGATAAAATATCGGCGTGTTAATCCCGAAAGCTGATATTCCTGTTGAGACCAATAATATTCTCACGGTTTTACTTTTGAGCGTGCTAAAATCAAAGAACGGTGGTCTGTCGTCGGTTTTGTTTTTATCCTTAATCTTTCTCTTTTGATTCTTCAAATGTAATATTGCTCGACGTTGAGGATGATAAAGCGAAGCACTACGATAAAATGTTCCTAAAATGAACGTAAGGAAGACAACACCTGTCACCGCTTGAAGACCCAGTCGCCAACCTATTTTGCTGTAACAATCGTGAACATTTATCTATCTATCTATCTATCTATCTATCTAGCTAGCTAGCTTTCTATTTAATCTGATTTTTTTATTATTTAGATAAGTGTATTAGAAAGAAGAAAAGCAATTCACCTAATGGTGCCTTTTATAAAGGCTGACATGACTGCTATACCCAAACCACTTCCAGAAACGATGAAGATTTCAACTAGTTCTCTTTTTCGTTTGAAATATTGTGCTACCATTAGTGTACTGCAATCTCTTGTCATACTCACACCTATGCCTGTTAAAAAAACAAGAAAAAAAAAAGAAAGAAAGAGGGTTTTAACAAATGTTGCGAACTATTCCTTTTTTAAATTGAGATTGAAATTATTTCAATTAAATGTTTTGAATATTTTAATTACTTAAGCGTATCATTTGTTTTAATAGACTCGTTGGAAAATTACAATAGGAGGCTTATTGTTTTTTTTTTTTGTACTAGTTTAGGATACGATTCTTTTACTCACTCACCCACCATGGTACCATAGCTGAAGAACAATTGATGAAATTGCGAGGCGAAGGACGTGAAGAGGCATCCGAGTGCCGTAACGAGGCCACCCAAAACGGCCGTAACTCTGGTACTTTTTCTTCTACAAAAGGCTATCGTTACGGGTGACACCAGCAAGGCTACGCCAGTGGACATTGCACCGAGCCATCCTAAAAAAAAAGAAATGCAATTTCGTTAGTACGTGTTCTTAAAAATTTGTTCATCGTTAAACATGACAAATCACTTTTAATACGTGAAATAAAATTTACAAATTTATGTAAAGTTTTTTTTTCAAAGGACATTTAAGAAATCCAAGATTTGCAAATTTCATTCCTAGAAAACGTTATTTTAATTGATCATTATTAAACATAATTTCAAATCATATATTATATAAGCCAATAAAATGAAAAAATAAATATAAAATTGTAGAGAATTTTGGAAAATTTGATGATTTTTCAAATTTAAATTGTGATGATAAATTATATATATTTTTAGGAAAATAATTTACAATATTAATAAGATAAAAATAATAGAAATATAAAATTTGTCCGTATAGGAAAGTTTAGAAAAATCGATGAATTACAGATGTTTTCGAGTATGTTTTTCAACAAAGTTCGACTTTCTCGATGTCAAACACATCGAAAGCTATTTCTTTCGGATGTTCAACTCTGAGCTACTTCAGTATTCTCCGTCATCATATTACATATATACTTTGGGTCGATCTATTTATCAGAGAATATATATATATATATTCAAAAATATTTGAAGACTTAGCTAGACGTGGGAGTCCAAAATTAATTCAACCTCGATCTACATAGATATAAATTTATATGAAAAACAAAAAAAAAATACAACACACACACACACACACGCCCGCACTTACTTGTACTTATCTCTCACAATCAGTTAGAAAAGAAAAAAACCTAAATGCAAATTTGAAAATTCGCCGTAACGTACGATCGAGTAGATCAATTGATCTACGTTGCTCGTGAATGAAAAATTCAAATGTGTAAGAAAAACATGTAGAATATACGATGCCAATAAAAATGTCAGCCATTCACAATACGAGCACGTGTTTCAACAACGTACTTGCGTATAGACACACGAAATTGGAAACAAGTTCGATTTTTATGACGACTTCCTGGCAACTTGCTTCGACTTTTCCCATTTACTATATCGTATCAGTTTAAGAGGCCGGTGTGTCTAACGATTATTGTGTTATCTCTCTCTCTCCCTCATTCTTTTTCTCTTGTTCTTATTTCTAATCCGTCCACCTACGCGTTCGTGTTCTTAATAGCAAGGAGGTTCCTTTGATTCATATTTTCTTTTCTTTTCTTATCTTTTTTTCAAACGGAGAATAGATTTTATTTTTTATTCTCAAAACGGTCGTAAAGATCGAACGTGTCAAGTTGTTCTAATGTAAGAAGCAGGATCGATTCAAATACGAATAGATCGTGAAATAAAATTGTAGAATTTTTATTAGGTTATTTGAAAAGCTGTTTCGTTTTATCAATGATAAAAAAGAAAAAAAGAGACGTTTTTTTCGTATTTAAACGTTACGAATTTAAAAGTTAAATACAGGATGATTAGTAGATAGTTCCAAGAGTTCGTAATTTTAAATTCAAAATAAAACGAGTCTTAGGAATTTTGAATAAGTATGATTGATTTTTAATAATACCTGCAATACCTACGGTTCATCCTATATAATTATACGAATCTATATGACGATTATTTGAGAAGTGGTATCAAGTTTGGTATAATAAATTTTTCTCTTTCGTCTCGAAGCGCCAATATGATGAGGTCGCTCGCTCATCGATCAAATTCATGGTTGGGAGTTCTTTTATTAATAATACCGTAGATAATCAACGCAGTATGAAGATAAAGTAATAATACGAAGGGTATAATAAAAAAAGAAAATCTTCTTGATCTTTTTTGTTCCCTTTTTTTCTTTACGGAAGATCAACGTTAAAAATTAATGTTTCTTCTCTGAGCTAATGTACTTTATTAACATTAGTTATATAACCTTGGACAGTTCTCTTTGACTTTTTCTTTTCTTCGAAGAAAGAGAAAGAAAAGTTAGGGTAAGGGTCATCGAGAGGAAATATTTGTATCGAGAGCCAACGTGTTGCGATTTATGATTTTTATGTATCTTAAATAATACTCGTAAATATCGATCACGTGTATTGTTAGATACCTGTTTTTATTTATTTTGTACGATTATAATTTTCTTATTGTTTTTTTGTAAAAGTAATAATTCTTTGTACTCGAGAGGTTATTTTCTGTTATCACTCGGTTTAACACATCAACAAATAATATGAGTGCAAAACAACAATCTTAAATACGTCATTTACATGCATTGTTATATAAGCTTCTTCGACGATAGTTTGAACTCGACAATCGTTGTAATAGGAATATTATTTTCGAAGTTAGTCCAATAAGTATAAAATACGATGAAGAAATCAGTTCAAGTGAAGATGAATTCGATTTTTCGTCGATGAATTGGCCAAAACGATCGGTCATTCTATTTCGTATATGGAATACATACAAGTGTTTTATATATATATATATATATAAAAGATTTTTTATTTTAAAGATATTTTATATATTTTATAAAATATTTTATATATTTAATATATATATATATAAAAGAAGGGTAGTTTTTCTACGTGTAAGAGGGCTGAAAAGTTCTGAGTCTAGCATACAGAGGGGTGCAAATTTTTATCGTGATTTTTAAAAGGTTGCGTCAAGATTTTGTCATACTTTCACGGAACATCATTTAAATAATATTTAATATTAAACAATATGACGATAAAGTGTCAAATATTTTGAGGATTATATTTGAAACGTTAAAAATAATTTATTAAAAAATTGAAAATACTGAAATTACAGTACTATCTTATAAGATTCAAATTTAAAGTCAAATGATATAGTTATGAATACTCCGATATTTTTTATCTAAAAAATCGGAAAAAATTATGATAATATAATTTATACTAAATTGAAAAACAAAAAATTCATATACATATAAATAGGATAAAAACAAAGGAGTAATAACAGAGAGATATAGAGATAGACGGAAATAGAAACTGAAAAACATGTCGGACCCATGAAGATATCATATCGAGAATATGTTCTCCTTTATTCTATCGGACTTTTATCACGAAGCATTTGCATTTCTTTTACTCACCACTTTTTACTACTAACCCCTCTCGATAGAGAGGCATGAGGAATAGAAAAAAAAAAAAGAAAAGAAACGAAGAAAAAGAACTGTACGGTTGATACTTCGATTCTGTCCGGAGATATAACGCGTAAAGTAAGAAATAGTTTCTTTAGTGGGTTAGGGCGGTGGGGTGGGCCGAGGATAAAAGGGAGGAGGAAAATGTTACCGAGAGTATAGGAGAAGGGTGAATTAGGCTTTATGAATTCGCAGGAAAACGTTCAAAACAAAATACTCTTCCCCTCTCTTATTTCCTTTTTCTCCTGTTTGTCCACTGGTAAAAATCGAGATCCTTTATCGAAAATAATCAGTGTATATTCGAATAGTTTCATCTCATTTTCTTCTCTCTCTCTCTCTCTTTTTTTTTTGCAAGGAAAGAAAGAAAGGAGAAAAAGGAATATGCATTTAAGTTTGGTTGCTTAAAGCTTACAATTAGTCGAATGAGAGGGAGAGTAGTTGAAAATTTTTACGTGAGGGTCAACGAACCGATCCTCTAAGAATGTTTCTTGTGCCAACTAGGAGTAACAGGATGCACACCAAGTTTCCTAAGGGTTTATAAGGAATCTCTTTGGCAAGTGTATTCATGAAAGAGTAGGGGGAGAGAGAGAGAGAGAGAGGGATGGAAGGGAATGAGAATAGTTTAATCTTCTTGGGACAATGACTTTTAGCGTCACTTTCTTCAACTGTGAACTTAACCTTCGTAAGAAAGTTTTGATATTTTACTTTAGGAGAAAGTCTAATGGTCTCTGTGTAATAATATATATTTGTTTAAAACTTATTTATTTTTATTTTTTCTTTAACTTAATTTTAATATTTATTCATTATTTGCTGATTATTGTATGAGATATCGAATAATTTGGTTTATTATTTCAATATATTTTATATTATTAGCAATATTATTTAATAATATTGCTTTTTATTATATGCATCTATAGATACTTTGCTTATCGTAGGGGCACGGAAAATGCAATTAATAGATGATAACAATTATTATTATCATAATTATCGACGGAGCATAAAGTGTTATATTATTAGTGATTTGTATACCCCTACGATAGGCTAAGTATGAATGCATGTAACATAAGAAATATAATTACAGGGGCATATTAAAATGTATTACTTATACACAATGATTGAAACTAAAATTATTGAATAAAATATAAATTATTACGTACTCTTACAGGCTTGATATTAATAACGTATTAACATTACTGATATATATAGCAAATATATTAGAATATGAATGAAATAAAAGAGAAATAGATGAATGTATACGAATTGCTAATTGTAAGACCGATATAGAAACATTGTAAAGAAGAGTTTAACAAATTTATAGTTTTGGTTTTATAGATATTTGTATGAGTGTTCAGGAAATATTTGTTGAACTTTGTATACATGAGATCTTTCAAGGATAACATACCTACATTAAGTAAGGGTTGCCGAAATCGTTTTGTTCCATCAAGAATCAACCAGGCACCAACAGCACCATGAATTCCCGTAGCAAGAATCTGCACCATTACACCGGTAACAACGATGACCCAACCCCAACCACTTTCAGGATAGTAATGTTGTTTTATAGTATACCTGGTGATATATGTATAATATATATTTATATTTGTACACGTTCTAAGAACAAAATTTCTCTCTCTTTTGTAAAAGTAGATGAAAAAATAAGATCTTTACGCAAGACGAACACGAAACATCGCGAATTCTCGTTTACACGTGACTGCTTCGTTATCATAACGATGTGACTTTCTTTTCTTCGTAACGAGAGCGAATATACGACGCGTATTACGGACAAAACCTCGTGCTAGGCGATTAACATAATTCTTTCGAAACTCGACCGACACGTTTCGAGGACCTCTTTTGAATTCTAACGAGATTTTTGTCGGCACTTTTGACGTATTATTACATTCGTCGATGGTCATTATACAATGATTCTTTTTTTTTATTCGATAAGTAATGCAAATAAAATAATAGTATTTTACATACTTATTTAATTAGTATTACATCGAGAATAACATTTTTATACGAAACCAAACGTGTTTTTAAAAAATGTATGCAAATACATTATGCGTGTTATATTCGATGTTTTAATTAAAGTGTTGTTCAGTTCTTGGAAAAGAAATTTAATATACATTAAAAAATAATATTCGTATAATTAAATAATGTAGTATTTGTTTTAATTATTTATACAAAATACACATTATTTTAAATGTTTCTTTAAAAAAGAAATAAATATATATATATATTGCAGAGAGATTTAACACATCGAAAGATAATATTATTTTAAACAATTTATTATGCATTCTACTTTATTGATATAAGATTTAAAAATATTATATTATTACAAATAAATTCTATTGATTTATTTTAAAATAATATATATATTATTATTTCATTTAAATTGAATTAATTTTGGTCGATTTCAATTTCTATTATTGCGAATGGATACGAGTTTGAAATTAAATGATAAGGATCAACTATTAAATCGAACCTGGGATCTCGATTAGGGTCACCGTCGATCCCTTTGACCCCCTCGCGAGCTGGCAAACACGCAACGCCCTCGCACTCTCCTGAAAAAGATTGTTCACCAAGTTCACCGGAAGTTGCAAGCCCGCTGTCCTCAAAAGCGGGACTTTGCACGACAACATCCCTTCTAACACGTCCACGAGCCTTCATCCCTTACAACAATCCTCTTTCTCGTGACACATTGTTCCAACTCGATCGATCTTTTTTTTCCGATTTTTTGTTTTTTTTTTCCACCTCGATTTCCTCCTCGAGATCTTTTATTCCGATATTCTAATTTTATATCAGTACTATCACTCTTGTTCAACGATATTTTATTTCTTGTAAACACTATGTCATTCACGTGATCGTGATATAGTTCTTATCTAAAAGAAATTTATTTATTTAGGACGGACTAATAACATTTATTATTTTTATTCTCTCGATATCTTATAAATTAATTGTTATAATAAATGTTATATAATTTTGAAATGAATATATTTATTCGTAAAATTATATTTCTATAATATGAAGTTCGTTTATATTTGATGTTGATAAAATTGTATTAGAAAAAGTTGTGTATTATTAATTTATTATTAAATTATTTATTATCGAAAAAAACATGTGAAAGAGAATAGAATTTTAATATATATAAAATAAAATAATTTTATTTCTATGTAAAAATATTATTTCCAATAAAAATGAAATAAGGAAGTTGTGTATGCTACTACTGCTACTAACAATAAGTAAGTAAATGTAGGTTCATTTATTATTTCTGTTTTCAGGAAATAACGTAAATGTTATTACAGTCTATGATAGCTTGAAATAGTATTTTTTGTGGCAAGTTTCTCGTTTTCATCCGCTCGGATGGTCATACATTCTAGTAAAAGCAAGGAAAACAATAGAATGAGAGGAAATGGAGGATCAGAAAAGGGACGAGACACGCTTAGATCTGCGCGCGTTAAAAGAAGTAAGAACGAAAGGAAGAAAGAATGGAAAGAAGGAAGGAAGGAAGAAAGTTAGGAAATGAACAAAAAAAAAACAAGAAAATGAAAAGATGTTTTCTTCTTTCTACTTACAACCCTTATCCATGTATTTGATTTTCTCTACCAACGAAATATTGCGAAGGAAACGATCCGTGACTGGGAAACGTTTTACGCGATCATCTCCCGTCTCGTGAGATTATGTCAACCATCTTTATCGGACTATTTATTATTTTCCTTTGGTTTTTTCTTTTTTTCTTTTTATTTTTATTTTTATTTTTAAATCGACGTTACGTGCGATTGCACATCAATTATCGATTTTTCTGTTTTTTTGTTTTTTAATTTCTAATATTTTTGGGAATAATTTTTAATCGATTCGCGATTTTCAAATGATTTTTTATTGACTCGTTTTATTATAGAAAATATTAATCAAATGATTTATAGATCCTTCAACAAATTTCATTCATTGTTCAATATTTGAAGAATATTTAAAAATAATTAATACAATTTTTGTAATTATACAAATTGTTAAACAAAAATCATTGACTTGTTCTATCATAGATAATATTTATAAATAGATTTATAGATTCTTCGATAAGATAAAATATAATTTCTAGGTGACAAAAATCATTGACTCGTTTCATCCTAGAAAACATTAATTACATGATTTATAGATCTTTCAATAAATTTGATCCATTATTCAATATTTCAACTGTATTAGAAATAATTAATAAAATCTTGTAATTGTCTATATTTATACAAAATAAAATAAAACAAAATTTGTTGCAAACGACAGAAATTTATTCATTCGTTCTGTCCTAAGATCACTTAAACATTAAATTAAAACCTATAAATAGATTTTTTTGTTCGTTTACCTAAACCTTTTAAATATACATATATATATATTTCAACCAAATAATTTCTATATAAAATACAATAATAAAATAATGATCGAAATATGATCTCGAGGAAGAGGAGAAGATAAACGTGAAACAGAAAAAAAACCTTGGGAAGATCGCACTTGGTATCAGAGTAAATACAAAAAAAAAAAAATGGAAAAAAAATGGAAAGAAAATAACACGAGGTCGCGTTTTGTTCGCGGGTAAGATTCTTTTGAAAAGTTTTGACTTTATTAACTACGGGTACGATCAAAAAGGGTTCACGAAAGGCAAGAAGAGAGACCCGTTGCCGAACGTCGACTGGATTTCATCGAGGTGGATCGGAGAAAAGAAGAGACGCGCGCTGAAGGAGTTTGAGCTTGCGTAGGGGAAGCCGATGAGCCAATCCCGATCGTTCTCTGACCTCGCCACGTGTTTTCACGGTCAATCCTTCGTGTAATTATGGTATCCCGATAAAAAAACAAAAGGAAAGATAAAAAAATACACGAACCTAAATAAACTTCTAATTCCTTCCTTTCTTTACTTTTTTTTTAACAATCTTATTTATTTTCACCTAAAAAAATGTAACTTCGTCTTTTTTTTTCCCTTTTATTAATCATATATATATATAATATATCGTAATTAAAGATAAATATTTTATTTAATTTTTTATTGTTCACTTCGAAAAATTTCTACCCTCATTGTTAATATATAAATAATTTTTTTTTTTTTATAAAAATTACTTTCATATCGAATATTTTTGTGGAGAAACATTATAGTAAACTTTAGAAATATTTTCGAATTATTTTGGGTTAATTTACACGATTAGTAGTTTGTCGAGTGCATTTTAATAGCTTGTAATAAATAGGAATGCACGATCAGCAACCCTTCCCCTTTCGAATTCCTCAACGTCCCTTTAGTTCAATGAATCGCATAACCTACTTGGATTTTTGATTACATTTTATTATCCCCTTTTTATTATAGCGACGAATCAAGATCCCCGTTACACGTCGAACGTTTTAATTACTTGAATATAAATTTTATTTTTTATCCTTAATTTCGTGATTCTTTACACGTGTTGCCAACTTTTCAGTACGGAATTTTTACCGAAAGGCTTCTAAAAAAAAAAGAATACTAAAAAGAAAAGAAAAACTGTAACATTAAGTTTGAAACGATGTGGGGAATATAATCGATATTAAGTGCCGGTCTTCTTGTTCGAAGCGATAATCGGGCAATCGTGGATGAAAAAAAAAAAGAAAAACAAGAAAAGTAATAAAAAATCGGCAAATTTTACGGCGATAAGCGATTTAAATTGCCTGTCGGCGGGTATTTTGTAAAATTATGTAAATTCTCGTACGAACGATCGCGAAATTACCCGAACCGAATTGGTAATTACAATGGAAAAGCTTAAGTATGACAAATTTGATGGCTATTTCACGAAAAAAAGCAAAAAGAGAGAAAGAAAAAAGAAAGGAACGGACGAGGAAACAGGAATTTCTCTCCAAAAAGATGACAATTTTCAGCTAGGGATAATAATTTAAAGATGACTTGGTGAATCGAACCGAGAGATACCTACAAATGTGGTGACAGAATCGATGAAATATCGAACACCCACTCCAAGGCAAAACTTTCCTTGATTTTGTGCCATGTACGATGTCTTTTACCAGCATTTCCGTCTACATATATCGATAATCCTAGACGAATAAGGTCGCAGTAAAATGTTCACCAAAATGTTATACTTTTCTCAACGTAAAGGTGTTTATAAATAAAATTATTATAACAATAATTAAAATTCTATTCGTTGTATAAATAAATCGACTGAAAGTTTATCATCGAATGAATTTCTTATATATAAATTTTGATTGAATTAATTAATCAAACTTTTGCATATACAAACATACAAATATAACAAAATTGATAAAATACACAAAATACGCATTGACTATGACACGCGTATGAATAAATATTCACAAAAAGTTATTTTCTAAAAAGTAATCCGAAATAAAATCGTACTCTAATGTAGAATTGATTAATTTGTAAAAAAGAAAAAATACTAATTTCTTTCATAAAATTATTCTATCAAATCGTTGCATAAATCAACAAATAAATATTACAAATGACGAGACGACGCGCGTTTTGAAATATTATACGAAAAAAATTCATTAATTCGATATGAAAAAAGATTACGATTTCCACCCGATAGACGTTCTTCTTTATATCCCAATAATAATATCTTCAAACAGCATACTACATTTACGAAAAGATCGTCTGACAACAAGGGAGAGCTTAGGAGGAGGATCAAGACAAATCCCAAGTGCATAAATATCAGCCCAAAAGCTTTACGTTTCTCGTTGTGCGAGCGAGTATAATCTATAAAAATGAAAGGAAAAAAAGAAAAGAAGTTAAGTTAGGAGAGAGAGAAAGAGAGATGAGAGATAGAAGGAATGAAATTATTTTTATCTTCCAGTTTAGTACGTTGCAGCTGTCGAATCGAAAAGGTATTATAAATCTTGTACGTTTCGTTTGTATTTATTTTTCCGTTTCACTCTCTCTTTCTTTCCTTCTGATTTCTTCTTCTACTTCTTCTTCCTCTTTCATAAGGATTGCTTTTCTTTTCATTTGAACATTTCCAACTCCTCCTAAATTGATCACGAAGTCGTGGGCGACGTCGCGACGTCTATTCTGGTCGAGCTATCTCGTTTCTTTCGCTCGGTTAATCCGCAAATTTTGTCGAGCCGGTGTAGATTTTAACTGACTGAAGAGCCAAACAAAAAAATCTTGAATGAAAGAAGAAGATTGATATAACATTTGTATTATTCCTACCTTGACACATTGCTGACAAACATTTTTATATGAGAAACCCTAACACACGTTTTACGATACTTATATTAATAATTATATAATATTACAATAAAATCTATCTATTTAATATAATATGTTTATTAATAATCGTATTATTAAAAATTAAATGATATTTTTTCAAATATTGAAATATCCATTTAATTGTTATACTAATAATATCACAAGTTTTATCTATCTTCTTAAACTTTCTTCCTAAAAATAAAATTTATTGCTACGAAATATATCCCCAAACAATACGAAGAACAGTTCTAATCAAGGATCGCAAGAGAAAGAGAAAATATTAAAGAAAAAAAGATATCTAAGGATATCGTTTGATTTGATGAACGATCGAATTTCGATGTCTTTGCTTTTTCCTATAGACCAATTTCTTCGTATTCGATAAATTCTTTCTCCATATTTCCGAGAGAACAAAAATTCTACGATTATCAGATACAGATCGTTCGATGTCCCCCTTCCCTGTCTTCCAATGATCATTGATTTATCGAGAACAAAATTCTGTAATGAAATAAACAAAAAATATAATTCGGAAACGTGACTATCTTCTTTAATATTCAGAAGTCGCAGTGTCAAGGTCCTATATTTTTTTACGACCTCGAAAGGTGAATTCATCCGTCTGATACTTTCTAACACGAACATAGTAAATGACTGACACGAGACCGTAATCTCATTCTTGTTTCATTTTTACTAAAGAAAAGCGAAAGCTACGAAGTTCTCTTGACGCGAGAACAAAATTAAATGTTTCAATGAATATTTCAAATTTGAAAAAAAATAAAATTCTTTCTTGAAGACTAACATGAATTTAGGATTGAGGAAGATCCATCTTTTAATGAGTTTAAGAAAACCTCTTTTTTTTTTTAATATTTTATTAAATTAACATCTTTACAACTAAGATTTTAATTTAATTTCGACAAGATCTTTTTTTTTTATTACTATTTAATGAGTCTTGTTGATGTTTATGATAATTAAAATGATACAATAAAAGATTGAAATATTTCGCAACAAGTTTCAACCTTTTCCTGATTCACGAGATGAACCAAAAATGAGAGTATCGTAGTACTTGAGACACGTTGAATGGGGAAAGAAAAATGTGCTCGTAACTTCCGAGGATGAATGTGAGTCACTTTATGTTTCAGATTGCTAGTCTTCAAAAAGTGTTTCTTATTTTCTTTTCTTTTTCTTACTTTCCATATAAGAAATCTTTTCGTTTCAGACGAATTTTCGCTTATTCTCAATAATATCCTAAAGATTATAATTCAGATGGTTATCATTGATCACATTGATCATAAATAAAAAAAAAAAAGAAAGATCATTATAATTACCGACAGTAGATATTATATTTTTAAAAAACCTATTAAGTTAATAATATCGGCGTCGATAAGGAAGATCTCCTTTTATTATATTTCTTATCTTTACAAGGTAAGAAAGAACAAGCAAATGTTTTATCGGTAATTTCACGAACGTTAACGCGCGAATTTTTGTAATGAAATTAAATTTTTAAAGTTTTTTAATGAAATTAAAGACCCGATTAAAATTTTTTATCTTCTAACAATAAACTTCAAATTCTTTTATATAATCTTTTGAAAAGTTTATCACGACACTCTAAACCTATACATATATATATATACATAGATAAAAGATAAATAAAATTGAATTCATTAAGTTTTGTAAACAAAGATTAATGTTCGTCTTAATGGATTGTTCTTTTTGAAACAACGAGAGTAACTGATCGTAAAATACGCTTGATTACTCCTAAACAATACCAAACTAAAACGAGAAGGGGAAGATTTAAGGGAGATAAGTGTTCCTTGATCGTTGACATTGAGAAAGCTTAAAGAATATACAGTTGACAGTTTATCTTCCAAAAATATCTTTACGTTCGCTTGGTTAGGCCCTTTTTATTCCAACTTTTTCTTCTCACTCGTAGTATTAGAGGGGTAACAACCGTGCTTTGCTTTTGACAGAAGGCGTTGCCTGATACTTGCGATGACGAAGTGGGTTCACGTCTTAGAACCCTCTGGGATCGAAGATATCGTATCTTTCTTTTTTTTTAAACTTACTGAAAAAAAGATTGAGGGAAAGAATTTGCTTCCATTTATATGAAATAAATGGTCGATATATTGGAATACTTTTCTATTTTTTTTTTCTTTATAAATAACAATTTGTCAGTATTTTAAATAAATGGTTAGTATATATGAAAGGATCGGAATTGGGTAAGGGTTAAATTTGATAGTTAAAAATATTTTCTCACAAGTACTGATCATTTATATTAAATATTACAATTTTATTACACAAATGCTTATCATTTATTTGAAACCTTGATAAAAAATATTTGAAATATACGAACCTAATAAATAATCAAACCTCGAAAATTGTTATAATCTTGAAATTTATTTTTTACTAGAAATCGAATTGAAAAATAATAAATTAAATGTCGATAGGAAAATAGAAACATTTGAACGAAATGCGAATAAACTTTTTGATAAAACGAGCCGATCGTTTTAACGATTCCAAGTTATAAAATATCGTGTACTTTTTGTTAATACTTAATCGAGATACATTTTTTGGCAACGATCCCATTACTCGTGTTATACCTATAAAGTAATTCGGTGTTATAATTCGTAGCTGCGATCGATAAAATGTGGGAACGTGCACGAAAACAAAAGATATCAAAACGTTATTTCGATCTAAATTTTTATATTGTTTAAAATAAATTGATATCAAACGAACATAGTACACGGGTACAAACGGGTATCGATATATATAAAAATTACTGCCTATACATAAAATTTATAAAATGTAACTGTGAATGATCACAAGTAGAAATTCTTGAGACGAGTTCTTTCATGCTTTCAAGTTCTTGTAACTGTCGTTATGATTTAAATCACTTTTATGAATTGATTTGCATGATTTATGAATGACATTGAATAATACGAATACATTCTCTGTATTTAAGAATATTTCATTTGTTTTTTTCTAGTTTATATTAATATACGTGTCGAAGATTAAATAATAAAATGTATTAAATAAATTTTGATTAGTTTGCTCTAACGTGGAACACATTAACACAGCATCAATAGAAAAACAAATTTGTGAACACGATTGCATTATCGTTTCTAATGCCTGGAGGGTTTAGGCGAGTAATCCGATTTTTGATTACGCTAGACTAGTCGACTTTTAGATAAAATTGCTGTAAATTAGAAATATGTTAACAAGTTTTATTCGCATATTTAATTATTACAAATAAATAGATATTATTACAGTTGAAAAGTTGATTAATTAGAATTACAAACAATAAATCTAGAGAAATATTTTTTGTCAAATAATGTAATTTAAAAAAAAAGACAGTGGATAAAAAAAAAAATAAAAACAAAATCGTATCAATTTAGTATGATTGATTATAATTATCGTCAATGAAATCATAGAAATTGAATCGAAATTATCCACGAAGTTAAAAGACTTTCACCAAGAACTTTGAAATTTTATTCTTACCGATATATCTTCTCTTTCATAAAAAAAGATAATGGGGACCAATAAAGAAAAATAAAATACAAAGGAAAAAAAGGACTAAGAAGGAATAAAAAGGAATGTAATATGACGGCAATCCTTTCTCCTGTTGATATTTTATGATCCAAGATAATCGTGTTTGACGTTTGGTATCCGAAACACGAAAACTTTTTCTACATTTAAAGTTATGTACTTAAAGACACGAGAAAATAGCACAAACTATGCGAAAATTACGAGTCATGGTGGAAATGCGAAGGATATGCAAGAAGAAATTCCACTTTGAGTGAATAATTGACTGCTCGAAGTATCCTCCTTTGCTTTTTTTCATTACCAAGTATTTTTTTTTCTTTAACTGACAATGTAAAAACGTTCGAAATTGTCGAAAGAAATAAACAAAATTCGTTTTGTTTTATCAAATTTCCGACCGAGTTTTTAAAGTATATAAAATAATATTTTCATTATATGAACAAAGATTACATGAACAAAATACATGTTCATTATATGAAACAATATTATCTCATTATATGAGAAACAATATTGTTATTAATATTTAATTTATTATTATTTTTAAAAATATATTTAATATTGTTATTTTAAATTGTTATTAAAAATATCCCACTTTAAATTATTAAATTAAATACCGTGTCAGAATTGTTCTATCACATTTTACGGATTTATTCAATTAAATATATATGTATATTGAATAATTTCATTAAAAAAATTTCTTATTAATACAAGACCAAAAAAACAAAATATATCGATTTATTCATCCACAATATCGAAGTATGATATCCGTAAAAGAGAAATATAGAATAAAAAAATAAGAAAAAAAAATATCCAGTAGGTAGAAATAAATCTTCATTAGGTACTACACGAGGAAACGAAAAATGTTTTCATAGGTGCTCGATTATGGTGCCCTAATGATCAAAGCTAACGTTTGTGCTCTTGACAAATCGTTTTTTTTCCTTTCCTGCCCTCGGGAGATGGGCATACCTGTACGAGATCCATGGATCGTTGTTGGATCATTGGAAACGATAGCTGGTAAATACTACACAACATCAACTTGTTCGAGTATTCGTTGACTCCATTGTGCCTCCCTTCCTCATAAATTACAACCGATTGAGCAAATCTTTCCTCTACGATTTGTTGTTTTCGTTTTTTTTTTATTTCTTATTCCTCGTCGGCTTCTTTTAAGTTTGAAACTACCATAACCGGTCAAAATTACTAATTAAACTATAACGAATTTATAGTTTTCTATTTAATCTTTCTATTTTTTTTTATTAATTAGTACAAATATGTAATATATTATTTAAATAATTTTTTTGTATGATAAATTTTATTTTTTTTTTTTCAAATTATTAGACCTTCGGCTGTGCCCCTACTAATATTAAAAAAACATATTACATTTATTACTATTGTAAATAATATTCGTCCGAATGAATTTTAATTAATATAAAAATAGATTTTAATATTTTTTTATTTATATTACCTATCATATTATTAATTCATAATGCGTGTTTTGAAAATAGTTTTATTTAATTTTCCTTTCTCTATGTGCAATTATTAAGAAATTAAAGATCAAAGCCTGAATGTTCTTAATTATTATTATTAATTTATCATTATCCTAAATATAGAAAATGGTATAATGAACCTTTAATTATCAATATAATTAATTAATTTTCATCTTTTTTATTTTCGGAAGACGTTCGTTACAATCATTTCGAAATATCAAGTTAAGCGCTGTTGTTGTATTATATTTTACATTAGCGATTTCGTGAAATTACATGGTACGTGTCTGGTTAATATGATTCCCTATAAAACGTAATTACTTTCTCGGCGGATCCTGAAATCAATTAGCGTCGCAATTATGAGAAGTACCTTACAACCCGCGCGTGTGTTACCTAAACGAAATTAAGGAGACTCGGAAGGTATCCTCTCACGGAAAGTATTCTTTGCAATGTCGTTCATATAAGAATTCTTGATGGTACAACAAGAAAGAAAAGAAATACTATAATACTCGAGATATAAAATGGGTAAATATAGTTGGACGGTTATTGAACGACACCCACCATTTATGACACGTACTTTAAAAAGAAACATGTAATAAACTTTCAACATAAAGAATAAAAAAAAAATCAAAGTAAATAATATAATGTTTGGAAAATCTATAAATAAATAAATAAAGATTTGTAATATTTTAGGATACACGTTTTAAGTAAGTTTAAATGAATAATAAATAATAAAAATATATAATAAATATATATAATATATACATAAAGTTAGAGCAGAGAGATAGGAATGTTAAAATAAATGTATTTTAGTTTAAACAATTAAAATTGTTATTAGAATGTGATACGTACCTTAAATGATTGATAATTAATAGAAAGATATTGTATACTGCAGTCCAAAATCACGGAGTATAAGTTCGATGCACCGTTCTCTTCGAAATCCAACAGTAAACTGATTCATTGTCCTTTATGAAAGTTCTTTCATTGAATGTTGTTTATATGACTTTCCAAAAAAGGAAATTCTATTTATTACGAATTATATTTTTATTATACATATACACAGACTTTGGAAAGTCATATAAACAAGAATAAATAAAAGAAATTTAAATGACTTTCGCAGAGAACAATGAGACAGTCGAACGATAAATTTCAAAAAGAACTGTACATTGAATTTATAATTCGTGTTTTTAGATTTCAATATACATTTTTTTCAATTAATTAACAATCATTTATGGTATTTTAAAGGTATGTCACATCTCATCCATTAACAAACGCACACACACCACATAAACATTAGATATTTCCATAATTTCATTCAACAGTTGATCAACTGTGATTTTATCTCGTGTTCTCTATTCCTATTGTCTTTTCATGTCATTTCATAAAATCTTATCTTCATCATCGTTTAAAAAATTTCACTTAAAAATATTTCAATTACAATTTAATCCTTTAAAAAAAAATAAATTAAAATATTTTTTTCCTAACATTTATCTGTAATAAATATCAACTCGTGAAATAATTTGCAATCAGATTTGCATATAATTTGAAATAATCAGTACGTTCGTGAAAAGAAAAATTATGATAATCATAATGAAATCAAATGAATCCAACGAATTTTTTGAACTTTTCGAAAGAGTTAACAATTTCGGGAAAAATGATAAACGATTTTGTTAACGATCTCAGTTAGCTTCAGTCCATAGATTTGAAAAAAGTCAACGAATTGTTCTTGGAATAGTTCCAGAGATGATACTCGTGGTTGAATTCGATAACGACACGACGAGAAAACACGATAAGTTTATTCGATCGTTCTCGCTCAAATGTCCGAATGAAATTCCGGAAACGCGTGGAAATTGTCATCGAGAAACGTTAAAGACTATTTTTTTACAGTATAATTCTATCTATGATAATAAACAATAGTAATCCTATCGAGGAGACGTAGATGTATCGTAAATAAGAAAGAGGAATACGTTATTAACTGTTTCTTTTTTTTTTTTTTAAAACGAAACACAATAACAGTCTGGTTTATTTTATTTATCGTCGGCAGTACTATAAACGATCAAAAAAACAACCAAGTAATTCTTTCGTAAATCCATTTAATCTTAGCATGATATCCTTCAATGTATAATACCTAAGAGTTTTTCTAAAAACACCAATATGACTATTTAACCTTTCTAATGATTTTGCTCAATTAAATTTGTATTTAAAAATATCTCTTGAGATTAATAATTTCAATTGTTTATCTAATTAAAATTATCTTTTAATATTTTAGCGAATAATTTTATATATACTAGGATGGGTTAATATACATACTGTATATAAAATATAATATACAGATATTTGAGGTATTTTTTTTTAATGAGACAGACGATGTAGGTATATGATTTTTGCAAGATGTATTATATGATTTTAGTAAATAGTAAATTAACATAGTAAAGTTTTTTGGATAATTTGTTCGATCATTTAATATAATAACATTATTAACTAAGAGTATTTTTCTAAGAGAAGAAAATTCTTCGAAATGGTTTTTAGGTATCCGCAAATATACGATGTAAAAGCATTAGGGAGATCGATGTCGAGAATAAACGATGTAAAAGCGAGATCTATAGTTTTCGATGCAATCACGTGCATAACTGCATACATATAAGTTACTTTAGTTGTATTTGTTACTCGAGTCGTAACGAATACAATTTTATAGGAGAGACGAGAGCCAAGTGAGTCCATGTAAACACGTTCTTTTTCCAGATATAGCTGCTAAACTATTGAACTTTGTATCAGATATATCGAACTTTATACATATTTTCTATTTTCTTGTTGTTATTATTATTTTTATTATTTTTTCTCTTACTTTTATTATTTCTTATTTTACAGGTAAGTTTATTTCTATTTTTTTCTTTTTTTTTTTATTACTGTAATAGTTCACGGCCACGATATTGCATGCAATTTTATTATCAAATTTCATTTATTGTTAGTTACGAGAGAAAAAGAGAGAGAGAGAGAGAGAGAGAAGGATTTAAAATGAATATTATTGCGACGTTTATGAAGATTTAAATCTAAAAAGAGTGCCTTCTAATCTAAATTTTATGTAACCTTGTGAAGTTTATAATACCAGTCTCTTTATTAATGAGATAATTTACTTCTTTGAAATAATAGCATATGTTTTGTTTGTTTTAACTATTTTATTCATGAAATTTTATGCTTTCAATTTTAATACGTAGCTACCATTTTCTTGTAGATAATTTTAACGTTCTTTCAAATTTTTTATATTCTTATCTATATATATAATTTTTTAAAAATATTCTATTATATATATATAATATGACTATTAAACTGTTAATCTAGATTATAATTATCTCGTTGGCGATTTAAACTCACTCCTAATAAAAACACCATAGAGATCGTAAAATTCTATCGTATCCACAATTATCCTTTCATCCGCAGAAAAAAATAAAAAAAAATAAAAAAAAAGAAATAAAAACTAGATTCAAACGAGTGATAAAAGGAAGATCATATCTGTCTGTCTTTTTGTTTTTAGGAGGGTTGTCTTTGCAAGACTTTTAGATTCCTCCAGTAGATCCTACGACTTGGTATCCGGTTGTTAACGTTCGTAACACAGCTGTGTTGCCATCGACGTTGATACCGCAATCCTCTTACCTAAGAGAATCTTCCTTTCTCTCGCAAAAAAGACTTGAAACAACCCTCTTGCTATCTCTTTTCTTCTTTAAGCCTTTCCCCCCTCTTTCAACCCCCAACCCACCCCCTCACTCTTTCTTTCATTTCTTTCTTTTCTTTCTTTCTTATTTTTTTTTTTTACTTTCGTTCCTTTACTTTTTATCTACAACGGTACAATAATCCTCTCGTCAGGAGAAAGAAAGTTTCGAGGCGTCTTGTCGACTCGATAGGGACACACCGAACTGCACGTTCCAACCCCCCTTCTTCCTCGCGATGTCCTTCGCGAATCCTTTAACAGTAAAAGCACTCCCAAATGACTTTCCTTCGCAACGGGGAGGATTCACAAATTTAACCCTTTCTCTCTCTCTCTCTCTCTTCTCTTCTCTTCTCTTATATCGTTTGCTATTTTCTTTCACGCGTAGACAATTTTCTTCTCTCCTCCCTTTTATACTTTTTCAATCTTTTTTTTTTCTTTTCTTTGCATTACGCACAGTGTAGTCTTTTTCTTTTTTTTTTTTTTTTCGTTTCTTTGCATTTTTATTTGAAATGGAATAAGCATACTACACAACGCGCGTTTTTTTTTCCGCGATTTCTTCTGTCTCCTATCAATTCTTACGGTTGGATCTTTTTATTTTTATTTTTCTTTTTCTTTCTTCTACTTTTTCAATTTACTTTTACGCACGGTAATTCTTATTCGCGGTTTTTATTAGATAAAAGGGTTGGGGGCTCACAGGGCACACGTTTCACTTGATTTTTTTTTCCTCCGATCCATATGTACGCGATTTTCCTGTTTATTTTTTCTTTTTTTTTCTTCACGCATAGTAATCCTTTTTACATTTTTACACGAGAAAAAGGGATAGATATAACAACACGCGTGTTTCGTGATTTTCTTATCCGGTGCCTTTCCCTTGAAAGAATAGCGCTTAGTGAAAGACCTTCTCTCTTTCTCTTTATCCTTTTACTCTCTTCTTTTTTTCTTTCCCTTAAAATTGGATCTTCTGAGAATATGGTCGACGTTTGCGATTTTACCTTTAGTTTTTTTTCTCTTTTTTCTTTTATTTTTTGTCTCGCGATAAGAGAGGCTCCTCGAGATTAATTTATTTTTATTTCATCGCTCGAAAATTTGTTTATTTTAATATCGGAGAATAAAATGTTGTATTCCATAATATTCGGTTAGACCGAACCAAATGTATATTCCAAAATAGACTTGATCAAATCTGTGAAAAACATTTTTTTGATAATCAAGAAAATTATTTGATTTTTTCATCAAATTGCACGAATAAAAATAAAACCAATTATTTTGCATGTATGTATAGACGTTTGTCTGTGTGAGTGTGTGTGTGTGTGTTTGTACGTATTTAATATTCGTTTTAAAAAGTAAACGATAACAATAGAAATTCTTTCAAGAAATAACTAAGAGTATCGTCGATGTTCTAAGAAAAGACTAAATAAGAAAATCGAACGTTCTTAAGAGAAAAATGGTCTCTAACTGGTTGAAATGTTGCAAGTTGTTACTGAGTTACCCATCGTGACGCGATTCTTTGTGACTTAGGTAAATGTAGGTCACGGTTGATTGTCCGACACACAGAAAAAGAATAAGAAAGAGACATAGAATAAAAGAGAGAGAAAGAGAGAGAGAGAGAGAGGGAGAGTGAAAGAGAAAGAAAAGACTCATATAGTGTGTTATGTATGTGTGTATAAAAATTATATTGTAAGTCTGTGAGTCAGTTAATCGAGATCTTTTCATCCTGTTCTTAATACAATCAAAATTTATAGGTAACATAATAATAATAACAAAGAAAGAATAAGAAAAAGGATGAAAGGGAGAGACAGAGAGAGAGAGGGAAGATCCGAAGAGATAATTTCGAAAGCTGGAATTTATATGTTCTCGCTATGCTTCGAAACGTGTTTTTTATATCCTATCTTTTCGATATATCGAACGTATATTAAGTACTAGAGAATGATAGATCGTATATAATGAAGTCAATATTTCGTTCTAATCATTTTTATTCGCACGTCGATTGTGGCTTATCGGATCAGATCGAATTTCAAAGTAGTTAACGCAAATTGAATTTCGTTTATGATATATGACAATGATTTACATATACATACAGTAGCAATTGACATACATGTATATATACAGAAAAATAAGCATATTTGTATGTATGTATGTATGTTATTTATTATTTATATATAATATTAATTATATATGTTTTAAAATAATTTTTTATGTATATTATAAATTGTACTTCATTATATTAAAAAGATCATTGTAATTGAATTTCGTATTATAAAATATTTTAATTTTTAATAAATTTTGTTCTTAATTGTGTTTCCAAATATTAACAAGATTATTATAATTTATTGTGTATATATATTTATCATATATATTCGAGAATGAAAATTCATTAAATCATCAATTTATCGAAATAGCATGAATACTTAAAATTGAAATAAATTAAAATATAATTTTTGTTAAAAAAAAAAAAGAATAGAGTATCTTACACCTGTCGGTACAAACGAAACGAAATAACATATACCTAACGATGTCAGCTAATTCATTAATTCATTATATTACGTTCTATACTAACTTGAAAAGTGTCGTTGAAAGGAGAAAGTATTCGTTTAAAGCAATCAAGATTCGAAAGATATCAAGCACTAGAACTAATACGTCTCGTGGTTAACGTTTTAGAACGTTTCTCATGAGTTTGTAATTCTTTTGGATTAACCGTTAAAGCCGCTTTACCGACCAAAAATATTTTTCAAGAAAAAGGGTGACGGGTAGAGTAGGAGGAGGAGGGTGAGGGGGGGGGCTGGTTGAACCAGCATTAAAGTTTCCCGGGTAATTACTCGCGTTCTGAAAGGAACATTACGCGGCCCAATTTATATCCTTGTAAATTGTCCAGATTCAGAGGGGTATAATACGCGTTAAATAGTTTTAGAAAATTTATCCAAACTTTTTCTTAAAATAAAAAGAAAGTACCTAAAGTGGGGTATTAAAAAAAAAAAAATTCAACGCGAAAATAATAGCACAAATTTTATTGGTAATAAAATATTCTCATACTTTTACGCGCATTACTTAACCGATGATTTTATTTAATAAAAATCAAAATCCATATTATCACGAATAAAATAATACGAAGGATAGAAAATTTTTGCAATCATTTTCCTGCTTTAAATTCTCTTTTATTTTATTTTTGTTGGTTGGGGATGGAAAATAATATTCAAGCGTTTCTCCTTTCGTGCTTCTTTTTCGTTAAAAGCAACAACAAAAAAAGAAGAGAAAAAAGATTTTATCTTAGCTTGGAAAATTGTTTGCATGGGCTTCCGTCCGAAAGGACAACTGGGCCACGCGAAAAGGCGGGAAATACGGAAGCGACGATGCGCGTTGTCCTTTCTAGCAAGATGTCCTTTCTAGGAAAGGATTATTACGGTGAACGAGCACGTTCTTTCTCGCTCTTCTAGACACACACACACACACGTCACGATGGACACTTTCCATTCGAGTATTCTCCTCGCCTTTTTTTCATATACTTTTAAAAAATAAGAGAACGTCTTGCGAGAGAGAGAAAGACCTAGCATGATCATTCGTTATAATATAATAATTAAGAAATATTATATCCTTAATTTATTCGTACTTCATTAAGAAATATTATATTTAAATTAATAATTAATAATAATTTGTTTATGTATTATTGTTTGTATTTTTTTTTATTATAATTAAGTTATTTATTATAGTGATAAGTTAGATGAAAATAATTATATAATTTAACACACTGTGCATGATTGATAATTAATATTATTTGAAAAAGTCAAACGAATATTATATATAATATAAATTTAAAATAAAATCTCTCTCTCTCTCTCTGTCTTAATATTATATAAATATTTTTAAATATATTTTTTATTGTTTAAAATTAAAAAATAAAAATTAAAAATAAAATTATCTGTCGTAATTAGTTTTCTTTTTTACGTATGTATGTAGCGTTGAATAAATTTATTGTTTATTTTATTCATCTACGTGCAATGAGAAAGCAATTTTCGATATTCGTCTAAGTCGATCGAACGTACTCCCATTTTTTTAAAGCGAAACTTCAAAGAACGATTAATCCCATTGTGCGCGGTGTTGATCAAAAAATAAACTAAAAAAAAAAGACGAGGATAGATCTATCTCACTTTTTAATTCAGTGCTTGGGTCGATTGAACGATCGACAAAAAGGTTAATACATTCGTTCGATCGTACAAACTGTGTCTAAACATTAATCGTGCGATTTTCTACCTGTCAGAACACACACTTTTTTTAATGCATCTTATTGGAATGGATAATAATAATCGAGAAGAAGTGACGGAATTAAATTCGATATACTTCTATATGTATATATGTGTATGTGTCTGTATTATATAAAATGAGTCAATCTGAGATTAGTGAATAATTTTTGTACGATTTAATTAACATATATAATAAATTAATATGTTCTATTATTTAATTTAAATATATAGAATAATAATTAATATAAAAAAGTTATATATTTAAATAATATAAATTTAAATTAATTTAACAAATACCTTATGAGTCTTGTAATTTTATTATTTGTTTTTCAATTTATTGATAATGTTGTAATTGTTCTAAGTAATTTTCAAATTCGTTATCGAGTATTTATGGGATCAATATTGTTAAATATTTTTCATCAGTATTTTAATCTGAATCTTGAAGAAATCCGTTCGAAACACCGATCACCTAATTAAATTAATTAATTATTATTTATATTAACTATTTGTTTATTTTTAGAAAATATTGATGAAATAACTAACGAGAAGTAACGTGCTGCTTGAATAAATGTTTAATTAACACTGCATAATAATTTCATACTTCTTAATTAAACGTTTCGTTTGCTTTGAAACGAGATTACAGAAATAATTTCAGGTGTTAATGAATTTAATTCGAATATACGTTTATTAGTAATAATAGTGAACAGATGTAAAGAAAACTCATTGTCAGTGAGACTTTAGCGGCTTTTGGCCGTCGGCCAAAATACGATTAAACGTTTCTCTCCTTTCTTTTATTCTTTCTGACGAAATTGTAACAAAGTAGCCAAGAAAAATAAACCAATAACAAAATATTAAACTCTTGCACCACGATGTCGGCTGTTTTTTTTTTTTTTCATTTCACCGACACAAAGAATTTTTTTTATCATCGAAAAATATTCGCTGATCGTTGCTATAAAATAAAATTAAAAAAGAAAAAAAAAGAAAAAGATCTCACTTAGCTCCAGGCATTTAGGCTAGTGAATCAATTCATCTAATGAAGATCGCGCAATTATTATATTATACCTTCGTTCTCTTTTCTACCCGAAGAAAAAGCAGCTTGACGAGCCTGAAAAATTGTGTTCCGTTTATCGATAACGTTACGTAACTAGTAACATGATCGAATTCGTCCAGAAACACATAACGATCTATCTACTTAGTGAGAACGAAATTGGATGCGTTTCGTAAATACTTCGAAATATACAGGAAAATAGATCCACATAAATTCTTCACAAATTTATATTCTTCATGGAATATCCTAGAAGAATTTTATTTCACTTTTTACTACCTAATTAAATTGTAACACATTAGAATGATTTATGCATTATATATTGGCAAACATTATAATTATCATGATATTTTCATTTTAAATAATTAAAAATTCTTAAATTTATTATACTAGTTTTTTAATTTTTAATACAATTAGCAGTTTGAAGGACACTTTATAAAAAACCATGTTGACTCATAAATAAATAAAAAATGTGAACATTTTATAATCTTTATTTTAATTATCCTATCAATGTTTTCCAACTTTTAAATTAGAAGTATACATACATCTCAGTAACTAACCTGACTCAAGATAAACGTGATGACCAAATCGAGTGGCTACATGTTGAATAAATACACCAACAGCTCCTTGTGTCCCATGTGATAAAATTTGAACGAACATTCCTACTAGTATGACAAGCCAACCCCAACCACCTTCCGGATAATAGTGTTGCTTCAACGTTAGCAACTGTCGCAAATCAGTAACCAGATGTTTCGAGCCATGTTGTCCTGGACCAGGAACAGTTTGTTCATTAGCACTGCATCCTACGCCACTATCATGAACGGACAATCTTGGGAGTGATCTGCTACGATACAGCAAAGATGTTACCGGTGTCTCTAATCTTGAATCAGTATCACGAACTGATCTGGCATTAGCTAAGATAAGTTTCGTGGATGTTCCTTGTTTTTCGTAAACACCATTTAATTCATTTCCCAAATGAATCGAATACTTTTGTAGATAAGAATAACGAGTATAAGGTAAATGTTGTTCACCACAATTAAAACATTTCTTGGGTTCGTTAATCTTACTTTTCTTGTCCAAATAAGAATAAGAAGAAGTTGGCGAATTAGTAAATAAATGTGGCTGAAATTCAATATCTTTATCGAACTGAGATTTCGACCTTTTAACGGACGAAATTCGATTCCTCGTTGAGGAAGAAGAAGAAACGGAAGAAAAAGAAGAAGATCCTTTTTTTATGTTGATCCTTTCTTGAGTAGATTCCTTTAACGTTCGATGATGATTCTCCACTTTCTTTCTGATCAGATTTATATCTTTAACAGGACACTCAGGTCTCTTATCCCGAATCGGAAGATTATTTTCTAAATCGTTTCTATCGATCGTCCTGTCGTCTATCTTTCTGTCCTCGATGGTCGCCATCGTTATTATTCTTGCCTGTTTTCGCAATCCACGAACCTGCCGTTGGAATTTCGATGATCTTCGATCGTTCGATTTGTCCTCGCTCGAGAATTCTTTTTTTCCCTCACCCTTAGACTTCTCGTAATCAGAAATTTCCAACTTCTCATCCCTCGGCTCGGTATCGATTTTTGAAACTTTTTGAATTCCTTCCAATGAGTTTTTTCTAATCGATGATAGAATTTTTTCTCCGTCATCGTCATCATCATTATTATCATCATCATCGTCGTCATCATCATCATCATCATTATCTTCATCATTATCGGTAGTTTTAATGGTGTTACTTTCAATAAAAAGATCACGTTTACATTGCTTTTCATTGTCATCGTAATTGATTTCTTTTAAGAAATTTAAACTTCCTTCACGATCTCTTTCAAAATTCGAATCAACTCGCGAACCTGCCATTTTTCGATGATTTTTTTTTTTATTTAAATTTAAATCCTATTATCATTTAACTCCTTTTCTTTTGCATTCTCCTCCTCCTTCTTCTTCTTCGTCCTCGGAATCTTCCATTTCCTTTTAACAAAACGTTACGTGTCTCCTTTCTTTTTTATTTTCGAATACTTTCACGAGCTTTAAATTTGATCTAAAGATGATCTATCACTTGAATTTTGATCAAGATAATGATCTTTTATTCGTATATCGAAAGATTGAATATATTTTTAATTTATTATTTATCTTTTTTTCAATAACATCGATTCAATAAAATCGAACTTATTATTTAGTACAATTGTTTTTTTTTATGCTCTAAATAATTTTAAATAATATTCGTGTCTTTTACGAGTAATTTTATTTACTTATCATTGTTTATCAGAAATTGCATCTGAATCCATACTTTTTAGCTCCAAATTATATTTAATTTAATTTATGTTTCACCTGTAGCTTTTATGTTTTTTTAAACTTTGATCCTAATCTACACTTTTGTTGTTCCAAATTTTATATCAAAATATAATTCAAGTTATTGCATGTAAAAAATTTATTTTCTTTTTTTAATTAGCATCAATAATAATGTTTTTATCAGAAATTGCATTCGAATCCAAGTGTTTTTGAGTTCTAAATTGTATTAATTTAATTCACGTATGTTTACGTGTAGTTTTTATTTTAATTTTAACTTCTTTTTGGGATCTCAAATTTTTTTCAAATGACAGCAAAATCGTTCGACCAAGGGTATGAATGTAATTTCGTAGATAGTTTGAAAAGGTTCGGTTGATATATTGGAGGAGACACTTATAAGACACGAAAATGAATACGACTGAGCACGGCACGCTCAGATTGCGAACTGCTGAGACTCAGCGCGACTGTGGTGGCTCTCGACTCCAGAAGCAAACTCGATCCAGCAGCGTTGATCCATCTCTCTCTTTCTTTCTTTCTCTCTCTCTCTCTCTCTCTGTCTCTCCTTTCTACACCCACGGAGCTCTACTTCCTTCTTTGGCACCTACTTTTTTTTTCTCTCCACCTCCTTCTCCTCTTTTAACCCCCTTTCTGTCTTTGTATTTCGTCGATCGTTTCTTTTCAAACACAAACTTTCCACGTGGGTGCTTCTTCTAATATAGCAAAATTTATATTATTTGCATGTTCAATTTTTGTAACTGTTTTGTAATGGAATTAATTGTATTTGAATTTCAAACTTTTCTCACGGTTGTTACCTAGATCGCAAAATTTATTAATTTTTTTCTGTAATCGCGTGGCACGTGATCACAATTGTTCAGGTGTTCTTGGTAAGTGATTCTATATAGTCAAATGAATTTTATTTAATATTTTTAAAAATATATATTCGATTTGCAATTATTATAGTATAATTTTATATCGGTATTTAAATATTACTACTAAATAATATTTTTTATGTTAATTAAATGTTTATTACGTCCAAACCAAAAATTTATTAATAAATAGATATCATAGAGAAGTTGGACAAGGTAAAAAAATTAGAACATTATGTTTTGATCTTGTTGAACGTTTCGTCCCTTTATTGGGATTTCTTCAGGAACTCGATCATAAATGTTCAGAGTCTTTTATGTATTAATAAGACATACATTAGTTTTAATAATAAACTACACTTAACATATTTATATCGTAATTAATAAAAATTTTTTTTTTTAAATCATAAATAATTAATTAAACATCTGTTATTAAACAATACTCTGTTATTTTCAATTTAATTACATGTTTAATTAATTATTTATGATTCTCCAAAAAAAAGATTTTATTAATTACGATTTAAATATGCTAAGTGTGGTTTATTATTAAAACTAATGTATGTCTTATTAATACATAAAAGACTCTGAATATTTATGATCGAGCTCCTGAAGAAGTCCCAATAAAAAGACAAAACGTTCAACAAGATCAAAACATAATGTTCTGATTTTTTACCTTGTATAAATTCCCTGTCCTATCTCTTTATTATTAAATATTTTTTATTATTATTATGTTAAATATCGATAGATATATTTATTGATTTAATAAACTTGTGTTTATACGCAACTTTGCTTTATTTATTATGTTTAATATTTTATTCTTAAAAATTGAACGATTTTAAAATGGATTTTGCATTAGTTCATATATAAAAAATAAAATATATTTTATATGTATTATATTTTAAATATTTTTAACAAAACCTTGAAATAGAAAATATTTCGAACAATTTTTAATGTTCATTTTTGCTGTAATAGAACAAAGTTTATCTATATTATTTTGATCATTTCAATAAATAATCGATTAGATTTCTGATATTATAGGATATCAGAAAAATTGAAGGAATAACGTTACTGACATTAATATTTTCTTGAATATCGGTCTTTGTCGAGGCAGATCATTTGAGAAATAAGAAAGATTTCCAAGCTCATGAAACTTTCAACAGGGCGAGAAATTTCGATTTTTTCTTTCCTTCCTTTCTTCCTTCCTTTCTTTCTTCCTTGCTTCCTTTTTTTCCTTATTTCCTCTTTGTTTTCGTGAATACAAGGGTTTTGTGCAGAAGATTAAGTTATATGGTTCGAAAATTAAATCCATGAATGACTGGGAAAGTAAAACTTAGAAGAAAATAGAGTTTAGTAGGATTCGAGGTATCGGACCCATTCGTCTTCAACGCATCTGCCTGCAGATCCAACAAATTTGTAAGCTAAAAGGAAGAGACAGATAGGTTTCAAAAGAAGAGGATGAAGAAGAAGATGAAGAAGAAGAAGAAGAAGAAGAGAAGAAGAAGAAGAAGAAGAGAAGAAGAAGAAGACAAGAGGTTGAGTAGCAAATGAAAACGTTCAAACAAATTCTCCCTCACCGAGTAATTTCGAAACCATAGTATTTCAACTTTAATCCTGTGACCTTATCTCACTTTTCTAAAACGAGGCCTTCGAGAATACTATATAATTATATCTGAAAGTTTCCCCGAGTATTTTCACCGAGTTTATCAACGAATGAAATATACAAATTCTAATCGTTCACTTGGGTTAGTTAGATTTTCTAATTTTCACGTTTAACGTCAATCTCGTATATTTTTCTATTACAATTATTTTATTAATTTTTATATACGAATTACTTAAAGATATAATTGAATTTTAATTCCTATTATATTCTCTAATGAACATTACAATTGATTAAAAAATATTTATGAATTTATTATTCCAACAATAATTATCTATTTAAATCAAAATAATATAAATCCTACTAATACGGTCTAATTCATGCATATAATTAGAACAGTTTCGATTTATAGTCTCATAAATATTTAGATCAAAAAAATAAAAGTACTGTTCTAATTTTATCATTGACGTATATTTTCTCATCTAATATTAAACTTCTTAGGATGAGGATATAAAATTAATCCCCTGATCGACGTAAAATAATTTCTATATGGTTTATTCTTATGGCGTACAACATGACAGTTATTAATATTTTGAAAGAACAGATTAACGAGTCAAGGCTCATGATTTCAACACAAACTATCAATTCATCCATAGTAAATGTTAAAAGATATAATTTAATTGCCCCAAATAGTGAAATGAAAGAAAAAGAGGAAGACAATGAATCGGAAAGATAGTTTTAAGAGAGAAGAAAAGAACGATAAATAAACGATACGTAAAATATAGTGAAACGAAGAAATAAGTTCGTTCTTCCTTCCTTTCTTTCTTTCTTCCTTGTTAAATGGTCAATCGATAACGATTAGCCACGAGAGAATTCATGGAAGATAGCCAGCTTCATCAGTTTTCTCGTACTTTCGCGTTTTTTAACAACACCCAAAACGATCGTTACAAAAAGTATATCTCGGAATGGTTGTATCGAACATTTGAGAATTATAGAACGAGAACTTTTCCATTTTTATCCTTTGTTCTATTTCTATCATCGACTATAGCATGCACTTGGTTTCTTTAAAAGTTTTTAAAACGTATTCGATTAGTATATTTTTCATTAAAACTCGAACTCTTTAGAAAAAGCTAAATTGGTGACCTGGATCAACTGAATCGAATCTTTGTTTTATTCTTTTTCTTTACTATAGCATATATATATTCTGTTTATTCTATAAATTGAAATTAAATAGGAATTTATAAAAATATGCAAATAAAAATTTGTTGTTCTTCTTGCACATGAGTCATTTCGAGAAAAAATTAATTAATCATCTATAAAATAAGAAAAAAAAAATAATAAAAATAGTATGTTAAATTTTTTTAAAAATTATTTATTCGGAAAAATTTAACACAGTAATTGATATTATTTGAAATGAAATTCATTGACTGACAATTCTGGTAGACATGCTGCAAATCATTGACGAATTTCTTCGCAAATACATCAAATCATTGAATCGTTCTATTCATAGATCCACTCATAGCAATTGAAAGAGCGAGTATATACGAATTCTTAGATTGAATGAATTGAAGTAAAAGGGAAAGTTCCATTAATGTGAATGCACGATTCAAGAAATTGGATGGATGCATTTTTCTCAATAACAATACTAACAATGAACTCGAATCACATTTAAAAGGCCCCTTTCTTGCAAACGAATCGACCATTTCATGTCGGAGGGTTAATCGTATCTTGCTTTATTACAGGATAGTAAGTTGTGTTATGAGAAGATCGAAGTAGACGTTTAGAAGAAAGTAGATAAGCTTTGTAGATCGAAACTGTCTAAGTTAAAGAGAAAAGAAATTCTTTTTCTTAGTTTTTCTTCTTTCTTATTTCTAATTCTTTTTTTCTCTCAATTTCGTCGATTGACTTACAAGATTTTAGATTTCGTACGTTCCGTTTGCCTAACAGATTTTCTCTTTTTCCGACTGCGTTAAAACTTTTTTATATCGTCATATTTTTCGATAACTCGAACAATATTTACCAAATGTATCGAGAAAGTTTTGATTCTTCCTGTTAGGGGAAGAAACTCTTTATCTTTTATTGAAATATTACTTTTATTACAACTGATTATGAGGTTAAATATTTTGTGGCTCCTAAATTAATATTATATATTTAACTTGGTCGAATATATAAAAGTTATTTCGAAATAAGCTCCTGATTAAATTGATTTAATTACGATATCTATAGTTAAATAAAAGATTTTTTTTTTAGTAAATTTAGAATTTCATTTGATGAATGGATGCTTGTTAATGTCTAATATTAGACAATTTCTAGTTTGTAATTATGTATTTATCTCAAATTTAAAAAAAAAAGTCTTACTTGCACTTCTTTTCTTTCCGATCACTCAAATATCATTTATTTTTGGCGAATTTAATGATTACGTTGATAACGAAGTTACTTTTTTCTGGATTTATCGAAGAATACAATTTTTAAGATAAGCTCGTTTTGAAAAGGGAAGGCTTCAAATGACTGGGGTTGCGCTACCCTTCATGTTCTATCAGCATATATCAATTTGGTGACATCCCAATTGCATTTGGGGAAGCTTGATTGAAATCTGAGCTCGCGGAGAATTTCATTGATAAGAATCAATGTTTCGTTTACGTACGAATGACTCACTATGACGTATAATTCATAGATATCGAGTATATATTTCTGAATTAATCTGAAATTTCTGTGGAATAATAAAATATCAACATAGATTTTCTATTCAAATATTTAAGGAATACTTATATTTGATATAATCTTGTACTACTTGTTTCTTCGAAGTTTTATTCAAGTTGAGTGGTCGGTAAATTAACATCTTCATTGATTTTCACGTGAGAAGATAGTCGATAATGTAGAACTTCTTTTTTACCAACTTTTACAAAATCTACGAATTAAGATAACAGTTTTGTTCTTTTTGTATTAGATGTCTCTGTTGAAGAGTTCCTAACAGTTTGTTATTAAATAATTTTTATTAGTCAATTTTACTTCGAATTTATTATCAAAAATATTTTTAATACCGAATTATTATTTAATGGTTTATTATAGTTTGTCAAATTGAAATTGATATTAATGATTGTCGAAAAATAACACATTTCTCTTCGTTAATCCTCAAAGTTATTTACCTAAAATTAAAAATAAATTTTACGAGTTTTTTAACTGATCATTTAGGATTTTAACGAGTAAACTCTTAGCTTTATTCGTTTTTCTTTTTACGAAGTAATATGAAATATCACAGGAATGCGTCGTAAATTAGTTTGCACATGAAAGAACTCGTATATTTTGTCGTGGTAGAATTTTTTATTGCAAACTTGACAATTTATTGTCTATCTTATTGCAGTTAAGAAATCAGATTTGTTACTTCCAATGAATATAACAATTTTTTTCATTCATAACGATCGATTATCGTCGTTGTCATTGTTCGATCGTGAAATTTAGAATATCTACTATAAATTTATCGAATGAAATAAAGAAAAGAGCAAAATAGAGAGAAAGAAAAGAAAACAAAAGAAAAATCGAGCTGTCTAAGGAAACATGATGAATATTTTTCATAAAAGTGTTAAAGTACTTTCGATATGACGATCCCATTCTCAAAAAAGTCTCGCCTCATATGTTACCCAACCATAATGCGATCAAGTGATTGAAAAAGAAGGGATTATGGAAAGGGTGGATTCGAAGAAATACTTATTTTCGTTGATATTCCAATGCTCAGAAGGATTTCAAAGATGATAAACGTTAAATCGAGATTTTACTGTAAATTATTATTCTTCAATTCCATTTTGAAATCGAGTCTTGTCACGTTAGACAAATTTATTTTTAAAAGAAGTACGATCCATTATAAATTTTATATTTCTTTAGAATCTCTAAAAGATCTTTACACCAGTTCAAATAGATTGAGCTTAAAATTTTTATAAATAAGGCAAACCGAAAATTGATCAGGGTATTTTAATTAATGATATTTTTCTTCAATTGAATTTATTTCATTTGATATTGATTCATGTTTAATTGTTCTTACAAAATTTATGATTCAATTTATGCGTCCAACAAAATTCTATGTACAATACTAAATATCTTGTTTCATATGAATAAGTAACAAGTTTTCAAATATCGTTCATACACCGATGAGAGAAAGAGAGAGAGAGAGTTTGTATTATAGTTCGAAATAAGCAAGTTTTCGTGTTGTGATGTGTTTAAGAGATTAGAACGCTCGAAAAGCAAGATAATCCTGGGCGATGTCGGTTACTCGGTAATTTCCGGTTGCATGATAGAACGAATTTAGCATCTTCATATACATTGGCACCTCTGCACATTTACAGACATCTCATTTATTTTTGTTGTTTTTTCATACAATTGGAGTATTGTCAAATTTAAATATACGTGATACATAAATTAACGTCGATTTAAAATAAATAAAAGAAAATTATAGACCGATAAATTAAACCGGCCCGTTCTTTTAATTATAAAAGAAAAAGAAAACAAAATTAGACCTAAAAAAAAAAAGAAGTAATCGGTCTGAAAATAAAATTACACAGAGACAAATGAAATCATTCGTTTTCCAACTGAGCAGAACAAAAAAATAGAAAAAAAAAGAAAAATAAATAAATCGTTCCTGCAAAAAAAAAGTTGTTGCAATAGATCTTAAAATAAAATTGCGCGAGATAAATAAAAGTCATTCTTTTTCTGATTTAAAAGAAGAGCGAAAAAGAAAGAAAGAAAAAAAAAAGTTCTTCATTTGTTGGTATCGAAGAAAACGTTTATATCTTTCCTCGTTTCTTTCCTCCTTTTCTTTTCGTGATAACTGAAGTAATCGAAAAGTTCGCGCTGAGGAATCTGCTCCAAATGCAATGAGACAATCTCGGGTTGAAATCTCTGGATTCGATTTAACGCCCGTTTTAAATCGAACTCGTTTTACCAATTAAGTTGAGACGCGAGTTGTGCCTTGCTCGCTCGAATAGGAGATCTACGAGCTCGATTTTTCCACGCCTTTCTCTCTACCATATACTCGGACGTTGCACTCTCATTGACTTCGACTCGCGTAGGCAGTTGGACCTTCTTTCCGATCCTTATTTATGCCACCAACGACGCTCACTCTTCGGAATACATCTTACCTTTTTTCTTCTTCTTTTTATTCTTTTTTTTATCTGCGATGGGAAGGTTGAAATAGATTTAGGGCTTAACCGACCCATCTGCACATCTTCCCAAGAATTGAAAAATACACAATGTATTTTTTTTTCTTTTTTTTTTTTTTTCATATATTATATCTAATTTTTGCCAATTTTATTTTAAATATATTATATTCAAATGTCTAATCTTATTGCCGAAATCTTTCTTAATGATTTTATATTTTTAATTTGCATCTTACGAAAATTTCCAAGGAAAAATATTGTTTTATACATCGTACCTTTTTTTTTTGTTATTTTAGTTTTTAACGATGGACTATGATATTGAAAAAAAAAAACAAGAAAATATTTCTTAAAGTTAATAATATTTAAAACTAGTAATAAATTTTGGACCCTATGACAACCTTTTTTATCCCCTATAAAAATAATTTCCAACCTCATGTATCATATTTGATATGGGATTTATCAACGAGGCAAATGGAAATAATTTTTTTCTTATTTCCAATCGATATTAGGACAAATACTTCGTTTAACGTGGAAAAAAATTTTCGAGGAAAAAAAAAATAAGGCGTCGGATCAATACTCCGGTATTATAGTTTCTTTTTTTTTCATTGAATAGAGAATTCGTAAGCAACCCGTGAGAATTGTAGGATACATTGTAGATATATATATTCCTTAGGATTTTTCTTTTTGTTTTCTTTTTTTTGTTTTTTTTACTTTCTACAGCATACGAATGTCCGCTTATCATGCGAGTGAACCTTTCGAGTTTATATCTCGATATAGAATCGATTGGAAAGAGTCTTCGTTGAGTTTGCCTCTCGCGTGAAATAGCGTTGATGTTTTTTGTATCCTAACATTTTCGATGTATCTAATCAATTGAGTGCACAAATCTAACGCTAAATCTCCCTTTATTTTATTTTTCAAAAATAAGTACATAAATTTACGTTATCATTTAAGAAAAACAAACGAATTGAAGGATTTCTTCAACATAAAATCGCATATGAATCATTTGTAATCCTTTCATAATCGCCCACAGCTAGCCTGTTAGGCATCGTAGACCTCGTTCATATAACACACTGATCGTTTAAATTTTTTTTTCTTTTAACGTACATCAACTTCTATATTAATTAGTACCTTTGTTAGTTAGAATAGTATACTAACATGTTAACCCCATTTGCGTCATTGGGAAATGCATAAATAATTATATGCAGTTTTTAATCATTTTTATGGAGAATTAAAATGTTTCTAAGTTGGTCAAATATTTTTTTGGTATTTTTACAAATTATTAACGCTATGAATAATATTTTTTCTTATTTTTTTTAAATTTTCTGAATATTATGATATTAATAATTTAATACATTTAGAATGAAAATATAGTATAATGTAAAAATATATATTGCATATCATATAAATATTTTTCCTACAGATGAAAGATAGTTATTATAAATTTTATAAAATATAAGCTAAATTATTATACAAATTTATATAAAATATTTATATCTTCTTCATATATTATAAGATGTATTAAAAAATGTATACGTTTAATATTTCAAGAACTTAAAAAATATCTAAATATATTATTATACACAAATATAATATTACACTTATCCATAAAAAAATAACGTAACATTATACGTATTTAAACTAACTAAATAAATTTATAAAAAAAAACCTTTCTAGAAAGATTACTTAAGATCTAAAGAAAGAAATTTAGGAAACATTTTAACTTACATTTTAAAAGAAAAACTTTAGAAAGATAAGTTGACAGAACTTCAGGAAGAGATTAGAACATAAGTAAGTTAAATTCAAGTAAGAAATACCTGCAGTGTATAAGGGCTGATGACAAAACTTGACGGTAGCAGATAAAGCTAACGTAGCTGGTACAGACAATTGAAGACCAGGTCCAAGAAGATGAACAAGTGTGCCTACGACTGTAACAACCCACCCCCAACCACCCTCCGGATAATAATGTCTACACATGAGACGTCTTGCTTGAACTTGTGGACTACCTTCGTTAATTCCTCCTCCCTTATTCCCATTAAATTTCTTTTTTTTTTCTTCCTCATCTTCCTCCATTTGTTTTTTTTTATTTTGACAATTTTCTTCCCCATCTCGACAATTATTTCGTTTTCCCTCAGCGTCCAAGAGCGGCCATGATCGTGCTCGAGATATCGACATCACAGGTACAACACCTTCTTCTTCTTTGCTGCTTAATCGCGGCAAATGAATAATTAAGTGCCCGTGTCCTCGATCTTTAAACATTTCTCCCTTAAAATCCTTCTCTTCCTTGATACTTCTTCCTCTTCTTTTACTTTCTTCAATAATTTTCTCACCAACATCTTGCCGATTTATCTCGATTACGATTCCACGTTCTTTACTTCAACTAACTATCTTTATTTTTTGCTTCTTCTATCTTATCGATTCGAGAATAAAAATAAAAAATAAATACAAGTCAAAACACTAAAACCCTGCATCTGTCAATTTTTCAATTTTTGTTTCTTTTGTTTCTTTGATTTAATTTAAACGAATTTCGTGCTACCAATACAAAATATTTTCCAACGTATTGTTTGTAAGCATCTCTTCGGGGTATTTAAAAAAAAATTATATTACTTACAAACCGTTTTATTAATAGCAAATCAAAATTTTGCTCTGTTCGGGAATTTGTATCGACGATCAGAAAATAAAAGAAAAGAAAATAAAAATGAAAATAAAGGAGAACAAAAATTGTTAAAACGAACGTTTGTTGATAGATTTAATCATAAGTCGATAAGATTTATGTAATCAGTGTTATTGTTGGCAGTTAACTATGCGGAAAATAATCCGCAAGAGGTTTAGTTCGTGGAAACACGCAAGGTTTCGCGCGGTACCACCGACTGATGCGGTTTCGACGAGAGACACTCTCTGTTCAGTCCGATTCTCCCCTCCCTTTTATTCTTCCCCCTTTGGAAACATCTCTACCACTACTCTACAACCACCACCAACACACTTCTGTCACTCCTATAACCAATAAGATATTCCTGCTAACTTCTATCATTGGATTCCCTGCGATCACAACACCTGCTCGTTTATTTCGAAAGTGATAGTACGATGACGTTTCCGGTTAACAGCTGATCAACTCTTGTTCTTAATTAAGTTTCTACGCATACGAGTACTTGTGCGTGTGTGTGTGTGTATGTGGAAATAAAAATAAACGTTTCTTAACATTAAAGGAACAGCTGTTTATTGTTTTGATTTTTAACCAAATCATTTGAGATTCGTTACAAACAATATATCTCTAATATATTTGATAAATAATTTCTAATTAATATACAAGATTTTGATAAGCGAATGTTCGAAAATAAAAAAAAAAATAAAAAAGGAAGAAATAATAATATATATAAAAAAAAAAATGTGATGACACAAGGAGAAAGAAAATCGGCGCCAGTTCGACTGATGAATATCTGGCGTACGATCAAAATTTCCTTCTACTTTTAAAAGGCGTACTCTTAAAAAAGCAAATAATACTTCGTGACAAAATTGCAAAATACGAATGAAAGAAAAAGGAAAATAAGAAGAAAAGAAAAAAAGAAATAACAGAAGGGAAAGGATACGAAGAGATCGTCACCGTCTTTTGCATGTCAGCTTTGATGCTCGTACTTCAACGAATTTAAGAGGACGTTTTCTAAAAAATCATGAAATTTATTTCAACAGACAAAATACACAGTTTTAAGGTAACTGGGAGAAGAAGAGGGGGAGAATTGGGGTTGGATATTAGAAACGGAAAAGACATTTTCGTATGTTCAATTTCATTTCGCTTTTCGTTTTGACATGAAAAAGGAAAAAAGAAAACATTTTTTTTCCTTTTCCCATTCTCCTTTTATTTTTAATTTTTGTTTCTTATTTTTTTTCTTTTATTTTGTTTTTGATTTTACTTTTTCTGAGTCACGAGGCAAAGGCCACGTGCAAGGCACGTTGTTGCAAAGAGCCGTCTATATAAATTATACGGTATAATTATATCCAACCCCTGTTGAGAGGACCGTTCTTTTCCGTCGTCGTTACTTTTCGTCGTCGTCAGGGCGATCGTTTCTTCGTATAACCGTATGTCAACTCGATGATTGCCTCTCGTAAAAAGTCACCGTGCATGGTTTCGTATCGTTAACCACAGCCCTGGAATGCGTACTACAGTATGAGTTTATACAAATATATTTATATATACGTGATTATAAACAAGGTCAGAATTATAATTCTTTTTTTATTTTTTTTATTTTTTTTTTTTTATATATTTCTGTTATTTATATTTAATTATATACTTTGGATTAGTGCATAAATTATTTAGATTATTTTTGCTTTTGATTTGATATTTTTTAGTTTACATTTTGTATTTATACGATTGGTAATAAATGATTTCAAATTTTGTATATATGTTTTCTAAAAATTTTACTTCGTTAATTAAAGTATAAATTTTTATATGTAATATATTGCGGATAGGTATTATTTTGTGTATAAAGAAATAAAAATATTTTATTTTTTATATTTTAATCGTTCTCGATATTTGGTCGTTAAGGCCGATAAGGATTATTCTGGATTGCAAAATGCGATTGGTGCATGAAATCACAAGAGATTAGCTCAGCGAAAAATCATAAAGAATATTTTCGCTTGGTGATTTGCGGGTGGCGCGTTTTCTCATGTGGTTCGATCAATTTTGCGTCCTCCCTCGAAACCGCGAGAAACGTAATGGCCGGATATGTATTTAAAGTTGTTCAAAGGGAAAGAAAACGAACGTGCTTTTTGGTCGCGCGTTTCCGGTTTGACAATTTCCTGACAATTTTTCTTTTTTTAACATCGATACGATCTAAACGTTTATTTTTGTCTTTTAAAATCAAAAATAAACAAAATAAAACAAACTTCAGCCTTTCTGTTCTAAATAAAAAAGAAAAAAAGCAAAAGAAAACGACACGTAATTTAGTTAGATAAAAATTTCAATGCACATCTCGTTGAACCGATTCTCTCGTAAACGCAACAACGCGCGGGATCTTCGAATTTGTCAAGAAAAGAAGAAAAAAGGTTTGACAAATTCATTACGATAAATCTGCTCTAAACATCTTATCGTTTCAGATCGGACAAAAGAAAGAAAGAAGGAAAGAAAATTGTAGATTCCGAAGAGGGGAAAAATTTTGCTGGTATGTTTCTACGTGAGTAATTCGAAGGGTGAGAGAGAGAGAGAGAGAGAGAGATGGTCTTATTGCAAGGCAGACAGTAGTAAATCCCAAAGAATCTCAATGGAACGAGATTGTCTAACATAAGATCGGAGAAAGAAACGCATCGCCATGGAGGAGCATAGAGCATCCCAAAGTATCTCATTGATCTTTTCCGAAGTGGGAAGAGAACGTGCGTTGACTTGAAACTTCTGTTGGATATTCCATTTCGAAAAAAAATATAAAAAAATAGAGATGATAGCCTAAGAAAGAAGAAGAAAAATCAGAAGACTCAGACTCGGAAGAAACTTCAAAGTCAGAAGAAGGAAAAGAAGATGAAGAAGATGAAGAAGAAGAAGAAGAAGAAGAGAAGAATGAGGAAAGGAAAAAAAGAAGATAGGAAGTGGAAAAAGTGCATGACTCTGATAATGTCGTGCAGAGTTTCGGGCTACCACTTTCACCGAATGAAAGTAAAACTCGATTCGCTGGATACGAAACGAGGAGGAAGAAGACGAGGAGGAGGGAGAAAGGAGGAAAAAGAGGAGGAGAAAGGAGGTGGAGGAGATGAAAGAGAGGACGACGACTCTTCGACGATTTCGAACACAGGCCGAACGTCGCCATCCTGCAAAGTCTCAACGTACGGATGCGTTTATGGTGATCATTAAGAAGAGCACCGCGATTCGCATTCGTACACAATGAATTTTCGTCCTGTAAGAATGAAAAGGAAAAGGAGGAAGAAGAACAGAAGGAGAAAACAGGTTTAGGAAAGAAGAAAACCTTTACTCTACGATGTCCAGTCTTGAATTACATGATGTGACCCTTCACCTCCTCAAAATCTCTCTCGACTCGTTTCGGATAAAATAAATGCATCCCTGCGTTTCTCTTTTCTACGATGATCATATTGATTTGGTTATTTGTATTTATCTTTATTATTATAATCTGTGAGTCATTTTTAAAATGTAAATTTACAATACGAAAATATATTTAAAATGAACAAAATAATGTTGTTATTTTAATATTAATGCATGCATTAATATTATTTTGGTTTTGTAATAATTTATAAATAAGAAATATGTATAATTCAGCTTCTAGTTTGATTTTTGAGTGACTCCAGATTTGTTGGAAATATATTTTTGATAAAATAAAATTGAATAAAGTATACGAAATTCAAGTAAATTTGACGAGAACACACAATCGCATTCAAGATAGCTTCGATAAAGTTTTACGAGACAGAAAAAAAGTATAAAAATAATGGGACATCGTTTGAATGTGACTCAGTTATGCGCGAGACGAATAGTGAGACTCTTTAAAATTTATCATTGAAAAATATCAGCTAAGTGAGAGAAAAGTATAACATGCGTACTTGCATTTCTTCTTTTTTTTGTAAATGATTCGACGTTATTTGTACAGTACATAGGTATATTGACTGCAAAATATTTTTCTAACTGCCAAGATAGAAATTCATTTTCGTTTTTTATCTTTATCGAAAGTGAAAGTGACAGAAAAATAACACCGGAGTATCAAGAAAATATACACTTTAAGATATTTTCTATCCTATTATTATCTATCTACTTAAATTCGAGGAAGAGAGAGAGAGATATGATCCTTTCTTGAAATATATATCTGATTACGAAATCGATATTAATTTATATCCTTCACGTACGTTTCATTTTTTTATTAGACGGGTCGTTCTGTTATTACTCAATTAATTTATTTTCTATTTTATTTTCCTCATGATGAAAACTAAAGACGACTTTCAAAAATTATTTCGAATAATAATAACAATAATTAGAATTATTTTCAAAATAAAACCGTAAATCCTAGACTTTATTGAAATGTCAAACCTGAAATATTATTAATTGGAATTTAAGAAACACAAAATATTATTATTTTAAAATTAAATTAATAAAAAACACAAAAAGTGTGAGATGCTTGAAGTTTATCACAATGCAAAGAATCTGAGATATTTTTAAATATCAATGAACACATTTAAATGTCAACGCGTTGACAGAGAGTCCATTTTTATAGAATCAAATCAAAATTATGAAAATTGTTCGACAGAATCGAAAATAATATAGAAAAATTAACTATCGAGTCTCGTGAATCGTTCGGGAAGATGAAAAGTGCGCCCCGGAGAGCAGTGAAAAAATTCTGATCTTCATTCGATCCCGTCGTCGCGTATATACTTTCTCCTTTAGTCTCTGACGATTTTCAGAGGAAGAGAAGAGTCGTACAACGCTTTATATACATATACATATCTACATATATATATATATATATATATATATATATGTGTGTATATGTGTATATGTGTATATACGCATCGGTGACGAGGAGGACGCACGGGACGTTCCTCCCTCAACGGGACCATGGGATATGTCTTTGGACGTCCGAGTACAACCATGGCTTGCTCTACGATCGTAAAACCTATCTTTATGGTTCACACCTTCTAGACGGGCCCACATAAACTCACTCCCTCAGTACGTTCTTCTTTGCTTACGAGCTACCAGACTGAACACTTTCCTCAGCTTTTCCAGTTCTAACTATCTAACGCTTACCTTGCTTATGATAAGAAAGAGACACACAAAGGGAAAAAGCACAAAAAAGAAAAAAATAAGATTAATCGTGATTTTAAGTTATATCACAGTTAGTTTTTTTTTCTTTGTATAATCTATGGTAAAATTTAGGAGGAAATTATTATAACGAAATTTATTGCCAAGAAAAATATTGATTGTGTAAAGATATATTATTATCCAAGGAATAAATTAAAAATGAAAAAATTGTTTATTACTAATTTGAAGGATTATTCATAATATGGAAATATTCGTTTCGTTTGATTAATTAAAATAGTGTTTTTCCTCAAAACGTTCATTTCAAATCGAGAAGAAGAATAGAGTCGTTGGAAAGATTATAATTAAACTCTTAGCGAGAATATCGCTAGTGGGAATTGAAAAGCCCCAATGGTGATCCGTTCTGTGGCAAATCGTCGGTTAAAAAAAGAAAAACAGGAAACTACAACGACATAACGAGAAATCGGAAAAACAAATAACGCAAACTTACTCGAAGGATCTCATCCCCGCGTGAAATTGGCTTACGTTGACTCACTGATTGTAGTTTTCTTACGTTCTCGGTCCAAAGTGCTTTTCTTACGATTTTAAAAACGCGGTTTCTAGCTTCGCAGAAAAGCGACCACTTATATCTCTTCTTATTTTTATTTTTATTTTCTTTGAAATCTCAACAAACAAACATCAGATTTTAAAAGCAATAAAAATGTTGCAAGCTTCTGTCACGAATTTTTAGATGGACGATATTTTTACGATTTTTACACGATATATCTTGTCGTATTAGCTTTCCAAAAAATATATCCTAGATCGAACGATAAATTCTTTCTCTATTTTTATCTTATTACTTTTTGTATCGAAAGACTTTGAGATTAAAGATGATCGAGAAATTTGTGACGACTTTTTTGACCCTCTCTTGCTTGGTTGTCCGTTCCTTTTTTTTTTATTTGATTTGTTGAAATAAAAATTTTTTTACGGCTACGTAAGAAAATCGACGCTTACGTTATATCATCGAAAAGATATGAACGATGAAATCACGAACGTGTGGATTTTACGAACACAGACGTACAAGGGGTAGTAGCCGAGGGTACGCTCATTTTTACGATGTCAAACTTTCAACCAATGGATTTATCTCTGTGCATGCTTTACTTCTGATGACTTTTCATATCGGTTTTCAGACATCAAAAGTACCTTCCTAAGATTCGTTGAAATATTCTATCATTCGTTTTATACTCTCCTTGCTATTGGATACTGTTTGTTTTTCTTGTGTTTTATGGATTTTCCTTTGAATGTTCAATGCATTTGACGAGACTCCATTGATCTTTCTACGATTCCATAAATCTTACGGTTTTTTCCTTCTCTACTCGTATATCATCAAGAAGATCGTTCGAACTTTATCACTTAAATTACATCGTGGAATCATATTTACTTTTCCATAAGAATGTTAAAATACCGACTAAGTTTTTTCGAAAAGTGTCGGTAAGTTTTCACTCGGTGATAAGAAGGAACTTCTATTTACCGACTCGAAGGAAAATACTGTCGGTAACTGATCAGGATAGCAAAGTTTTTTAAATGATAAATTCATAAATTACAATTTTACTATGGAAGAGTTATGACTCACGATAGTAATTGATATTCAAAGTGTATACAATGGCTTACTATTGAATTATTTATCCCCTTATGAATTTTTAATGATAAATCTAATAACCTGCGCTTACATACGAATCATTGTTCACTTTGCATTGTGTATTTTTCATTTAACGAATGAAAGAGAATATTAATTGATTCCCATGAAATAAATTCATGTCATTATCGAGCATATTACACGAGTTTTGTTGTTGTTCTCAGGCTTTGTGAACAAATAGAAATAATGAAGAGAACACGAATTATAAATCGATTGCGTGTATACATTTTTTTTTTCTTAAATACCGTTAATTTTCGTGAAAGATAATAAATCAGATTATAACAGATCTGTTATCGTGGTCCCATTAAATCTTCCATTACGATCGAAAATTATGTGATTAATGATTGAAATAACAGTAATGGGATGATTTCATTCAGTAGGATGATCTCATTGACAGTCGTATGATCCAAGATTTCTCAAGATTTCTCAAGTCTTCCGCTTGGTTTAATAATTTTATTTATAGTAGCACCGCGGTCCAAATATTTGTTATATACAATTTTTGGGAACCTGACACACTACTGGAATAATTGTATATCCTTTTAAAAAGATACATCTATTAAATTTTTGTGAAAATATTTTACAAAATAAATACTTTCTTGTTTCTGATTATCATTTCGTGGCCATTTGAAAATTAAACACGACCCAATATTGAGCCATGGTTTATAGATTGAAAAACATTTATATTTGTTACTGCAATTATCAACATCATATTAACTTTTGGTATCACATTTCATATCTGTATAAGTGCCAATAAATTTAACTAATCCGACGAAGATGGAGTAATCCATTCTCCAAACCCATCTTCCTGATATAACACGGATTGATTAAAAAATGATAAAAGATCCTTGAAAATGAATATGGATATTTGAGCACTTTACAAAATTGTTGCTTTCACAATTGATTCGAACGCCAGTTTGTCACCGACCAACTCAGCAAAAGACAATTTTTTTGTTTCTATTCGTTTTGTAATAGAAACGTGAAACTAGGTTAGGATTAATCTTCGAGGATTCACCTAAACGATCAGTAGATCGATCGTGTATAACGTATATACATCTGTCCGGTTCGACGAGTTTTTTATCTAACGATTTCCCGTGTCTCTTGAAAAGGAGTCTAGTACATCGTACGTACGTACACCGATGACGCACATGCAATCCTTAACTTGATGCAGCTGGGTACGATGTTATTGCAAGCGTGGTGGCTGCTGTTGCTGCTCCTCCTAGGTCTGGATTTAATTTTCTGCGCGTCCCCTAATCTACTTCAACCTAGATGCGACGATGAGCGTAACAGGCTTTCGCGGGATGAGCCTTAGGGCTGAGAGTTTACGTTAATAAGACGGGATTGCGTCAAGTGGAAAGATTTCTTTCTTTCCTTTTTTCTTCTTACTTTTCTTCTTTTTTTTTACTCTAATTTGAGAAGAGATTTTCTTCAAAAAAAGAAGAAAAAAAGAAAAAATCTCAATTTCATTTGTAGATAATTTCAAACGGACAAAATTTTATCAAATTTCTTAAATAATAAATTTATATTTTAATTTATTTTAATTTAATTTATCTTAACTGATTTGTATTTTTTTTTCTGACGATTATTAAAAATCAATCTGTTAAACTGTAAACGCGTATGTTTAATTAAATAATTTGTAAGTAATCAGATAAGGAAATGAAACATATATCAATTTTATTGATTTTGAAAATTATTCTCGAAAGGCCGTACGCAATCGATTGTAGGTGTTACGATTCGTGGAAGATTGGGATCTGCGGGATGTTTTCCATTGAACGTGACGTCTATTCCTGTAATTTCCCGTATAAATACATGTGGGTTAACAGTACGGATACGATTATACGTGATACCGAACGAAAGGGATAGAGATAGATAGATAGATAGATAGAAAGAGAATAAGAGAGAGAGAGAGAGAGGAGATAGTTGAAGCCACGAGCTTGCTAGGTTACGGTAGGTAAGTACCGTTCGTTTGGACGACAGCTGTTGCAGGTGCATCCAATCGTTGCTCGTTCTATGCTCTCGATCGACTTCAATTGTGTGTGCATGTACATTTGTGTATGTGTGTGTTTGAGAGAAAAGAGGAGTCTTTACATCCGTGAAAATGCGAGTTTCTACAGCGGCATATACACAATTAAAATTGGATATAACAAAAACCGTAATCGTACGAATTTATCACATTTATACTTTTAATTAATAAAGTGTAACTTCTTCTATTTTGTATTTTATAATGATACGAGACCTAATTTGATATTTATAAACATAATTTGTGTAATAATCAGGAACGATTCCTAAGTATTCGAATGATTTATTTACGTCATACCTGCATCCCTGACATCACGTTTGAAATGATTGATCATCGGAGTTAGTATAACTCCCGCAGCAAGTTGCAAACCATGAGAGAGTAATTGTACTAATACACCAACGAGAATAATAGTTCTACCCCAACCACCTTCGGGATAGTAATGTTTTTTCAAAGTAAGTCTTTTTCTGGCATTGATACCGGTTAAAGATTCTTCATCGTCCTCGGCAATGTCGTCTTGTTCAGGTCTTACGAGTGTATCGAAATCTGGCAGACCACTGAGTCCACCTTCTAATATCAGTTGTTCGGAGAAACGTCTTTTGAACATTTTAGGATTGACCGTCGGAGCAGATGTCGTTGCTTTACTCTTTCTGCGATTGTCAGGAACGCTTGAAATCCCGGAATCGTTTCCGTCCTTTTCGTAGTCAGTCTCGTCGTGTTCTTTTTCTTTTTCTTTTCCTTCTTCTTCTTCTTCTTCTTTAACAGGGACATCGTCGTAACTCGTCGTTGGTTTAAAGGACAGCGAAGATCTTTTCTGTCCCGCCTTCGCTAGGAATCTCGACGAGAGTCTCGATCTCAAGTGGTTATTGCACCTACTAGCTGAGGAACATTCAACGATGTTATCTCTCGGTGTCTGTTCAGAGTACCTCCGTCTATCCGCGTATTCGATCTGGCAGGGACGAACGAAATGCGTTTGATCGGAATACCGCCTTTGAATCGGCAACTCCTTATTCACGATCCTCTCGTTCTGATCACTTGACGAGTCTCCTCTGTTGTAGTAACCGATACGATAAACACTACCAATAGAAGAATTTCGAACCGACGATGGTGGAAGGAAACTTTGGCAGGTCGATACCGAGTAACTCGAGTCCTTCCGTCTTAAACTTCCAAAGGATTCTCTTCTAGAGATCGAAGATATCCTTCTACGTTGACAATGACAACACTGATAACGATAACGACACTGACACTTGTTGTTCGTAACAACGTAACACTTGCATCTGATCAACTTCGAGTCTAAATCAGGATAAGAACGTAACACCTCGGATAATTCAAATTCGCTCGAGGATCTATTGGTGTCTGCCGAAGGTGTCCGAATTAACTCGCGTTTAGAATCGAAACTCATCGATGACCATGTAACCGACTCCAAACTCGAATTATCGCGAGATCTTAATTTCCTACGTAACGACGAATTCGTACCTAAACTTATACGAGAATGACAATGTTCCCCGAGTTGCAAATCGTTAGACTCGATCGTATTTTCATCGGCCATTGCTTCGCTGTATGAATGACGTCGTTTGCGATAAACGTTCTCCTCCGATGTACCGGATACGGACTGATGTTTCTTTTCCATCACTCATTCGCTTATCGAATGATCTTCCAAGTAGATTTAGATTTTTTCGTTTTAAGAAACGTTGAGATCGTTTATTACGCTCGATTTCACTGCTCGATCGATACTGAATGATCTCGCAAAAGAAAAAAAAAAGATAATAAAATACCGCAGGCGTTGCTTGGTCCTTCCCTTCGTCTTTTCTGATGCATCGTGATGCCTCGCACGCAATGTTAAACTACGTGAGACCGCACGACACACACAACCCGTCCCGAATCTTGATAGATTGTCCTGATTTTTCTCACACGCGTGCCATCCGACCTCGTCTATTGATTCGAATCACGACCTTCGCCACTTTCATTTCTCTAGTGTGTGGAAAGTGAACTTGATAGATATCATTTCCATTTCGTCAAAATACGTTACTACAAATTTCTATTCATTTCGTGTGCGTCAAATGAAATAAAATCAAAAACGAATTTGTTCACATATTTACTCATCGGCATTAAATAAACTGTCACGAGCACTTTCAATTGAAATTATCAGGATTAATCATTTTTCTATAACATTCTTTTTTAATTTGATGTAATATGTTAATAGGGATAAATTTCTTTTGATGATTTTTTACATTTAATTCGAACAAATTTAAGTTACCATTTCCAATGTTTTTGGAAAGGGCTGCTTTTAACCTTTTATTTGATCTATTTTTTTACATCTGTAGAAAAACATAAGTGTCGAAGATGACAGCGAGACTTAAAGTAGATGATACGAGTGTGATCGATGGTGATTTGAAGGATTATACCATGGATCGTTGAACGATCAAGTTTTTTCCCTTCTTATTCACTCTTTCAAACCTTCGATCCTTTGATAACCGCGATGACATAATATTATATATCATTCAAACCGAACATGCTTCTTTTTACACGGAAAATTTACTATTCTCCCAAAGGGTACTTCGTTAAATAGAACAAACGTTACATGTATTTTTATGCCATATGTGTTTTGTGAAAATTTGTCAGCTAAACTCTGTTTTATACGTGTGTAAAATTCGAATTAGAAAATGTTGACTCAATTAAGATTTTTTGAAAATTCTTAGCACGAACGAGACACGTTTATCACGTCTCTTCGTTAATTTTATTATTATTATTATTATTATTATTATTATTATATATATTATAGTGAAGTAAAAATGTGTATGATAGAAGAAGAAGCCGAGTTCGTAACTATTCCTAGACAGTATTCTCCTCGAGGATATTCTACGAACGTTTTGCCTCATATAACGCAAAAGTTAAGCCACCGTAGTTTGCCATGGTGGGTTTACAAAATTTTCCAGAACGTACCAGTAATATTTTGAACCCCGCGAGAGAGAAAAAAAGAAATAGAAAGGGAGAGAGAGAGAGAGAGAGAGGTAGGAACCAACGCCGTTGCATTTCCAGTTACGTATTTACCCCGTTTATGGGGTTATTTGTTTAGATATATATTTTTAGGACATAAATGAGTAGTGGATTAGAGAACGTATAAAGTTCAATTTCACCACAGAGATTTGAACGTCGACAATTTATCAATTATTTACCAAGAAATGAATTTGCCAGATTTTGTTACTTTAAAAAAATAGAACAAAAAAGAATATAAAAAAAAGTTCCCGCAGAAGAATCCTTGACATACCTGCGCTGTGAAGAGGCGGATGATCAAATTTAAGTTCAGCAGAACGATGCCAAGTTCCGGGTGCAGCGAATTGCAATCCTACACCAAGTAAATGTACTAACATGGAACACGTGACGATGACATATCCCCAACCACCCTCAGGATAATAATGTCTCCTTAACGTTGCCTCTTTACAAAGATCGTATGGTCGACAAGTTTGTTGATTTACGGCAGACAATTCATTTCTTTTTTTCCTAGCGAAGTTTAATTCTCTTTTAGCTAAATAACCAGTGGCAAAAGATGCGATACGTCCATCGGGCCAAGTGCTTCTACCGGGAATATTAGATCTATCGATCTCTTTCTTTTTTCTATTGAGAATACTTTGCGTTCGTGTTTGTGTTCCATTTATCGAAGCACCGTTCGAGGCATCGTACGTAATCGGGGATCGAAAGGGATCGACCTGTAATCTTAGTTGTCCTTCCGAAGTGCACTTGGGGCAAGCATGACGATCGCTTTGCGAACTCGTGCCGCCGATTCGATCGTAGTCAACGATCTCGATATGCGGCGTCAGCACGACCGTAGGCTTTCCTATTTTATTTTTATCTTCATCTTTATCTTCATCTTTATCTTTTTCTTCTCCTTTCTTTTCTTCTTCTTCTTCTTCTTCTTCTTCTTTTTCTCTTGCTAACTGACTCGTATCGACCAGTAAAGAAGAACCTTCTTTATTATCCTTAACATTGTCCCTTAAACCGATCGAAGCCACGTCGAAGATCTTCAGTTCGATGCTGCTGTTACTATTGCTGTTGCTGTTGCTGATGCTGCTGCTACTTCTTCTTCGCCTGCTGGCTGTCGAGATCGTCGAGGATAATGCCGACGTCTCGACGTAAAGTCGGTGCCGATTGAGCGCCCTCAGCGACGAATGTAACGTCTTCCTTTGAAATTCACTGTGTCGTCTCGATTTTCGATCGATCCCTGCTATCCGATCAACATTATCTTCTTTTTCTGCGCGTTTAACTTTATCTTTGTTCGTCGAGCAATGTGTCAAAGATTTACCAAAGATCTTCAATTCATATTTTTCTTCTACTTCTACTTCTACTTCTTCTTCTTCTTCTTCTTCTTCTTCTTTTTCTTCTTTTTTATCTCGATTTTTTTCGAGATTATTTTCTTCATCTTCTTCTTCTTCATCTTCTTCCGATCTATTAATCGAAATTATAGTAAAAGCTCGCGAAAGAGGGTCGACACGGACCCGTACGGTCCTTTGTGATCTATCCGGCCAAGAATTGCTATGTCTCATTCCTTGACCGTCCTCCCGACGAACCGTCATCTCACCGACACCTCTCTTTCAACTATAATACGAAAATATCTTATGGACCGTTTCGATCGATTATCATCGAGCCTTTTTCTTTTTTCGACCTCGTAGTTATTTTCCTTTTCTCCTCGATCATCAATTTTCCCGTGAAAAATCTTGAAAATCGACAATAGAGTCTCTTCTTTTCTAATCGCGTGAGAATCCATACGACAGTTTGTACAAATAACCTATTTACAACTTTTAATTCCTTTATCAATACATATTTTTTATTCCAAACGTACGCGATAACGCTCGCACACTCCGAGGATAACATGTTTTTAGATTTCTTTTATTTCAAATTTTGATTTCTTTTTTCACCTTTTTCAACACTGTTGTTCTTTTTTTCTTATTGTTGTTATTGTTGTTAGAGTTTTTATTTGTTGTCTATTTGAAAGAGATTGATGTTGAGGGTGTAGAAAGAAAAAAAGAAAATACGCTAAGGGCGAGAAGACAAATGTTTGCCCTAATATTTGTGATAGAAACTATCTGGTCAAAGCATGAAGGGAGAAGGAAAGGAAATGAGAAAAAGGGAAAGTTTGACTTGAATTGGCAGAGGGAAGAACTGGTCCTGGCGAGTGCGCCAGGATGACTGCTACGCACGTGCTGCTCACTTGCGATCAACCCCTCTCTTTCTCTCTCTCTCTCTCTCTCTTTCTGATTCGACGATGGTAAGCGCATGCTTACGAATATTCGACAAAGTTACAGAACCTACCACCGTGTCTCTCATTTTAAAAGGCTTCACATTTTGATATTTTTGATATATTTTATTCAATAATTAATTGTTCGTTCAGCTCTAACAAGAAAAGTAACGGTCGAAGTTCCTTTTTTCCATTCGGTTTCGATTATTGAAATTGAAAATCGATAGATTGTTTATCCGTAAAATAACGTGTTGATTTAACGTTGAAATTTATTTTAGCATCAATTAATTGGCTCGAAATTCGAATGCAGGAGAAACACGTAAAGACTAATAAGATTTATTGCTGTCTGGAATAATCCCTGCAAATGCGACGAATACCTCGGAGAAATGTTTGCACGATTCTTTCGGCCGATTTTAGATCGTCTCTTCGTGTTCTTTGATATCATTTACAAGAATTTGTATTTGTTTAAAGCTAAATGCAATGTGAATTATTTGCGTTTAAGATTGTTTGCAATTAAAAAATAATAAACCTGTTTATCTTTTTTTTTATACTTTTCACGTCAATTATTGTAATTTTATTATTCATATTTTTTAATGTAACACAACACGAGCACGTTGTAATAATTCGTTTGAAACTATCGAATTTAAAAAGGTTAAAATACTCGTTGAAATTTCTCCTGCTGTAACTGACCTACGACACGAGTCACGTAAAGCCGATTATCCGCCTACCGTACTTCGATTCGAAGAAGCCCAGAGTCGCTTCAAGGGCCAATGAATTTCTCTACAAGGTACGGTTCTTCTTCCCTTCGAGGGGTTGGACCTTTCTTTTATGAATGAACCCACGAGGCAACAAATTAGATTCTTTCACGTGCGAACGATTTGCATTCTTGAAAAAGTAAACACCATTTATACTAATATATAAGAAAATTTCACAATAAAATAAATGTTTTTGTATCATTTAATTTCTTTTCTATATACTCAATTAATAATTAAATTAAATGAAATATTAAATCTAAATCAAATCATTGATCAATTTAAAAAAAATATATAATCCTAATGAAATTATAGATAAATATTTTTCTATTTCAAATTATACGTGAGTGTATTATAGTGGGTGGAAATTTTATCACCTTTCGTGTGATTAAATCACTTTGACAAGAAATTTTGCTTTGACAAGAAATAAAAAAGTAAAATAAATTCCAGAAAGGTGGGAAATGAAACGGAGGGCGTACGTCAACGTGGCAAACGTTATTAGGGAAACAACATAATTATTATTACGAATATTCGAGTCGAATTCCAGAGTCGACAGTTACGAGCGGAAACGAGGGCGAGTTCGCACGGGGCGGGTGTTAACGATTTTGCGGGTGGAAAAAATGCATCCGCTTGGTGCCGAAGCGAGCAGTAAATTTAGGCAACCGAGAATGCAGTGGACGTTCCTTCCTCTCTCTCTCTTTAAAAACTCTACATTATTTATCTCGCTATTAAATCCACGCTATGAAAACAGAGAAAAAATAAAAAAAGATAATTTTTTGAGAATGACAGAAAGATCAAAATAAATAAAAAAGAAAAAAAAAAAGAAAGAAAAACGAGAAAAGAAATCGAAGAAATGAGATGAGTGAGTTAAATAAATACAAACGACTTAAAAAAATCAAACAAAAAGAGAGAGAGAGAGAGAGAGAAGGAGGGAAAGAAAATGAGAAAATGTTATGGCTGATAAATTCAGTGAACGTATCCTATCTTAAATCATAGATGATTTAGAACGATAATCTGGTCTGGTACTTTCCTTTTCCCCTTTGGCTAATACATCCTCCTCCTTCAGTGATGCACAACAACGAAGGAAAATGAAGAATACGACGAAGACGAAGAAGAAGAAGAAAGAGACGACGAAGATCTCGAGTTATTCGCTATGACGCGCCGGTCGTCCAATTAAGGGAGAGCTCACGACGGGACTTGGCTCGGTTGGGTTTAACGGGCTATAAAAATTGTTGCTTTGACGTTGGTCTATTCGCGGCTTGTGTTGCGTATGCTAACGACGAGCAAAACAGAACGAGAAAGAAATAGAAAGAATAAAGAAGGAATGAAACTTTTCGCGATCAAAAGCTCTGGTCACGTTTCTTCCTACTTTAGCCAAGAATATTGTTCTAGTAACACAACATCTTTACTTTTTACGATATTTTTCCATCACCTTCTTGGTGTTCTACTTCGTATAAGTATGATAAATCAGTGTCCATTATTTGTATACATCGTAGGTAATATATAAAATATATTTTTATTACACAATCCTGACAAATAACTTATATTTTTCTTTTTTTGGAATATCCAACAAATATATATTATATTTCTTCAAAGTTTGAATATAAATTTCGAAAGAAAACCATTAAAAAGTCGTAACACGAGTTAGATTTGGTTTCTGACCTAAATTTGAAGAGTAATATACCTAATCAAAGATAGAAGGATTCAGGAAAGAAATTAAAACGAGATTCTCGTTAAGAGGAATGGGGCTAGAACGTTTCAATTATTTCCGGTTGTTGGGTTGACACACGACTCACAGTATACCTTTCTACATTGAACACGACCCTCTCTTTTTCTTTCTTTCTTTCTTTCTCTTTCTCTCTCAAATCAAGACACTTATCTAAACGGTTCTTTGAGAACGGACCGTATCGCGAACTCGGTGAAAAACTCTAAACTGCGTCTCCGCATGCAGGTCTCACAAGTAAACTCTTCTAAGTTCATTCGTTTGCGTGTGTAACTGGAATTGTTAGCGAAAGAAAAAGAAAATGTAGAAAATGAGAAAGAGAGAAAGAGATTAGCTCGTTGTCCTTTGAACACGTTCCACGATTAGACGACGATATGTTATCCGTTCTTATTATTATTACCAAGGAAGTAAGAAACTAGGACGATCTTGATGCGTAAAGGTCAATAGTTCCTACCTTATGAAAGAGGCCATCGCTTAACTTACCTCTTCTCGAACCTCTTTGAATTACAAAACCAGCTTCTTTCTTAGCACATTATAGAAAAAAAAAAGAAAAAAAGAATCATCTAAATGAAATCCAAATAGAACGAAAAACTCGACGTAAAGAACGGGAATAATTTAGTTATTTGTTTTTCTAGTTTCTTTTTTTTATCACTTTTATGTATACTTTTGGAACATTATCTTTCCTTTTTTTTTGTTTCGACGTACCGTAGGTATATTTTATTTCGTATAGATCATCATAGATATTCTAAAGATAGTATAGATCTTCGTGGAAAGAGATTTTCTATGCATCTTCTCGCGGAATCTATTTAACTCGAATACAGAACTTGGATGGCCGGACGTTGAAGAATCGATGAAGCGACGCCTCGAGAAAGATATCGTACTTTTATACACATACACGTGTACACGATGATCAACATATATTTTTATACAGGATGTTCCATAAAGATTTTTACTTAACTTCTCCCAGTTTTATAATCCCATAATAAAAATAATAAATAAAAGTTTTCTTATAAACGTGAATCTATAAACACATTTTATTTTCCAATTTCAGCCATTCAAATATTTCCTCCCATTTTATTTGCCTCTTAAAAATACAATTGCATCTTTATTAATATCGTTTTAACATGAATTTTTTCATGATTAAATACTCGCCAATATTTGTTAGCAAATTTTCTTGATTTATTTTTTTCTTTATAGATAGGAGAAGATATTTGTGATTTTTAAAGAGAAATTTTTTGAAACATCCTGTAGACATAAATGTATCTATAGGAGAGAGTATGAATATCTTTCGGCCGAAGTGAACTTATCCTTCCGGATCTACGTGCATACATACTTTTCTTTAAATTTATGACAAGTTTAGGAGAGAGAAGGATAGTGAAATCGAGTTCAAGTAGAAAGTTAGGATCGAACTTTTCGCGAGCGTACCCTTCGTTACTCCTTTTCTCTTAACTTATTTTTATTATCCTTTTGTGGGAATTCTGTGTAAGGAAAGATAAACGATATATCGAGAAAATCGATGAGCCATATCGAGTGAACGGAAGAAATAATGAAAGGGTTGGAGAATGAAGAAGTAATAAAATGACCGCAAAAAAAAATTATACGAAGAATGATAGAGAGGAAAAGAAAGAAAGAGAGAGAGAGAGAGAGAGAGAGAAGGATAAGAGGCAAAAAAAACGTCGGTAATGGTGCCACTCGATTTTTATTTGATTGATGCTGTTGATTCTATCTTTAAAAGCTCGATCTTTATTTTATGCGTGTTCTTTGTCAATAGAACCTACTTATTTTCTTTTTTAGGTTAGCATAATTACTTACTTAATAGTGAACAAATTGAAGTAACATTTGCTATTAAAACACTTGGAAGGAAAAGAAAAGAACAAAAAAATGATAGGTGAAAGAGATGATCGTCGAGAACGTCGATCATGCACATGGGGTATGATCGATGTTATACTTATTTCTATTTCTTTCTATTTTTCTTTTTTATGCTTATAAGTTTCAAATGAAGTATCACAGATTCATAAGGATGGAGAATGATCGTTATATCTTTGATATTATCACCGGAACGAATTTATTTATTAATCGAGATGGCCATTCAAGTCGTTCAAAGTGACTTTCATCCTAGCCTTGAGCTCGTTCGCATAACGCAGAGCAGATACGTCTATTTGAACGTCATCCATAAGAAGATCGCAATCGAGATGTCTGCTGTCGCATGCACGATGATGATGCTTCAAGGCATCATTAGGATCCACGTGATGAGCCCTTCTCGTACTTGGATTCAACGTGCTCAAAGCATAATGATTGTGCACGGTTAAAGCTCGCCTAGTCGAAACGAAACTCTTTACCGAGTCACCTTCCGGTGAAACGTTCGAAGTCCTAATTGTGTCCAGATAATCTGGATTATCGACGAAACTCACGGATTTACTTTTGTTCTGCAACTCGGGAAAAAAGTATACGTTTCTAACGGAATAAGAGGCAAACTCTTCGAAACTTTCACCGAGTTTTCTACGCTCGTCTGAGATCAAACCGTGCCAACTTTTTCTCCTAATTGGTACGATCGCCTCGTCCACGTCTATTGGTACCACAAATTCCGACCTATGTAGGTTCTCGTAGAAACAATGATTGTAGGGTATCAATTCCATTCTTCTCTTGGTCCAGATATCCTGATCGAAAAATTCTCTTCTATTCTTTTTATCCTTGGGTAAATCACCTGGTAAAGTGAGATCGAACCACCGTACTACGTTTGATCTTTCGTAAAGTCTCAATACCTTTAACACGTTTTCGTGAACGTCAAAAACGTAAAAATAAAATAGTCCGGCACCTAAGATTCTATGCAATTCGACGAATGCCACTAATTTTTCCGAAATATCTTCGTCGAAATCGAGACCCTTGATACATAGTGTGAATCTCTTGGAATTAGTCGAACTATCGTTGTCGTAGTCGTCGTCATCGTTATTATCTGTTACGTTTTCTCTAAATATGGCTAAACTATGACTAGGATTTTCGTAGCAGGACGTAGCACCGACGTAAACTCGCAAAGGATACGCCGTTGATCCTTCTAACGACGGTAACTGACAGGACACTAGAATTCCTGTGTAACTGTCTGTCTCTTCACCCCACTCTTCCAACCATATCGGCGAAACTAGAGCCTCCATGCTGTAACTGCGTATCCTTCCTTGCTCCTCCTCGTACCTATGTCGTACAAACAAACAAACAAACAAACAAACAAGATTAAACTTCATTCATTCCACTTCGGTACAGTTGAAGTTAGTGGTTAGATATAATATAATACAAGAGAGATAAACAGAAAGAGAGAAGTTAGTCAAGATATACCTGGATAAGTTGTGTCTAATGAGAAAATTAACAACGGTGATAAATAATTAAATATATTTCATTTACATTTAATTACCTTTTATACTAAAGGGTATATATATATATATATTGAGACGGGGAAAAAGTTACTTCATATTTTCTGTATAAATGACTTCAGAATCGTATAATTCTGGTAATGTTAATTGGATTCAGGAATTTTTGCATGCATTTAAAAATTGACGTATCGTAGAATTATGTTAAAAAAAATAATTGCGATATTTGTTCGCAACTCAGGCTGGTAAAAAAACGTTTGATGCGAAAAAGGCTCGATACAAAAGACGCAAAAAATTTATTTCACTGCGTTTCCATAAAAATACGAAGAAACTTGTTCCCCAACCCGATATATTTATATTTCTTCTGGAATAATAAATTCAATATTATATATTTATTCTATCGTGACTTTTCGTTTGAAAAATCATTTCCGAGAAATCTAATAAAAAGGAAATTATAAAATGGACGTATAAGATCGATCGATTTCAATGCTATTATGTAAATGAAATAATTAACTGGCTTGATCGAAGAAATAAATTCAAGTTTCCAGTCTCTCGATTTGTTTCTCGTATTGCTTCGGCTCACGGAAAGAAGGTGATAAAGAAGAAGAAGAAGAAGAAGAAGAAGAAGACGTATAAGAAGAAGAAGAAGAAGAAGAAGATGATGAAGAAGGGTCAGCCATCTTTTTCTTTCCTTTTCTTTCTCTTTCTGGTAGAGTAAGTAGTAGTAGTAGTAGTAGTAGTAGTAAGTTGGCGAAGGAAAAGTAGCTCACCAAACGGTGCAGAAGAGGGAAGAGGTCGGTAGAGGTCCATGCTTGACGGCGATCACTCGAAGACTTGGATAACCGGCCACTCTGAGATCCAAGTGGCCGCTATAGAGGAAGAGACGTCGAGGGATCGTTTCGAGCCACCTTATAGCGGTTAACTCGAACGCGTCCAAAGTCCTTTCCAACGCCATTTCTAAAGTCGTTTCATTCCTTCCATTAGCACCGTCGCACTCCTTCGAAGCTCTGTAATCGAGTGCCAATCTTCGCGCCCACGAATACGCCACGATGCTTCTTGTACCTGGTGGCTCGCCACCTGAAATATATCAAATAATCAACTAATATAAGGAAATGAAAAACGGAAGAAAGAAAGAGACATTAATATGTTCAATCCAACGTTGTAATTTATGCTAATTTGACGTATTGCTCGTTAAACAAATATTTAATGGGAAAAGTATGATTTTTGTATGTGTATGCTTTTCCATACACTACTATTGATGATTTCTATGGACTATAATTGGCTAATCAATACCAACAAAATTATTTTCTCGTCGAAAAAGGTGAAAGTGTAATTAGTAATTTTTGATCGAACATAAACGATTTGTTTATTGGGTTTTTCAATGGATGCTTGCTCGATAAATAATTTTTATTCATTTGCAATTGTTTTCAGTAATGACGATTGATGATAACTATTGATTTATTAATCCTAAACAATTATTGTTCACTAGCCGATAGAAACATTATCATTATACTAATGCAACGTCACGGCTTATTGATTAGACTTAGTCATTTATGAACCGTAAAACGATTGGAATAATCGTTGCAGGAATCGAATATACGACTTCTCGTAATCGTAATTATCTAGAAAAATTTTGTCGCTGGAAGCTCGCCAAAGATGTAATGTCCGACGCGTTGAAATGGTGATGATGGTACCAGTACTCTGAACGATAAGAGAGAAAGATAGTAAGAGAATGGGAGAGACAGAGAGAGAGAGAGAGATTGTTGCGAAACACCTCGTTCGTTCCGGCTTCACACGTTTCCCATTATCGGACACGCGAGAGATTACGTACGTTTCTAGACACGTTGAGGAAAGCATTGTGATTCAATGGGTGGACGGAAGTGACGTGTTACCACTCAACGGATATGTCCTACACGCTAGGAATAAATTCTAGTTTATTCAAACTTCCAAATTAAAATATAAAACAGTATTAATCTATATGATCATAAATTTTCGAAATATCTATTGTACAATCATTCGATAAATCAATAATTATATTTACGTACAATTTCTATTATTTTATTTTACCATTTATAATATATACGCTTCATATAATTATGATAAATTAATAGAAAACCTAATAAAATATATTTTCTTTTATCAAATATAATTCTATTCCTAAAAAAAAAAAGAGTAAGTATAATAACGTCTAGATAATTACAATGATTGTCTCCTAAATTTTATTAATGAAGATTGATCGAATTAGAAATGACGTTGCTTGAATGGAATTCTGATTGCTTTAATCTCCCAATTGAATCTTAATAGCGTGCGTGCTCTCGATTGAGAATGAAAGGGTGAAAAGGTTCATCGTTTTTCTCATTCTTTTTTAATCTATTTCTTTTTTGTTTTTCATCATCTCCATTCTATCTCATTTTCTCACTCTCACTCTCTCTTACTTTCTCTATTAATCTATCTCATGTTTCTCTATCCATCATGAGTCTTGCGAACACTCTTCTCGATATAGGTTGTTGTACACCGGTTCTTTATTGAACTCGTTTGTAAATCGAGAATGAATCGATACCCTCATGTGTTAGAGAGCCATCCTATCTTTCACATCTAGTCATAATTTTCCGCTCTCGTCGCTAAAGAAATAACTGTGGGATGAGAATGGGAGGGAAAGAAAAGTGGAGGAGGGAGAAATCGATGATCATCGATAAATTTCCATGACGATATCGAGCAACAGGTCTCTTTCTCTCTCTTCCTCTCTCTCTCTCTCTCTCTTTGGTAACTACTTTCATTCTTGATCATCGTACATTCACGTCGATGGGAATGTGGATCGTGAATGTCATCGACTTTTTCTTTCTATCTTTCTCTCTCTCTCTTTCTACATCCGCTTTCGTTATCGCGATCGTTAATGGCAAACGTTTGCATACGCTGGCAGACTCGTTTACTCTTTTACACTCTCCACTTCGTTCGTCGAACGTAAACGAAGCTCTTTTTTGTCGGTACTTGTTATTTTTCTTTTTGTTTGTTTGTTTTTTTTAATTTTTTTTCTTTTTTAAAGAAGACAAAAAGAAAGTTACGGCCAACGATTGACCCAACGTAAGAAAAGGAGAAGAACGAGACGGTATATTATGGCTCGTGTTGCCTGCTGAGAGTGTGATCCTCAGTCGTGCCCTTTTGCGATTACCCTTCTGCTGCATCGTGTCTAGTAAAGGTGTGCCTTTGAGTACGTACGAACGTGCTGGCTACATGTACCCTCTCTTATGTATAAGTATACGTGTTTTGTGAGTATGTATGGGTTTTACGAGAAGGCACTCTCTAACTACGAGAAGTACTCCGTAAGTACTCTGACTCGTTCGAAGAAACTGGCCAAAATTATCATCGCGAGATCGTTTCTTCATAATTTAGCAAGAATAATAACAACAGTATCGACGGGCGGTCCAACGCTGACTGAGATAACTCAGAAATATGTCATAAATTATTTCGTCTAATTAAGTCGCCTGCTTCGAAAAACGAGACTCGTCCAGAGATTTATACGCGTTTGCATTCTTTGTATTCGTTTCAAAAACTTCTCCACTTCTTTTCTTACAATTTTTGCTTCCTTCTTCTTCTTCTTCTTCTTCTGCTTCTTTTTTTTCTGCGTATTTTCTTTTTTGTTAGTTGTGCTTGCACACGCGTGCGTGTGCTTTTTTTTCCCTCTCTTGAATCGTCTTTATCACCTTTTCCATTTGTAGACAATTTGGTCGTTGGGATTTATGATCGCCCCAGGTGGAAACTTCGATCGAGACTTTAAAGCTTGAAAACGAACAATAACCATTCGTACGAAAGGAAAGAGAAGATAGGATCGTGCCGAGTGGTAGGGAAAAAAGCTCGAGAAATTTCCCTTCCTTCCTTCCTTCCTTCTTTCCTTTCCTTTCTTCCTTCCTTAGTTACTTGCTTCTACCGACCGGATAGTCGTGAATCCTGAGAAACTATTCGCGAGTAAGAAACACTCACGATCTTTCTACCTGCTGAACGAACACTTAAATAGAGGGACGTTTGCTTTTTTTTCTTTTCCAACGTGTTTCTTAAATTTATAGATCGAAACGAATTTATGACCTTTTTTCAACTAGCCGAACCTGTTTTAAAATAAAAAATTAATGATTCGAAGAAATTAGCAAGTTAAATTATACTTCTCTCTTTTTTTTTTAAAATGAAAGAATTATAAAATTAATTATTAATAAGTCGAAGAAATATGAAATAGTAATTCCATGACCATTAAAAAATGAAAAAACTATTAAAATTAAATTACAATATTAGAATATAAATGAAACCTATGTAGTAGCTATTAAAAAAGAAAATCAACAAAAAAGTAAACTCATTCGAAATTAAACAAATTGTGAAGAAAAGAAAAAGAACAAACAATACAAAGTGTAAATAATTCGAATTCATTGACCCTAAGAAGAGAAATGGAATAGTCTAGGAGAATAGAGTTAAGGGCCGAAGGTACGCTACTTCTCCGAGGTTGCGAACCCGTTCGGCGATAACGAAAGGGCAAAGGTCGTGACTAGCTCGCGGCTAGCTCGCGACGACGACGACGTTGACGATGGTTGTAGTGTAGTGGTGTTGGTGATGATTGTGGTAGTGTTAGTGGTGTGTCGGTGATGGTGGTGGTGGCAGGCGCAGCGCGCATGGTGAGGGAGAAAATTGCTTACCAGGCGTGGGAGGAGGATCTGCCGGAGGATCCGGGAGTCGCGGCGGCGAATCGAGAAGAGTGAGGACGCACAGTGCGGTGACCAAGACTGCAACCAGGCCAGCTCTGCACGCTCTCTTCGTACAGGCGACCAGCATCTTATTATTTTCCCCCTCCTTCCTTGTCTTCCTAGACTCGTCGGTTGTTGTTGTTTTTGTTCGACGATAATAATCGATCGTCAGGATTTCGAAAATTTTCGTACCATCTTTCAATCTTTTCCACATCTAATTTTATAAAACCCGTATCACTAAATAACGATGCTATTCATAGAAAATCAAAAGTTTCTGTTGTCTTCATTTCTTTTACCTTTCATAAATCACGTTGATTCGTTCTCGAATAAAACGATCAAATCGATCACGTTTGACAGCTTAGAATGTAATCACAATTAGTGGTGGTAGCACGTGACTGGATTTAGAAATACAAATATCAAGTCTTTCCTATCAGGATTTTCAATTCACTTTCTATTATTAGACAGAGAGAGAGAGAGAGAGAGAGAGAGAGAGAGAGAGAGAGATTCTCACGAAGAACTTGAACAAATAATTCAAGAACTTGGAACAAAACTTCGTCACGTACTTCGGTCTTGCACTTCTCTGGAATATTTCAAAGTTAACGAAGGTGATGATGCGAAAGTAAGAAAGAACGTAGAAACGTTGTAACGTCACCTCCTAAACACCCCGTCTTCTCGTCGATCCACAACAGGCTCACAGCTTTTTCAGAGTCGCGACCTCGGTTTCTTCTTGGAATACGTTGTGATCCTTTTTCGTGCAAAGGGAGGGTCGCAGGACACCTGGTTAGGGACGAGGTAACGAGTAAAGACGACTGATCTTACTTGCCTAAACGGTCGTTCGTACTTTCCTCTCTCTTTCTCCTTCTCTCTTATGTATGAGAACAAGCACGAAGAATCTGTCTTCTTGGTTGCTCGTAAAAAAGGTCTCGTTCGAGACTCGACCTCCCACGCGACTCTCTGTCTCTTTCTCTATCACCTTCGTAACTACGGGAACCATTTATGGTGGTCTTTGAGCTGGATCCCTTCTTTATTTCTTCATTCACGAATTTTTTGTTTTCATTAATTTAACATAATTTAATTAACCTCATTAAATGTAATACTCAAATGTAAAATGTTGTATCTTTTATTTTTCTGGGTATTTTTTCTTCTCTAACTCACAAGTTTTTTTAAATAATTTTTTCTAACTTGAGGTGTCGTGAGAAAGGACAATGGTCCTTCATCTCTTTCTATTCTGGTACCTCGGTATCACGCTCGAAGACGCAAGCTGGCGTGACCATTTCGAATCTATTCGATGTACCTTCGATTTCATCGTTGGTCTCCACCTGAAACCGGAACGACTCCACCTAAGTTTCTTCTTCTACTTCTTATTCTTATTCTACTTCGTGTCTTTCGATCGTTCTTTCCTAGGAGAACATTATACAAGCTACAGATCGATTCTCGATTTCCTCGCTCGTTCCTCTCTCTTCGATCCGTGGGAATAGAAACTTTGTAGATTACTTTCGTGGCTAACGGGATGTTTCCCGAAACTTCCTCAGTGATGGTTCAACAGTTAAATCCGATTGCTATTTTTATCGATCATTTGTCGAATCGAACTTTGGTCATTTTCAAGATGACGATAGAAACAAAATTGCTCACAGTTGTCTCCCATCGAAAAAATCTAAACAATTCCAATCTTTAAAACGTCCATCGCATTAAGTTCACTGTATTTGTTTAATTAGTCGATGAGTGTTAAACAAAAATTTCTTTAAAAAAATTACAAAAAAAAATGCTTATTAGAATAAAGTTTTCCAGTACAATAGGGGTAACTATAAGTTAGTAAATAAAGAGACGCACGAGTCGCACGTGGTCGGCGAATCAAGGACCGGGATTGGTGCAATCTAGCCTGCGCGAGAGTCGAGAGCGTACTGCGTCCATGCGGGAGGTTAACGTGCCAGCAGAGAGCCTTACCACGACTCCACGACTTTGGACCCGTTGCCTTAGCATGCTTTGCCAATGCGCCTTTGCGCCATCCTCGTCCCCGTAACTCGCCTCTCTGCATTACCTTGCTTTTACCTTGCCTTTACCTTGCCTTCCCTTGCTTTCCATTACCCCACCACCATCACCACCACCTCCAACTTCTTTCCTACTACTCCTTTAGATCTTTACCATACTCTATTTCTTTGTCTATTATATATATCTTCATTTTTTTTACCTAATGTTACACGTAATTTTTTAATAGTCCGGCTGTTGAGTGTATAATTTGTTGTATTTTTGTTTTACAAATATAATTCATCGATTAACATTCAATTAATTTACCGTGGAATATTTAAGATGTTTTATTTAAGATTGTTCTTCAATAATTTTATCTTTTCCACAGTTTTTTATTTTGTGATTAAGTTTTATCGTTGAACGATGATTCTATGACTCTTTTTCAAAGGTATAAAATTATCAGTCTTCCTGGACACGATCAATGTATTACAAGCTTATTATCTTAGTATACAAATAGTTCAATCAAAGTATAAAAAATAATTGAAGGTAAGTAGTTATAAGGCAATTTATCTCGAAAATTCAATCTGAAATTAACCGTAGTTTAAATAACTCATCATTCCTGTGATTTAGATTGATAGGTTAGTGAAATATTGACACGTAACAGGTTACGTGGCTCACTTTGTGTACTCCGATTTTCTAAAAAAGATATCTTCAAGATCTTATCAGATAGGTATATACGATAGATCAGTATGATTTCGATCTCATGAGATTCATCACACCGGCCGGCTTTTCTAAGTTCCTGAGATTTCCTATCCGAGTTGCTCGTACCTCCTCGTCTCGATTATTCGATACTATCTGGTTCGTATCTAGGATCGACTAAGTGCTTACCAGATGGAGAGGTAGATCGTAAAGCGATATTATCTCAGCACCGTTGTCGATACTGACTCGTGATCTCACTCTAACCCACTGATAATAGAATCGCCTGCTTCATTAACTCTACTTTAGCTCTTCATTCTCTCTACTTTCATTCTTCTTTCTTTCTTTTTCTTTATTTTTCTTTCTGAACGCGTCCGCGCTCGAATTAATCTTCTTACTTTTATTTTCTTCGTCGGAAAAGGTCAAATATATTAATAAGAACGTCAAACTTGTTCCAACTTTTTTCAAGGATGAAAAAATATCTTAATAAATAAACAAAGATAAAGAAGAATGTGCGTAAAGAATATAGGAAATATTTTTTTTACCTAATTGTTGATACAATTTTATGTGAAATTTACTTTGTCTGAAAATTAAAATAAATAAATAAATAAATAAATAAATTCAATTTTTGTATAAACAAAATCAAAAGAATATGACAAAACTTTTGTTGTCATTTTTTTTTATATAATTAATGTGAAAGTTAAATAAATAAAAATGAAGAAGACTGAAAAACATTATGTTAACTTAAATTTTAGTATACTTTATTTGGATTATTTCTTTTTTCCTTTCTTTCTCTCTGTCTTTTTCTTTAAATAATAACAGAAGTATATTTGTAATTTCTTTCCATCCTTTTTGGCCGTTATCGTAGTCATCTTTTTATCTCTTGAGGCTCAAAGCGACCACCGTGAAGCGTGCGCTACTTGTTCCTGTCAAAGTCGATTGCTTGGTGAACGATGAGGTAGAAAAAGAAGAAGGGTAAAGATAAAGAAAGAAAAAGATATAGAAAGAGAAGACTAGAGGAAAGAGGAAGAAAGAAGCGTTGTAGTGAGAGAGAAAAAGAAAGAAAAAGAGAGAAAGAGAGAAAGAGAGAGAGAGAGAAATAGAGAGAGAGAGAGAGAGTGAGAGAGAAAGGTGCAGTTTCATTTAAATCATCCTGACGCCATTCGCCCACCGGCAGGCAGGAAGGATTCTCGAAGGGAGACTTTCTTGCAGAAATTACTTTAAACGTGATTTTGTTGTATGTATCGTACGTGTTACTAACGGAAAGGGAAAACCGCATCTCTTTCTTTCTTATCGTGGTAGGAAATACTGAATGAATGCTTCGACCCTTTCTCTTTCCTTCCTTCCTTCCTTCCTTCCTACCACTTTGATTTATTTCAAGAAAGGTAAGAAGAAAGAAAGAAAGGAAGGAAGAAAGAAGTATAAGAAACAGAAGAAGAAGAAGATAGTGCTATACGATGGCATCAAAGAATTTCAAGAATCCTCGAGACGTATCCGATGAATCCAACAAACGTGCTCATTCGATTTCCCCTAACATTTGTCATGACATTACTCAGATTCCTTAAAAGGAGCCACTTAATTTCACTTACTTTTATCAACTCGACTCAACCCCGATTGTTCCGATTTCGCGCTAAGTAAATAAATGATTAAACTTAGCTAATTGTCTAACTATCCTTAGCTTGATGTTTCGTAGAAGAAAGCTCGTTTGGATCTTTGTCACGTAATTTGCTCTTACAAAGTACCTTACCGCGATTTGTATCGAAGACGATGTATTGCATATAATACACATATATACACATTTACGTGGCAGAAATAAGTAAAAAGGGTCGTCTGTCGTAGGTACGTACGTACATATATGATAGGGACTTTGGTGGAAGGTCTCTTCTTCGAAGTAGAGGAATAAGAAAAGGCTGACTAGGGGAACCCTACTGGGCCCTACTGTCGTCGCAAACGGCGATCTTCCTAAACTTATTAGCTTCGCAGTAAGAAACTCATAAATGCTTATGACTCGTCTAAGGACTTTTTCTCCTTCGATCCGCCCGAACGATCCACTTAAAGGGCCGCGTTTTGTCGGATCGTTCAGGAGGAAAGCAACTCAAGAGAAACGACTACACTATATACTATATCTTTCTATATATACGTAAGTGTGCGTGCGTGTGTGTGTTACACGACATCTACAGAGTAGAATAAAGGAAGAAGACACAGAACACATGGAGTCCCTTCGACGTCATTTGTAATGCCGGATGGTCTAATGATGCGCTTGCTCGTGACAGCACGCGGAATAAGAGTGGAAGCGTGCGAGTTCAGCTGAGGATTCATCGCTGTCTCTCTTGGTACGTAAGTTACGAGCCAATGTAAGACCGTGCACATAGTTAGATACGAGCTACACGTACCCAAGTCCCATGCACACCCTACTCCACTGCAAGATCCTAATAGCGCGGGAACACGAAAGCTTTCGAAGGAGGGGCACCTGTCGCTCTTAATATCGATCGCGTTTAAAGTCTAGCGTGACGAGCTGAGAGAAGCACCATTAGAATTACAACAACAAAAAAATAATCGATAGAAAAGAAAAGAAAAGAAGAATTTTAGTAGATAGACGACGAATGACTGGTATATTTTTCAATTCGTTCTGCTATTTAAGAAATAATCTCTATTATTTCATATCCTCTTCAACTATCGATCGAACGATGTTAGTTTTTTTATTTATTTATACAAAAAATCTTGCAGGTATTTTAATGATTCCAGTTTCGGATTAAAGATTACGTTCTTCTTATTCTGGTTGAAAATGTATGTTATTTAAATTTAGTTAGATGAGAAACGATAGATACTACATTAACACATACACGTATGGTAGTTAATAATATAATAATAGTAATTAAGTGTATTGTCTAATGGTTTTTCTAGTATTTAAGTTAGAGAAAAAGTAAAGAAAACAAAAAATTGTCTTATTTTCTACTACCTCCTCTTCCTCTTCTTCCTCCTCCTTCGCAATCTACCCTTCTCATATACGATTTTTTTTTCTACAGCGTTATTACTCGAAGATACCTAAGCGCCGCCGTGAAATTATCACGTACAGGCAACCTAGTGATTTATTGTTCGTCGAAGAAGATCGATGCAAGTCGGTCGGTCGGCTTAGTGCGACTCGTCGGACCGTATCGCGCCTTTAGTTTAGTCCTACCGGACGGTGAATAATATATTCCATTTGTTCGAGAAGGCCCCGAAGCTATTGCTTCGCAAACTCGTCTGCAGTTTTTATTTTTCTTTTTCTGTTTTTTTTTTACCTATAAAAAAAATTTGAATACTTCCTGAATTCTGAAATAGCCAGGGACTTGATTTCGGAGCTATAAATAAATACCTCGAAGCTATTTAAATAAAAAAAATCAAAATAAAGAACTCTCGTCTCAATTAAAAACGAAACTATTGATGGAAAGAAATTGTAGAAAGGTTAACATCATATTAATTTAAATTAATGAAGATATATCAACAGGCAGAATCAATTAAGCTGAATCGATTATGAAAGGATAATAAGGAACATGATCGAAGTAAGAAAAGTAGATGTGCTTGCACGTGGGCAAGTCATTTCCTGGTTAGTTGGTTGGTTGGTTAGTTAGTTAGCAATTAAACAAAACGCGACTTGTTTCTTCGGAAGAAGAGTCCGTCCGTTCCGCATGGTCGAAGGACAGCCACCGATCGGCGGATTTATGCATCGCTAATTATTTTCTTATCCTCGAGTCATAATGGCTTGGCTTGGGTTGGCTTAGTTAGAATAGGTTAGGCTAGGTTATGCTTAGCTAGGAGTAGCTTATGCTAGTAAAAGAGCAAGAATGTGGTGGTCGTTTCCTATGTGATCGGCTTGGAGAAGGCGATGTTTGAAAGCTCGGTAGCTGCCGTTATACCGCCCATGGCGAGAATCCATCGTCGTCTTACTCGATAAAACATATATATGTGTGTGTGTGTTCGATGATCTTCGGGGTGATTAATCGATGGGGATATGCTTGCTCGTTCATCGCAAGCTATCATGTTGGTAGGGTGCGAGCTCGTTCCTAAAGCTGTTTTCCAGGGCTGTTTCATCCTCTCGTTCTTTACTTTTTTATAGTATTTCATTGTAGAGAAAAATAAATAAGAGGAAACGTTCTCGAGTTCTCACGATTAAAGTAATCGACTTATAGCAACGTTTTTATCATTGATAGATACTTTTTACATGCTATTACTATATAGGGAATAAAATTGAGACAGAAAATTCGATTAATCGTAGTAGTCGTATAATTCTTAATAGGTCATTTCAATTTTCTAAAGGTGATAAGTTGGAATAAAAACGTTTGACTTTTGTTAAAGTAACGAAAAACTTTTGCAAGCTTTTATTCAGAATTATAATAGTGACGATACTAGTATTGAACGTATGAAAATAAAGTACAAAGAGATAGAAGAACTAGCGTAGCATAGTATAATACTAAGCGCGCGGAAGTAGATGCTTGCTTGCACAATGTCGGAACGACGAGGAATTGTTTCCCACCCTATCTTTTTCTCTCTTATATAGATTCGACCCCTATCCTCTTCGCGAGGGTCCGCGTTAGAGCTACGATCGATCGAACAGTGGATAGGATTATTTGCGATGTAATCTCTTGCCGAGGTGATTCACGTACCTTGCCATCGAGTAGGAAATATCCTAAGAGAAAGAAAGAAACAAAGAAAGAAAGAAAGAGAGAAAGTATTCGTGACCTTATGATGCAAACTTACAAATTGAATTCCCACGGGAAGAAAGGTAACAATTCTTTTTCTAATAAATAATAAGACTTATAATCGACACTAACGAGTAGTTAAACCATTTAGAAATAATGAATAAAAATAATATTCCTTAACGAGAAATTGAAAGAAAATGAAATGTGTGAATTTATGAAAAAGGAACATAGATATGAAACAGGGAAGAAAGTTATATTAGAAAAATGTCGAACGTCTTCTTAGAAAGTATACTCCCGTGGTTTTACAGTATGTTGCTCTATGGCAGAAGCTCTATTGGAAAGAGCCGACGATCGGCGAATAGAGATTACTACGAGGCCCTCGAGAGCACTCGTCGTGACCCTTTCTGGTACCTCTCTCTGGTACTCTCCGGTAAGCCGGTGACTCTAGAAGCCAACCGACTAAGAACCTTTTTACATATATACAAGATGCGATCGTGTACTAAACAAGCTTCCTCTTCGGCAAGAAAGAGAGAGAGAACATTGGCTTAGAATCGTTCACAGGAATAGCAACTAATGCGAAGAAAAACTACGTCTTTACTTATGACGTTTTATTACGTTATGTAATAAGATTATTACTATTACCTACCACTACTACTAGAGTAATATCGTCGTCATCGTTACTATTACTATCACTATTACTATCACTATTACTACTACTAGTTACCACGTACTTATGCTCTACCATTAAAATGTAGTCATTATATTTACGGCTAAAGGGGGACACTAGAGAGCCCATGTAGAACGATAAATCTTTTTAAAGCACTACTTTCCCACGTAGACCTCTCTCTTTACCATTTTCATTCCCTTTGACTACTCTAGAACCTTCTACTTTATCCTTATCTAGCGTGTAAATGAAAATTATACTTTATCCTAATTGTCATGGTAATTGTCTAGATTCCTATTCAACTGGACGAACGGAAATGAATTTCAATATTGCTGGGAAATCGTTCATTTTATTCTTTCTCTCATCATAATTATATATACTATTTCTATCAATTTAAATGGCTATAGCACTTTTATGATAACCTGGTATTATATTATAGAATATATTTTTTACTAATATCAGGTAATAATTGAGAAAATTATTATCGTTCTTATCGATGGAAATAAACGATCCATAAAACTGAGAACGGAAGAAATTTTCTTGAATACCTAATTCCTATATTATCAACCAAAGAGGTTTGTAATCATTCGTTAATTTGCTGAAGACAATGTTTAAAATAAACTTCCTTCCTGTGACAACTTCTACAAGAAGCATGGAAAAATATTCTATTAGAAATACTTTTTTTTTTATGAAAAGGGCTATTCGAAGAAAAATATTTACAAATAAACAATATAATACAAAATGTAAAACATATTACTCATGAATTTCGTTCACGAACAAATCTACCTTGTAATCGAAATATCCTATTTTATTCTAAATTTATATAGCAATTCTAAACTTTTGGCCGATATTGTATATATGATTTCTGAAAATAATATACGGTCTCGAGATAATTCGATTTCGTATCGATAGATTCTACCTTTAGATTCGAAATTCACGATGGGAAAGATAAAATCAACGAAGCGGAAACACGTCCGACTTTGATCGCGAATGACTTCTCGCGAAACTGGTTTTTCCTTAGGGAGATGGTCATGGATTTGCGTGTGTTTTTTTTTGACTATGTAAGAGGAAGAGGAAGAAGAAATCTCACTGGTGTCCGTACTACTGATTGTGAGACAGCCTGAGGGACAGCGTCCGATGTGGGAAGAGAGAGAGAAGTCCTGCTGTGCGATGCGTTGTATTACATGCGTGGGAGAATACATGTTGAGAATATACATATAGGTACATCTAGCTATAGTCATACGAGTCTACAAAGATAGAAACAATAGTGATTTCATTCAGTTTTAAATAGATAGTCAGGCATCACTGATCACCCCTCTTGCTGTAGTCTAAGTTGTTTTATTTTCTGATAACATCGTCACTACAATCTTTCTAATGTGTTCTGATGAATATTTACCTTGGTAAGATCGATCAATCATTTTATCCAATCTTATAATTATCTATCATTATTATTTTATTACACGAAAAAGAAAAAAGGATATTGGATAATCAATTTGTAGAAGATTTTTTGTCTTTCTTTTTTTTTTGACCGTCTTGGTACGAGTATATTAATTTATAAATGAACTTTATTATTGCCACTTGTAACGATGTAACTCAACTTAAACGTGACATAATGTGGTTATATTATTTATCGAAGAAAATTGCTACATAAATATGATTCCAATATAGGAAGCTATTTAAAAGTGATTACACGATGCTTATCATATCAATTAAGTAATTTTTTTCGATAGTTCCTACAATGAATGGATTAACACGATTTTGTAACAGTGTAAGAAAATTGATAAGAAAAATTAGAAGAAAATTTAGAAGAAAAATATTCAACTGAGTGATCGTTCGTTTCCCATTTATTCGTTATCGCACTCATCGAAAGATTAATTACACTTTGAGATGAAATCAATTAGTAAGGGTCATTTGTTAGTAAAGGAATAAGTACAATGAAAACGAAAAAGGAAGAAATGAAAGAGAGAGAGGAGGATAAAATTGAGATAATAAGTATATCCATCGTTTAAAAGTGCTCATGGATTTACGATGATGAGTAAACTCGATCGTATCATATCGATACTTAATTTACTTTCTCTTTTAATTTACGATTTCATAAAATCGAAGCTTCCGTAAGAAATTGAAAAGATCAATGAAGGAACTTCCACGTTTTCTGTTCAAGAAAGTCAGAGGAAAGATTTGGGCCGTCACGCCCCCATCGTTATAACTCGATTACGTCGATTCGTTCTATCTAAGATGACCTTTGGAAGCCCTTTTATGTGAACTTATACATCTACCCTTAAAGAGAAAGGAAAAGAAAAGAAAAGACAAAAAATACCGTCACCTGTGCGTTCTCTTTTTACTTGGGAATCTTTGCGGAAACGAAAAGGATTCGTTTTATTGACGCGAGGAGCTGAAGAGATTTTCTTTTATTACCAATGGTTCTTTCGAACTGTACGGTAAACCTTTGAGAGTCGAGATCTTTGAAAGGATAGTGCAACAAACCAAGAAGATGATCTTCGTTTTAACGAGACAAAAATAATGAGAGAAAGATAGATAGAAGAAGAGAAAATTTCGAGTAATTCTTGTGTGTTAGTTTTTTTTTTTATTTTTAAATGAAATCAGTAAATCATAGTTCCAGGAACTCAGTTTTTTGCCCGCTCGAAAAGGTTAAAAGTAAAAAGAGAAAGAAAAAGCGATGTAAAAAAAAAAGAAAAGAGTAAAAAAAACAAATAGGAACCGAAACGAGGCAAAATTGCGAAGACAGAAAGTGTTGAGGAAGAAATACTGACCTCGGAATTCCTAGAGGCCACTGATATTTGACGCGTAAGGATTTTAATGCATGTAAAATGCAACGACCATGCGGTGGTTGTTGCTGCTGCTAACCTCGAGAAGTAACAAAACCACTAAATTATCGGCTTGTCCTGTTCCCTTGCTGAGAGGATCGGCTTGAATGTAAAGCATAACCGAGACTTGATCATAGTAGAAATATGGGTAAGTGTTATATATCTGGATGATCGTTTAGTGTCCTTGAAATAAAAACTATTTTGGAATTTAAATTACCGAAAGACCTTTTTGTCAAGAAATGCTATTTTGTTTTCTATATACGACAAAAAGAATAATTTCATTGCATCCATCTAGATAATTAGTAAAAAATTAGTATCAAAGAATAAACGAATGAAATGAAAAAAAGATATTGAATGGAGTAGCGATTAAGTTTGTTCAATCATAATATAATACTATGAAATAGTTCTTGCTATCTCTTTGTTCTATAAAACAGCTTGCGGAAGGAAGGCCATATAATTTCGATTTTACATTTAATCCGTTCCATATTCGTCTCACAATAGAAGTTATAACTTCGTTAAAGGATATTTCAAACGGATAGCATCGTGGTATAATCTTCAAAAAAAAAAAGAAAAGAAAGATAAAAAGAAATCAGCAGAAAAAGAGAATGAAGTTGCACCAAACGTTAAAAGGATTTCCTTTCTCAGAATCTATACTCTCTTTTCTTATCCTTTGATTTATAAAGCCCGCTAATATTCTATTTCTACTTCCTGGATAATCTCATAGTGTTTGCTACTAAAGTTTCGAGATGGTTTCAAAGAGCATTAAGAGTACTGACTTGGTCGTCGCCTATACATGCGAGTCTGATCATTATGGTAATTTTCACATGAGAGGAAGGAAGGAAGGAAGGAAGGAAGGAAGAAAGAAAGCAAGAAAGTATGAAATAAGAAAAGAAATAGAAAAAGAGAGAGAGAGAGAGAATCTTTCTATTTAAGTACACTACTCTTTATGACGACGATACTCACGATAGAATCGTGACGTTCTTCGCGTGACCTTCGCCCGAGTCACGACGTTATTTCTGGTCCCGATGGGACGTGACTTCTTGCCAATGGCGAATAGGAGAGATCGGAGATCAGCGAAGAGAGAGAAAGAGAGAGAAAGAGAGAGAGAGAGTAAGAGAGAGAAAGAGAGTAAGAGAGAGAAAGAGATACTTAGCAAGGATCTCACATTCTCGCTACCAGCTCTCTTCTTACACCGCAAATGGGTTTTACCAGGGAATCTTGCGAGTTACGCTCTTCTTTCCCTTTATCACCCTTTATCCTTCTGCCTCGTAATCTGATCCTTCGATATAACTGACGTCTCTCATAGATGCAAAAAAGAAAAAAAAGGAGACAGAAAAAAATCTCAATGTGAAAGAAAGAGAGTGACATCTACTTCGAATTCACCATGAACACGATTACTTTTCTTTTGGATCGTTCGAAATATTCCAACAGTTCTTGGTTGAATATTTAAAATGTTTCATCCGAAGCTAAAGAGATTCTCAAGGACGATGAAAAATTATCCTTCAAGTTTCAATATGTACCTATATACGAACTTATTTTATATCGAAGAAAGGGAACCATCTTACCTTGTGTATTGGAATTTTTGCGTGCTGCGTTCGATCTTAATTGAATTCCAATTGCGGCAGTGGAACACGTTCGACAATATCCATTGAGATTAATACACTGGAATCATTATGATACGAAAATCGGTTGGATGGAACCTCCCAGACATCGCACCTCTTGATATATCGAAGAAGGGTGAGTCGATTGACGGCATACACGGCGGTGCTCGATTAATTGGAGGATAACAACCTTACTGACGGTCAGTGTCATTTGCATGGAAGATTGTTACTTGTGTGTGTGTGTGTGTGTATACGTTTCTATTTATACAAATATGGGTATATGTGTGTATATGAACATGAAACGGACACAAAGAAAAAGAAATACGCATAGGTATATATCGAAAGAAAAAAGTAAGAAGCGTAGAAATGTATAGGTAAAATTCCAACTGAAGAGAAAGAGAAGGACAAAGATATAGGGAGAAGAGAAAAGACAATAAGAAAGAGAAAGAAAGAGAAAGAGAGATAACCAAGCCCATTAAAGTACAGAGTTCATGTATGCCTGGAGCACAGAAATGTCAAGACGTCACCCTCGGACGCGTTTATACGGCCTTCTCTCGCTGGGCTAATAATATATGTAAGTTTGCTCCGCAGAACTTTATAGTCGGCATCATGCTTGAAAGAAAGAGAGAAAGACGAAAAGAAAAGTTGGACTCGTCTTCGTACGCCGGTTTATCCTGCTTTCAGCATCCCGATGCCTTGAGCGTGTTGAGACGATCGTTTTTACTATTTATCGACTGCACCGATCCATTTTTTATCGATCCCTTTCGTTATTGATCGCAAAGTCACTAAAAAACTTAAAGATACTAAAGTTTGTTCTAATTGTTTGACGATTATTCGAAAACTTTTCAATGTAGATTAGTTTATTTATAATATTTATTTTTTTTTTCTTAAATTAATATTATACATTATCTAAAAATTATAAAAAATGAGATTAAAAAAATAACACCAGTAGATTTTTAGTTTTCTAAATCAATTAACCTAATTATTAGAATACTCAATAATCGTTATGATTGGTTTACTTACGTGTGGGCAGAACCGGTAGAAGTGAAGGATAAGGAAATATCATAGCAATGATATCTTGAAAACTTTAATGTCAATTTGACGGCAATTATCAATAGACTAAATAAACGATCAATCATCGATAATAACTACTAAGTAAGAATACTTATCATCCGTTGCACGCGAATGCATCATCTTTCAACGCTTCATTTTGTTACTTAGTTTATTTCTTTAGATCGGATCAACGACCCTAAAGATAAAGATCACGTTCTCTCTCTCTTCTTCTTCTTCTTTCTTTATTTTTCTTTAACCTCTTCTTATTCGATCGCGAGCGAATTTTTTTGATCGATAAAACGAAACCGAAAAGACAGGTAGGCCACTTGAATTGGATTCGCTCGATCACTTTTTTTTTCTCTTGGCGACGCGACGGAGTAGCGTGTCACGAAGGATCGATCGATCGATCGATGTATATCGATCGATGCTAGCATAACGCGATCGAGCAAGAACACCGGCGTGGCTGCCAACCGCAGAGAGGATTCCTCGTTGGCACTGGTCGACGTTCTTCATCGATTTTGCAAAGGGCAAAAAGTGAATTCGCGAGCAGAGAAAGGGGGATGAGTAGGACACGAGATCTATCAGCGATATTACTTTCTGCTCGATCTTTAACACAGTAGTAAAGTGCGTCGGAACGTTTGCCCTCCTGAATGAGTTTTGTTACAATTAGAAATAACTCGCGTTTTTCTGTCGTCACGCCCATAATATTGAATTTCTGACTACCTGAAACTTTTATCGTTACGATCTCATCGTACCTGATCACTCCTGATTACCCTATCGAATTCTAGTATCTTTTCGAAGATTCTTCAGTAAGATTAAAATCTTTAGTGGAGGTCATCCTGGTTTTATTCAAGGTTAACAGTCGCTATCTCAGATCGATGCGTGCTTCCAACGAATAAATTGATTTATCAAACGCGTAATGAGTATCAATCTTCTATTGATTAACGAGTTCGCTTCGATCTCGAGGAAAGGGAAGCAAGCGATGGAAAGAAAGATAAAGAATAAGAAAAAGATAGAATGAAAAAGAAAGAAATATGAATGAACGAGGAAACTGGAACGAGATGTAAATCCTTTCGTGCATCGCTCGATCATTTATTTATTCGCGATGAGAATTGCGGTGGTGGTGGTAGTGGTGGTGGCATGGTTCAGTGGGAAAGAGCTGGATAGGAACATTTATTTATTCCCTTGGGAGATTACGAATCTGGTAGTAGTCCGTCGTAGAATGATTCTCATAATTGGCGAACGCGATAGCTGCCTCTCTAATAGCGATACTTCGAGATCGTTGGAAAATTTTCTCTCTTTCTTTCTTTTTCGCGGAGACCGCGAGAGAGATCGTAACATAAATTTAACCGATAATGAGATGGGTAAATATCGGTTGCCACGCACGTTTAACCGGAATACCTTGGAACTAAGGTTTACCCGGAACACTGGAGAGAGCGAGAGAGTTATTGAATCCGTATCGATCCTTGCACGAATCGATTCGTGTCGTGCTCTCCTTTTTTTTGGAAATTTTTTCTCTTAAACGTCGGTAACTGCTCTTCTCTTTCTCTCTCTCTCTTTCTTTCTCTTTCTCTTTATCATACCGCTAATAATAAGAAATGGTTTTAATATTGTAATCAATAATTATTCTCCCTTAATCTACCAATGCATCTTGCATTCTAATATACGTTATTAGAATTTAACCCGATATTGAATACATCATACTGATAAAACCTATTAATTATTGTATAACTATATGCTTTCGTTGAATGATAAACTAGATCCTTTATTTTTTAGTTTCATTTATACTAAGTGTTTAAAAAGTGGATATTCCCGGTGGAAATCTTTTTCCCATGTAAAACGTCTATTCCATTTATTTTTCCTTTTAACGCATGAAAAATATCGTTTTCCTATCTAATTCGTTTTGATTTGTTTTTATTGAAATAAAAAAGAAAAAAAAACACGTATGTATAACTCACTTGAATATTATTCTCTCTCTCTTTTTATTTTTCGTTTTGTAAGAACGTTCACATTCGCGAGCATGAAAGGCACGCATATACCGAACAAATGCGCGCGGCACCGTTTTTGTCCCAACCGAGCGTATCATTCGACGAATACAACGTAGGTTTTTGCCGCCTCGCTCGCGCGTAATTTGAAAAAGTGGACGTTACGAAAGGGTTCGGGCACGCGTAGGAAAGGAAGGGAGGAGTGTATACCTATATAACTTATAGTTCATTTTACGGCCTTGGACTTTCGTTCTTTTCGCAAAATTCAAAGAGATTAAGGCGTGGGTAATCCGCGTGGAAGATCGATTCGAATCTCGCTTGATCTTCGTCACGAGGATTAGTTTAAACGGACGAGAGTTTCATTTTTTTTTTACTTTCCCATCGAATCGAATTCTAAGATTAGATTGCTTATCGGCTATTACGTCCGTGACTTTTGAAATGACTATCTTCCGGTCGCCGTCAATCTCTAAAAAAAAAGAAATTAAATTAAATTAAAAAATCTAATACCGTGTATCTAATTTCGATTAAAAAAAAAAAATACTTAAAAATGACATCACGAATGATCGGAATATTTTTTTGATAGACCTCCATCTATCCAATTTCCTATCGATTATAATGCAATTTCTATTTGACATTTCAAGACCTTTTAAAATTAGAAATAGTAAAACGGTAGTAAGAAGAGAAAGAAATAATGCTGGTGTATCCAACGTCGATGGAAAGATGAAGACAAATTGCACGTATTATCGTTCGTACGAGTTCGAGATCAAATCGTGACTAGAATCAGGATCGTGACCTGTACCAAGTAGGAGGTATCTAAATCTCACTTTGATGGAAAAAATTTCTTTTCCATGAATCAGCTTAAAAAAGAAAGAAAAAAAGAACCAAATCCTCGAAACAGGAGAAAAGGAAGAGATGGCATTTAAACTTTGATAGTTACAATCTAAGAATAGAAAATGTTGTTGATAGCTCTTTGCTACGAATAATTTCTATTCTTCTTGTAGTCGGGTCACCACTTGGAATAATAAAGATCGTTAACCTCAGTCAGCATGTCGGTCGCGTCGTTAAACGCTTCCTTTCCTTAAAATTCCAAGTCTTACGTTAGACGGGACAATTTACTTGTCAGTATGAAACTTAAGGAAGAGTAAGAGAAGGAGGAAGACAAGGAGAAGGAGAAGAAGAAAGAAAAGAAGAGGAACGAACGGAACCCGGGTTAAGTTTATCGTTTTTACGACTACGTTTCCGCTAATTTTAAGGTGAAACGCTTGGACGTATCTCGCCAACCTGAGACGAACTACTTCGAAGAAGAGGAAAGGCCGTTCGACAAAGTCTGTTCTTTACGATCTTACAGAGCGGCCTTTTTAAACATTTTTTGCTAAAGAAAAAAAGAAAGAAAGAAAGAAAGAAAGAAAGAAAATCTTTGCTTCCGAGAGTATCAAATTGATAAAGTTTACGAGCAAAGAATTTCTTGACCAAACTCATCCGAGAAAAAATAAAGAAAAGAAGAAAAAAGAAAAAGTTTTCAAGTATGATCGATGGTCTTGGTTGGAAAGAAGAGACTTGTCAGCCATCTTGAAATTCGTTTCGCTTCCTGACATCGTAGCTTCGCTGATGATGACTCTTCGATCGTTACGTTTCACTAGTCGAAATTAATTGGATCGATCGAGTTTTTCTTCTTTCCCTTTTATTATTTTTTCCTTTTCTTTTTGATGTGATCACTTTTATACCTTCTATATATCTGTGTATATCTGTATACCTATCGAAGTAGAAAAGTGGATAGGAACAAATGGACGTGAATGGGGAAAAAAAAGAAAGTAAGGAGCAAGAAGAAAAGAAGGAAGACTACACGCTCTGCTGACTATAGCACACGCTCGCCGGCTGTCATCGACGATTATGTCAGGCTGGCCAAGGTGATTGGTAATGACACGTTACGTGTTACAAGGCAAGAAGACAGTGATGCACTCGATGTCATTCGTGCCTATGACTCAAGTACTAGGCGTTCAGGGAGAAAGAGAGAAAGAGAATATACATTTTCTGGATTGTCACGACTCGTCACACTTCTCCTTTTTATTTCTGTCTTCTGTGTTTGCTTCTGAAAGAATTTTGATCGAAGAAAGTTCCTAAGATTTACGTTACGATCTTCTAACACTAGTATTATACTAAAATTGTTTCTGGGTTAATATTTATAATAAAATATATAATGAAAATATTTTAGCCAAATAAATAAAAACGTTTATCAATTCTTATAAAGATCATAACTGAATAAATATTAAAATATTAAGGCTATCTAATCTATTAATTTTTGTTAAACCCAATTTTCTCTAAAATCACTTAATTCTTGCTAACGAGAATAAATCATAGCTTGGTAAAGGATCGATCGTTCTTGAGTACCAAAGCTCGTCCCTAGAAGACTTAAGGAAAGGAGGTGAGTAAAGGAAACAAAAAGTTTGAAAAGGTGAACGCAAGGAGGACGCAGGTTCTTCTCTTAACTTGCTAATGCATTTCCGATGTACTTACATACATCCGTTCTTTAATCGACGAAGAAACTGAGCTTCGTAGTAAAAGATCTACTTGCATGGTCTCCTGGCGAGGTGTAACAGATCGTCCTGACTCTTTCGTTCGAGTGTGAAAGTCCTGTTTCTTTTTTGTTTCTTTTTTTTTCCTTCTCCTCTTATATTTTTCTAAAGTAAAAGATTGCGAATGAATTTGCGAGGGAAGACATGGAGATAAGACAAGTAATGAGATGTTTTTCTTTCTCTTTCTCTCTCTCTCTCTCTCTTTTTTCCTATCTTACGAAAAATATACGAAAGAGTGCATTTTACGAATAAGAGCTACAAGAGGTGAACGCAAACAAAAAACAAATAAAAAATACAGTGAGATTTCTTTCTCTGGTGTCTCGTAAAATGCAAATGAGCGAGACGACGAAATGGAAAAGACTGTCTCGACATTATTTCTAGCAGTAATTAACCTGTCAAGAGGATAACAGAAAATTCATACTAATAACGACACTCGTAATAAACTCTACCGAATGTTCTTACTAGACGATTAGCTATGAAATCCACTTGAAATTAAAGTTTCATTCTGCATTAGAAACTGAATGACGAAAAAGAAAAAAAGAGTAGGTATTTATCTAATAAAAAAATACGATCTTGACTTTTTCTTTGAAATTTAATTGAAACTCGACGCGACTATACGATCGAAATTTTGTTTTTAAAAAATATATAACTAAAAAAAGACATTAAAATTGATTTTTCTTGATAATAAAACCTAAACGAGAAAATTGAAGATAATAGATTAAATAAATCTAATTACGAATTCTTCAACAGGTTTCGCAAAGAAAAAAGGAGGCTTCATGAAAAGATGGAATAATTACGAAGGTAAATATCAATCTCGAGGAAGGAAGGAAGGAAGGATCAAGGTTCTTTCGCAACTTGCCTGAAGTATTCCAAGTACGTTGAAGATGACAAGAAGAAAGTAGAAGGATGACAAGAAGGACAGACAAGTCTATATACGTATATCCACTTTCCATTTGTTGATAACCGTCTTGAACTTGGTCTGTGCAGTAGTTGCGGTAGAGAAATAACTACGAGATCCTCCCTATCTACCTACTTTAGCAATTTCAGACGACTATTCTCACTGGAAATACTCTCGTATTATATTATTCTCTCTTTTTATTCAGGTACGAAAGAACGAACAAACGTGTTCTAGCATGTCGGCGGTCTTCTTTCTTCTAACTTCGCCATACGAATATTTCTACTTCTTTTCTTTCTATTTCGCCGTTAAGTACTTAATTATTTTAAAATGAAATACAAAAAATTCCCTCTCTTTCTCTTAACTTAATTTTAATATAATTAAATTACCATTTCACGTAATTAGTATGAATAACTAATTATAATATTAGTGAAACTAATTATGCTAATTATCGACCCAAATGTATACGTAATATTGTAACAAATATCTTTCTTTCTCTATTTTATATCAAATTTGTACATACACACGTATTTGTCTATACGTGATCCTCTCAAAGGTATTTTCCTTTTTATCTAACTTTTAGATTTTACAATTACACCTCTCGTAGTGGTAATAAAATTTGTATTCCCTATCTTTCTCATTCCCTCTATCTTATTCTTTCTTATTCGCTTGCAAGGTGCGAAAATTCGTTTGCACGAGCGGCGCCATGGCGCTCATCGAAGAAAATAATCTCCCTTTAGAATTCATACATAAGCGTGGCACGTAAAGCTACCGATCGTATTATGTGCGAGAACGTACTATTCGACGAACACGTTGTGCATAACAATGGCCTTTTTCGAAGATCGTTAATTCGAAGCTACTCGTGAAAGGGTTTCTCAAAGAGATAACGTTGAGTAAAACAAAATGACAACAAAAATATAAAAGAGAAAGACACCGACGAGGGTGGTAAAGCTTCATGAGTTGAGAAGAAAGACAAACAAATCGTATCTCGCTTAAGCCTGTTGACCGAAGATTTCGACATTTTTCTAATAGTTTCCACGAAAGGGTTCTTCTCTCTTTGAACTTGCCGTATTTGCTGTGCGTGTATCAGAGGTGTGTATCAGGGTATTTGCATATTTTCAAGAGAGTATTTCAGACTCTTCTCTATGGAATCTTTCTCTCTCTCTCTCTTTCTTTTCCTTCTTATCTCTCCTTCTCTCTTTTTTTATCCAAACGAGAAACGACCTCGTTTTCTGCATCTCGTCGTCTGGAAGTCTTCTCATCTTTCCTTTTTCTCCTTCTTCTTCTTCTTCTTCATTTCTCTCATTTTACCGAGGTTATGCGATACACTTATGTAGCTTTCAAGCCTCCCATTCGAGAGCCTGGAGGAAGATCGCGAAAGATCGGTATCGCGCACGATCTCCTTCGGTGTCACGATAATATGTTCTCTTTCACGCTGTTTAAACGTTCGAAGGTAAAAAAAAAAAGAAGATAAATGACCAAATATATTATACAGATTCGAAACTAGAATTCTATCTACTCTGAGCAAATATTACTTCTGTTAATATTATCAAAAATGCTCGATCACCTTGAATGGGAATCGTCTAATTAACTAATAGATTTAAATATTAAAAAAATTTAAAAGAGACAAATTAAATCGATTCACGGATTATCAAAATATCGAATATATTAAATATTCATATATACGATAATTATTTGCAATTAATAAATAATAAAAAAAAACAAGAAAAAGAACAAAAATACAATACCATAATCAGACGTACATTTATTCGTTTCAAAGTAGCTATAGCAATTCAACGTTATTGGCTTATCTCGCTGAGAATATGTTAATCGTCCACTTTTCTCTATTCCATTTGACATACCTATACATACCGTGCAATGCATACACGCGTTACACGTATATGTGTGTATTCAAGGGACAAGTGGATTGTGTGTGCGCGATTTAATCAGCGCGGTGCTGCCTTCGAAACCATAATCGTCTTCTCCTTCTCTTCACTACTAATATTACTACCGAGAGGAAAGGGTCTAGATGATGTGGAGAAAAGGATGGAGAAAGGGGGAAAGGGGGTGAGAGGGATTGGGAAGGAGATAGGGGGAGGCTGAAGAGGAGGTGGAGGATTACTGGCCGCAGGTCACGATTCTCTCTTCACCGAGAGTTCCTTTCCTTCTTCACAGATATTCTCTCTTTCTCTCTCTTTCTCATTCTTCGTTTCCTCGCCTTCAAGGGAAAATAGTTTAATCACCGTGATTAATAATAATCGCGACGACTTATCATCGTGTTTTTACGTACCGATGACAGCAAGAATACCGCATGGAATCAGAAGTAAATGAAAAAAGAGTTACACTAAAAAAATTAAATAACATAAAAAATAAAGGAAGAAGAGAAAGAAGAGGTTGAGGAGAAGGAGAAGGAGTAAGATAGTATGGGGGTCCCTTAACCTTGCTGACCTCGATGGCATCTAATTAGTTCATTCTTGCTTATAGTCTTTTTACATTTTTTTTTTTTTTCATTCTTTTTTTCCCTCATGTTTTTTAATTTTTTTCTACTCTACTCTTTCCATGATACACAATCTCACGTGGCAACGAGTGTCTCGCGACTTTTTTGACCTGCATCACTGGTCCCTATGTCTATGGTAATAAGCAAACTATCGATGAAGAGAGAGGGACAGAGAGAATGAGAGAAAGAGAGAGAGAGAGAGAGAGAAAAAGGGGGAGAACATCATCGGCGACAAAAACTAGTTTATTAATATGGGAAGCATGCTCGGCTTAATCTACGTCGGCTCGATACCGCCAACTTGTTGTAAAAGAAGAAAAAGATGTGAAAGAAGAAGTAGCAGAAGAAGAAGAAGAAGAAGGAGCAGACAAATCCCGAAGATCGAAGAAAATCACCCTCAGGCTACCATCTTTTTATTTCTTTCTCTCTCTCTCTCTCTCTCTTTAATCGTTTCGATATTTTTCTGTATATCATTGACTTTCTCTCTCTCTCTCTCTTTCTTTATCGTAACGATATTCATCGTGCCGGTTTTGCCTCGTTGGAAGATAAAATAGCATCGATTTTGTGCATCTACCGGCTAGGGTTGCTGCTTTTATTATTTCGATTCAAGCATCTCACCGCCAGAAATATTTTCTCATCTTTTTTGTATCTTCTTCTTCTTCTTCTTCTTCTTCTTTTTTGCTTTATTTATCTTTTATATTATTTTTTTAACTACCAACGACGGTAGGTAGTCTAAGCCTTTTACGCTTATTCGCGGCTTTCAGTTTCTCTTATGTTAGTACTTTATGACACCTGAGGGTAACCCGCGAAGTGCTTTGTTCAAAAAGAAAGAATAAGATTTAAAAAGAGATAGATAGGTAGAAAGATATCGTTGTATTCAAGGTGTACATGTCTCAATGCTTATGAATTGGCTCTGCGAAAAGAGAAGATCTATTATTATTGTGAATTTTATATCTCTCAATTATCTTGAAAACTACTCGAAATATCATAGCTTGAATTTAATTTTCACTTATAATGTTCATTGATTTTGTCTTGTTTTAAATATTTATTCTTGAATTTTTTTTTCTGTAACTAACACGATCTTTATCTCCTCGTGGATATTTTCTTAGCATTCACTCAGCCTGCGGCTCGAACAGATACTATGTGAATTCTTGCGAGAAGACTCAATAAACTTATGTTAATCCAATGCCCCGAAGTTATCCTGTTTTCACGGGAATATTAAAATCAAAATTGAAGTTTCTTCGAGAAAGATTGTCGTCTCGAATGGAAATATTGAAATCTTTACCGATGATTTCATTCCTATTTTCATAGTATAGAAGAAAAAAAATACCAGATAAAACAAGAAATAGAGATAGAGAAAGAGTTGGTCAGGTAAGAAAATTGCAGGGTCATTCGCATATACTGTACATGTGTATATGCATACATTTGTATAAACGTAAGATTCTCATGGTGTTGTTCCGAAGGTAAAAGTAAGAGAAAGAAAGAGATAGACTTAGGGAATAAGATTCTATTGGTGTTCTTCTTCTTCTATTCTCGCGTTAGGTTCTACGTTTACGAGCGATGTGTTCGAGGATGTCACGAAACGTCGTCTCATCGTAGACGAGAGCCACGAGGAAACGGCCGTTACGGAAGAGACGCGCTGTTAATAAATAACTACGGTTGCTTCGGTACTCGTAACTTCTTCTTCTTCAAGAAAGACAGAGAGAGAGAGAGAGAGAGAGAGCGAGAGATTTAAACAGAAAGAAAAGGAACAGGAAGTTATGTCACGTTCGTCAAAGCGCGAACCGTGGAAATATCAAACATGAACGGACACAATTTAATCGTTAGACGCGTCAAGATGATATCCTTACGACCTTAATTTTCCTACTACACTGCAATTCGATTCGCATCGTAAATTCTTGGCACGAGTTTCCAGTTACCGCGTTTCTTACTTTCCAGTAGTCTGCTGTTAAAACTAATTTCGAGAAATTTACGATGTCTTTGACGAATCTCAAATATTTGTTTACTTACAATCTTTGTGGAAACGAAAATTTACGAGTTTTTTGTCCTCGATGAAAATAAAAGTCTTCTATCTTTTTCATTATTATTTTATTGTTAGTGGATTGAATTAAAATTTTATTAAAAAAAAAAAAAAATAATATGATATCAAATGTGTATGCGTCTATGTTGCCATAAAGGAAGAAAATAGAATTAAAAAAAAAAAAAACAAATAAAAAAGAAACTTCAATTTAATCTTCGGCTTCCAGGTTATTATCCTTGGATCGATGCCTAAAAGCTTACATTCAATTTGCACTTTATAAAACTTCCGCTTGGTCTCCTGTTTAAAACGTAGCTTGTCGGTAAGGCGTTAAATCAGTTTTAATGCGAGCATAAAGAGAACTTTCCGCTATGAATGTAACCGAGGTAACGGCCGTTTCAACTTCCACGCGCGACCCAATTTTCTTCCGGAGAAAGAGAGGAAAAGAGAGAGAGAGAGAGAGAAAGATAATGAGAGGGCCGGTCTTTCGAAACTTCGATAGATCGTAAACTTCTCGGCGATTAATATTAAAAAGGCTGGTGTGTGGAAATTTAACTCGCTAAACTTTGAGCAATCGCTTTCCTTTTTCTTTCGTGACATCGGAAAACTTTTAATAATTTGGCGATTGTTTTTCTCGAATATTAAAGCCTTTTTGTTAATCCTTTAGAAACTATCACACGAAGAATTAAACATGAAGCAGATCTCGTTTTAAGAAATAAAGAAAGAAGAAAGAAAAATATATTTCTTTTCCGTTTAATTTCAATAAAAACAAATAACGATCCTATTAATGACTAGCATTTATTTTATTCGATTCCGAAATACAAAATTAATATGCTTTTTATGACAATTTTTAAGAAATTTCATTGTTTAGCAATATTAAAGAAAGAAAGTATACAAATAATTATAATCTATTTATTTATACACGCTTATACACAAAATAAGAGATGATTCTATTTTAAAGAAACCAGTTTTACAAAAAAAAATATGATAAAAGTTAATCGATCGAGCGAATTCACTTAAGTAACAATCGGTGATCGTTTCTGAAAGGAGTAATAAACGCCTTAACCGTGCGGATGCGAGTCGGCAATGAACTGAATGCACCTAAGTATTCTTTTCTCTTCTCTTCTCTTCGTTTCTCTTCATTCTCTCTCTCTCTCTCTCTTTCTCTCTGTTCCTTGTCATTTTTACGCTTGTTGAAACGGCGTTAATGCGAACCTGGAGCTCGACCCGCATTCCGTGCGCCCTTTTGTTCGGGGAAAAGGATCTGTTAAAAAGAAAAAAAAAAAGGAGATGGATGTAAGTAAAAGGGAGAAAAAGAAAAAAGGAGAAAGAGATAATATTTGCAAAGCTAATCGTAATACGAGCGACACGAGAGTGTCGTCTCATATTTTCTCCTTTTTCCTTCCCACGTCGTCTGCAAGTCACGTTCACGACGCGTGGAATCGGCTGTACTTCTTGTATACTTCTTTCTCTCTTTATTTCTTTCTTTCTTTCTTTCTCTTTCATTTACTCATTCTTCTCCTGTCTAAAAGAAAAAGATAGAAGATCACCTACCATCCGATCTCCTGTCCTTCTTTCCTTTTCTTCTTCATCTCCTTCTTTAGGCGCCTCCTATTCGTGGGATTTTGTCCTTTAACGTAAACAAAACGTTCCAACTTATGTGACACTCTTATTTCTCTTTATCTCTCGTTTTCTTTCATATTGGAGCTCGAACTATTCATGTAATAGCTAACTATCGACTAATCATTTGTAAAAAGGATGAATTTCTAACATTATTGTCTACGCGTTTTTATGTTTCTATGTAATTCGCATATGTATAATATAGTATCTTTCTAAAGACATTGATAAGAATTTTTCTACTTAAGGTGTCCATGGACAGGACTGTCCATCATTCGGTTCGAAAGTTTTTCAAGAAAATGGCAAGAGCTTGTTCGGTAGAAAGAAACGAAGAAATTCCGGCCGGTAAAATGTTCCCTTCTCGTACCAACTTACCGTTCTTCTTTTACTTTTAACAACATTCTTTACTTTAACATAAGATTATGGAATATACTTCGTGGAATGTTGAGAACACGATTATAGATTTTCTATCGATTCTCGTGAACCTCGCTTGATTTTTATCTAATATTTTATTTACCTTGAAAATTCTTCTTACTCTATATGGATTGAACAATTAACTTATCTTCTTATTAAGACTTTCAAATGATTTTTATTTTTCCCTTTACACTTTCTTAAGTTTCCTCATTTTATTCTTGTCGCGTGCTCTTTCTTTCTCTCTTTCTCTCTTTTACTCCTTTTAATTCTATTTCCGTAAGAGAGATCACACGTTATCACCCAAGCCCGGAAATTAAATGAATACACACACTCAAACCGAGTTCGTACGTGTTAATGCTATGCCATGACTTTGGTAATTTTCAACGTCAAATGTGATGGAAGGATGAATCGAGTGGCGAAGCTGCGTGGGTGATGTATTAAGGCTCTCCATAAGTGGCATACTCGATATTCGACGAACTATGTCTTGTGGCGATGGTGATGTCTTGCACGCTGTGAATACCAAATCCTTTGTCTTTCTCTTTGAATAGACATTTTTTTAAATAGAACAAACGAGTTTTAGATTATTATACTACAGACATATTCATTCAATAGATAAAAAATATAATAAATCATTTTTGATTTTGACGAATGAACGAATCTCTTAGAGAGAAGAAAAAAAGACAAAAGATTATAATACCAAAAGATAATCTAATAATAGATATTTTTTGCTTTTATTTAATTGAAGACATTTTCTATCAGACATTTAGAATCAAAATTGAAGAATTGATTAGAAAGCTAAAACAAAATAGACGATAATATTAGCATCCTTTATAAAAAATATTATCTTTTGTTGTATTAGAAGAACGCGTGGGTGGTGTCGTGGAAAAGCGTGCAATATACGCCTTCCGCAAAGTGCGACGCAAGGGAGGAAATAAATCTGTGAAGCGAGTGAACGAATGAAGGAAGAAGCAAGCGAGCATTATATGTACGCACAAGTTCGCCTTCGAGTTCGAATTTACGATTCTTCGTCCGGTGAAGATAACTCGAGATAAAGTGCATCGCGGAGTTACCGAGCGAATGAACGAACGAACGCAACCCATCCACCAATGGACAGTACGAGCCGCGAGCTTCGTTCGTTCCATCGTTCTTTCGTTCCTTTCTTGGTGCAAGTTTTATATATATACACATACACCTACACGTACATATATTAAATATGTATATATAGAATCTACGCGGTGTTTCACGCTTATATGTACAACAGGCGTAGGTAGGTAGCTGGGTCGCTAGGTAGGTGGGTTCAACACAACGCAAGATGAAAAAGGAGAAAAAGAGAAAAAAATAGAGAAAGAAAGAAAAACAGAGAGAAAAAAGAGAGAAAGAGAGAATAACTCCGTTGTATTCTATTCGAGTTCTCCTACAACTTCTATCTCATAGCATTCATACGAGAACGCTTTCGTGCAAGTATTTGAACTCAAAACCCGTCGATCCGACCATAAAAATTCCTGGCAAGTGGTTACTAGTTACCAAGAAGCTTGTTCTTGTACGTAGGTGTATGCTGCTCTGTTATTACAACTTCTGCGACGGACACCGATTTAATTATTAATTTATTTCGCACGAGAAACAACACAAACTACTTGCTGGAAATGTTATCCACGAGCGAGAACATTAATAACGTCACGATCAACGAACCTTGGATAGATACAGAGACATGATTTTCAATCGCATTTCAAATTAGTTTCATTCATTACTTTATCAAGTGATTTAATTTGATCGATGAATGAATAAATAAATTAGAAAGAAAAGAAAAGAAAAATTCATGCACACGCAAATTAATGAAAAATTGATTTAGAAGTCAATATATAATACATACGAGAAATGTAAAATAAATATAAAAAAACTAGATTTTTTTTTGCTGTTGTATTTAATCAGATTTAATAAAAAGTGAAATTTAGTGATATTACTATTATTATTATATGAATAAAATCCAATATAGATGCTTAGAGATTGTAGAACTGAAACGGATTGTAACAAATATTACAAACTTTATTAATAAAAATCTTCAAAATCTCTGATACATTCCACAAGTATTTCATGTTAGAAAAGGTTTCTTTTAATTATTTTAAATATTTATACTTAAAATTTTATATATATTTATGTGTGTGCCTTCAGAAATGCGTTTATACATTTATTTTTAAAAGAAGCCATTTAATAAAAGTCAATTGAAAAGGGTTGATATTAAATCCAACGATAATTATGATGCATAATAAAGATTACAGAAGAGTCACAAAATAAATTTACAAAGCAAGAATAATAGAATGAAATGATATAATTTTGTAACAATTCAGTATGAACCAGGAGGCGGAATTTCAACTCCGGAGTAAAAGCAAGCATAGTGCCTTTCCTGAATTCTACCTACTTGAAATTAAAGTTTTCACATTCGCTCAAAAAAGTATGCTACCTGCCTGCCAATTACCCATATCTAAAAAGAATAAATATACATACCCAACCACTCACTCCACGATTTTCTCACATACCACCAGGGTGCAAAAGCCTAAATTAGTGAGCATGCCGCGGGGCATCCCCGACACCCTAGTTAAACAACGTTTTCTAAACTTATATGCTAATGGGTATACGTACTTTTTGCTGAAATCGACTGCCAAGGCTAATTGCAATTTAACCCTTTGCACTCCGCCCGATTTTGGACGTTGGCTATCAGCTACTCAGCGCCACTTTACAGGAGAAACAAACATTTACAAACCCTCGTATAACTTATTATAATATTAGAACTAAGTAACGTATTATAATGATATTGGACTGATATCAATTTGCTGAGATCGAGGAATGTTTATTTTTAAAAAAATCAATATTTTATTGTTTATAATTTTGCAGAGTATGATACATCTTAAAACACTCCCCAATATGCATTGCGGGCTGGTTGGTGCATGTTTGACAATAATAATTTCACCAAATAATGTCAATAATAATTGACAATAATAATTTCAATAATAATTTCAATAATAATATTGTCAATAATATATAATAATAATTATATAATAAATATATAATAATAATTTCAATAATTATATTGTCAATAATAATTGACAATAATAATTTCACCAAACAATTTTTCACTAAGAAAGAATCACTTTTTCGATTTTCACACTCGTTACTCTGTGTCTACTGCTCGAAGCTTCAAACCAGACTGAGCTCGGCTTTGAAAATCTTTTCCTCCAGATCTAGACTTGTTTATTTATAAATATAAATCACACTATACAGTGCATGCTATCTTCGCATACCGACCTTTCTTCTACCTGCTACCCTTATCGCTCTTCTCAAGTGGTTTCGAGAAGTGCTCGGACCGTCGTGAGCGCGCGTCTCATGTTCTTGACTAACACAAAACCCGCCGACATTTCTTGTATATATCGGTTAGTAATTTTACGATATTCTGATTCGATTGCTTGTGCCATTTCAAGAGAAAACTTCAGGGAAAGATGTATGTCTCAAAAAGTTGCGCGGAAATAACTCAATACGCCGTAATCACTAACAAACTTGAATGTCCCCTGAGAGGGGACATCCGAGTGATATGCTAGAATTACGATGTCCCCTGAGAGGGGACAGCGGAGTGCAAAGGGTTAATTATTGCAAATATGACTAAATTAATAATACTGGTACATACTAGTATATATCAGCATACTATAATAGTATAATACAAGTATTGTTAAATTTCCACAAACAAATGTGGGGATTCTACTATTCAAAACAATTAGTACAAAAAATTAGAACACTTTAATATAAATAGAAAAATACGACTATGTGTATTTTTCATATGACACCTTACTCTAGGTGTGCTATACCAAGTAGTACTCAGAGTATTAAATAATGCATTAATTAAAAACTATCACGAAACGATGTACAGTACACACTAACTAATACGCACATACAGGTGCAAAATACATCGTGCAAGCACTAGCTCAATGACAGTCGCCAATAAGGGAAAAACTTAAAACTAAACCTATACTAACTGTTTCTCACCAATACGAGTAGCACCTGGGAACACGCATTGATGAGGATGCAGCAAGTATAGGCGGGAGAAACGCCATATTAGTGTATTAGAAGCTGAAAATCCTGATCTAAAATATATGATTAAAATCAAATAAATAGATAACACATAAAAACATTTTAATAAAAATTCATCTAAGCGGCTAAGAACTCTACAATTTATTTGATAAATAATAATTTTTAATATTTTTTAATATTTTTTCATACCTTTTAATATATTTCAAAACCTCGGACGACTCCTTTCTTTCAGTTGGCTGTTCTAATAAAAGAACTGGGCTTTGAGCTACCACTTAAATGCTAGAATCTATCCGTCGCGAATGAGTTTGTCTTCTTGCTTATTTATTTATAATATCGAAGTATCGATATATTAAAATTAATCGCGATTAAATAAACTTTATACGAAGCAATGCATGTAAAACATTTATTACATGCTTTTCTGGACGAAAACGAGTAAATTAATGCTCGATTTCACCACTACTAACCACGAACAAAACACGTTATAAAAAATAAAGTGTAATTATTAATTGCATTATTAATTAAACGAATTTAACCGATGAGACAAGAAAACCTTTCCTGAACTAATAAACCATACAATACAACATACAATAGAACATACAATTTTCATGAGTAACTCCTAAAAAAAAACTACTCATGTGCTCGTCAATAATTTATTTAAATAATTACAACCAGTAACTTGTGCCGATTAGGACCTTTCATCCTCGGCATGATTGAGCACCGGAGAAACTTTAAATTTTTTGACTCACTGCATAAGAATGCTCGGAAATTATAAAAAAATAAAATAAAAAGATTACATTAGTACAATATAAGAAAAATCAAATATATAGGTATATGTGTTCAGGCAACCTATACTTATGTTTATATATATGCCTGTATGTGTGTGTATGTAATAAAAATCGAATTTAACACGAAATACGATCTTTGAAGATCTAATTATGAAAAATAATTAAGTAGAGCATCATTAGAGATGATATTAAGTATCGATACCATGAAAAAAAGTTGGAAATTAGGAGAAATATTGCTAAGTAACATTGGTTAGATTTGGCGATGATTATATTTTCACATATATCTTCCGAACTTTTTAATATTTCGTTTTGAAAACACTCTCGTATGAAAATCTTGTGTGTAGCTATCGTTTGATATATAATAGAAAGGTGTAAAATACTTTTCAATTATCTGAATTAAACGGGATGACGAAGTACACTGGAACATATACAGCTAAGAGATTTTCAATATGGACATCGCGTCGCATTTGCGTCGCCTCTGCTGCGCATCTGCTGCGCAGTAGTATGCAAATATTGTATTAGAAACATTGTTTGAATGAAGAAGTGGGAAGAGGTGTATATTTTTGTATTCTATAATACCACAAACATTTTTACGGTTTTTAGTAATAATAATGATATTAATAGTATTGTTTTTTATTTCTGTTTCAGATTGCAATCGTGTGCGAAGCAATATACGGGAGCGTTGTTTCGTTTAAATATAATTAAAACCACGGATTAGAAGCACGTTCGTTCGTTAATTTCAATTTCGTCGCGTTCGCGAACATTTTTAAAAATTTATTTATTAAATTAACTGCAACCAAAGCAGTAATTGTATTAGAGTTTCTAAAGTTGTATTTTTATCTTTAAACAGTCGCACAGACTGTTCGCGTATTAGAGTCAGTGCATCAATGAAGATTTTTGTACTTGCATTGACTGTGTGCAAAGCAGTTTTTGGAAGCAGTTCTAGAGTCAGTGATCGGGCGCATAATAAATTAAAATCATACGCGAATTAGAGTCAGTGTTGTTCGTCATATAATAAAATTTCGGGTCCGCGATAAGAAACTCATTTATAGTTTCTTATTCTCGTTTATACCGCGTTCTTAGATTTACGCAAGGTGCATCGCCATGGTGCAATTGAGCTTCATCCCATTGGAACGTACTGTAAGTATCTATTTTTCTTTACATTTTATTCAATTTTATTTGATATGATTTGTGATTATATTGTTGATAACTTATCGTTTTGTTCTATTTCGATTCAATCTCGAACGAGACAGAGCATATTCTTTGATGAATTTGATACTTAGTTTTAAGTATTATAAGATTAGCACTTTGCGCAATCGCGATTTCGTCTTATTGTTATAAATATTTGATATGATTCAATATAACAAATGAATGAAATGAAAATATTGCGAGAAAATGCATTACATTTATTGTATTATTTATTTCAATTTCATTTTATTACTTGACATTAAAAGTGTGACGCGCTGTTAGGTCATCGGTTTGAAAATAACTGTTTGGACATTCGATTAAATTTACTCGTTTATGTGTGCACGGTCACTGAATTATAAGTTTATTAATAGTCCATTAGCTAGAATAGTAAACAGTAAATGTAAATCAATTTTTTATAATTGAGAATTTGAAGCATAAAAAAATACGAGCTAATTTGCAAAAAAAGTATGAAAGATCTTATCTTGCTTGCACCTAGAAAATTTCCAAATGCAGTAGTTTTCAGGACATGAAGAAAAGAAGAGGTTAAATATCGAAGAGGCGCCCACTTAACTGTGGCTCAAGAGGACAACTATTGGCTATTGAGTTATTTTTAAAAGTTTACCAGCATGGTCGAACCTTTCGAGAATTGCTCATAGTCATATTTTGTATCTTTTTTGATTATTATATGACTCGTCAATAATTTTTTGTGGTTATTACAAGCGTAGATGAGTAATTTACTTCTCTTTTTGTTACAGGTGATTATCGTTGGATTTAACATCAACCCTTTTTGATTGACTTTTATTAAATGGCTTCTTTTAAAAATAAATGTATAAACGCATTTTTGAAGGCACACACATAAATATATATACAATTTTAAGTATAAATATTAAAAATAATTAAAAGAAAACTATTCTAACCTGAAATACTTGTGGAATGTATCAGAGATTTTAAAGATTTTTATTAATAAAGTTTGTAATATTTGTTACTATCCGTTTCAGTTCTACAATCTCTATGCATTTATATTGGATTTTATACGGATAATAATAATAGTTATATCCTTCAAATTTATGTTTTATCAAAATTGGTGAATTCAACAGCAAGTATTTTTATCTTTATTTGATTTTCTTCTGATAATAATAATAGTAATATCATTTGCATAATAAAATTACATACTTTTGTAACTTTTTTAGCTTATTTCTATGATTTTTTGTTGTCACGCCTTGACATAGTGTGTGGTATTTCTTCGCGTGATGATTTTCGTGGATATTATTTTTTACGTGCGTTTAATGTTCGAAGTCTAACATGGAATAAATTGCAGGTTTCAAAGAAGTGGGCAGTAAGCATTGGGAGGGTTAAAAGCGAAGCTTATTTATTCTGTTATTTTGTTATTTTGTCGTTAAATGTTTTGAAATTTTTTTGTGTAATATTTTTGTAATTATTTCGAGAAATAGAAGTAAATTTTATCTGAAAAATTTGTTTCTATACCTGGCACAAAACCTTTTAACCCGTCTATTTATACGATTATTTAGAAATGTTATTTCTACAAATACCTGAGATTGCATTACACAGTGATTAGAAATAATTGAAACAAAGGATATAAAATATACATAAGATATTGTAATTTAAAGATGCAGAAAACATCGAGTAAACTTGAAATATATTCCGTTTCTCTCCAAAATTATATAGAAGAGAGATTTTTTGCTATTGTAATTGCATGAGACATTCCCTGCGGTTAGGTTTAAAATGTTGCCTCTATAATAATTTAAAATTGATGGAATTTCTCTTGACGTACGGTTAAGAAGAACGTGAATAAAAATAGAAAAGGAATAAAAAAAAAAAAGAAAATAAAATAGAAAAAGAAAATAAAAATACAAAAAAAGTAAGGAAAAAGATGAAGCAGTTGAAAAATCACAGACGAGAGTGGCCCCTCGAGGTTATCAGAGTTGCACGTAAACTCTTTGGTAGAAGCTGGTAGCGTAAATACATATCTCGCGAGTGCTGTCGGTCGATAAACGCATCATTAAGGCGGATGCAGACGGGACGTAAGTATTGCTCTACTTGCCGAAAAACTTGTCTTCGTTTTTCGAAGAGTATTCGGTAACGCCTTCGAAGAGAAAGCGCATAAAATGTATCTGTCCGTTTATTCATGTATGTGCTCGTGCAGAAAAAATGAAAAAATAAAAATCCAAAGGAAACGTTGGAAAGATTCAATCCAAGGAACGTACGCTCGATAAACTATTAAAGAAATTGACTTTCCGTTCGTTCAAGACGTTTATGCTCGAATTTATTCGAAAAATTTACGAATTACAGTGCGTGAATTACACGTGTAATATTTATATTATATTTTTTCGGCACCTTGTAAGAACTTTAACAACACCAGGAAAGATTTTATTTCATCAGGGTCTTTTACACGGGTCACAGCACAGGACACTCGGCTAGCTAGGTAAGCTAAAGCTAAGCTAAGCTAGCTAGCTGTTCAGTGAAAGAGAAAGAGAGATAGAGAAAATGCGAATGTGTGTAGCACAGTGAGAAATATCTATAAAGTACGTAGAAACATCGTGCACGCCAAATTGACCACGGTCTTTCCTTTCCTGACCCCAACGTGAAAACGAATCCTTTTCCGTGTGTAGCTTGTTTCTTATCTCTCTCTTCAAAGAAAAAGGGGAAAAAATGTCTACCTAGGTAGATTGCAGATAGATTTACGAGTAGATGTGTATCATTCAATTTGACTAGCAAGATTGGACGAAACACAAGAAGTATTCGAATAACTAATTGCAGTAATGTTAATCGAATGAAACGTAAACAGATTAATCCATTTACTGCAGAGAACATTAGCTGCATCTTGCTATCGCTGCTAAATAATTATTTTTTTAGTCGTACTTTGAGTGATTTTACATTTATGATGATCGAAAGAAAAGAAATCTACGATATATCTGATAATTGGTTGTGAATGAAAAAATATTTAAATTATAGTCAAATAATACAAATAAAAATAAAAATTATAAAAGAAACAAAAATGCGATCGTAAATCAAGGTGGCCAGTTACATCCGTCTTACGCCGAAAGGAAGCAACAGGATCAGTTGGAAGGTCGGTTGGAAGCGAAGAAACTCCCGACAAACACGCTACAATCATCTCTCTATCGTATCTACTACACGAGGAGGGTAATATCTAGCCTTCCGTAGAGAGCAGTGAGGGAGCCTGACCCCGGATCAAGAGGAAAGGAATAACACAAGAGCCAAGAGAGCGCCTACTTCCCTCTATCCGCCTAGATACATCGATCTTCGAGTCGTTTTCCAGTTGATCGGTGTATCCTTATAAGCAGATACCGATAGTTCTGAGTCTTGTTCTAAGTGTGTATATCTTTTCTTCGGTTTTGTCTTTTTCTTAGTCGTTTTCCTTTCTTTATTTCTTTTTCTTTCGCTGCTATCTCGTTCGAACATCTTCTTCCGGGTCACTTGAGGAATTATCTTTCAGGTTCCTTGGTGTATCCTAACTTTCGTTGTTTATCCAATGACTCTCTATAAGAAAAGATGGTGGTCGTGGTGGTTAGTGGTATCCAAACTCACTTCAACTTTTATCGTCTCGCAATATTTTCGATAACGTTGTCTTTGTCGTCGTCGTTGCCGTCGTTTACTAACGCAAAAACATCATCGTACTTTACGAAGAGAGCTTTAGAGTTCGACCATTGGCACCAATCTCTTCCCATTATCCTAGCCGGAAGTTATTGTTGACGTCATTACCTACGTAAACACGCACTTGAGGAGAAACACGCGAGGATTATCTCGAGAGATTATTTCGTTTCGTTGCTTATCGATGAGCCAGAAGGTTTTATGGAAACGACGGATAGTTTTATATACCATGCATGTATACCTGATGCATCGTAGGGATGTAATAAAAGGACGATAAACGGATTTATATTGATACTTTCTTACTTTATTTCCTGTTTATATCGTCAAAGAAGATACGTTGCAATAAAGTCCATTCTTTTATCGAATAAACGCCATTTCCTTTTTGTCGTTATTTATATTTTACTTATTTCCTGTTTTTATTTTCTTTTTACAACGATTGTAGTTAAACGTAGACAAGGTTTGAAAAAGAAATCTTTAATATTGTAAAATTCTTGACGTTTATATCGGTTACAAAAAGAATCGATCTCGTTTTCTTTTCCCTATTTCAATTCCTTTGAATTCCAACAGCGTAAAACGCTCTTAAGGTGAAAATGATTATTATCGTTAAAGCTACCTCGTTTCCGTGAGATTTTGCATTTGCAATTCGCCTTTTATTTACATTACGATGAAGTATAAAGAAAGCTTCCTGCGTTTCTACATTAACAAATCTTATCTTTTGCTACTTTGATGTATCTGGATGAGAATATCAGAGATGCAACATCCTGAAATAATTTCTTTAATATAAACTGCGAGAAAAATAAATGCAGTATATATAGTGTTTCTAAAATAACATAGTAATTAATATAATTTAATTATATGGAAAAAAATAATATACAGTGTTTCTAAAATGACGAGTAAAATAATGTAAATGTTTTTATACCATAATGCATATACGCGACATTGCAAAAAAAATTATTTTTTAAAGATGATGCATATATGCGACATAAATGATTTACAAGTTAATTTGAAACCCCATCTTTTACGTCAACACTCTATATTATACTAACAAAAAAATTAAATAAATTAAAAAAATCCTTAAGAAAAGAAAGAGACAGAGAGAGCTGTTGGCTATTGCTTCAGTACACGTAATCAGTTCGATCTGTTGCGGTCTCGCAAATCGAAACTCAGGTATGGGTGCCGTGTCGAATCTTTGAAAGTCGGTACCATTATGCGCTCCAATGGAATTCCATGATTTTACGCTCAGTGGAAGGATGCCGATCGTTATGCGTCCGCATCCTTGAATAATATCCTCGTGTGCCCGTATTCGGTTGCTTCGCTTTCACGAAGAAGGAAGAAGAAGAAGAGTAAGAATAAGAATAAGAAAATGAAAAGGGATGAAGGAAAGTAAGAGGAGAAAATAAAAGGAAAGGAAGGATCGTGCAAGGAATAAGTTAGCTTAAACAATGAAACTCATTGGATTATCCTATTTGTCGTGTTTCAACGTTCCCGACACGTTTTCAACGGTTACTAATGAAAGTTCAATGAATTTCAAGGAAGAACTTTTTAAGAGTGACTCTCCATTTTAACCTTATTCCCCAATGAAAGTAGGTATGCATGTAGATATGTATGCATCTTTAGGTATAGTGGAACGCGAAGGTATGGTGATAAATTATTTTCCATTAGCTCTCAGTACTCGTAGTATCGTTCCAACGGTCTCGTTACACTTCCCAAGAGCGTCGTGCTCCATTTTCAAGATACATGATAGTATAGTTTCCTTCTCAGTCGAGCTGATTTCCCACTACCGTCACCAATCACTTCTAAAATTGTGTATTAGGAATTATAACATATAGATTAATTAGATACGAAATCGATAAACCATGGAATAGAATCCTTGCCAGAGAGAATATTTTTTTATAACGAAAGTGTTTTATTGAAAAAATTTATTTATTTGTTTTATTTAACTGGCATATTATATTAAGGGGATACAAAAAAGAATTTAATTTTGCGGTAAAAATGGATTTTCATTTTAAATTCAAATGGATTATACTAAGTTTAATCGATCTTTTAATGACGATGATGATCCCTCGATGTTAATAACATCAAGTAGTGACATTCGAGTTGAAAGTAAACTGGTTCGATATCTCGTTTAGTAAGTAAGGCACGTTCCGATCGACTAGCTACTAAAAAAGCGTCCTCTTAATGTTAATTATATCTTGAGACGTTTTTAAAACACACCTGAACACGAGCTAAACGGATCACGGTTATATGTATATATGCGTATCTTTTTCTTACATTAATTAACGCGTTACATAGGTTAAGACAAATTGTAGAAAAAGTCGATAATTTCTTGAATAAGATGAACAGCCTTTATTCAATGAATTCTCTTTCTCCTTTTGTCTTTCTCTGTCTGTCGGAACGAATGTTAGTTATGCAATGATCAGACACTTGTAACGAGCCAAACATAATCTCATCGATGATTTAGAATCGACCATAGCGCTATCGGAAGCACGTATATTGCTATCCTTTAAACAGTGAATCAACCTTGTCGCACGTTACTGCTTCGTGCCGTTGCCCAACTAACTTACGATGATCGTATCTTTAGGAGAGATCGTAAGTTAGAAAGCCGTTGTGCGGCAAACCTTAAAATTAACGTGAATTCCTATAGAAACTGTTAGATCGTTTCCTGGATGCTAATGTATATATAATAACTTCATGATGGTGAGAAACAGATAGAAAGAAAAAGATAAATAGAGATATTTAAGATAACTTGAATATATTCTTCTCGAATACTTAAGAAAAATATTATTATTATTATTATATAAATTAATTGTCATAAATTATTGTGTGCAACACTCGGTGCACGTGATAAATCAAGGATCTATTTTAGTTCGATGATAAACAAAAAAAGTCGACAATTGACGAGCTTGAGGTAACAATTATCGTAACTCCCTTTAAAGGAAGAGAACAATTTTGTAATACTCGTCGTGACTCGAAGGAATGATTGCTAAGCTCAAGAAAATCTTTCGAAAGTCCTTCTCAACGTGAGAGGATCGAGTCGGTAGGATCGATCTGGGTGGAGTATGTGTGATCGTCCAAAGAGAGAACATGGATTCTGTGTACATAGTAGACGTAGAGATCAGTAAACTTGGAGGATTTACGATAGGAAGATTTTCAAGAGGCACTCCTCTACACACCCTAAACCACTCTCTTCTTTCTTTTCTCTTAGTGTAGGTACTCTCTTTCCCTCTCTTTCTCTTTCTTTTTCGTGTAAAGAGAGACTGCGAACCGACTGCAAATTGCAATAATAACGGTGATTTCGCGTCCATTTGTCTGCAACCGAGGCAGCAGCCAAGCTTCATCTTCGTGTATATGTAGAAGACCGTGTATGTGTGTATATGCTAGTAAGTGCCGATCCGTGTATGCATTTTGCTCGTGCCACTGAAGCCAACCGATCGCCTTCCTTCTTCACTTCCTTTCTCCCCTTTTGCGTAGAAAGCCGCTCAGAGAATCGTGGTGACCGCAATTTCCTTCTTCTATACATGCACACGCAAACACATATACATGTATTTATACTTGGATGCTGCAATTGGAGTCTTATTACGATTAGTATTTTCTACTCTCACAGGCTGCTGATCGGTTTACGAATCTTCTCTATGTTACTGAAGATTCACCGTCCTATAAATTTTATTCTTTCTCCTCTCAGCAAGAAACTAATGGCTATTAAGCGTAACTTTCTTTACAACGTTCAAAAAATAAAAATCAAGTTAATAAATAAAGAGAGAAGTAAGTTTGAATTGCAGCCGAGTGACGAGGTGGTACGTCGGCATATATTAAACCATTATCGAGTCACGACCGTATCATTGCTCGAAAAATCAATTAACCGGCTAGTCGAGCGTCATGCGGCTTACTATTAGAGAGACAGGAAGAAAAAGGGAGAGAGAAAAAGAAAGAGAGAGAGAGAGAGAGAGAGAACATCGTAATGCGTATTCATCGGTACTTCTTCTGTGGCGAGAAGTCATTAAAGTTCTACCATATACACGCGACGAACAATCAACGTGCCAATTCGTCTTCCACGATTACTTATCTTTTTGTTAAGTTTCTTCCTTTCTTTTCTAGGTATGTATGACTACGTATACGTGCGTGTATGTGTTTATCTACATGTATTATAGATATACATGTATATATATTTATACTTATCTCGTATGGACGAGTCGTTCGTCCTTGCATGGCATCTCTAACGCATATCAAAAAGATAAAAAAAGATGAAAAGAAAGAGAGAAAGATAGTTGCAAAATGGAACACGAGATATGTTATTTACTTTTTTTTTCTTGTAGAAAAACGTAAGCAAGTTACAAGAGGATCAATCGATCGATCGTAGAAACGATCGATACCGATCCTTTTTTCCTTGCTTCCTTCGAAATACGCAAATGATAAGCAGAAATCCATAGAAGGCTCCTTTTGACCTATCTTTCTCTCTCTCTCTCTCTCTCTCTCTCTCTCTCTCATTCTCTCTCTTTCTCCCTCTTTTCTCAAACACTGCAACATTGGACTTGTGTTCGTTGAATTCCAATTCGATTTGTATCCCGAGCACGTTCACGTATCCCTGCGCACTGATTGTTTCTGATGCGTCTTCTGGAAATGCGACCACGATCAACCATATCTATGTATAACATCTATGTATCAATATGCTATATATAGATACTCGTAACAACTGTGCACCTAGTTATTATTTTCTACGAATTCTATTTTTTCATTACTAGAAAAAACACTACAATATTTGTCATACTCATTCATATAGATGTATTTTTACACTTCAGTGTAACATAATTCATTTATATAATTCATCTAATTTTCAATTAATGTGTGTGTGAAATTACACATTTTATTTTATTATTTTTTTAAATTACTTTATTTTTAAATATTAAAATGTGTAAAACTATTCAAATTTACGAATCAATTCTTGACGATAAATAATTTGTATTTATTATTTAAAATTTGATGTATTATTTGAAAAGATACTAAATATAAATTCTGGATATCACTATTAGTCGAGATTATAAGATCAAGTTTAGAAATAGAGAGAGAGTCTTATAAATCCACCTATAGTGATCTTTAAATGGGCATTGGTATCTGTGACATTAACGATCATCGTATATTACCAATCTTATTATAGGTTTCCTTCGACGTCCTTCCGAAACAGTTAAAGTAATGCTATCTCGTCTAGAGATTCAAAATACAAGGCGAGAGAGTACAACAACTTCGTGTGGACACGCTTCGTCGAGAACGATCTTGAAATACTGCGAAAATTGATACTTACGAGCGTTGTTGCAGACAAATCAAGGAAATGAGGATCTTATGTTAGAGTGTAGGCGGTTTCGTAGATAGGTATTTTATCTTTCTATCTAATCAATTGAAAATGATTTGATGTAATAGAAAGACAATCGTAAATCTAATAAAATCAAATGAAATTTATATTAATGAAAATAATCAGAAGTCTGAAACATAAATTATATTTATCTGCTAACTTAAATGCTTTGATCACTTGAAAAATATTTGTTAATTATACAAAGTGTGTATACTTATTTCTTTTTAGTGTGTGTGAGATTTATTAAAATTTAATTAAAGATTATTTAAGTATCCGTTAGTTCGATAATACTTGCAATGGAATGCATAACATATAAAATATGATACACATTAAATAGAAAATAATATCGGATTTTCATTGCAAGGATGTTGGCTTCTAGAGATTCAAATCTAAATGATAATGTTTGAAATTTTACTCACTCGTTATAATCACTGATGCTTTCGAGTCGAAATTCAACAGAACACTGATTCGGAAACTGTAAAAGTCATAACAATATTTGTTGTAGCTAACAGTAACGACTTTGAATTAACAAAACGACTTTGAATCTAACAAAATATCAATTCGAAATTATTAAATACTCATATTCAAAATATAATTATATAAAGAAAAGTACAATTGTTTCAAAAATTACACAAATTATTAAACATTAATTTGCAATAGTGAATAAATAATGTTTTATATTTCAAAATTAAAATATAATTATAAAAATGAATTTAATGAAAATTTAAATGTCTAACGAAAAGGATTCTTCTTTTTAAATTTCTCGATTATTACCATACAATTCATTGGATGGCAAATGAAACGTTATCGCAAGCACTTGGTACATCCTTGTAAATTCCGAATGAAAGAAAGAAAGAGAGAGAGAAGATAGAGGGAGAGGAAGGGAAGGAGGACATTTACGAGCCACGCAATGTTCTCAGTCGCCCGAAGCACGAAAGATTCTATCGTCTGTTCAGATAGAGCCTCCTATTGCGCCCTGGTGAGACTGCAAATTGAACAGCTGTCGTCCGAGGGCGTGGACATTGTAAACGTGAACATGAACTTCTATCGCGTACGATCGTTTTATCTCTTTCTTTCTTGTCCTTTTATTTTTTCATTATTTTATTTTTTATCATCTCATCCGTATCCTGTATGACCAAACGAAAATTTTCTTTATGTTCAAAAATACAAAATAAAGGGCAAAAGACTCGGAGATAACCAAATAAAGACGAAGAGAGAGAAACAGAAAAAAAGAAATAATAATTTACATGAATAAACACATACAATTGTTGATATTCAATAATTAAAATAAAATTGTAATTAAACATTAACCTTTATTTTTTCAATTTTCTTTTTTTTTATTATATTCATTTTCTGCTTTACAATTTGTAAGATTAAAAAATAAGAAGGAAAAAAACAGACAGAAAGAAAGAGAAAGAGTGAGTAAAAGTAGAAATACAAAGAGAACGAAAAATCGAAATTTGGAGAGAGATAGAAATAGAAAAGACGTTTTAATGCCATTTGAAACATTCGAAACGTAGGAAGCAAAATTGTACACCTAATAAAAGAGATAGAGAGAAATAGAGGGATAAAAAGAGATAAAAATAGAGAGATAGAGAGAGGGAGATAAAAATAGAGAAGTTGTTGGAATTAGATCTTTCGCGTAATAATCAGGATGTCGATGGTCCATCGTTTGAGATAATATCTTAAAATAGACGTTCCTGACTTCCGTCATGTCAGACTCGCTTTGAATAAAAACTGTACGATAATGTTAACGCTTCGGTAGATCGATAACTTAATAGTTCCACTTAATATCTATTTAACGTCGAATGAGTTTGCGCTAATAATAAGAAGGATCTTTTAACTGATCCTTTATTTTCAACGTGAGAAAATACGTAAAAGAAAATTAAGAAATGTGTAAATTGCAAAAGATAAAAATTCTAATCGTGTATTTACAGCCAACGATAAATTATGACGATGACGGTGATGATCGTGACGATATTTCTCATGTTTTATTTTATATTCAAGTGTATAAATTTAGATGAACTTATTTATATAATTCGATTATTTTTATTCTGAAATAATTTATTCGAGACATTTGTTTTTTAAAATACATTATAAATATACTTACGTGTATACGCGTGTATGAAACTGTGTATGATTTTTAGAGTGACGTTTTCTCGCTGATAAGAGGATTATCTTAATTCAAATGGAACGAAAAGAAAAAGAACAGGACTGTTTGCTTGGAAGAACCGACGTGAAGTCACGAAGAGCATTTTGCTTTGCGGACGAATCCTGAAACCGAACGAGATTATTTTTTCTTTCTTTTTGCTTCTTGTTGTTGTTGCTTTTTTTTCTTCTTTGGTTACTTTTTTTGGTGTTCTCCCTCTTAATTCGTCGCGCTCACACCATGGCGATATTTCACGTACATTTATCCATGCCACTTTGATACTGACTACTATAATCCATATATATATCCTTGTAATCTGTTAAATCCTCTAAAAAGAAACAAACAATTGCGGTCAACCAAGATGGCGTGATTCAGAGGAAGAACACAGTAATGAAGATGATCCTTTCGTGATTACTAATCATTAATACATTTTCTGTATTACCAATTATGAAACAATATATAGTTTGATCAGTTTTAATGAATCTAGATCATAAGTATTATCCATTTTGTCATCAGACTTCAAGAAGAATCTTTAATTAATCCTTTTGAATCTAGCTCTAACTCGATAAATTTTCTAATACCATATACACAAGAAGTAACCGTTTGGAGTTCGTGTAAGTGAATTTTTTTCTCTAAAGTAGTACCATCCGTATGGGGTGTGTTTTCGAATACTCGATCCATCGACGTTAACGAACGGTGCATGATATTCGTATTCTTCGTGTAGGGTCATTAGAGAAGCTCGTTAAAACGATCGCTCGTACGTTTGTTCGTTGGACAATGGCACGCGACAATGGTACAACCATAGTCGTTTCTTCCTTTCCACGTAATCTTTCTCTCTCTTTCTTTCTTTCTTTCTTTATTTAACAGGAAAGGTGAACTTCGTGTGCACGTGGATTCGATACTTTTTCTCTTATGGGGTTCTCGTACGACGAACCCGTAACCCACACGTGCATTTCTTTCTCTATTTCTCTCTCTTTGTCTAACTTCTTGTCTATCTTTGCTTTTCTTTCTCTATCATCATTCTTCTACTCGTCGTAGCATACACGGTGGACACCAAGCAACGTGGATAATAACGCGACCAGCAGTGGAACGGTTGTCCTTCTCCATGTCCACGCTCGTGCATACACGTACTTACTACTCACCAGCACACCGTGTTATTTCACTCGTTAGAACGGTACTACGAACTTTTTGTCCTTGCTACGCGTCGATCTTTGTAACGATCCTGTCCGTCTACTTGTTCGACAGCCACGAACAAAACGCTGGGAACTATTTCTTAGCTGAGTTGGACAGAGAAAGGAATTATGCTTTATGTTTTTACCTTTTATGTATGCGTAGTTCTTTTTTATATTAAATTTCGATCAATTTTCGTCAGATATTTGTCCCTAATTTCTATCTTCTACAACCGTCTGTAGATTATAATCATATAGCTTAAATAATAATTTTCAAAATATTTCTAATTTTTTTCATTTGATATTTATAATGATTCATTTTTGGATAGGCATACGTTTAGTGTTAACAAAATTCTATTAAAATTTCTTACAAAATTGATTCAGAACGTTGTCTTTCATATGTCAAATTTTGTGAATTATTTTATTTTAGATCAGAAATATAGAAACAAAAAATACGCATTTCCTTCCTTACCTTATTCTCTATTCTAATTATTCCGTCTGGAAGAAAAGCGTGTGAAAAAAGATCGATAGAAAAAGAACTCGATGTACGTTTAACGCTCGTACCGTAGACTGCGTCATTATCGTGCAATAAAAGTAAGAAAAGTCGTTAATCGTCCTGCGGAAGTCAATTAAGGCTGATCGCCGTTAATAATGATAATGGCACACGAGCTAGCGATATCTTAATTATGTTCTTACCACGTGTAGGTATGTAACTATGTATGTATCTACGTAGCCCTTTAGAAAAGAGACGTCAGTCCAGTCATACGTAGATCCATAACGTTAAAGCTTTCTCAACGTTCATCTCTTTCTTGTGCCAATTTCAAAGAGTAATTCATGCTACTCTCGGACGCTAAAGAATGCACCGAGACGTACACGTCAAGTCTAGCCGTTCATATTGTATTAATAAATATGCTCGACCTAATTTTTCAAATATTCTTTAGAATCTTTCATACGATGCAAATGATCCTCGTAAAATCCAAGTTATGTAATTAATTCTATTGAAATTATTCTTTACAAATTGCTATCTTATTTTCTGGAATAACAAAAGAAAAAGAAATGATCAATTTCATTAATCAAGCTTGTAAATATGAAATTTCTCATACCAATGACACGGTGACTTGTAGCTTTAAGTAAATTGAAAAACTTTATGATTTATTAGGATAATCAGTCGTAAGGATAGTCTGTGTAATACGCGAAATGATCGATTCGCTAGTTCCGGAAGTCGTCGGATATGTTAGCATGATCTTCTTCTTCTTCTTCTTCTTCTTCTTCACGAGTAGGTCGATGGATCGTCGTTCTCTCTGTTACGTAGCTAACTCTCGTCGACAAATGAACAGTTAGCGACGAGCTCGTTGGAGATCGCGGATAAGAAGTTCCTTCGTGTGCCTCGTGAGTCTACACTAGGTTGCCTCTTCTACCAGAATAACTCGCTTATATCCAGTATCCAAGAAGATTTTGCTCTTACCTATGACGACACCGATTAACGGATTACCTGCACCTGTTTCTCTAGTATCTAGTACCTATAAACACAAAGAATCATCTTTCCAACATTAGAAACATGAAAAGAAAATATTTAAAAAGTAGAAAAACTTAATTTATTTTTATTATTTCATTATAATTTCTATTTATATTTTTTTCTAATCATTTACACATAAGAGTTGACAGCTTCTGTAATATTCTAGTACTTGAAATACAAAGAAGGAAGGAATCAATTCTTTTTTATTTTCTTAAAATAACAATTTTTTTTTCATATCACAGAGAGAAAAAATTATAATGGCTTCCTTAGCACTAGAAACATTTAATCTAATCATACTGATCAGCACGTAGTATCTCAGCGATTGGTCAGAAGACTTACGGTACTCATGGAATAACAACACACAAGTATACCTTGATTTGCTAGACGTCCTATAATTATCGTCTCGAGCTAACTTTGCTAGAGGCGAGAATGAAGTCGTAATTTAAAAGCTATAGGAGGATCAGCTTTGGACATGAAGTAAAGATCTTTCTTGAATCCTGTCATAGACTTTGGCTTCCGTTGATCATTATCCTGTCGGGTTATCAACGCGTCTCAATTCTAATCTTCGACATTTTTTTTTTTACCAAATATTCATTTATTTCGTAAAAGAGGAGTTTACTTACACGATTATTTGCTATAGTATACTTATAAACCGATCGAGGAAGATATCGTGAGAATGTTCGTGAACTTAACGGTTTCCGAGTAATACGAAGAGCTGTTGGTTTTCATTTTTCCCTATATTTTAACACATTCCTTGGCAAACTGCATTTGACTAAGTGTCGTTGCCGTGCCATGTACACCTAAAACGGTACACGCTATAAGATTTAATATATCGAAGAAATATGCCTATGTTTTTCTGTTTCTGTACTGAAAATGTATATTTCGGTGTTCGTAAAGATATAGAAAATATTTTGCGCAATATATTTTATAATTGAAAGTTAACTTCTTGTAGCATTCGACATTATATAGTCAGAAATTTTAATGAGAAAAATATCATTTGTCGTAGAAATGAGTATTACACACAGCGTGTATTGAAAATAATATACAGGGTAGGGAACATATTAAATATTTAATACTGATGTTATGTGTATATATATGTTGATATTACCTACAAAGTTTATGCCGATTTATAAATATATTAATATACTTTTTTGATGAACTTTCCAGGCATCCTATACTTCAGCATTAGGCTCGAATAAATCGGCATGAATTTTTTAAAAACCCAACATATATTTACCAATGTGATATGTAATACATAGATTTAGAATATTTTATTCCCAGCTGACGAACATGTTCCTTCTCACTGCTCTTTCGAGAACCGGAACGACGTTATCTCATGGCATCGTGTTCTTCTTCTTCTTCTTCTTCTTCTTCTTCGTAGTCGTCGTTGTCCTCGTCCTCGAAGGAGAAAGAAATTCTTTCGTATTCTCCATCGGGTGAGCCAGTCCTTCTCTTTCTGCTTGGGCAAGGACACTTTAATCCTCCTACCATCCAGCTCGCTTTCTTCTGCTTCTTCTTCATCTTTTTCTACTTCTTCTTCTTCTTCTTCTTCTCTTCTTCTTCTTCTTCTTCTTCTTCTTCTTCTTCTTCTTCTTCTACTTCTTCTTCTTCTTCTTCTTCTTCTTCTGAAGGGACGAACGAACGAACGAATAAACGTATGAACGTATGAACGAAGGTAAGCGGGTGGAAGAGAGAGAAGAGAAATTCTTAGATAGGAACACAAGAGGAACAGGAGGACGAATCCTGCCGTCTCGAACATCCTCCAAAGCTGGATCTCAGAAACGTAATCCTCTTGTACAAGTCTCTTATTTTCTTATTATTCTTATTATTCTTTTTATTAACTTCTTCTATCCTATTGATCATCTTTTTTTTTATTCATATAAAGGATCTTCTTATTTATGAACAAGTGTCCTTAATAGGCCCATTCATCTTTTTATTATCCTTCTATCAATATACTATACAAATATTGTTAATTAAAAAAAATTCAAGGAATTATTGATGCATATACGAGTAATAAAAATATATTTGAGAAAATGCTTAGATCATTTCTATTAATACATTCTAATATTTTTTTTAATATTCAATACGATACTATTTTAAATAATAATCAATCATAAATTTGTTACTGCTAATAATCCAGTAAATAAAATTTCAAGAATAAACAAAATGTATTTTTTATTTTCTTTTTATTAGATAAAAGAACATAAATTCGTAACAGTATTTCAAACGTAACATACACGAATCTAATTGTAAGTCTTAAAACTATCCCGATCTTTGGTATTTTCTAACGAGCAGGCTGTGCCAATTGCTCGTTAACTCTTTAGCGGCTTACTACTACGAGACCACCGGGTATCTAATGGGCTTTAATTTTATGAAGAGATAAAAAAAAGAAAATGTTTAACTGCAGGTAATTTAAGTTATAACTCGGATATCAAGTTTCAAGACAGAAAACACGAGTATTATGTATGTTCTAAATGATCAATAAGTTTGCGAGATGAAGTAAGTTGCAAGTTTTACTTGCCAAAACAATTTTTTCTTACGATCTACGATCTTCCTCAAATATTTAACTCGAACACGCGATACGTTATCGATATTTATAAGTATTATTAGCAAGGATAGTATTGGAAATGAATTCTAAAAGATGTACGATATTATCTTGCACCTGTGTTTACGTTCTCAATCGTTCGTTTAATTCATTCGTTCGAATGGATTCAACATCGTTTTAACATCTATTTGCATATGTTCGAACTTGACTAATGGATTGTTAAATTATTTTCAGCTTTAATTTCGTTCCTTTCGCGTGTAATTTTGTGCACGACGGATTATAAAAATAAACGAAAGGACCCGAATTACATAGAATTCTTCTATAAAAATGTCCACGTAAAAAATACGTTGATAATAATTTTGTCCTGGCTGGAAATAAAAATAATTCATCGAACAAATAATTAGGTCTCATTTCGTATTCATAGATAAACGTATAGAAAAGTAGAACGAAAAATAGGAAATACGGATTTGTGGCTAAACTTGCTCCGTTTTTTACTGATAGAATTAGAAAAATACCTCTAGCCGGCGGTTTGTTAATGAAAGGGCAAGGTTATTATAACTCCCTATCTAATTTCTCTTAATTGCATATTATTAGACGAGGAATGCTATTTACCGAAGCTTCCCTATGACGATGCTAGAGAACGTTCAAGTCAATCCTAGATGTATCTACGTAAAAGCTACTTTTTTGTGAACTTCTATGCGAGACAATTGCAAGAAACTAAGAATTAACAAAAAATAGAAAGTCACGTACGATATTTCTGTAAATTACTCACTTTACGATTCGTTCCATTTATTTTTACCATCATTACCACGTTCGTTCACTTTTCATAAAATTAAACAAAATAAAAGAAAACGTGAAGCTGATCATTTGATTTCTAATCAAACGGATGTTTAATCAATTTCTTATTTATCAAATTGAAACGTTTATTGGATTTTAAGTTTCACGTTTTAATCGTGAATTCTTTCTTACGATCGTTGCAATCGTTCTTCTGAAAGATTTTGAAGCACGAACTCAAAAAAAAAAACAAAAAAAAGAACAAGGTAGGAAGGCGGTATTTTCTGATGCAAGTTGACGTAGGAGTAAGGAGGAAAGTTGCCCTTGGTAGTGGTCTTGCTGTAACTGCTATTGGTACTGGAACGTTAGGGCCTGCTATGTAAATTCACTTTCCAGCGTCTCGAGCCCACTTGCATCTCGCAATTAGTGCGGAATGCAAGAGACGCATGGTGACGGTATACAGGCAGCTATATCCCCATACGAAATAGAAAAGAAAGAGTTTGTGAACGAAGTGAACGAAATAGAACAAAAAGCAATCAAAAAATTGCCAAAGGATTGCCGTCGTAAAATTGCGAAACGAGAAGAATCAAAGACAAAGACAAAGAGGAAGATTTAATTTGCCTTCTCTTTATTTTTCTGTTAGGTTGTTTTATTTTTGTCTACATGTCTATGCTCTAATTTGATTCAATTTTGTTTTATTTATTTCTTTTTAATTTTTTTTTTTTTAACTTGCTACTTAAAACTTTTCCATCTTTTAAACTCGATAATCGATCCCTAGTACCAGGAAGTATTCACGAACTGCTAATAAACGTTGGCAGTTAGAGGAGAAGGTGAATGACGCTGCTGGATGATATTCAGGCGATAATGACTCTTGTCATAGTCTTATTATATACGCGCGTCTCGAAGTATAATAACGGTGGTGAGTGATCGAGCAAGATGTTTCTAGTGACATTGATGTTTCAGTCTATGAATATACTTATCGATCTTTTTTTCGATCTTACGTCGTTCCTTCGAAATCTATCAAATTGTTATTATCGGTAATAACAATAATCAATGTGTTTCTCCTTGTAAAAATATTATGACGTCCTGTATGACATGGTTAAAAACAAATGATTAAAAAATTTTAAAAAAAATCTACATTGAAAAGAAATTATCCAAGTTGTTTTTGTTCAAGAATACGAATGTATCACAATTATACGAACGATTCCTTAGAAATGTGTGAAGAGTAATAAACGACAATTGTGAATGATTAATAATCATAAATAAAAGAAAAAAAGTTATTTAAAGTCTTAGAATAAAAATTTTGCAGGCAATTTAATTATACGATTATTTTTTGTAGAAATAATGTAAAGAGTAATGAACAACATTATAAATCGACATGTTGATTTATAATTTAAAAAAATGACTAGAATTAAAGTATGTATCACGTATAATGTATGATACATAGAAACGTATTTGCTTACATGTGGGGTGTATTTTCTTAACGAGACTAGTTAAGTTAAAGATTCGCGATTCGCAGGGTCAGATAAATCGAACAACAACTGGAAGGAGATCCTCTTTCTCTCCCTCGCGCGACCTTGCAAGGACCTAATTTAAAGACGCCCTTACGTGGATGTTTCAATTTGTAATCTGAAATATCTACATTTATTATACAAGAGAGCACGGATCCTAAGTGTTACGCTTGTTCCAGTGCGAATCTCTTGGTTTCTTCGTTTCCCATCTTGACCGATATTAATCATCAGTGATTTAATTCAAAAAGAAAGAGAGAAAAAGAAAGGAAGAGAAGGAGTGAGAAAGATGTAACATCCTTTCTCTTCTTTGCAAAACCGGCTTCTCTTCCCTCTTCTCTTCTTTCTTCTTTCTTCTTTCTTTCTTATTCTCAGCGATTTCAAAGGTGTACGTTTCGTGCTTGCAAGGAGAACGATAAAAGGTCCGAGTTCTTCTTCTTCTTCGTAAAGTTTTATGTTTCTCGCACTCTCCGTGAAATTATGCTCGTGTTCTCCTCGTGCCTCGAGCGAATTAATATCTCGTACTGGCGTGGTAAGAAAGGAAGGAAAATAAAAAAATAAGAATAGGAAGAAAGAAGAAGAGAATTCTTTTAATTTTTTTTTCATTGACATTTCCATATCTCTCTTTCCCTTCGGATTACGAAAAATTAATAAAAATTATTTCTACGCAAATTATTAAAACCAAGTGTTTATAATTATAGAAAAAAGAAGCTGTTAACATGAATTTTTGTCAATCATACATTTCCATGTCTCATTTAACAAACATCTTGACAAAATTCATGAAAATTATCTAATAGAAAATAAATAAATATAACAAATGATTATTATATAAAAGTGACGCGAAATTTTTTGTTCATTCGCATACGTGTAAGTGTTATAGCAGATATGTTATATTAAATGTGGGTAGATCGTAAGATCGATTGTAAATTCAATGGTAGACGATACATAAAAACGTATCTTTCATCTGCTAGTTAAACCGTTATACGCTATCATTAGCATTACCGTCGTCATCGAGCAAGAAGGAGAACGCGTAACGAGCCTTCACTGAATCGTATCGTATCTCATCTCCTTGAAAAGAGAGCCGATACCAAATGCGGCATGGATCTAAAAATAAAATGATTGCTCGCAAATGACGCGCTCGAGTAAGAATCCCGTGCGAAAAGCATCGATATCCTCCTTTTTTTTCTTTCTTTCTCTCTCTTTCTCTCTCTTTCTCTTTCTGATCTTTCTGATCTTTCTCCTTCTCCTCATTCGATCTCATTTTGAAGACTAATAAGGACGAGTTCGAGCAAGTATGCGAATAGCTACGCAAATCAGTTCGAATGACTCCATTTTGCCAAGATATTACCCCTCCTCACGACTGCATTTTTTTTATATTTTAATCTATCGTTAATCGTAAATATTATGTTTCACGATGTAAATAATATAAGAATAATATTATTATTAAATGCCATTAGAGGTGTGCAGGAATTTTAAAATGTGTCAAGAATATTTTTTGGGGAGATAAGGTGAGATCTCGAAGCTCGAAAATATTCAGATTTCTCAGAACTGGAATCACGTTTTGGGATTAGTTTAGAACGGGTATTCAATAAAATTAATATATCATTTTTAACAATAGTTTCAAAATGTCCTTTTTATAATATAGCGGATTATTTTAAATCAGATATTTTATGCTATTTGAAAATATTTTAAAAGATAATCCTATTCAGTCCTTTGAACAAAATTCTCGACCCGACAGTTAAATTCTATCGACGTAAAAAATTATGATTAATACAAAATTATTCTCCTAATTAATTACGATCGTCGTATATATTCTTATTGGACACTTGTACAGTTGAATCCCATTGTCTATGAATGATGATGACAAAAAAGATAATAAAATAAAAAAAAATCTGAACTGACGTGACACTAAAGTGCAAAAGGAAAGATGCGTTCAATGTAACGTCTTCGCGAGGTCAAAGGTTAAATATCCTAACGCTGAAGGGACGACAGTATATAGATGCTTGGTACCGTACGCTATTTCATTTCCTAGAGTTATGGTCAATTATGGTTGTCTTATCTCGATGGCGTTGCTTTGCGACTACCGAGCTTCTTCTTCTACTTTCTCTTTCTGTCTCTCTCTTTCTTTCTTTTAAGAGTGCCGCTACAAGCTTGTATCTCCTTCTTCGGAAATATTCTATCCTACGCTTTTATCAGCTAGTTAAAATCGGCTTCTGTTCGAATTACGGAAAGAATAATTAATCAAACGATAATGGGAAATCGATGAAATGACTTTTTCAAATAAATTTATTATTCTCGTTGCACTTAATTTTATCTCATTAAATATGAAATGTTATATTTATTAGTTTGAATTTAATAAAATGTATCAATGAAATATAATAAATTATGCAGCCAATTAGCTCGATAGTACTTCCGTTGTTTACAATTTTATACAAACGAATAATAAAAGATAAGTAATATCGAGTGCCCAGGTCTCACCATGTGGAGGTTACTGCATATGAAGACCCATTCGTTTCGTTTCATTTATTTTAATAACTTTTGTAATATTATTCAAATGTATTAATAAAGTTTGGTATACAATAACTTCCGAACTAGTTGGAATATTTTAACAGACTGTTCTTTTTTTCGTTAAAATTTTACGAGCGTTACAGGTTGATATTAAAAACAAAATGTATAAAAAAAATGAAGGATGCATCGTTAATGTTCAAGTACTATTTATCTCGATAATAATACATTTACGTTTCAATATGTTCGATTAGATATTTAGTACAAAATTATGTTAAATAAATTACCGTAAATTATCCAATTATCTAATTAGAAAACATGCTTAAAAAAAAAAATAGAAGCTCGCGGAACCTACACGCGACTGAAGTGAAACTAGCTAACGACATTATTATGATATATATTATAACATTATGATGGACATCATAATCAAATCGAAAGTATGGTTTCCCTTTTTCTTGAAAATCAAATAACAGAGGGTTTTGTGTGTGTATATATCTGTTACGATTAAACGTATTTGTATTGTATTGGTGTATAAAGGTTTCTCTCGTTTCTCGTCGGTATATTCCCACAATATCTCGTTCGACTTTACCACGCGTAATTAAATTTTACCTCTCTTCTCGTGTCTGCGTCCAAGAAACGAGCTCTTTAAATTAATCTCACAGGAGTACACATAGAGGAAGAACGGCCAAGAAGTAAAGTAGTAGCCGTGTTTCGTATCGGCTTCTCTCGTACACACGAAAATGACTGAACGAAGACGAAGACGAAGACGACGACGAAGACGAAGACGATGGTGAAAGTCGTGGTACAAGTAATACTATAGTAATAGCTCCTGTCATGAGTTCTACTCATGATCAGGGATATCTTCACTGTTGAATGCACTTTAAATGTATGATAATATTATCGAACACGGACTCTTATCGAAAAACACTCTTACCTTATACGAATTCTTCTACCTTCTGCTATTTATAATCGTTAACGTCTCAGATCCATTTAAAAGATGATTCATTTTTCTTTTATTTTATTTTTCAAAGCTAAACCTACCTAATAGATTCGTTATACGTTATTAATGAATACATGTACACGCGCGCGAATACTTGTATTCATTGATAAGAATAGATTTCTGTATTCGTATCAGATCGATAAATTCGTTAGGTAAGATTTACTTGCGAAGATTTACAACAAAGTGTATTCAATTGGTTTGTATCATTTTATCTGAAAGTGTGCATAAATAGAAAATTTATATAAATGAAACGATATTTAGTGATAAACGCATACGCATTCAATAATTTATGTGGTAATTAAATATATGGTTTATACAATTTATTAAAGTGGATGAAATTTTTCTGCGAAAAGCAGAAATTACTTTCCGAACAATCTGATATTTTAGTTTTTCTTTTTGAAATTTTTGTTCTTTCTTCTTTCGTTATAGATAGCATTTTAAATATTGAACAATTATTATTTATGATAAACCAAATAATTACATATACAAACGATTTATTTAGCAAAATACTGAGCCAAAATGTTAACAATAAAAATGAAACTGATCGAATAAATAAACCCGTAAGAGTAGTCCTTATATTTATTATCTTCCAGGAATGAATTCGTTCTTAGGGATGAACTCCTTACGACTCGGAATCGAACAGTAGGTATTTTATTTGATCGATCGAGTAAACGGAAATAAAATATCTATTTTAAAGAGTAAAAAGGAAGATACAGAGAAGGATGGAAAAGAAAAGGACAGTTACTTCTCTCCTAGGGATCGATTTATTCGACCTCGAAAGGGGTAAGACAGAGACGAGAAGGTTTTCGTGACAAGGTGTCCTCGAACGCGTTACTCCACAGCTTCCCGACGTACACGTCGCATTGTCCGTTCGTAGTCGGCACTTAATCTTCCTTTAGCTTTCAGGATCTGTCGCTTTGCTCTCGCGAGACGCGTTGACGCGTCACTCTTTGAAATCTACGTTCCCTCTTCAACGTGTGTATATATATATCTATTTACTTTTCGTAGAAACTCCTCGAGAAAAGATTTCCTACAATACTTTCGGTACCGTGAAAGAATTCTACCAAAAGAAAAACAAAAACAAAAATGAAAGTGAAAAACAAAGAAAATGAAAGAAGTATTGATCAGTAAATAAGCCATGGTTAAATCGTACACGGAAGTTATAGAAATGCTGTTTTTTATTATTTGGTTCTTCTTATTCTTCACTCGTCTAGACCATTAACTACTATACTGTTCAAGCTAATAGAATCGATAATGAACGATGATCATGATCATCGATTGGCATCCTCGAAGAATACTACCAAAGAGTCATAAACTCCTTCGTCGTTACTTTCTCGAATAAGAACGATCGTAAAGCTAGACGTCGAGAGAGAAAGAGAGAAAGAGAGAGCGAGCTTGCAACTTTAAGAGCTCGCAATATCGCTTTAGAGTTTCAAATCTTTCTTAGGTAGAAGACAGGTGGCTGCTGTGTTCGCGTAATTCACAAACATACTCTCTCCCCCTCTCTCTTTTTTTCTCTCTTTCTCTTTTCTCTGTCTTTATTTCTTTCAATCCTCTTTAAAAGAAGAAGAAGAAGAAAAAGAAGAAGACGAAGAAGATTCTTCTTTGTACCTACCGGCTGTTATCTTTTGCTCAGTTATTTTATGACGTTTGTGAAGCACATCTTGAAAGAAGGGATGCTGGTTTCTCGCATACCAACCTTGAATAGCCACCTTTGAGATAGGCTCGTGAAACGATAATAGCTATTAGCATCGTATTTATCAATCCCTAACCTAGAAAATCTCATTCCTTGTAATCTCATAAGTTTAACGAGTTACCCAACGGACAACCGACGACCTCCAATCACTGGAAATGCAATTTTCTTCGTTCGTTCTATGTTTTATCTTCGCTTTCGTAGCTGTCCTTCAAACTTGAATCGTATACTACTTAAAACTTTACTTACGTGGAGATTTAAAAGTCGTTCGGAAAGATCGAGCACTCTGTAATTTCTTAATCGATTTTCCAATCTCTCTTTCTCTCTCGATGATAATTCTCAGACACCACACACGAGCACGCTAGAAACTACTGTCGAGTTAACATATTCATGATATACTACTTTGTTACCTGTCTTTTAAGGACTACACGAACCTACCTTCTTCAATCTCTTTCATTGATCTTTTTTTCTTTTTTTCTTTTATTTTATTTTATTTGTACTTTTTTGTTTTTAATCGTGATTACCCGCATCTTCGAACGCACGAAGGAGAATCTTTAAGATTACCGAATCAAGTTTTCCTTCCTTTCTCCAAAGCCTTTCAAAGAGTTCCCTCTCTATTTATGACAAATTATATAGAATGGTATAATGATTTGCTATATTCTATTGATTTATATCGTTAAATACTTTACCAGAGGAATCTTAATTAAACCACCTTATAAACTACTTTTTACTCCTTCCAATATTGCAATTTAAATGTTTCTCAAACTATCATATGATCGGTAATTGAAGGATTTTATTTTACATTCATACTCGCGCTCATTCCAATTACATTTATATACCTGCTAATTAATGAACTCTTATATAAGTTAAAACTAAAATAAAATAAAAAATATATATAAATAGAAAATTTAAATATATATATATATATATTATCTCTTTTGTATAAATTAAATTTCTTAAAGCGGAAGTCTCGATGTTACGACTGGTTTAAATTTATTATAAAAATGAGAAAAAATTATGAGAGAAAAGCGATATAAATTATCGTGAATATTGTTTCTTTTTTTTCTTCTTGGTTGAATCGATTTAAGTAAAGTAAAGCTCGTGCTAATTTTACATCCTTCTCGGCTTTGTCATCACCTTTAACGATGATACACGGGTACTTCGGGAGCATCTTTTCTCTCTCTCGTCTCTAGAAATTCATTGTGACTTGGTCGCGACGATGCACACTGAGAACGAGGACGAGTGTACCGGTCTTAAATCTTCGAGCCTATACCGCTCGAGCTCCGACTTCTAACGGGCGAGGGACTATAAATCGTAGCTCGAACGAACGCGTCCGATGAAATAGTACCTGTTGCAACAATGTTAATGTCTTCGCTTGGAAATAATTTAACGTGGCCTAGTACGCTCTTGTAATTTCACAACTGAGTTTTTCTTTTCTTTCTTTTTAAAAAGAAAAGTTTCTTCTTAAAACAATAATAAGATGATACCTTTTAAATTACATTGTAAATAAAATTTATTAGCTGTTTTTTGGTCTTATTTTTTTTTTTACTATTTATCTAATGAAAATTTTGTTCAAGAAAATATGTAATTATGTTTGTTTATCTTTGACCGTTTTAATAATATTTTTTTATTCTACTTGATAAGAACTTGTTTATGTTTTGCACATCGAATCCTATAGAAATAAATGATTAAGTAATGTTTTTTTTTTAATTTATATAAATGGAAGATAGTAAATAATCAAGATTTCGAATAATTTTATTAATCATTTATAGGTGCGTATACGTAAAAATAAGCCAAAGCATAGTTAACAATAAGTAGCAACTACATGAGAGAATCTGATTCTTTTTTTGATCTTTTTCTCTCTCTTTCTTGAGTAAAGTAGCTTGGAGACAAGAATCACCGTAGAACGCGCATACGCACAAAGCCATACGTCATGTCCCCTCGTTTAATGGTCTTTTAATACTACCTCGAGAAAGTATGTGTTTCCCACCCACGATGTTATTCGACTGAGAAGCGCTTTGAACGTTTAACAAAATCTATGGGATCGTGTAAATTTTATTTATTGGATTAACTTTTCATTAGAACGTTAGATTGATTTTTGATTTTTTATTGTTAGAATATTTTTTTTCTTCATGCTAACACATTTATAAAATAGATATTAAAATATAATAATTAAAATAAAATATTTTTTCTATGATTTAATTATTTAGTTGCATTCCATTATATAAAAAACAAACGATAGAAAATATTTTCTTCTCCCACAAGTGTTTTATTATGAAGAATGGATACATGTTGAACGCGTTACAGGAATACGCATACATCCGCACACACAAGCACGTGTTCTAAGTCATCCTGTAAAATTTTACGATCCTTCAAGATGCGGGTAAAAGTGCGACGTTAAAGTGTAACGGAAGGTGTTACGTTCGATTTGATTATTTGTTAGAAGATGGGACAGAAGAATCAGAAAAAAAATAAAAAGAAAAAAAGAAGTAGAAATGGGAGGAAGAACACGTTTATACGTTATCGCAAAATATTTTCTACAAAATGCGAAGCACTCGATCGCAAGGAATCTCATTTCTAATAAATAAATAAATAATGAAAAAGAAAGCACGCGTGTATCGTAAGAAAACATGCGATATAATATCTTTCGAAATGTTGTTCTTTTTCTTATGTGATTTCTCTTCTTCTTCACTTTTCTTCGAGTATTTTGCATGACGTCGCATCGTTTACGGCAACGTCACGTCGTAACGACGTCAAACATTAGCAAAAATCGGTGAACTCGACTGATAAAGACGCATTGCTTGCTTTTATTTATTTTTTAAACAAGACAAGAATGACTTTTTAATTTCGCATGACGACCTAAGATCGTAAAGACAGGAATTTAACGAACCCTTCCTTCATTTTTATTTCCCACGAACGCATCGAGTTAGTTATCGCTTGTTGAAAGTGAACTGCCCTGGCTTCGTTAAATTCCCTCATTTACGACTATTACTACTCGTCGTACAATTTTCCGCTATTGAGTTCTTTCTCTATTTTTATTTTTCTCTTCGTTAATTTTCGACTTTTTCCCTTTTTCTCCCATTTTGATTTTAAAATCGACATATAAACATAACATGAAGAAATTAATGAGTTTATTTTTATACATGAAAAATCACGTATGATCCAAATCACTTATATTATTATTTTAAAGCCTTATTGAATTTATCATCTATTCTAACCGTATCTTTTAATTTGATTAAAAACAACAAAAAAATACCTTATATAAAACCAAAGCAAATCTCAGTTAACATTATTACGGTAATAATAAATATATTTTCAAGTATTAATGTAGATTTCAAATTACAGCACACCACTAATTCCATTCATTCAATATTTTTATAAGTAAAAAAGCAGTAATATTTAAAATGAAAAGAAAAAAAAAAAGAAAAAAAATATTCGCCCAAGTGTATTAACTTCGCATCAAAAATGAATAAATTATTCTAATATGAATTCATAATCATCTCAAAAGAAAAAAAAAAAAAGAAAAGTAAGAAAGATCATTTGAATTTAAGTAAATGATCTTTGAACGATCATCCTCGTTCTTTGAAGGACCACGCCGATCTTCTAATCCTTTTTTTTCCTTTTCTCGTTGTATTTTTATCTTTTTATATTCCTCTTCTTTTTTTCTATGCCAGAAAGTAGCTTCATTAAGGTCAACGTGCGCGCTCGCGCACGCACATCGTGTGTTTCGCCTGTCCATCGAACATATATTTACGAGCAAGCAATTTCGTTACACCGAGAGAGATACCCTTTGGCGGCGGCCCTTTTACGACAGAAGGTTGTTACACCTAATGCTTATTAAACCGCCGCTCACCATTATTATCACTAATTTCGTTATATTCTTTTGCGATACATGCTGGTCTATATGGATCTCAAAAGAGAAAGATTCCCCCATTAGTCGCGTGCTCCTATGCCTATTCTATAAGCTTTTAAAAGTATTTTGAATAAAAAAAACAAAAACAAGAAACAGAAAGAAAAAAAAAAAACACTCTTCTCTAATCTCGATATTATGCTAGCGTGAATAACATCGAATATTATTATAATAATAATACCTTCCATCTAACTCATTACAATCATTTCTTATTCCAAAAGTGATTTTTTTTTCTTTTTTTCTTCTCCTTCTCCGTCATTAAATCCTTCCTATCGTAAAAACCCTAATTCACACCCCGGGGTTGATTGAAAATTCTTAATCGATTTCTTTCTAATCGACGAGTTTCTTTTTTATTCAATCAAATTTAACTACTTGGCTTTTTCGTATCCTCTTCCGTTGACGTGGTTGAAGATTTCTTCCTTCTCGTAACTATTTTTGTCCCGCCACATTTTAATAGAAACTTCAATTCGCTTATCAATTCCTCCTTGAAAGAAACCTGCCAATATAATAATTTAAAATTAAAACAAATTTTTTAACTATCCTTTTGTTTTAAGACTCTTTCAGAATTATAAAAATTAAATTATTGTATTATTAAAAAAAATAGGAAAAGTATAGGAGATATTATAACAAAACCTAATGCACATTAAATGATTAAAACTTACATTTTCGGTAACAGAAACGTTTCGTATATGCCAGACAAAAGACCAAATTGTACCTATCCAGGATATAGCGAGACCACTTCCGAGAGCAATAAACACACCACTAACGTCTTCATAATTCAATGGATTGGCAATTGCAGGTGGTTTTTCCTAAAATCATGAGATATTAACGATTACAACAAATATTATAAACCATTAAGTAAACTTAAGTAACTCGAGTTTCTTTAAATAAAATCATGGAAGATAGTATAATATATCATTATCAACAGTTAGTATTAATCAAGGCACATGGAAGAAAGAGAAAATCATATGACGCCATTAACGATCGAATTATATTGAAACTGGTATCGAAGTACTCACACTACATTTATCCCCACCCCTTTTTTGCCTCCACCATTTATCTTGGAGTTCGGTTATCATGCCAGCCTCCTTCAGCTTCAGTATCGCACCGCTTAGCTGGTTCCGATAATATATATCTGCAAGGACAGCATATATTTCTTCTACCCTACTACATCGTCTTTCTTTCTTTCTTTCTTTCTTACTTTTCTTTTTATTTATTTTTTTTTTCCTTTCAACTCAAAAAGTTTTGAATCGAATGCGTACAGACTGTTCCAAACAGCTTCATTTTAAAAGTATATTTTATATATTACAGATGTGAACGTGTACAGAAGATAATGAATTTTGTTGTTCAAAGTTATAATTAATTGCGAGTTTTCATTTGGCTAATATTTTTGTCATAAAATATGTGTTACGTCCTAGGCTTTTTTCTTTTTCTTTTACCTGCTACACTCATATCAATATTTTTCTCGCCGAAGGCTCATATCATGTAACCTGATATAATTTTATTACATAAACTAAAGAAACAGATTACAAACATTTCCCACGCACGTGCGGTATTGTTCACGAGTAAGAGTTACGCATAATATTAAGTAAACATCCAAGAGATTTCGTATTTATTATCGTTCTTAGGAAATAGAACTATTCGACAAAGGAACGGATATCTGATCCATAGGCGTAGACTCATAGAAATTCGTGGACGCGAAGTCGTCTGGACTTTACCCCCAGAAAGTATATTCTTTGTTAATTCTTTAAACCAATGAACCTTGTAGGCGTCAATGTAACTATCCAATAAGGAACTAAGTTTTATATCTTGCAAACTGATTCGATGCAACGAAGTAACTGGTCTAAGAAGTGGGAGTAGGAATAAGTCTATAAAGATCAGGAAGAAAGGACAATCATCATTGTTATTCATAATTTTTTGTAACCCGGTATTTCTGTTTTAGCAAGTAAGTTCGTATTCAGTTTCAATAATAAGTCTGATTTTTGTTTTCGTTTACAAGTCTGTATTCTGTTTTAATTAATTATTCCGTATTCTGTTCTGTAAAATCAGTGAAACAATTTATAAGATTGATCGGTAATGTAAAAGAATAAATTTCAAGATAAACGAATTTGAGAGTTAGTAAAGCATTATTATTACCCGCGTCTAGAATTATTCTATTTGTGTTGATCGAAGCAGAGCCAGAGGCCTATCCCACCAGCAACAGAAAAAGGCAAGCATCTTATTTTAATTCTTAATTATCTATCTATCTCTTGTAATAGAATCCCAATAGAGATTTCATTCTTTAATTACTCTCTTCCCCTCCAATTCTCACATCCAAATCTCATCACTCGTGAAGTCACTCACAATTCTTTAGGTCATTTTCTAGTAAATGCTTAATTGCTTGACTAAAAACTGACCACACTTTTTAATACGCCACAGGACGTAACATATGCTTGAAACAGTTTATATTTATATATGCGTTATGTTAAAAATTGATAACTAACTTTAAATGTATACCTTTTTTCATAGCAATCCCATAACCCTTTTGATCCAACAAACCACCAACTTTGGTGACGTTGCAGTTCCTTTGTGTAAAATATTCTATTGACGTAGATTCCATGAAGAATGCATAATTCTCTTGCTGCACTTTTTTCAGACCGTCTTCGTTGTTATCCGTTAGAACCTCGCTTGCGTGTTCCATCATGTAGTCGTACATAAGTTTGTAGGGCTCGTAAGTAGCAGTCTCGATATGGTAGATTTCAAATTATGATTAATTGATATTTGATTTAAATACATACATGTATCACATTTGTATTTTAAGAGCCTAGATTTCTTAAGAAACTTTCCAAAATAAGTTTCAGTTTATAAAATAAATTTCTCATTATTCGATAAAACTTATTAATTAAATTTAAAAAAACAAAATTGTATAAACTGTATTCTACGAAATACGGAAAAGAACCAAATCACTCGTGTAATAATTACATAATTAATTATAAAACAATATTTTCAAGTAAATAGCATTTAAAAAAAAATTTTTTTTCTTTAATTACTGATACTTTCAGCACATGTGAATGAGATCTATAATTAAAGATAAAGAAATAAATTTTTCTCTTGAGTCTGCATTATAACGATTAATTCATAATCGATCGATCGATCATGGTATTCATATTTTTTCATTTAATACTGAAGGTAGGTAAGAAAATGTTCTTACCTTGAAAAACGAGATGGTAGACCCGTCTCTCTTCGCCCCGTATTTGATTTCGTTTTGATAGGGTAACTCGTCTGCCTTCGTAAAGGGCCATACTGTTGGACTGGTAGATAAAGCTGCTGCTAGATTGGCGGTGTAAGTTGCGTTTATTATTAGATTAAAACACCACCATGTTGTACCTAATGCTCTCGTTGAAATACCTCTAAGAAAAAAAATAAATCGAAAGGTTATTAATCGATCATACTCGAACGGATGCCTGCTGTTAGCTTACGCGAATGAAGATATCATCTCTGACACGTCCATTCTTTAAACCAAAGGTTCTCAAAGTGTGGTTCGTGACCCCAAATGGAGTAGTTGATATTTAAAAAAATTCAAAAATTTTTTGACGCGAAACGACCGAAAATTAATTCAAAACCAGTTTTGTAACGCTACACGTACAGCATGTCTGTGAGTGTATTATAGTGAAAGAGACGATAAAGTCTACCATATATTCAGGATCACAAAAATATTTGCTCGGGTAAAGTGCGCTCGCAAAGTGAAAGAATTTGAAAAGACCGTTTTAAATTACTTTCAATATTTTTGTTCGATTAGTTTTGACCAAATAAAAAATAAACAAAAAAATTAATTCTCTATATATATATGATTAATATAAATCAAACGATAAGTTAGGTTGACATTCTTAAATTTATCGTATCGATCTGTGACACTATTGAAGAATTATTAGCACTTTTAACTTGGTTCCTTTCAGAATAGCCAAAAATGGGTTAAAGAACGTTCTCTGTTTCTTTTAAACGAAAAACTTCTGTCACCTGCAGGTAACCATTAATCGAGAAGTTAAGATGTATAGTATTGTGTATATATGTGTGTAAGTATGCTAGGTAGAAAACGTTGCTGTATCTTTTATTCTCCTTTCGAGAATGATAAATGAGTTACTTTTCACGTTTATTCACAATCAGATAAATTCGAAACGATAAGAGAAAATACTTTTCTTATTCAACACCAAAACTTCTATTCGAATGATTACAATTTTTCGAATTATAATTTTACGAGACAGAATTTTCGATTTAAATTTTGCAATTTATGTTATTACTTTTAATAATTATTATTATTATCTGTAAGTATAAAATTTAATTCAACGTTTAATATTATCGACTCACCCAGGAGCGAAATCAGATGCACCATTAAGTAAAGTTGCAATAGTGAAAAATGGAGTGTCGACCATCGTGTAAGGTGTTTCTAATTCTTCTGGCTCGGTGATACAAGGATACGGATTAGTCCATTCGGCTGCACTCATTCTTCCATTGATATACAATATGAGGCTCACGATAATCCATGATCCAAAAATGTAACCCCACACTTCATAAGAGAATGGTAAAAGGAATGAAGTCCAACTTGGTGGTGCCTGTGTCGGTTGTCTGTAAAGTACACTTATGCCTAAAAATAATAATAATATAATATATTTATTAATTTTTTTATTTCAATTAATTGTTTATTAAAAATTAGATTAATATTACCTAAATTCATAAAGGGTGTTGTAAAATCTACTGCACTCTCTCGTTCAGAAGTGATCGTTAAATCTGTAATCGCAAGATCTGCTTTCTACAATAAACAAATTTTTCAATTATTTATTAATATTCGTATAATAATGTTAATGAATTATTATAGTAAGTCTCTGTACCGACTAAAAGTAAGATACTTGGAAGAACGTGCAGAGTAAGATTGCTTCCTTACCGATAGTGATTCAGATAGCAGCACTGACTATACACACTATACTGATTTATTAAAAAAATTTTTTTGTTTTTTTGAAAAAAATACAAATTATTAGTACAAAAAATCCATCTGATTATTAAACTTACACCGTCTCTAATTTTTCTAATCATCCCATTCCATTCTCCAGTAGCTTTTTGCAAAGAACCATAAACGTTATCTTCTTGTACTTCAAAGGTGTAATTAAATCCTAACAGTTTGCTCATTTCGTCTATAATGTCAACAGCGAAACCTTCGTAACGATCATTACCTGTTCTCAAATCAGGTGATTCTTTGTACATTCCATATGGATAAGTCTAAAAAAAACTCCTCATAAATAAAAAGATTTTGATTTATTACTAATACGTGGGTTAGTTGGAAAGTTTTAAATCTTGACAAAAAGTTTTCATTTTTTTTTAAATAAAAATAAATTTGATCGAGAAAAACAAAATGTTTCAATATCGGATTCAGAACTTTTCAACCCAGCCACGTATTACATAATTGCAATCCTTAAATCATTTTTTTAAAAACAATTTTACCAGAGATATCAAAACGATGAAATGTTTGTCTTGCAATACTTTAATCTCATTGGCTGGAAGGCCAGATTTTCGTACCCATTGAATACTATTCGTACTATACCAATCACCAACTTTATTTAATCCTTCTATGTTAAGACTGATGATTTCTAATTTAAAATCACTTCGGTACCCTGATGTGTCGAATTTCACTAGTCCACTTAACCCATGAATATTTTCCTAAATAAATAAATAAATAACTAAAAATTTTGTACATTTCTAAAACGTATGATATCTCTAAAAAAAAATAAAAAGCATGGAAAAAGAACTTACGGCACGAATAAAATTGCTCAAACTATTACCAAATTCCCAATTATCCGTTTCGTTGCAAGCTAATTTTTTAAAATTACCATTAACACTGTTCTCCAACAGTGCCATGCCTCTAGCAAAAATTTGCACAGCATCGAAGGCCAATGCTGATTCGAGTCTCAATTGCATAGGATCTGTTAAGTTCCAATCGAGATAAAAAGTATTAAAAATATCCAAGAGATAAGGGTCTTTTGGATTTATCATTCTCACACCCGTCACGTTTACACCTGAGTATTGATAAGGTTCCAGATCTAATGTTTGGAAGTCCAGATTTGTTACGATTATGTTATACTTTTGTAACATTAAACCAACTTGTTGGGCTTGTTCGAGAACCGTAGGTAAAGTTTCGTACGAGCAATCGATCACTATGTTGATCACTCCCGACATTTTGACGGTTCGTAAAATATCTCTGAGTTTATAATCGAAATGTTATTAATTTCTATTGAATTCAATTTAGAAAATTTTATTAATGAGCTTTGTTTTTTTTGTTACCTGTAATTTGGACCATTACCGAGATGATAAATCGTAATCTCGTAACCAACTATTTCTTGAAGTTCCAATACACGTTGCAAACGTAACAAACTTTCTGTATTGTCGTACAAAATTGCATATTCTTTCCAATTGAAATCTTTTATTAAATTGTAATAAACCTAAACGCAATAAGATTGTGATTAAATCATAAAGATTTATCGAACGTGTTAGTGAAAATTATATGGAGAGGGGGGTTTCTTTTTTTACCATTGAGAGAACTTCGGGATGAGGATATAAATTAATTGCATTTCCTCGAGTTTGTTCGGGATCCCATGTAGTGGTAATGTATGGCAAATCCATAGCATCGCACAGACTTTGAACAAAATACGATGCAGATTTGTCTTTCGGTCCGATAAAACCAGCTATGCCCTTTTCCAAAAGTTTGCACGCTATGCACAAAATTTTCATTTGGTTGATCGAATCGAAATTAAAAGAAACACATTATCTGTATAATTTGTGAATAGAAATATTTTTGTAGTGCCTAACTTTTGTTTGTAATACGAAATGGTATTTTAATAGGATAACAAAATCTAATCGGACTAGAAATATTTTTATTAGGCTTACTTTTCTCTGCGGCATCGAAGGTATCGCTGTCAATTTGTTCCGATCTTAATATTAAAGCTTTAATATCGTTTGATATTTCAGCATTTCTGTTAACATTTTCAACCGATAAATAGAACGCTTTTTCAATCATTTCATCCCCATCGAAAAGAACTCCTATAGTTATTTAAAAAATATATCGTATTTATTTTTTTTATGACATGTCATTTATTTTAGATTTTTTAAAATTTTTTTACTTACCGATTGGAACTTCTCTTGGAAATCCTTGAATGCAAGGTAATAAAAACAGGACGATACATATGAGAAGCATTTTTTTAACCATTCTGTGAACGTGATATATAAGATCATTTTCTTTTTATTTGTTTTTTATTGCCCCACCCCATATTGAAATTTTAATTCAATCATATTAGAAACAAATTTAGATTTCATTCATTTTTTATTTGATTTCTAGATTAAATATATTTGCTTTTCTTTTTTTATTATTTTGTTATTTTTTTTTTTTTTTTTAATAAACACTGCACGTTTTCACACTACATAATGCATTGGCACACGAACTTAGGTACATACGATATAATTAGAAACTTTAGCCGCACCAGCGAGGTATAACTACAGGCACAGCTCGTGACATAGTTTCGGTGATTGCAAAAATGTATCTTTGGGATTAATTTTATCTTAATTTTTAGAAAAATTTAACAAATATTATCTAATCTATATTATTTCTACGAAAACCATAATTTAGTGTTAATAAAGCATTAAATACAATAAACAATCGTTATTATTAAATATTATCAGCATATTTTCACGTTTAAATCATTTGATTAATTTCATGATATTGTTAATGAAAAATCTTTCACAAACCTTTTTTTTAAGGATAAATAAAATCCATTAATAAATGTAATCTCATTAATGCACGATACGAATTTTTAATGAATTATCGTAGAAGAGTAAAATTTATAAACGGCACTTAAAACGAATCTTCATCGACTGAGCAGCATCCGTACTATCGTATGGCTGCTGCCAAACTATTTTCTCATAGACCAACAGTTAGAGGGAGTCTTGTCTAGGTCAGGAAATAGGAAATATCGAGTGAACATGTTCATGCCAGAAAACATGATTTCGCGGTTACGAGTCTTATCAATGATATTCAAAACTTCTTAGACGCTCACACATATATATATAAATAGTATACCATACATAGATGCATCAACACTAATCGAAAGTAGAACGAAATCGTAGATTTAATTCCAAGTTGAAATTTGTACGATTGCTAATTAAAGAATTAGGTTTATCCTCATGCTATTTTCAATCTTGTCTATTTCGGGTGAGTTCAGTTAGAATTTAGACCGAGTGAATGGTCTGTTTACTCAAACAGTTGATTTAACGAATGGTAATGAATATTTCTGTCAACGTTCTAACTAATGGTAGACTGAAGATGGTATTATAATAATCAAAGATTTTTCAATTGTCATCGTCCGGTGATGTTGTGATTACAGTTGGTACGAATCCATAAGGAGGACTGCAATCTTCTGTACTATCTTTTCCACTTCTTTGCGATAAACTTTTCCTATGTCTCACTGGTTTAGTCTCGGTAGTACACTTGGCTATGAATTTCAACTCCTCTATCATTTCTTCCTTAAATGATAACTGAAAAACAAAATCAATTTGGTTTGATTAATGAAACAAAGTCGGATATTTACAAATATAATGATAGAAAATTTGTACTTACATTTTCTTTGATTGATTTCATAGCAACATCCCAAACGAGCTCAAATATCGTGTAAATCAAAGAAAATCCTATACCAACGAAAAGTACCAAGAAAACGCCACCGACGTTAGACAAATTCAATTCCTCTGCTGAACTTGGTGCACCACTTTCCTGTAAAATTCAAATATAATTTTTTAATACACATAATAAAACAATAATTACGTTTAGGTATAACTTACCTCGCATTTACCACCACCGCGTTTTTGGGTCCACCATTTTTTTTTGAGTTCGGTTACTCGACCACTTTCTTGTAATTTTAAAATCGCCGTATTTAATTGATGACGATAGAGAGAGTCTAGAAAATAAATTCAATTTTTGTAAATCTCGATAAATTCGTAATATTTGATAATAATTACTTTTCTTCATAGCAATCCCATAGCCCTTTTGATCCAACAATCCACCAACTTTGGTAACGTTGCATTCCCTTTGAATGATGTACTCGATCGAACTGGACTCCATTAAGAAAGCATAATTTTCTTTCAGGACCTTCTTCAAACCCTCGTCGTTGTCCTTGGTCAGGACATCCTCGGTACTGATCATGTAGTTGTACATGTCCTTGTACGTCTGGTAGGAGGCCTCCTTGGAATTGGCATAATTCTTTCAAAGAGCTGAATTAGAATGACCGTTTCTAAGTTTCATTTGCCTGTTACCTAACTCGAATGTAATGGCATCTTGTGACGAATTAGTAAGCGATGATTGTTTGGGCCAGAGGATTTTTAGCATTTAACAGGTAGATAGAGGCTATGTTTTCTCTTTCCTGCGGAGAATTATAATAAGCGATTGAAAAAAAATATATTTTCTGTTTGTTCGTTCTTTTTTTCGTTTTTTTTGTTTCTACGTTCGTCTAGGAAAAACATTTTCATTCGTTTATTTTGAGGTTTGGTATTACGTGATTCGTACTATGCAAAAAAAACAAATCATATTAAACTAATGATTATAAAATATATTAATTGTTGGGGGGAAAAAATATATTTTTAGAGTAGGGGTATACTACTATTTAGAAATGAAAACTAAATACCAAAATTTGTTTATATCTCACATCGGATTGACTATTAGGCGAGCAATAACTAATTCTACAAGCTTCGAAGCTTTTTGTTTATCGGGATATTATACTTTTCTAATGAATTAAACAATGGTTTGAAAAACGTGATAAATAAGCGAGGGAAGCGTGAAATCATATTTAATTTATAGCCAAAGAATCTTCGTCATCTAATGTATCGAACGTTGTCTTACTTTTATACTCGTAATATGAATTCCTCTATGGGTTGCTATAGAATAAGTGTGTAATGTTTCACTTAATCGTAGACGCAGTAGTACAATCGATTCGCTGTTTTAATTATTTCTAATTGAATATCCTAACAAACGGAAGGAGCATCGGATTAGAAACTTACCTTGAAAAATTCGAACGTAGATCCGCCAACTTTAGCACCGTATTTAATAGTTTTCTGTTTTGCTAATTCCTCGACGTTGGTAAATGGTGGTATGTTAGCAGCTATGGCCAAACAAGCTGTTAAATTAGCTGTGTAGGAGGATATTATTATCAAACAAAAGAACCACCAGCATCCTGCCATCATTCTTGTTGAAAATCCTCTAAAAAATAAAAATGAAATAGTTTTAAACGGTAACAAAAAAAGTAAGAAGAAAAATTAGATATTGTCAGTAAAATGTATTTATTTTTTTTAGCGACATTTCATTAATCCCTTCAAGGTTTCTATCACGAACGTGAATATTTAGTTTGAATCCTATTTTCTAATCAGAAAATATATCAAATAAATAAATGAAAAATGTTCTTCTTATAATCGCAAATGAAAAATTCGGCCTTGAAGAGGTTGAAAGATCGATAGATCGACTCACATAGGTGCAACGTCGGAACCTTGTTGCATTATACTTCCTATGGTAAACATAAAGGAATTCTTCAACGAGAACTGGTTCTCCAACTCCTCGGGTTCTTCGATGCAAGGATAAGGATTGTTCCATTCCGCTGGACACAATCTTCCGATCACGGAGAATAACACTGACACAAAGATAAATGCCCCTAACAGGCATATCCAAACGTCGTTAGAAAATGGCGAAAGAAACGAGAAGAAACTGGGCGGTGCTTTCGTTGGCCTTTGATACAATATACTTATACCTAAATAATGATTCATTAGAATATAAATAAGGAACATTTAATTTTATTAGTTATCAAGTACTATCTCTTGCAAAATTATTTCTCATTAAAATCGTACCTAAGTTCATGAAAGGCATCGTAAAATCCACGGCACTTTCACGGTCGGATGTTATCGTTAGATCGGTAATTGCTAAATCTGCTCGCTAGAAAAAAACAACTTTGCTAATTAGTTGAATAATTTTTTAATATTTAAATTTATTGAATTTAATTTTTAAATAAATATATTTTTTTTGTCTTTGACAGAGTTAATTTGTTTGGTTTATTAAATGAACATATTTGTAAAGCTTACCCCTTCAATAATTTTTCCCAACATGCCGGACCATTTTCCCGTTTTATTTATATATGAACCATAAACACTGTCTGTTTGAACTTCGAAAGTGTAATTGAATCCGAGTGATTTGCTAAGCTCTTCAATAATGTCGATTCCAAATCCTTCGTAACGTTCGTTGCCAGACAACATCGTAGCAGACTCCTTAACCATTCCGTACGGTTTTGTCTGTAACATTAAACGATTAGCGTTGTTTACTGAAAAATTTGATCTGTTTGATAATAAACAAAAAATTTACCAGGGATATTAATACTAAAAATGTCTTATTCTGTAGACTTAATTCAGAATCAGGTTTCGTTGAACTCATCTCTGGCATCCATTCGATTCCACTCATACGAGTGCTATTCCAAACTCCTATTTTTGTTAATCCTTCTAATTGTAGTTGAACAATATCCAATTGAAAATTACTTCGAAATCCAGCAGTATCGAACCATATTAATCCAGTCAATCCTCTCATTTCGGTCTGAAATTGAGTAGTCATTAAATTGCTATTAATCAACAATCTGATTAGTGGATCATTTGTATTGAATATCCAGGGAGTCAATAAATTAATTCAAAACATATTCTAATAATATGTACGTAGTAAATCATGCATTAATAATTTATTATAAATTTTATTAAAAAAAAATAATCATTTCAATTGAAATTAAAATATAAATAAAATAAAAAATATTATTTTAGATTTATATTCGAAGTAGACAGACCGCCGTACCACACGCATAAAATTCAATAAAGTGCTCCCATGTTCCCAGCTCATCGAACCATTGCAAGGCAGCTGTTTGACGTCGTCGTTTGTAACGCCATTTAATTGCTTTAAAGTTTGAGCGAAAAGCTGAACGGCGTCGTACATTAAAGCTGGTTCAAGTCGAAGTTTATCCGGTCCGGATACGCTCCATTCGTGTTTGTGTTTGTTGAAAATCTCCATTACCGTTGGATCTTCCGGATTGATTAAACGAAAACCAGTAAAGTTTACGCCGGAATAACGGTACGGTTCTAAATTCAATGTTTGGAGATCCTAAAAATATGCATGAGATTTATCATCGATCAAATGCATATAAAAAGATCGATGAAAAAAAAAAATTAAAAAAACAATAAATAAAAATCTTACTAATGATGTCACAACCACACTATGTTGGTCCGACATAATACCAACTTGTTGAGCCTGTTTGAGAACTTCATTTAAAATTAGAAAGGAACAATCGATCACGATGTTTTCGATTTCAGTTTCCTTGACCTCTTGAATCACGTTCCTGCACAGGATTCGACGTCACACTGTAGAATCGGTTAATGCTAATTGTCTCGAAGGCTTACGTTAAAAATAATCATTCTATAATTTTACCTGTAATTCGGACCATTTCCTAATTGAAACAAAAATATGTCAATTCCTGTATTACGAAGTTCTAAAAGTGGTTTAATTTTTAGCAAACTATCGGTATTCTCGAATAATATTATCATCTCTTGCCAATTCAGTTCTTGTATTAATACTTGATATGCCTAGAATTTTATATATGTATATATATATATATATATATATATATATGTAAATTGTTATTTGATTAATTTTTTTGATTCTTTAGTAAGCAAAATTCTATTAAGTACATGGAGATTTTTCTAAATGAACGAACATCACAAGTCGCATTAACTTATTGTTGAATATAATGGAAAGAAATAATCGAAAACGCACCAAGGACAACGTATTTGCATGTGGATAGAAATTCACTGTTTTCCCGCGTGTTTCTTGTGGGTCCCATCTAACTGTGATGTGTGGCATTTCCATCGTGTCACATATGCTCTGCACATGTTCAGCCATGGCTTTATCTTGTGGACCAAATATGCCAGCCACACCCGTACTAACCATTTTGCATACTAATCATTTGAAGAATTATATTTTTTTATTTCAAGTTATATTATTTTTGTATCATTAAAAATAATAATAATTACCTTGACTGGTAACATCGAATGCATCGTTATTTACTAGTTGAACATTAGGTTCCAAATAAATATTACTTGGATATTCTCGATTAACCGATCTTATCGATAATTCAAAAGCTCGTTGAATCAATTCATCGTCATCGAAAAAACCTCCTGTGTGAGTTTTGATAAAAAATTATAATCAAGAAAATTATATATAGAAAATCAAAATTAAAAATAATTTTTGTTAAAATTACAACAAATGACATTTCACATTTGACGATTTGATTTAGAAAATAAAAATACAATTTCATATATTATATATATTTTATATTAATTAGAATGTATATTTATAAAAAATAATTTAAAAAGTTAGGCTTACCTATGGCGACTTGTTTTGAAAAATTCAAAAGACACGTAAGGAATATCACCAAAACGTACCATAATTGCATCTTCGTATTGTTCTAAGAAAAATAACAAGACAAATAAAATGAAAATAGGTGGTTGAGAATTTGTAAAATACGTTCGAGGAGTTGAAAAGCTCAAGATTTTCTAACTTATGTGAAAACTCAAACGGAAAGAGCGCACTTAATCGTTTGACGTTAAGTAAACTAACGAAAAGGCATCAAGCAACTGCATCTTGCTCGGCACACATAAATATTTATATCTATCGAGTCCAATATTCAGTCTGCTTATTTACACGAAATTTACAACCCTAATGAAACTCTGTCTTCGAAATAAATCGATTTATCGTTCTTTTCAGTCATCTCGTTTCTTACAGACAAACAAATGACAGATTAAAAAATAACACTGCTTCTTGCTTTTAATTTCTTTTTTTTCAATTATTTTATTTCGAAATGTTGAGATCAAATTGTTATGTGAAGTTATGAGACCAAATTTTAAGCGATTGGCTGATTAATTAAACATAAACGCGGACGTTTAAATAAAAGATAAAATATTCAATTAAAAAATTAGATAAACAAAAATTGGTTAATTTATACATAATATTAGTATTTTTTTCAAATGATTCCATAAAATTATTAACAAAAATTTTAAATAAACTCACATATGTAATGGTTGTAAATTTGTATTTAAATCATACATATTTTTTTTTTAATTAAATACAAAACAAATTTGTTAATTCATAAAAAATATTTCTTTTATAAAGATTCGGTGAAATTATTAAGAAAATTTTTAAATTAATTTCACAGTTATTATCCACATAAATTTATGTTTAAATTATACTTTCTTCGAAATACTTTTTAAAAATATGAAAACGTGTTCTTCGAAACGTGCTAATTCATAGATTTTACTCGTGCGTGCTGTCACGGTGCCAAAAGCTCTCATTCTTTGGTCATTCTTTCTTTCTCCCCACCATGTTTATTTCTACGAATGCCAGAACATTACTATACTCGAATAGAACGATAAGTTTACTGTTTATGAAATAATTATTGTTCCTCTCTTGCATAGTTTTTTCCTCTTCACTGAAGTAAATAAACATGAAAGAAAATGAGTACCAACGACAACGTTTTGTTCAGCTAATAAATCGTTGTAACACTCGCAAGGATGGTAAACCTAAGGAGAAAATCTTTTAGATGCCACCACGACGACCACGATATATTTAGAAACTTAGCCGCCATCGAGAAGTTTGTCGCATAAGATTAAACTGACATAGATTTTCAAATGACACGTTGAAAAAAATTATCGCTCATTCGAAATAAATAAATTAAAAAATAAATAATTATATAAATAAATAAATAAATAAATACATCAGTCAATCTAGCAATCAATCAATCAAATAATTAAAAATTATTTATGAAAATCTCATTCATTTTTCTGTCTTAATATTTTCTTTCAAATTAGATTATTTATGAATATATACAAACTAAAAGATATTCATCAAAATATCATATTTAAATGTTAATTTATTATCACGTAATAAAAATTACTTTGTAATCGTGTTAAAATATATATGATCCTTTAATAAATCTATAAATATTTAACATTAAATAAACAAATGAATAACAAATCTACACTTACCTTTTGTGTTATAAACCAAAATGAAGTTTATGAAAGACGCTCTTTTGAGAGAAGAAGCTCGCGCGTTACAAACTTCTAAATCCGCACGGTATCTTGTCGAGAGTTTTAGTTAGCGCATGCTCAGTTAAATATTAACCCCTTCCAATGATTTTCTTCATACGTTTTGTCTCTAACAAAATGATGTCTCTTTTTTTAACGCTAGATGACGCGATTCTAATGACGTCAAACATTAGAATGTTGATTAAACAAAATTATTGAACATTTAATAAATTTCTTTTTTCTTTTTAATTAACTTCTATTTAGCAAGTCATGTTCATTCAAACGAGAATGAACAATTAATGAGAAATTTCTAGGAATTTTTAACGAGTTTAAGTCGTACGTAAATGCGTTGACAAGTATAATCAAAGTAATTTAGGGTGTGGCATAATAAATAGTAAAAAAAAACACAACACGAAGGATCGTGCATAATAGGATTGTAAAGGTGCGGGATAAACGATTTAACAAATGTTTCAATTAAACTTTTCATTAATAAAGTAATTAATTTTCTAGATCTTATAACGATCATCAATTAAATCATTAAAAATAACGAGACACAAGAAAAAAATAATAATTATAAATGAAATGAGACATATTTAAATAAATCGTGTTCATAGATTTGTTTTTTCTTTTCTTTCATTTTTTTTTCGAGAACGTCACGAATGAGAATATACAGACGAATAGTTTATTCACGTTTAATACGTTACTTCGTAGTACATAATTTGTAGTTATTGTTGTTGTTGATGATGATGATTTATTTATTTCTTTCTTTTTTTTTTTTTTTATATAAGAAGTATATAATCAATAGCTTCATGACAAAATTGTACGACGTTACGCGAACGCGATTGTAACAAGTACGGAATACAGACGATATTTACAGGTGCATATTCAGTGTAAACTTATGCATGTGTATATTAATGTGTATATGTATGTGTGTATCATGTGTCGTTTGTTTCTTAATTTCTCTCATTCTCTTTCTTTCTCTCTTTCGTTTCTTTGTCCATAAAAACGACTCGTTAACTGATTGATTGAATGATTGATTTATTTATTTTTTTATTTAATAATGAATTTTTTTTTATTTATTAATGAAAGATCTTGTAAATTTGATTAGATAAGTAAAAAGGGTGTGACATGAAGGCTTTTTTAAAAATGTCTTCCAAAGTGTTACGACGAGTCTCTATTTTTAAACCTTGACTCTCTCGCTTTTATATATCCGAGTTCAAACGATTGATCAAAAAAGAAGTATAGTGTAGTTCTCAGTTTTTCTTTTGTCATGTGTATGTTAACGCACGCGTGCAAGATTTCAAAAAAGAAAGAAAGAGCCGAGTAACAGGAAATTTATTTTCGTTCTCTTTTCTTTTTCTATCTTTATCTCTTTGTCTCTCTCTCTTTTTTTTTTTTTTTTTTAATTGAAAAATCATTATTTATTCGATAAGCTTGACGAAAAAGTTTATCGTGATATTTAATTACATGCATTTTAAATCTATCTACGAGATGATGACGGAAGACGGAAATTAATACTGCTTGGTTCGTTAAAGTTTTGTACAAACGTTTACGACAAACGCAAATTAAATGAAATTCTTTATATGAATGTGATCATTTTGTTTTATTTTTTTTTTTTATTTTTAATACTTCTTCCCTACTACCATATTTTTTCTTCCTGTCGAACAGTACGTGAAAAACATTCCATCCTTTTTTCTTTTCTTTCTTCTTTCCGTTTCATTCATTTACTTATTTACTTTTTATTTTTCTTATAGATACTTTTCACTCTCATCGGCATGTGCAACGAACAAAATATTTATTACATTAATAATAAATTCAATAAAATAGAAAAAATGTGAATGATTACGGAAAAGTTATTTTTACAAATGTTGACTATACATTTTTACAGGAAAAGAAAAGAAAAAAACATTTATTATTCTCGTCTCCAGCCGTTGAAAGTTTTTTATATTTATTTTTATTTTTATGCTTATTTTTTTTTTTGTCTTTTTTATTTTTATTTTTCTTGTCAGAAGTAAACGACAAATGTAGATTGTGAAACAACTCGCGGACACGACTCGTACTTTTAGCCCACATAGATTCGAGAATTTATACAAATTTGAATGATTAATGAGGATAGGAGATATACAAAAATGTTTGTTATTGATTTTGTTGTTTGTTTTAACGTTATCTACAGATGATTATAATATAGAACCACCTGATCGATACACGTGATTCTTCGCGTTGCTTGACGTTGCGATTTTTGCGAATTATTTTGCATGAATACTATCGTATTTTGCGATTATAAAAAAAGATTAAACGTATTTTTCTTGTAAAACACAACGAAGAGATTTAATGTTCGATCTTTTTATCATAAACTTCTTATCGAAATCGTAATCGTTCAAATATTTTCGGAATATCTTTTGTACAGAGAACAATCGATGCTATATAATATTTATATTTTATTTTTGTTTAATCGGCTTAAAAATAAGAACGGTGATGTCCTAAATCTCAACGATCATCGTTAACGTTACGATAAAATAAATTATCGTTATTTTTCCTAACAATATACAATAATTATTCGTTACAACAACAATGATTAAACTTTGATTCAATTAAACTACGAGAAAACAAAAATTATAATAAAATTTGAAAACATTTTAACGCAACGATCATCGTCGATGATTGAAATCATCAATTAGTTTCATTTATTCTGTATTCAAACGAAACGATCAAATAGTCGAATCTATTTAAACATATTCGTTTCTTATAATCTGTATCGAACTATTCCTTTCTTTCTTTCTCTCTTTCTCCCTCTCTCTCTCTCTCTCTTTTTGGCAATTATTTATAAAAAAATCAAACGTATACGTAAAAAGAGAGAGAGAGAGAGTGATAATTGAATCCAAATTTGATGATGACACTTCGTTTAGTATTATTATTATTATTAATATTAATATTATTATACTATTATTATTATTAATATTATTATTATTTGTCTTCTTGCCTCTGATTAAACAACCGATTATTACCACACAAATTACACAGCCACGAAAATCCACAGACACAAATGAACGATACACGCACACGGAAAATGAGAGAGAAGAAACTTCATCTTTGTAGGAAATCGTTGTCTTCTTCGTTCACGTTAAAGGTGCTTTTCCAACGAAATGAGTGTATCTGCTACATGCGGCATAACCACCCTCCTCCTCCGAGAGAATCGAAAGATTCGAACGTTGTCGTTGCCGTTGCGTTTTCTTCGATATTTTCTTATTGCCATTGCCGCAATCCAATGCGAAACGTAGTTCGGTCGCCATTTCGGAGCACATCGATTTCTGTAAAATCGACGTTAAAGTGAATTAAAATCTATTGAATTATAAATTTGAAAAAAAAAAAAATAATAATAATATTACATTCGCAATTATTTCATCGAGACAAATATTCGTAATCGTGCGAGAGATAACGGCATAATTAAATAATCGTAATACATGCAAAATCGAGTAATATATTTATACGTATTTATAAAATCGATTATCGATTTATCGATATATCGCGAAAGAAGTAAACGAATATTCTCAATCCTTGCAGGTAAAGGAAGAAGAGACAGCGCATATCGTGCAGAGCCATTAAATACTGGAATTAAAATGACATAGACGCAATAGATGCAATATAGTTGTTAATCAAATGCTAAAAAGAGAAAATATAAAAGAGAAATAAATTAATATTATATTATAGATAAGTATAAATGCAAACGGGAAGCTAAGCACAACCTTCGTACATGCATGAAAATCAATAATTAACCATAACGAAAGAAATGATTACAAATACATAATCAGCATCCTCCTGAAAAGATAGAGAAAAATGATATTTTACGTATTTCTTTATTCGTTTGTCTTTTCTTTTTTTTTTTTTTTTTTTCTTTTGCTTTTCAAAGTAAAAAGAAAAAAAATAGATAAAAGAAATGTTAAAGAAGATTGAGAAATGAGATACAAGAGAAAGATCGATGGATGCACAGCGAGCGACACACAGCCCACAAAAGATAATATTTTTGTAATAGATGAATTTAAATTGGCTCACCTCCTGCGAATCCGTGACGAAAGAGGGAGGCAAGAAACATTGCGACACAACTAACAATGTCATACTAAATTGTCAAACGGTTTAGTTTCCGTCTTATTCCCGCCACAACTATTACCATCACTAGCACCGAACCACCACTACCATCACCTTAATTCCTCACATTAAACTTAATCGTGAACTTAACCATTATTCTCATCGTCATTATCATTTATCGTTCAAACACTTAATAATCTACTTTTGTTTGCTATACCAACTTTAGACTTTTTAATTACAATAATTAGTATAATACAACGTGTTTATGAGATTCGAGACATGAATTAGTGTCTATTTTATAGATTAACGGATTTCCTCGGAATCCGTGAGCTTCTTCCTCTCTAACATCATCCCCCCTCCCTCTCCCCCTCCTAACTTGTCAATGAAACATTTGTTCCTGCATCTTTCTTATTTTTCTTCTTTTTTTGTGTATTAATTATTTTAACATTCAACCCCCAACTCCGAAAATGAGAAGCGGACGGACTCCCACGAATTACAGCGATAAGCCCGTAATATGACTACACGTTATTTACAATAAAACGCTTCGGTAATCTGACGCTATATATTCACTATCTAATTGGTATAAAATCGTGATTGTTTGTTTCTTTAATAATAGTCCTCGAAAATAATGAAATTAAATTATTGAATATATCGAAACAGAAATGAGATAATATAATATTCTTTGCGCGAGAGACGATGACCTTCCATTTATTTTCCAATATCTTTATTTCATTTCTTTTCCTTTTTATTTTATTTATTTATTTTTTTTTTTTATATTTTTTACTTTCTCTTTCCATTTTGTTTTCTCTACTTTGCCCTCGTACTTTCTTGATCGTTTCTAATTTAAAGAGAGAAACGTCATTCTTTTTTTTATCTATCGCATTTGCATAATTAATCGATTCGATCATTGCGAGGTTTTCATTCAAAGTCTTTGACTCGTTTAAATTACGTATTTTCTAAATGTTTATGTTTGAGTTTTTGGAATGTATTTCATTGTTTAGTTGTTTTCAAATTGTTTTAATTATTTCTGGTGATATGAACGATGTGTGCATGTATGCGATCTGTGCGTGCGTTAATGTATATGAGCGAGACGCAAACGCGATTGACCTTTCCAATTTCGAGTTATCCGTTTCCAAGTGAGACCAACCGAGAGACTCGACTTCCTCAGCCTGTTTGCACAACGGTGCGTCCCTCCACTCGATTAACCCTTTCGAGGTCAAGCTCGAGAGTACAACTATTTGCTTTTCCCTCGACAATGGGAAAAGGGCACTCCCAGTCATACACACGCAAACACACAGTTGTTTGACCAGTGGGAAAACGATTTGTCGTTGGCTAGCCTCAAAAAGGTGTCAATTCTGTAGCCCACGAAGCTGCAAAAGGTTTCGAGAAGAATTTCGAGAAACGTTTTATATTTTCATTCTTTTCATTTTTGTCGATGATTTGTTTTTATCGTCCATCGTTAATTAAACATTTTTCTTTCTTTCTTTTCTTTTCTTTTCTTTTCTTTTCTTTAAATATTATTATTATCTTTTTTTTTTATCTCTCAAGAAGAAATAGTTTAGAGATTATCCTTCGAATGTTTACCCACTTCGAAAGATCGGGTACGCGATATTATAAACTTTCAACTTTAGAACGGATTAAGTTTCGAAAGTGTTTCAAAAGAAAACTTTCCTTAGATTATCGAAATGATATGAGAAAAAAATGTTCGGTTAATCGTCGAGAGATATAGCAAGTTAAATCGAGACTTCCGAATTTTCTTTTATTTATACATTTCCAATTCGATCACTTTCGAACGGAGAGACGATCAATTCTTTTTTTCTTTTTCTTTTTTTGGAAGGCCGATCAATTATTTTAAAAGGAATTGCAGGATTCTTTGAAAATATGAATTATTAGAAAAATTGGAAAGGTCGAGGCTGCTTGCTTCTTCTCTCGACTATTTTTTTTTGTTTCTTCGATTGGTATGCCGTTTCTACACGATTCTCGGGTCACTCATGATGGAGTTCTTCCTTAGGGTCCATCGAACTCGGGTCGGATATACTTAGTTGTACCGGCTCGGGCTTAGGAATCTGTTTTTGAAGCGTGGCGAGTAGCATATCTCGCTAGTGCAGATCAGTAAAACCTTCGCAGATCGGTTTCCCCGATGATTTCTGCTTCTAAAACAGAACGTCAAAATGCCCGTGTAAGAAACAATTGTGTCATTTTCAATACTTCGCCGCTATTAAACTTGATTTTAATTTCAATCTAAAAGGAGACTGAGAGAAAGGCACGAAACAGGTCTCGGTCACGCGTATCTCGAATAAACACATTTCTTTTGTGTTTTTTTTTTTTTAAATTAAAATAAGTAAGATGTTTTTTATTCTTAAAATCATTGGTATAAGTTAAATCAGGAACGCGATAGAACGTATAGTAGTCGGACGTTCATACTGTTTCCTTTCTAGTAGAAATAACATAGAAAGCCGATTAGAGTCCGCAGCTTTTGGAAAGGACTGAAATTTCTCGCAGATTTACTCGAAGAGGTGGTTCTAGACACAAAATTGGAGAGGGCACAGCAATACTCTGCGTTTGTTGACTTATGGAATTGTTTGCTCTTGAGGATGCACAGGGTCACCGATGCAAAGCTGCATATCCGTATTTGTGGACGGGCTCTCAAATAGTTGCCTGTTTGCTTACCACTCGAATCTACGCAAACAGTGACTGGCCCGGATCTATATCATAGACGTGCGCCGCCAGTCCACGGACTCATCCATGAGTTTTCATTCGAGTTCATGTACCTTCAAGTTAGCCCTTTTGTAACTACACCTTGTTAATTCTATTCTCATAACCTACTGGACTTTATACTACGAAAACGCTTCTATTACGAATAATATGATATTGTGGTCTAAAGTTATGGCACAAACTTTTCAAACTCCAATTGAATTCTATTCAATTCTAATTCCTCTGATATATTTTATATTTAAAATATGCTTTGATATTAAAGAGAATAAAATTGAAAACAATTATGATATAATCAAAAAATTCTAAATTGCCAATCTACATTAACAATGAAAATAAATACCTGTCTAAAGAAACCCTTTAAAGAGACAGTCTACGTTGTATAACATCAACGACAGATTGCTGTGCCATCCAGCGGTAGAATATCGAGTTAAATAAGGAAGTCTACTACTCCTAGAAATATGCAATATTCTGAACACGTGTATAAAGGATAATCAACGTTTACACAGTAACTTGATAAATTAAATGAAAACTATGCAACTATGATCATAGACAAGTTACTTAGACAAAATTGATCATATTATGTGAATAATTTTGTAGCCTTTCTCTCGAAAATTTGTACACGTAGAGTCCACTTTTATCGATCAATCGAATATTCACGTTTCTTTCTCTCTCTCTTTCTCTCTCTCTTTCTCTTTCTTATTAATCTTGAAGAAAACTATGTGATAGCCGGTTACAGATCAGACCCGAGTAGTCTTGTAGTTGTACCGGGACCATTAAAGAGAAACTCCACCATCGTGCGAACATCAACTGATGTATTCGCGTGGTATGTCGGGATAGATCGCGTCCGGATCTAGATGCGTGTTTGCAGAGTTGACTTCCGGCGCGATCGCGCCCTCCTCCACGTGCTATCTGACGACACTCACCCGTTCCTCGATAGCGACCTTCCTGCTCTTCCAGACAAACTCGCAGACTGCTATTACACAGGCAACGCCCATGCCACCCATCAGCACTACGAATACGCCACCAACATTTGCTAGACCCAACTCGTTCGCTGCTGAACTGCTCTTTGATGTATCGTCCTATATAAAAATCCACCATTTCAATATTTTAATCGTGGTAGATTTTATAACGACATTCAATAATTATTAATCAATAATCTCTTTTGATGTGTCGTCGAATAAAAAAAAAAATCATCGTCATTCTCGAATATTTGAATATTTTATCCATGCCGTACTTTATACTCTATATTCAATAATTAATAATCGATTCTTTTGAAATGTGTTCTTCCGTTCAAAAAAAAAAAAAAAAAAAAAGAAAAATGCATTATCATCTTGATTTCAAATAATTATTTCCAAATATTTGAATATATTTATCATGCCGGGGATGTGTGCGTCTTACACACTATTTATTATTATTTAATCTACAGAATTATGATATCCTTCGCGTTAATAAAAATAAAAGAAAATTAAATCAATAAATATTTATCACGAAGTTGGATGAATTATTTGGTATGTTGTACTACGTCAAAATACACGGATTACTTAGGAAGAAAGATTTACAAAGACGAGAGAAATTTCCTTATACCTGGAAACCGCGTGAAACAAGACGAGAAGGTAAAGGTAAAATGACGACTTTGTAAGTTTATAAAGCAATCTCTTTCTCTTTCTTCCAGCGTCTTGGAGAAACTAAAGGATAGAGATGAGAAGAAAGAAAGGGAAAGAGATGGAGAGAGAGAGAGAGAGAGAAAGAGAGAGAAACAAGGATAAGTAATGTCGAAGGAACAAAGGTGACTAGATAAGGGAACGGAAGTATCGCGAGTAAGAAGTTTGCTTATGTTCCTTATTGGCTGTATTAGTGTAGAAAATTGTTTTCCATGAAAATAAGAGAGGAAGGAAGCAAATTTCCTTTCTCATCCTTTCTCTTTCTCTCTATATAACTATGTATATATATACATATACGTGTATCTCTCTTACCCTGCAAGATCCACCCCCTCGTTTCTCCTTCCACCATCGAGTCTTCAGTAAGTGCAGCTTTCCTTCTTCTTGAAGTTTCAATATGGCTCCGCTTATAGCAGTCCTGTACGGCGAATCTGAAGTTCCAAGGTCGTTCTAAAGAATTCACTCGTTCCAAATCCTCCAACCCTCAAACACCCACCCACCCCTCTTCCCGCCTCTTTTCTTATCCTTCGAACAACCCTGAACTCTCTACTAGATTCTCTTTCTCGGCTTGTCTTTTATCCCATAATACGAGGAGGAAAGTTTGTGAAAGTGTTTCTTCGTTCGTTCGTTTTCTTCTAACAAGCTGTCTATCGTTCGTTTCTTGTGGTTTCATGAACGTTCCGCGTTTCACGAGTTACGTTTCGATAAGCATTCAACGTTGAAGATCGTTATCATTATCTCGTTCGTTGTTACTCCGTATTTCAACGCGTAGATTAAGCGTCATAGAGAGTGCCAGAGGAATAATTTTATCCTTCTAACGTTCTAGTAAAACCGACCTTCTCTGTTAACTGTTACCTAACACGTTTATATCCTTAATACAACTTCTGAATGTATTTTACGCCTGCCGGGTAAAATATCATCGTTGTGTAGACTTTAAGTTTTACGTGATATCTCACTCAGCTTGCACGGTATACTAATTTAACCTTAATATTATTTTTCATTTTTATTCATATTTTTGATCTATTTGTTTGAGATATTTGTTTGGTAGGAAAATATTTGTCTATATTTATTTTAATTGTTTCGACCTTTCCAAACGGCTCATATCTCTAAATAATATCTTCCTTAATAGTTAGAGAGAGAATTATATTGATCAAGAATAATAATGAAAATGGGCAATATTCTACTAGAAACAATTTTTTTTACCATTTGTTAATCAAATTATATATTTTTTTATCATAAGAAAAAAGAAAAAAGAAGATTGATTCGATCGAATCTAAATTTAGATTTAAATAAAATATCACTATAGAAAGTATTTTTATATTAGAATGATTAATAATAAATAACAAAATATAATTACAAAAAAAAAAATAATACGAGAGAACGAATTTAAATTGGAGCGATTTTTTCTTTTTATACTAAAATTCTCGACTCTATCTAGATCTCAGGTTCTACTTTGCATCTAAGGAAACGACTAGCACACCTGTTTGCTCGTCGGTTCGTTAAAATGTATGCGAGCTATTTCCCAGAGCTAGTAACTTAACACTTACTTGGTGGCATGGCTATGCCATATCCTTTCGAGTCCAAGAGACCGCCGACTTGAGTTAGGTCGCAGTTTCTCTCGATTACGTATTCAATGGAAGTGGATTCCATTAGGAATGCGTAGCTTCCCTTTCCCTTGATCACTCGATCTACGCCCTCGACGTTGCTCGATGTAAATACCGTCGGCTTCGCCGAATCCATGAAGGACCACATGCGCTGATACGTCGAGAAATTGGAATCCTATCGGTGGAATTTCATGATTTAGCACCGTATATGTATACATTTAGATCTTCATCAATGTTAACTGTTTCTAACAGATCTGTGTTTTATTTTTTACATCCTATCGATCGTGAAACATTATATTTGAAAATTTGTATCTTCAAATTTTACCGAAATCATTGTGCACAGTTTTTATCCCTAAGTAGTAAAGATAAATATTTATAGTACAAATTATTTTGAAAATTTTATTCTATTGCATTGTTCAGAAAGATTAATTTAATTAAGCACTGTTTTCAAATAATCCTACAATTTAAGTTTCTATAAATAATATTAAATGAATTGTGTTAAAGTAAATACATTAATTGCACGTTATTATCAGAAGAATTGTGCACAGTTTTTATCCTAAATTGTGTATAAATATATATAAAATTATTTGTTCTTTTTTGAGAAAGAGATTTTACTATATTTTATTGTTTACTAAAATCAATTTAATAAACATTTTTCAATTTATTATAAAGTTTTTTTTTACAAATATTATTATTATAAATTTTTAATTGGATACTTTGAACTGGAAGAATAAAAAAGGAGATAAGAAATGTTTGCACTTTTGAATGAATTTTTTCTCCTTCCAAAAGTAACAAAAGAACGATGATTTTTTATTCTTTATTTTTCTTCATTAATTAATCAACTTCTTTGTAACGATTAATTAAAACTAAACGAAAGTAAATCATTATCTTAAAATATATTTCAAAGAAGACTTACTTTATATTCTCTTTTTTGTCCTTCCATCTTGTCAAAGTATTCACCCTAATTGAAAATTATCCAAGAACACCTTTTCCCCTCGTTTTATCTTTCCCTTCCCCTTTGTCTCTCGTTTCACTCTCTAATCCTACGATTTTCTAATTCAATCTTTTCCTTCTTTTTTTTTCATTCTATTTTAACTACCCCTCTCGATTCGATAAAAGGAAGAATTCATTTTGTAACGTATTTCCGATCGGCATTTTCTCTCTTCCTTTTTTTCTTTCTCTTTCTCTCACTTTCAAGCGTTTAATCATCCATCGATAACGATTTCCATGGAATTTCAATCGAGCCTTTTCTCGTTCTAGACATTGCCAATTAATCGGACAACGCTCGAATGCGTCGACGTTCGTCGTTTGGTTAACGAGAAACGTTAAAAGAAACGAAAAGGAAAATGTCAAGAGAAGCGAGCACTTTGCTTTGAAAAGGATTAATGAAAAAATTCTTCGAAATTTTTGTAATTTTATTTCCTCTTATTCTTTGTTATATAATTTCTTTCTTTTTTTTTTCTTTTTCTTTCGATAACTTACCCGAAAAAAGGCAGCGGTGCTACCGCCCTTTAATGCGCCATATTTGATTTTCGTTTGTTTCGCTAAATCTTCGGCACTTTCGATTGGCGAATCCATTCTTTCGACGGTAAGAAATGCGGCCAAGTTAGCGGTGTAGGATGATATCATAATCAGAGTGAAGAACCACCACATACCGGCTACCATGCGAGTCGATACGGCCCTGGGAATCAAAATTTCAACGGAGTATCGAGATACTTTACGACTAAGAGGGGCTTGCTGATTTTACATAAAATTGGGCTAGTATTTTATTTGCGAAAATATACAATACAATAAATAAAAAGTAGGAAAATAGTGGAAAAAAAATATATGTGATAATAATAATAATAATAATAATGATAAAAAACGTTCGTACGTGTCTTGCCTTTGGAAAACAAAAAAAGATTTACATGCGAACAAAATTTGTGTATCGATAAATGCTGTATCAGCCCCATAAAATTTTCTCTACGGGTTTTTCCTTTCTTTTATGAAAACTATCTCATATTTCAGTACCGACGTTCTCTTTCTTTCTTTTCTTTCTTCTCTTCGATTTATTCTTTTTTTTTAATTTTTACTTTAATTTTTTTTCTTTATCGTTATTTTCCCGAGAACATTGGCACGAATTTCGTATGAATATTCAGATTTAAAATAAAATTCTCTCTCTCTCTCTCTCTTTTTTTTTTTTAAATTTTTCTATACGTATATAAATATACAGATAGATCTAACAAAAAAGCCATACTCTTATCGATGCATACGTTATTACATATCAGGTGACACGTTTCATGCATAAATGATTTTCCATCTACGAATTTCACGGGTTAAACCAAACGAACAAAAATTTCTCTCTCTTTTTTTTGTTACGTTATACTTTTAATATAATTTCATTTTCCTTTTATTCTTCTCATTCCCCATGCTTTTTCTACGAGCGTGCATTCTTTTGGAAAATAGTATAGTTTCTACAAATTCTTTTTTTTTTTTTGTCGAAACCAGTGAGGAAGATTTTTAATGAATTTAAGGTACCAAGGTCATAGTGCGTGTTGGTATAAAAAATGAGGCGAAAACGAACTACGATGATCGTTGGTAGTTTTTTTTACAAAATAATCTTTTCTTATCTTTTCATTGTTAATAATAATAATAATAATTATTATTATTTAATAATGCGAATATGATGTGGACCTGTGACTATATTGGATATATTATTAAAAAATCTTTTCATTCTACGAACGTGCCTATTATCATCATTATCTCTTTCTAGCACTTCTGAATAAAATAATTTTTGTTTTCTTAATGGGGGCTCCATACCTGGGTACCTTTAACTCTTTCTCGCTTGCATGCACATGCCGAATCTCTGTCGGTGTTGTCTCATTGGTCCCCTCGTCTCTCGATTTTGATTTCTGGACGGACAACAGGATGATAATAAACAAGATTTAATTCTCTCTCTCTCTCTCTCTTTCTCTTTTTCTCTCTCTTTCTCTTTCTTTCTTTTCTTCTCAAATATACACAGGTATACATAGACGCACACACGCACATATATTCATTCTTGAGAATTGAGTTACCGAAAGGACACGATTCACTTTTCATGAAAATCAAACTTGTGTTTCCCTATATATTTTTTTGTCTTCGCTCTCGTTAAATTTTCACGTTAAAATCCTCTCATTTTTTTCCCCCCGATTCCTTTCTATCTCCCCCACTCCTCCCTCTCTCTCTCTCTTTCTCTTATCTTTTATTTTTTTTATTTTTCGCAAAGCACGAAGAGAAAAATGCAAAAAGTACGTCTATTATGTAAGCGAGGGTCTAGCAGTTCCGACAAGAAGGTACACACTTAGGAATACTGAATAATTTCAACGTGAAGTAAAAAAAAAAGAAGAAGAAGTGTTGGTCTACTTTCTTCTAGTACATACTACCCTCGAGAATTCGGTCTACCGATTTATTTTTTTAGTAGATAGATGGACAAAAGATAACAAATCGAACTAAAGAAAATGTATTCTTCGTCTGATTGTTTCTTTTCATTCGTTAAAACGAAATATTAGAATTGATTGATCTTTAGGATTGTTTGAGAAGGGATTAACAGATAGAAGATAGCGATTGATCGAGAAACAGCGGTTGAAGCGTTAGCAACAAAAACAAAGAAAGACAAAAAGAAAAGAAAGAAAAAAGAAAATTTCGAGACATTCTATTAATAACAAATTCAATGTTATATGTGTGTTGCAGCAAGCCTACGATATAGCATATATACACTATCTCGCGTATTTGTTATAAATAAAATCAAATAAATATAGATACGTAATCTAAAATACGTTAGTAATTGTTAATAGGATGTTCTAAAGAGTTATAGTTAATAATACGATTAGGAAATCTCGTTGAAGAAAATCTTGTTCTTCGGATAAGTCAGCATCTTTCTTTCTCTCTTTCTCTTCTCTTTCTCTATCGACGAATTCTCGTAATTATTCTATGAAAATAAATGAAAAAAAAAAAAAAAAATAAAATAAAATAATCCCTCCTTCCCCCATAAATCTTCTTGCGTGCTTCTTCGTTGACTTACTTCGGCGCTATATCAGAGCCTTGCTGCATGAGCGAGCCTATGGTGAACCAAAGCGAGTTCATCAGGGTGAACTCATTCTCGAGGACCTCGGACTGCCCGTTGCACGGATGGGGATTCTCCCACTCGTAGGGGCTGAACCTGCAGACACGTGAAAGGAAAATGGGACGGGATTAGATCAATGGAACCTTTCTTCTTCTAATTATTCGCAAGTCTTTTTTTTTCTCTTTTTATTTATTCGCCTACTTTCTCTCTCTCTCTCTCTCTCTTTCTCTCTCTTTCTTACTGTCTCTTTCATTCTTCACCTTTCTCTCTTTCATTTTATTTTTCTTTTTTTTTTTTAATTATTTGCGCATCCTCGAACATTCGCAATAATCCTGATTTGTTTTTCTTTCCATGGAATAATTTGAATCTTTTAATTTTATATTGGATTAAATATTGCTGCTTAAATTTGCGTTCTTAATATCTTGCCATGCGCGTGCGTGTTCGTTACGCTAATATCATTGTTTTTTTTTCCTCTTATTCACTTTGGATTTTCTTAAAATAAAAACTTAGAATGAAAAAGATGGGACGCATGGTTTCCTCACGAGTAATTGATTTCATCACGTACGTACGATGACAAAGATATGAATTTGAACGAAGTTTAGGAAAAAGTTCGAATAGAAAAGGAACAACTTTTAACACGCTCGCACACGGAAAACGCGCATAGGTGGATAAACTTTTTTTTTAAATCTGATCGAGTTCCCTCGATTTTCGTGCCAGCGGCAAACTCTTGGAAACTTTCTCGGGTTGAATTGAGGAAATAAAAAAATACAAAGAATAGTAAGGTTTGCAACAAAATCTTTGTCTATCATGTTTGAAAGTATACAAATAAAAAATAAAGAAAGAGAGGGAGAGAGAGAGATAGAGAAAGAGATAGATATTATAAATTTTATTCTAAGTCCTCTGAAATCGAATGAAAAAATGAAATGAAGAATTTGTAAATGAAACGATTGGAACGTTTTTTCTTTTTTGGATAAAAGGAGACGAGAGACTGATCGTTCTCAACGACTTGTCGATCCTCAACACGCATGCATAATTTCGTCCTCTATCGTACAATAAATCAACAATAAAAATTAAATGTTTAATATAATTTCGTATGTAATAATCCTTACGTTTTCAATAGAAAAATAGATGGGGAAAAAATATAATAAAATCAAAGATAAATAGAATCAGAAGAGAATCTACGAAAAAGCAATTGATTATTACGAGAATTATTAGATATGTACACATATATACACACACTCGTACGCGCATAGATATGCATACGGAGACAGACAGACAGACAGACAGACAGACTGACAGACAGACACCTGTGATGAGAGAGCTTACTTTGGCAGAATATCGCAACCCTGCCGCATTAACGATCCAATGGTGAACCAGAGGCAGTTGAGTAGCTTGAATCGATTCTCCAGATGATCCGGGTTTTTGTTGCACGGATGAGGATTGTACCACTCGTACGGTGTAAATCTAAATGCATCAACCATCAACGAAGATGATGCTAATAGTTTCGATCATTTAAACTCGTAGTTGACCAAAGAGGAAGACCATTTCGTGTTAAAAACTCCTTCAAACGTGAATTTCTAAGCTCTTGTGTATACAAACTCTTACGATTCCAATTAAAGTCCAATTAAAGTCATGTTAATTGGTGTCTCGTTAAAAAGACTCTTATGTATATGTGTATATATGCTTCTCTTTCTCTCTCTCTCTCTCTCTTTCTTTCCCTTTCTATTTCTCTTTGACTCTTTCACTTTTTCTCTCTCACTCACATTCTCTCTTAATTAATTATTGATACACGTTATTTGATAACACAAAAGTTTTACTTGCCTCGCAAGGATGAACAGCAAAACGGATACCCCCAGGTAAGCTGTTGCCATGTAGATCCAAACGTCGAGGCTTAATGGACTTAGAAATGAGAAGAGATTTGGTGGCTGTTTTATCGGTTTTCGATACAATATGCTTATACCTGAAAATTTACAATAATATATTAGTGTGCGTGTGCATAATGAGAATAATTTTTGATGGTATATGTTTACAAAGGAATATTTAATTAGCTTATCAACATAATATATTGTAAAATTAATTATCGGTCGGTAATAGATATTTTGTTAAGTATAAATAATAATTTGCCAATTACCGTTCACGTAAATGTCGGGAAAATAATTAATAAGACTGTTATGAAAAAAGTAAATAAAAAAAATGTATTGAGAATTTTGAAAAGAAACTTTTGGTTAATTTTCTACAATATTTAGAATAATAGGAATAATGTGATGATAAATCAAACTAACCTAAATTCATGAAAGGCATTGTAAAATCTACTGCCTGTTCACGATCGTAAGTGATGGTTAAATCAGCGATCGCGAGGTCGGCCTTTTGATCTAGAAGCTCCTTCATCATCCCATCCCATTCCTTGGTCTGCTTATTGTACGAACCGTAACGGCCATCCGGCACCAGTCTGAAGGTATAATTGAAGCCAAGGATTCGCGATATCTCGTAAATCAAGTCGACGCTGTATCCCTCGAATTGCGCATTTCCGCTAAGCTTCTCACTCGAATCCTTCCGCATACAATACGGAGCACTCTGTAGTTTAAACGAACATATATATCACAATTATTTCTATTCCTCTAACATTAATGGAAAGATTATTTTCATAACAATTATTTCATTTCAAAAACAATTTTTTTAAATTTTATTATATTTTGTTGAAGCAAAGAAAACACATATGTTAGATGGTTTGTTAAGACAATTATCGCAAATTATTGTGAATCTTTTTGTAGCGTTGTGTACAATGTTATTATTATAATTTTGTTAAATCTTTTTTTATAGCAAGAAAAATGCAACGATATTTGTTTGCTGAATTACTATCACTTTTTTTTAATTCATGTGATTTTCTACTCGATGATGTCGATTAATTTGCATTGTTTATCTTATTGTTATGGTTATTGCTATTACGTAATCATGTGACACAGTTTTTTTTCTGTATTCCAAAATTAAAATTGAAGTACGGTTCGTTGCATTATACAACACCAACGCATTTTATAATGCTTGCGTTAAGTAAAATTTCGAAAGATAACTTTTTGTAGCATTTCAAAAGATTTTCTAATGGAACTAAAATATATTGTCATTTGATCCGCCGTGTCTATTAATGATTTATCGTCATTATAAGCAAAAATGATTGTTACATACGCGTCCTATTTCTCTTACACGCACTGCAGCTATTGAATGTTTAGTGGAAATTACCAAAAAATCGCGAATGTTAATCTATTACAACACCGCGTGTACCAGGTACGGTACACGTAGCAGGGAAAGTGTTAATAATTTCCGTTGATTAATGTACAAGTACTTTTATAATTTATCTAACGTGAAGGAAAGATTATTAAATTATTTAGTTCTCTCCTCTATTTTCTATACTATTTTAATTCTACTATATAAAACTTTAGTTTATTTAATTAGATATTCTAATATTTTTTTTATTAATATCATTTAATAATAACTATTGATTTATAAATAAAAATATATTTATAAGAAACGAGTGCTTTATTCTATCGATTTATTACTTACTAAAATTTATTTATTAGTACATACAATGAATAAATGTATGTTCTATCGAGTCATAAATAATACATTTATTATAATTCAGTGGCATATATTTATGAATCAATCCGATATAATGCAATAGATATACAATATAGAATAATACAATCATTCCAATTTAATAGAAAATACGGAATATATTTGATATTTTTATTTCAAAAAATAAATAAAGTATACGAATTATTTTAAATATAAGTTAAACATCTCTGATCGATATTGAACCTAAAATGTAAATCATGAGAATTGTTAAATTTTACAAACACAAACGACCGAAAAGAATTTATTAACGAACAATATAAGATCAAGAATATTCGAGCAACTTTGAAGCAGAAAGAGAGAAAGAATTATGCTCCTTATCTTCGAAATTGTGCCTCGTACGTCGAAGATAAGAATATGCGAGAGTGAAAGGGGTGGAGATGGGAAAAGCTTAACTTTCATGGATAACGGAGACGTAAAATCCTATGGGTAGGGGTAAAAATTTGAAAGAGGGATCACCGTGATTTTATCGACATGGGGGAACGAAACGACCACATTGGATATTTTTTCTTTCTCTATTTCTTTCCTTCTTTGTTTAGATGGAAATTTATATATAAACATACAACAAGCTGGTCCATACAAAGTATTATCAAATATTTATATTCAAATATTTATGCTAATCTCTAGTATACGACTTTTATTTTGATATCTCAATAATAACTTTAATTGAAGGCTATAAAAATAATCCAGTTTTATATTATTACTTACTATCGTATATCAACGAGGAATTTAGTTATTTGTTTTTTTTTCCAACATAAAATTCAGACATAAAAAGAAAATAAGATACAAATAAAATGAAAATTTGACAAGAACATATGAATGAGGGAATAGTTCGAAACACATTATTATATGGACCCACCCTTGTACGCGTCTCAATATATATGTTACCGTCGAAGCTGTAAATCCGCCCTTACTAGCTGTACCTAGCCACAGCCAGCAATGCAAAGCGCGTTTAGACAAAGTTTGAAACCGGAGAATTCTTACAGCTTTTCCTCAGCTTGAACATAATACTTTGGTATCCTATAGAATATTAAATTACTATTTAAGCAACGTTGAAAAGGATATATTATTGCGCACAGGCACAGACAGACATACGGACTCCCCCCCCCAAACAATCCATACCTCGCTCCCATACACATACAGAAACCACAGAAGCAATCGGCTGATGAAGTGAGTCGAAAGGAAGTACGATAAGGGGGAGCTCCTTCTAATGATTTTTGGGTGAGAGTGCCATTAAAAATATTTATTCAAAATACGTAAAGAAAGAAGAAAGTTGTACAAAAAAAAATGTATGACATTTTTATTAAGGGTAATAAACTTTTCATAATACAAATAAGAAATTTTAATTAACCTGCTTGTTGCAATATGGTAGATTTGAATGACGTTTTATTGAAAATCATTCTAAGAGCATAATAAAAGACAAATTTTATTTTTAATAGAATGCAGGTATAAAACATTTCGTTGTAAACCTGCTTATCTTCCGATACGATAGGGAACAAAAGATACAGATTTTCCGTGGACATCTCTACGAATATCTGTCTAAACATAATATAATCTTCTCCTACGATAAGTAACAGTGGGCCCTACATAATAACACACCAACATTAACTAAGTTTCAGTTTATAGAGGTACGCATAGTATAGAGACACGATAGTCTCAACAACCCACACCATGTTTGCTTTTGAGTGCGTATGGGAGCAAGATATGGGTTGTTTGGGAAAGGGGGGTTCGTATGTCTGTCTATGCCTGTGCGCGATAATGTATTCTTTTCAACGTTGCTTAAATAGTAATTTGATATTCTATAGGATACCAAAGTATTATGTTCAAGCTGAGGAAAAGTCTGTAAAAAGTGTTATTTCCGACTTTGTTTAAAGGCGCTTTGCATTGCTGGCTGTGGCTAGGTACAGCTAGCAAGGGCGGATTTACGGCTTTGAGGGTAACATATATATATATAACGAGTGTTTCATAAAATATCCAAGGAATTTGTTTCGCAGTTTTACTCGGTTACTGTTGCGTGCTTTGAAAGACGAAACGTTGGAATGTAGTTAAACCGAGTCATCGTATAGTTTATGTGCTCGCTAACGCGACCATGTTATACGTCTTCGAGAGAGAAAGAGAAAGAGAAAGAAAAACATATAACGTAACATCTGTATGTCTATTACGCGAGACAAAGAGAGAAATAAAAAGAAAAGGAAAGAAAGAAAATAGCTTGCAACCGACAACGGGAAGGCTTCTAAACTTTATTACGTTCGCAAGAAAATCGCATTCCAGTTTTTATCTCTTCTAGTAAGTTCGATCGAGTTTTTAATTAACTTAAACAAATTCCAACGATAGATAAAAAATAAAAAAAATAAAAACAAATAACATTGTCAGATAGTTCTAATTAAAAATAATAATCCGTTGAAATATTTCCAATTTTCTTCTTATTTTTCTTTACTTTTTCTTTTTCTTTTAAAATATTTTATTTAATTACTTTGGGCAACATATTTAATATCCGGCAAATGTTGAAGATGAATTTTTTTACCCATTATTAATCTTTATTTTTTTACTCATATTAGATTTTATTACCCATGTGCTGCGTTGCGCGCACACATACGCACACACACAGATGTTATTGCAAGACGAAGGTATCGAGTTTAGTGGAAAGCCTAAAGGCATTTTCTCACTAAACTTCGCGGCTTTGCACTATCGTGGTGGTAACTTGCCGTATTTCGTCGAGAGTTTCTACTCTCCTCGGTTAATACATTAGCGAGTACATTATGTGTCGCCGCAATTAGCGCGAGAATAAGTAATGCACCTAGAGAGCTTCGTGAAAACTTCAATTAAGTCGACCTCCTACTCCTCCACCACCTCCTTCTTCTGCTATACCCTCTTTGCTCAATCTTTCATTTTCTACCAGTTTCAAAAAAACAAATTAAACGAGAGAACGCGTAAAAGAAAGAACACCGAGAGAGAGAATTTACTTTGGATTAATTGCTTTCTCTATTATTAAAGTAAAATTTATATTTGTATTAATTACGTGTAACTATTTTTCACTCAAAAAATTTCTAACTTCAACGTTCCTCTACTTTTTCAGGGATTTAATTACGTCCTACGTATAATTAATATAAGTAATATACGAAATGAACTATGTATCAATTATTATTATTATAGTATATACCGTGTATAAAAATTTACTCTAAACTATAAAACAATGTATAATAACTGACTGAGATGAGGTATCCAGGTACCACGATTGTTCCTATTAATATTGAAAATCTTTATTCGATATCTTAAATAAAGAAAAAATAAAAAAAGAATATATATTAAGTATATTAAAAATTCTTACCAATATGGTCGTAACGATGAAAGTTTTGTTTTGTAAATTTTCGACGATTTGCGTATAAACGTCCCCATAACTTCTGGTAAAGTTTATACCCTTCGTGCTATTCCACGTGCCAATCTTCTTCAAACCATCCTTATTATTAAGTTCAATAATATCCAGAATAAAATCTGAACGGAATCCTTGGTGATCAAACTTGATGATCCCAGTTAAACCAGTCATTTCAACCTGCGAATAAATAATTATTATTTTTATATTATTATAATGATACGAGAGATGTGTGTGCATGTGTTCATGTATGTAAAGGTAAGATTTAATGAAAACTCATCTAGGGATACCTTTGTAATCAATAGAAACCACAACACAGACAGACGCGATAGTGAGTTGTTAATTATCGAACATGTTGATTACAATTGTCGAGTCGTGAATATTACTCGGTTGACCACTAGGACGTTTCGAAGTAATACCACCAGAGAGAGTTTAATAATTCTACTTGTGTTAATATGGACACGTAGAAGATATATCTAAATAATCTTCCTATAATGCATACTACACCTATTGTAACTTTTTCTAATATAAAACAATTGATTTATAAAAAGATTACATAACACAAAAATTGTAACACAACATTCGTAGATACAATAATACTTCATTTGTTTCAATTAGAAAATGATATAAAAATCAGATCAAACATTATATAAAACGATTATGTTTTTTTTTTCAATATAAAAGATAAAAAATTTTCTTAGAAGGATCTATATTAAATAAAGTTTATCCTATAGGTAAAAAAAAAAGAAATAAAAAAGATGTTGAAAATAACGAAAAGAATTAAATTTCAATAGACGACAACAATATAACGATCGATTAAATGGAATATTTCGATGAATGAAAGATGCAGAAATTATCTTCTACATAGGATCTAGGAATGTAGAAACCATAGAGATCAAACTCAACGGTAGATTTCGAATTGGTGTTGCTGATATAAGCGTTGTAGGCTGTGGACAGGTTTCAACGGTGCAAAACCACAAGCGACAATTTGTCAAGGGAGTACGACGGCTTCGTTTAAACGGGAGTAACTTTCCATTGTTCCGTTGAACAATCGCTCGTGTTCCTGTTGTACAGTGAAAGAGAGGCAAGGAGAGAGAAAGAGAGAGAGCGAGGGAGAGAGAAATAGAGAGAGGAAGAGGGAATGAATAAGGGCGTAGGGACGTATGATAAAGGGTGAAAAGGAAGAGAGGAGGAGAGAGAGAGGAGGAGAAAAAGAGAGAGAAGGGTTGGTCGGTTGGTAATACGTGCATAGATCCTTGTTGTGTTCACACTCAAGCCCACATTATAGTTATCACGCACGTGGCATACATTGCCTACATACATACGCTCTAATGAGTCAGATTAGGCAGATCCTTGTACATGTATACATAATGGCTTATTACATTGTAGAGAAACTATCGAACGATCAATATCCATAATTTCGGAAAATGAATTATATTTAGTTATTATACGTATTCTATATTGAATATTTGAAATAAATGATATATTTGAAAAATATATCATATTTATTCATATAAATAATGAAGTCGAATTTCATTTATTTATGTATGACAATTTTTTTTTTTTTTAAATAATACAAGAATGATTATTTGAATGATAATGAGAATATAACTTTTTGTTGTATAATATTATCGAAATACTTACGATTTTCATGTAATTAATTAAAGAATATCCATGTGGCCAGGTGTCGGTGGATTCGCATGAAAGTGGTTTGATGTCGATTTGTTGGGAAGTATCAAGATCGTGTAATGCTTTGGCGAAAAGATATACAGCGTCGTACATCAAAGAAGTTTCAGTCTGAAAAATACGAAATCAGATGAGTTAAATTAGGTGATAAAAAATAAATGAAAGAGGAAGATAGTTGATTGGTGAAATAAATGAAAGTATATATGAGAAATAATATTAAGTATTTATGTGACAACAAATAAATCTGTTATTTCTTTTTCGATAGAATTTCACGGCTGCTTGATGTTTCCAACTTTGGGTTCATCATATTTCGTAACTCGCATTATACGTTACTGGGTGTTGTAAAAAAGCGATATCGTTTCGTAGGTACATATATATATATATATATTGTCAGTGCTAGCGTATATATGAGCAACCATTCGGGACAACCAATATCCTTACATGCTTTTACGAGCTCTCGTTGACGAGAATGAGAACTATTTACGAAGCTGACTCGATATACTGGATACTAACACGCGTTAACTTACATGCTACTACGATCTACTTCGTATTATGATCTATATAAATTTTCCTCCAAACAAATTCATCTGATATATCCGCTTATTTTTCACGAAATTTATTCAGGACGACGAAGTTGTATTTTTATCGATAAAATATTTCATTAAAGTATCAACAATTTCGATGCAAGTTATTATACATATGCGATAATGTTTTACAATTTAATATATATTTCAATTTAGACTATATGTCGGAAAATTAATTAATATAATATAATAATAATATTATATAAATCAATCTTATTATATATATCATCAGAACAAATTTTAATTAAAAAGTAAACTAATTATTTAAATCATATACTTATTAGTTTTGATTGTAAACGCTACAATAATGATGAACACATTTTTTAAGAATGATGAATATGATTTCTTATACATTATTATTTTATGTAGATTTATTCTAGACAAAATAGATAGAATCGTTAGATTATGTTCGTTTAGAAGCAATATTCAGAAACAAGGTAGATCTACGATCGTCGTATCGTGCAATTTGATGTTATCGAGTAATGAGAATGTCTACGTACACTTTCGATATCCATTCACATTGGTGCCCGCATGATTATCTATTTGAACGGACGACTTGTTTGATGGTCGAAATCGAACACGCTCAAACCTCTAATAATTCACTGGTAATGAAACAATTAGACATATATTCAAGTACTATACGTAATGATCAATGATCTATTGGATATCGAAAGATGAAGAAGAAGAAAAAGAAAAAGAAATGTTGTTTATATTTTCTTACCTTTATGCAAGTCTGGTTGTTCTGTAATAGCCGTACATGAAATCAAAAAAAGAAAAATATAATTATTAAATTGATATTAAAAGAAAAGATATTGTACAATTTTTTATACTCAAATTCATGAAGAAAAAATATTCAATAAAAAATATTTATTCGAGTTTTGTCAAATAAAAAATATACTCCTAGTATTAAGTACAATTACAAGTGATTTAATTTTAACAAGTCAAAGTTCAAAGAATTTTGTTCATTTTCTCGGTTTAATAAAATTTGTATTCAAATTGTCGTTGTAATTGTTGAGGAAGCTTATTGAATTAAAAAATTTAACGATTACGAAGATATTAATGATTGGAAAAAAAAAAAAAAAAAATGAATTCGGGATTAGTTTGACGGAAAATTGGATAATAAAGTTCGTTGAAATTGACACGTTGTCGAATTATTTCCAACGAGATTCGGAATAAAAATTAAAAAGCATGTTGGACATTCCGGAGTGAGTGTCCCTCTTACGAAACGATGTAACGAAAAATTTTGTCCCCGGTTATATTTCCAGCCTGTCGATAACAACGACTCGTCTCAACTCCCATCCGTAATTGAATCAATATATCGGTGATTCGTACGATGTGATCGAGATAATTAGTTTTGCTCTGTCTACTATATATCTTTCTCTTTCTATTTCTATTTCCTTTATTTTCTATCTCTTTGACAATTATGTCACTAAACACGTAAGCTCCATCGTTAATCAATTTTAAAATAATTGTTTGTAAAGTTGATAGATAATAAATAGTATAAAACTTTCGTACTCTAAATTACATTGATTTGTAAAAAAAAGAACGAATTTGATTTAAAAAAGAAAAAGGATAAATTAAAAGTAACTATCTCATTTTAATTAATCTTTCGGTTAATGTAAAATCATGAACGATCATTTAATTTATCTAAAATGGAACGTTAAAGACTTTCAAGATGAAAAGCACTCGAATTAATTGAACGTCAAATAAGTGTTCATCTAAATCCAGAAAAAGATCATCCTTATTAACGTTAGTTAATTATAATAAAACATCGTATAATAAGAGCCTCGATAGTATGCATTATTTTATGATAAGAGAAACACGTGACTTTTGAGTAATCGATAATTAGCTTCGTAAAATTATATGAAATTGTATTATCTGTATGATACAATAAGCTAAAAGGCATTACCATTTCAATCATTTAATAAATACGATTTTGAATAGAAATGAATATCATTTGATTTAAAATTTAACAATTTTAATAGATGACTTCTGATAATCAGATTTTTGAAATAAAATTAAGAACATTTCATTGTCACTATTATGTAAAATTTGGGTAGATTTCGTTCAAATTATTTTAAAGTATCACTCACACGTATGAGTTATTCTATAAAATTATATTATATTAATTAAAATTAATTGATGAGCAGGATATTTTAAAGAATCAAATTTAATATGATTTTATTCAACGTAGAAAATATTTTGTATTGAATTTTATTAGACGAATAAAAATTGTAAATTATTGAAAATTATTTTTTTTTTTTAATGAAATCTTAGTTTATGCGAATCGATTGAAATTACGTAGCAACGTTAAGTTGGTTTTATCGATTATCTCGTTGGCCATGAAGGAAGTAGGAACTGAGATTTATTTCACCATAGACCCTCTCGCATATGGTACGCGCATAACTTCTACGGCAATGCTTTATCCTCTCGTAATAATCTTATAAATTCCACGATGCGTTGTACCGCGTGCTTCCGTGGACGCGCCATGTTCGAGAAATATTATCGCATGGCGTTCGATCGTCCGATATTGATCTGAACCGGTGCCAAGTGATTCGAGACGATTTTCGTGATATCCTCTGCGACATATATATCTTTATATATATACTATGTAGAATATAATAAACGTAAGAGATAGAGAGGGAGAGAGAGAAAGAGAGAGAGAGGGAGGGAGCATGTGAAATACAAAATTTATTATGTCAAAATGTTTCCTTAACAATATCTGTTTTAGATAATTTTAAAAGAAAATTTAGCACGTATTTATCGTGATTTGTAAGTTGATTTTGTTGTTCTGAGATTATTCACCTTTTCAAATTTATCTGTCAACGAAACGAAGATCAAGAAGAACCTCGATTTTATCGAAAATATTTTATGTAATTGAAATTAGAATTTTTTTAATTGTATAGACAAATTTACATATATATTTTTTTTTTCTTGCAGATAAATCCAAATTTTGTTACGTGAGACAAATGTATTGAAATTAAAATATTTTCTTCGTTTAAATTTGTATTGAATAAAAAGTTCGATTTAGAATAAAAAATGTGAGAAGAAACTGGAAAATAATATGATAAAAGATTTTAATAGTAAGTGCAATTTCCACTGTTCAGAGCGTAGACAGAGAGATCGGTTCAACGCCTTCATCCACGTTTATCTTTTACCAAAAGATAGATGGTTCGATGGTTCTATACTTCTCTCGTTTCTATCGGAAGCAACCCATAACTTTTACCACCCACGAGTTTGTTCGTAATAAGTTCTATTCACACCATCGAGCTACAATTTCTCTGATCTACCAAAGTAAAACGAGATATGTTTTAATCACAATGTCAATACGTTATCAAGAATAAATTCGTTCTCACTTTGGACATCTATCGAGTCCTTTCATTTTTCAACAATTTCATCGAGAATAGCGAATCCTTTTTTCATCTCTTAAAAAAACAAAATGCTTTAAATTAAAAATTACACGCTATTGTAGAATGCAACTGTCCAATGCAAACTGTCAAATGAAATTGTAACATATTATTATAATCAATATTTTACTTAATATTCGTGAACCTTTATTTTGAACATTTCTTTATACTAATTAATAGAGAAAAAATTACTGAAGCTCACTCATTTTGAAAATATCGAGGATCTTAATAGAAAGAAGTCATATTTTTTTGTCGGAAGGTAAATTTGAAAGAAACTTTAAATCATGATCGCTAAAAATCTCAAAGCTTACGTTTACCTACACACTCGCGTACACGCACACATACTAACAGCATTATATATATAAATACACACACATATATATATATATATATGAAAAGGTACCTTGATCTTCTACCCCTCAATAAGCACAGTCGTTTTCATCGCGTTATGAACAGGTCAGAGATCAAACGAGCAAACGTGGCTTTCGTTGGAAAGCAAGGAACGAAAGGAAGGTAAAGAAAAGAAAAAAAAGGGATAAAGGGGAGAAAGAAGGAAGAAAAAAGGGCAAAATGTCCCTATCATACCTTAATAGAGATCTACCGGGAATAGGTCTGCAAGGAATGCGGTTTCTCTGATTTCTAACATTAAAGTAGATATGATGATTGCTATCATGATTAATATAATATATGATTATTAACTAATGTATATATATATATATATATAAAAATAATGAAATATTTCTTCACGTAATCATACGTATCATATTTAATTATCATAATTTATGCAATATGTATTTAATCATTAAAGTATTATAAACGTGATACATTTTGTCATATAATTTGACGATAAATCTAATTAATCGATATTAGCGTTAATGATAAATAAAGATGTTAAATACTAGAAAATTATTTAAAAGAAAAATAAGAAATATCGAAATATCGTACTGATACAACGACGATATTCGTATGGTATAATTTATATGACATCGTCAGCTAAAAGCAACGTGCAAGATAGTCGTCCGAATGTCGCACGTGCCAGACAGGTTCGTTTTGAAAAGCTGGTTTGAAAGCTTCCCTCTCTCTCTCTCTCTCTCTCTCCATTTCACCACCGTCATAATGACCTATCACGCAACGTCGGCAAAAAGTTATCCGGGTAAGTTGTTAGAAACGCGTGCTATTGGCCTTTGCCTTGGCTAGGATCCCTTCCAATTCGGTAGCTTTTAAGGAGGAGAAAAAGTGTTGCTACCGGTGGCAGATGTTGACTGGGTGGGATAGGTCGCTATGAAAACGGGTTAAACGTTGGCTATCGCTTTTCTCAACTTTTCCGTATTTCTCTCTCTTTCTGTTTCTAGTACGTAGTGGCAGATGCACGATACGATGCACAATCTGTTTCCTCGGTGGGCCATCGAACGAGAAGGTAGCAGCTTCGAGGCCGCCGCTAATTGCACGCTCGAGTTGTTTAGCTTTCCTCCCGTTCCTCGGATGTTACTGGAGTATCCTCGAGTTTGTTTCGTTAACTCATTTAAGGGACGAGATTCGTTCATTACACTTACCAATTAACATTTCCCAATGGGACTACTCTTCTACCAAAGAGTTTTCAATTTATATATCTTCTTTCTTTTTTTTTACTTCTTTTTTTTTTTAGAGATAGAGAAAGAGACTAGATTAACGCTAATGATCATCAACTTACTTATGATTAATATTTAAGCTTCAACACTCGAATTAATAATAATTAGAAATAATTAACTAAATATACATTAACACGGAGATTCAATAGCATTAGTTAATAAAAGCTGTCGACATTCTCTCTTCCTCTTTTTTTTTTTTTGTTTGAAACACCGAGCTTTAATATTTTTAATAATTCTTTTTCAAATTAAATATTCGAACGAAAAGTATAAATACTTTTTTTTTTCAGAAATGTTAACAATTCTCGACTGTCACTTCGATATCGGTCGATACAATCGATTATATAATTGATTACCCACTCGTCATCCCTAAGCTCTCAATATCTCCTAATTCGAATGCTGTCAAACTGTAGAATTGAAAAAGATGCGATCATCTACGATGACGATCTCTTATCGAGTTTTAATGATACACACTCACACGTACAGACACAAATCTATAGATACACATGGAAACAGGAAAGCTTACGAACGCTATTCTATCGCGATGAATAGGATCATTGATGGTTTATATGGGAACGATAGTATACTGATACACATGGTTACATGTTATTCTATAGATGTATACGTATGAGCTTTGTAATAGAGATGTGACTCATTTAATCGATCAAACCGTTCGGATCTATATGGATTATTCTGTTGCAATATTCAGCTTGCATTATGTGCATTCATTATGTCTAATATAAAATTAATACTAAATTCTAAAGTCACGTGTTATGTATGTCAATATTATTAGAATTGCTTAAACACATTCTAATTATCTTTTTAATATCCTTCATAACCTTAATTAAAATCTTTTGGATTATTCTGTTACAATACTAAATTTACATAAAGTGCATTGATATTATATCCAATAGAAAATTAATATTAAATTCTAAACTTATCATGTCAATACTAATTAACTTCGTTTATCATATTCCATTTGTCTCTGTTAAATATCCTTTATATTCTTAATTAAAATCAATGTTTTTATAAATTATTCCGTTGCAATAATCAACTTGCATAACATGCATTGGTTATGTCCAATACTAAATGAATACTAAATTCCAAAGTTATGTCATTTAACATGTCACATACGTCAATATTATTCTAACGCAATCACATTTCATTTAAAAAAAATTTTGAAACAAAAATCCTTACGATCCTGACAAAAAATTGATGTTCCTTACATTCTATTTTCTTACCACAATGGTAGGCAACACCAAAATCCTGATTTTTTTACTTCCATTTCCATCGAATTGGATCTACTCCCGAACGATAGAAATGATCCAGAATCGAACGTGATTTATATGTCTATATAATACATAGGTATATCTACATAGATAGTACTAACGTAGAGGAAGATCGAGTAGGAATCCGTTCGCAAACTGGCAGGATTCGCGAGAGGGGTAGATTTATCGTTTTCGCGTCATTGTCCTGGAATTCATTCGGATCTGATCTAAACGTGACGGAGTATATAGCCTAGTCGCACTTTCGAAGACAGATCGTGTGTTCGTTAGACCAAACGAACGATTTATTACGGCTTGGCAATGACTATCTCCAACGATAGTCGCTAATTGCGAGCAAATGACTAATCGCTCTCGATTCGACGAACCTCCGAGTGTGAACTCCTTTACTCCCTCCCCTCTCCTCCCTTTCCTACCCTTCTTCTCTTCTCCTTCCAAACCTTTCCCCCCTATTTCCTTCTTTTCTCTTTCCTTCCACCTTTTCCATCTTCTTCCTTCATCCATCAAGATTATTTCCAAGGTGAGACAGATGACAAGCTCGTTCTATCTTGTAAACCGATTCTCTCTACCGAACACGCCCGTCAACTTCCTTCCATTCTGACAAAATCATTTCGAAACGATCAAGTTCCCAGCAAAGAAGATTTCTCCACAATGATCTTGGATATGGATCTTTGACGATGATAAATATAGTCTCTCTCTCTCTCTCTCTCCCTCTCTCCCTCTGTCTATCTCTCTTTACAGAAACTAGAAATCCTCGTTTTATTTTTCCACTTTCTCTCCTTCTCGCGATTACTCGATTCAACTTGAATATCCCTGTGCTCTATATTGCGCCTGAAAACAGTCTTCCCTATATACATTTCTCGATAATCACTGTTGCCGAGTGCTCCATGGCTTGGTATAAAGTGTCTCTAAAATTCGAAAAAAAAAAAATGTTATCTTACTTCTTAAGATTTCGTATCGAGTACGAGGTGTTGCCTGTTTTTTTTAGACAGAAATTATAATAAATACATTTATTTAATGAAATCAACAAATAATATTATTTAATTAAAGTGTAAAATGTAAGTAGTCGTATCTTAAAGGATAAAACACGTTAATATCAAGAAATTATATCAGGTTCGTGTAATAGTTGATATAACTTTTGTTTCTTCCTTCCTACCTTTCTTCCTTCCTTTCTACGTTCCTTCCAACGTTCCTCTCGGCAGTTTCAAGAGATTGTATCGCTCGAATATGGGAGAAGAGACACGATTAAAGGTACGCATATGGAGTAGAGCTCTCATACGTTTTCGTCCATATAGTTCGAGGGTTAGGTAACATACATAGCAAGAGAGACTCTACACTGTGCTAGCTATTCCTGTTTAATTAGAGACGTTAGCATCTATGTTTCCCTTGTGCACTTGAGTTCTGGGCAAATAGTTCGCTCGATCTAGCCCTTCTCCAATGGGCTTTGTACATGCACGACAAGCTTACTAGCCCAAAAGGCGTGTACCACCACCACCACCACCACCAACCTCGTTGCAATTGCACCATTATCAGCACCAGCTTTACCTTCCGCACGGTATTTGCATTCTTATGAGCAGCATCCTTTTCATCTTTCTTTCTCTCTTTCGATCTCTTTCAATTTCTTTCAATCTCTCTCTCTCTCTCTCGCAGTATTTCTCAGTTCGTCTGTCTATCCGTCTGTTTCTTTCTACCGATATACAAAATTCAATTTTTCTCGTGAACTTTTCAATCGTCTACGTCCAATTATTGTGACCTCCCTCAGTTGCATTTCACAATGATCGACGATATCTTCCTAAAGAGATTTTCTTCACCTCACAGAGATTTCCACCCACCCTACTTTCTATCTCGTTTTTAATTTAAATCTCACATCTACGTGATAACTTTTCACTCAACGAATTATATCGTTAATCGTATATAGACGTGATTCTTTTAATATTTATTAACAATTGAGAAAAAGAAATTCATTTTAATTCGAGTGATTAATTTGTTTATCGTATCATTTCGTATTAATACTAAACGTACCATGACTGATCGTAAAATCTTTGGCAATATTTTTTACGAATTACGGTACTATTTGGAGAGTCAATAATTCTTATTGAATAAATGATTTTTTGAACTAGTTGTGGTAGAAATAGATATACGTAAAGTATTGGTACGTTTAACGCTAATTGAATTATTGAAAGAAAAAAAATGAAGTTATCTGATAGTAAATATTATTTTCATAGTTTCGTTAATTTATTCGAATTTATTAAAAAAATGTTCTAATTAATTGTATACATTTTGTGTAACTCCAATAAAACGTTGAAAAAATGAATAATTATTGAATAATGGTTAGTCAATTAGTTTTACGCTCGAATTAGTCGAATTAATGAATCTCAAACGGTTCAATATTGAAACCAGTCTAACCTATTAGAGTCATACGGTAGAAGAAATACGATTAAATCAATGCTCACGTTTACGAATTTCGAATTCGCTAACGTAAGTCCGATTTTCTGTTGGAAGTTTGAAAAGGATTTAAGAAGATATAGTAGAATAAATTATAAATTTGAAAACTGGTAATTAACAGAGGCTTTCTCACCTTGTTAGAAGTCTGGCCCATGTCGAGTTCACGATTATAACGCTTCTCACCATAAATCCAGTCTTGTACAACTCGTTGAATCTCAGGTTTCTCTGGATCAACCAGACGAAAAGCAGTGATATTGGTCCCGCCGTGTTTAAATTCTTCTAGGTCGACGCTATGGAGATCCTGTGGGTTTAAATGAAATTTTCATTGATTTATTTAACTTCATTAACGTGTTTACAACTGATAATTATAATTATTATTATTAGTAATAATTCTCTCTCCCTCTCTCTCTCTCTCTATATATATATATATATTTTCATGGTTAATAATTGATGCGATAATCATATATATGTTTAAGCTGTATTATAAACAAAAATCTACTTATCTATCTGTTAATATTATTAATATAATATCTATTAATATATATATATATCATTATCTCATAAGAATATTGTTATTTGTAATGTAAACGTATTTTTTGATAGAATTAACCAAAATTATAAATATGAACCTTAGCATGTTTCTTCCTGAGCTGCATTTGATTAACATAATTGACATTAAAATGTCACGTGTATTTAAAACGGTAAATGTGGCAGGAAAAGTGTTAATGTAATGATTAAAATTAGTTTTCTTTTTATAAAAAAAAAAAATAATAAGAAAAGATGTGAAATGAAGGGTTCAATAATGTCATTTTCGAATATTACCGATCATTTATCATTTTGTTTTTAAATTCAAGGAGGTTAATCTCTCCCTTCCCTTTATCAAGTTTCCTCGAGCAGAGAACGCAAAGCTAAGATCTCAATTTCGTGGATTTACTCGAGAGACCACTGTGAAAGCCTCATTTCCAAAGTACTCGCATATTGAACGGATTATGAAAAGTTGGCAACGATATGGCCGATCAAACTTTACTCAGTGGTAGTGTAAAATCTAGGATTTAACGTAGAATAATGACTCTCGGTGAAGTATAATTACATTCTCGTTTCAAAGTCGAGCACGGAAACGACCGACAGATTTACCAACGAATCGCTCGTTACTTTGACGTTGAAATAAACTCGCTCGTTTTCCTGATCTCTCTCTCTCTCTCTCTCTCTCTCTATTTCTTGCTATCGTTGACTTTAATCTACGAGTTATTTTATACTTCGTCAATATACGTTCGCGATACGTAATGTCAATATAATAATTAAGCAAAAATCGATTCGAGCGTATTTTTTTTCTTTCTTTTTAACAAAATAAAAAATTCGATCGAGTATAAATAAAAAAATAAATAAGAATTGTTTTAATTAAAACTTTCGCTTCAAAACTTATCAAAAAAAAAAAAAAAGTTAAAGGATTTTAATTAAAGTTCGTCTTGATTGCAGTTATAATCTAATCGATGAACTGAATTGCTGCAGTTAGTTTTAATCCGTTAAATGACTTGTTAAAACGTTCGCGACTCGTGATTGATAGATTTTTTAATTTCTTCCTTGCTGTGTTTTTCGGTTTTCTTTTTTTCATTTTCCACCATTCCAGTTGATCGTCACAGGGGCAATGTTTTTTCTTTTTTTTTTTTTTTTTTTTGTATACGATTCGTGAGTCGACATAAACCCTTCTCGAAAATAATGGTACCGATCGTACACGTTAAACTTAACGAACTCCGTTTGTTCGCCGATAGCAAATCGATCCGTGACTCGTTTCGTGTTCCTATGAGAAAGAGAAAAGAGAAAAGAAAAGAAAGAAAGAAAAAAATTAAAGAATGGAGAGAGAGAGAAAGTAAGAAAAGTAAAGAAAAACATGAAAAAAGTTCTAGCGATACTACGTGAGTTTCAGGTTAATTGCCAGCTTCAGAGTCATCACAATTGATGGAAAGAAAGAGAAAGGGGAACAAAATAGTAGAAGAAAAAGATTAAAAAATGAAGAAAACGTTTTGTTCAAAAAGTAGTAAAATTTCTTTTCTAATCGAATTTAATGATAATGATCGAAGATAATATATGTTAACTCGTCGTTCATTTCTGTTCATTCATAAGTACAATATATGTATAAAGATGCATAAATCTTTTCGAATATATCAGAAGAAATGAGATGAACGAATGAGGAAGCCATTTATTATCCTTTGTGTCCGACAACACCTGTTCGATAAGTTTCCAAAAGACGATCGATTGGTGATCGATCATTCCAACTGTCTCGAATCTTTATCTTTCCTTATCTTTTTCTTTTTTCTTTTCTCTGTCGTTTTTAACATTGGTTCCTTCTTGTAATAAAAGACGAAGCAATATCAAGCGTGACGCCGAATCGAGAATTTTTTTCCTTCTTCTTCTTCATTTTTTTTTTTCAGCAGTCGTTAGGAAAACTTTAACCTTTTTTCTATTTTATTCGTTCAAATTTACTCTAAAATAGGAGACGCGAAATTTTGTTTTGGTTTTTTTTATTTTCATTTTATATAAACGGATTTTTGTAATTTTTTATGTTTAATACCACGAGATATTTCCGAGGGCAAGAATAGTTCGCAACTTCCGCCTTACGAGGAGACTTACGATTTTTCTCGTCGATTACCAACAAAAGTAGGCCAATCGCAGCTTGGTTTTTCCCTCGACGACACTCGAGACGCTCTCGATATCGATGCGATCGATAAAAGTGAAGAGAAAGGAAAATTCAGATTAAAAGACACGAATCCAATCGATTTCTAATCGTCACTTTTATTTTTTATCTATAATATAAATATATTAATAATTTTACTAACCGTAACATTTTTTATTTAATTCTACAATTAAAAAAAAGGATAAAAAATCATTTATTTGCCTTAAGGGGGGGGGGAGGTAGAGTTAATTCGGTCGAAAAATGGCATATTTTTATGAATTTTTATTAAAGAAACGGTTAATATAAATGATGTTATTTCAATGGAGTATTGTCAAGTCATATTTCAAGAATACTCTATGAAATTTTCGTGAAAAAATATAAAGATTTGAGCCAGTGGTAGCAACTTTTGTCAGACGCCGCGGAAAAAACGCATTTTGCGGTGGACATCAGAACTCAAGACTGGATCATCGAAAACAAAAAAACCCAAGCTATTCTTTTAGTTTATATGTTTATCTAGATAGCTCTGTCAAGAAAAAAATTTTGTTTTAATTTTTGGATTTTTGGTGGCATTCTAAAGTCAAAAACCCGATTTTCGACCAACAAACCAACAGTTGAGCCCCTATAAAAAATACTTAAAATTAAAAAAACAAAAAAAACTCGACAGCGTTACCTCGCTAAATGTGTGTAGAAAGAGTGTGCAAAAAATCAAATCTATCGGTTCAGTAGATTTTGAGTGACAGTGTCCACCGACTTTTAAAACGCAAGTTGTGGGAAAATCGATATAAAGTTTGACATTGAGAAATTTTAAAATTCATCATAAATAAAGAGGTATTTTTTCTTTTACGTTCTTAGAGTCGCCAATTCCGGGTCTGTACATTATGAAATATCATCAGAGGTGTCCAGAATACGTTGTTGCTCTTTTCTATGTCTGTAGTTTTGATTTCAGCTCGATTAATCCTTTTTTTGTAATATAAAGCATACTAAAAATGCTCTATTTCCGTCAATTTTTCTCAGATCGTCTTGAAATTTTCACAAAATATTCCTGAAATATGATACCTTCGCCTTAAAAAGTTTCAAAAAATCGACAAAAAGAAATTAAATACCCTACCCTCTTCCCCCTTAACAACAAGTCATGATCTATATATCTACAAAAAGTATGAAAAGAATATAGATCGATATTTGTTTCTAATAGTTTTTACCTACTCAGGAAATTATTTATTTAATTTAATTTTACAATTGAAAGTTATGAAAATGTATTTCGTCATATACCTGCACGATCTGTACGATCAATAAAAAAAATAATAAAAACAAATATAGATCAATTTTTCGTGCACTCAAAATATTGTATATTAAATTGAACGATAGAATTTAGAAGAATTTCAAAAAATAGATTTTAGAAGAATCGTCAGAATTGCACGGGATAAATCACCGATAGGCCGCAGAAGTACGGGGCGCCCACGAAAACGATGGTGCGACAATTTAGCAGTGCAATAGGCAGAAAAACGTCGTTACGAAACAGGCAACTTGCCTAAACTAAAGAATGAAGAAGAAGAAGAAGAAGAAGAAATTGAACGATTTAATTATAAAACAAAATTTATTTCGTTTTACGCGTGTGTTATATATGATCGATAAGAAGTATGAAACAAATTTATAGATCAATTATAAATCCTACTTAATGTTTGTATCAATTAATTTTTTTTTCCATTAAAATTTTTAATACCCATATCGAATAATTTCTTATTCATTTTCGTATAATTATAATAATTAATTTCACTCGAAACGGATTAGAAACGCATTACGATTATAATCGAATCTCTATTATACTTTTAAATGAAATGATAGGACTACACATTTTAAGAGAGAAACGAACGATTTAGCAAGATACTCGTGTATGATAATGGTCGTTTGAAATATGACAAAATAACGCGTGAATCCGTGTATGAAAAAGCATCGTCCTTGTATATACCTAACATCGACGATATTAAACAGCCACAACTAGAACGAAGGGAAGTCCTGTATCTGGACTCTCGCAGCTATTACGTGGTCTGATAGACGCGGTATAATAAGAACCTTAATGGCGGTGAAAGCCATAACGATGATAACAATCGTCGTAACCGTAACAAGCATAACAGCCATAATGACCGGCACCGTTTTCCCCGATAATACGTTGCCTCTGCTAAATTTCAAATATGTCTTGTGATTAAATCCTGTCAAATTCCTCCTTACACTAATGTAAGTTTCATTAACATAAGTTTCATCTAAGTTTATAACGAAATACGGTATTATAATACATATATGTGCCCATAATTATGAAAGTGGTTTAAGTCAAAATTAAAAAAAAAATAAGTTTATTAGTTATTTTACACCACATTATTTTAAACTAAATTAATTCAATGTAATTTTCATGATATTATCAAAAATGAATAGTTAGATAATTTGTTATTTCAATATTATATAAAATTCATTTAATGTTCAAATGTAATTCTTTAAATATCTGGAAACAAGAAATACATGACTTAAACCACTTTCATAATTATGGGCACATATGTGAATTATTTGTGCAAGTATCTTACGTTTTGTACATTAGTGTACGTTAGTATTATAATATATGCGAATAATTAAAAATTTTTTTGTATAAAATCAATAATAATAGTCTGTTAATTGAATTTAGATTATGATTATAATGGAACGTAGAAGAAGAAGAAGAAGAAGAAGAAGTAAGTAGTAGTAGTAGTAGTAGTAGTTCGAGTTTTCTTTTTTTACAAGAAAGTTTCTAAGTTGAATTATACTCTGTAATAATGAAAAGAGATAGAGCGGGAGAAAGAGAGAGAGAGAGAGATAAGTTGTTACTACGACCATTCTGTTGAAAGATAACACCATTCATAATCTTGATCGAAATCCATTTCATTGAATTCCGGATTTCCTTTCATTTCTCGTCAAGTTTTTTCAAGAACGATTACGACTAATCTCGTCTTATTATTTGACGAAAATTCGATTATCTCTTTCTCCCTTCTCTCTCTCTCTCTCTCTCTCCTCTCTCTTAGATAGCAATATTAATCAAAATAAATTAACAGAACTTTCGATTAAATCAAACGAAACAAAATAAAATATTATTTACAATGAGTTAAAAAAAAAGAAACAAATAATCGAATATAAATAAACGAAATAAGATTCTCATAAAGAAACAAAAAGAAAACAATTTTGACGAAAATTTATTTCCTTAATTAATGGTAAAAAATAAAAAAAAATACAAAAAGAAAAGAAAAAAAATTGTCCTGTGAAGTTTTACTTCACCAATAGAAAAATCAATTAATTTATTTATCCCTATCATTTTCTTGTTCGAACAAACATCATAATAGTAGTTCGAAATATATCCAAATCGATAGGGGATCAAAATCAGGATTAGAGTAAATCCTTTCGTCGTCAGTTCGTCCTTTTAAAGGGCTACAGACACATTTAAACGTAGTTGAGACCGCAATTGAGTGGGTGCCATGGTAACTGCAACCCTTAACAATTCGTTCGTAGGTCAGATCCACTACGAAAAGGGGGTAAACTATCCCCTTTTCCTTTCCCTATTCTCGTTAGTTCTCCAACATCTAGTAGGTTTGGTCGTTGGGAAGAGTCGAGTCAACAGGAAGAGCTACGAAGAAAGCACACCTCCGGTCCTAGCGTCTGAACAAATACCCTCGCTAATTTACATTTTAATGGATCTAAATTGAAATCTGCTAGGAAACCGCGAGATAAATCGTTCCACATTGCCAAGCTACGATTATAATATAAATATACCTTGCTCGGGTCTTGAATTTTTTCCTCCTTTCCTCTCCTGTTTTTAATTCTTTCTTTCTTTCTTTTCTTTCTCTTTATTTTTTACTTATTTAAGTATTATTTACCGACTGTTATATTTATTGAACAATTTATTCATTTTCAAGATAAACATAGAAAGATGAACGTATGTGTGTGTGTGTGTGTAGGATGCGTTTGTAAGAAAAAAACAAAATGAAAAAATAAATAAAATATACGAATAAAAATTTGAATGGTAATAAAACAATATCGGTGTTCTTGATCGAAAGATTAATTACGAAAGAACGGGTTTTTTTATTTTTTTTGTTTTTAAAGACGTAACGCTGAAAGATAATAAATCTTTTATTATCATGGAAAATAACGTTCGGAGATAAAATAAAAGGAGAGAAAGAGTGACTGTAAAAAAAAAGAAAAGAATTATTTTGTGCTGGCGACGCAGCGTGAGAATAGTTTGCTGGACAAACAGCTGGTTAGCGACGATTTAAAAGTACGGTCCGAAAATGAAGTATGATTAGACACAGTAGCCATTTTTCTACCGGTGTTACTTTATTTTTAATCTTCTTCTTTTTTTCTTTCTTTTCCTCTTTTCATTCCTCCCTTTCTCTTTCTATCTTTCTCTCTCTCTCTCTCTCGTGCGCGCGCACGCTGACTTTTATCGTAGTATTTCCCACGGGAGCATTATCAGTTTTAATTACTTCAGAATTTAATCGTCGTTCGTTATCCTCGTTACAGGATAAACTCGATCAAAAGTCATTGCAAATAGAATTAAACGTATTCTCGAGTATACAATATTTTCAATTTGACGTATTACAAAATATTATTAACAAATTTATTTAAAACTATATGTTTTGGTTTTTGTTTTTTTTCATTTTTTCTTTTTTTTTTTTTAAGTGAGAACAAGGAGAGAAAACGGGAACATCCTCCCGCCCTCGCCCCCGCCCACGCTCCCTCACACTGCTTTCCACGCCGTTTAGTCTCACATCAGATTAAAACGTTACAAATCGTTCGAGAACGAATCGATTCGAAATATTCGATGTTGAACGATTTTCTAGTTTCGTTCTCAATCCTCCTTGAAATTCCATCGGTGATTTGCTCTGAAACTTTAAACGCAAAACGATATTTCCATTGGTTATTTTTCCTTGTTTTTTTTTTTTTTATTTCTATTTTTATTTATTTTGCTTATCTTTGAATTTGAAAAACAAAATTCGAATGAACATTTAGCAAAGCTTGTTTTATTTTCCGTTCGTTAAATTATTTTCGTATTTATAATTTAATTTCACGAAAAACAAAAAAAATATGTTTAAATAATATTAAGGACGTTTTTCGTTGGAAAGGAATTTGCAATACCGACAATCGTCTTTTTTTTTCATATGAAACGAAAAACCGCGAGAAAGGAAATATGTACCCTTCTTTTTGAGTTTTTCTGTGTGTTTCTTTCTCCATTTCTCGGTAGTAGACGTCTTAGAAAAATCGCAAAGAGACTCTTCCGCGTCGGTGCTAGAAGAAAGATTTCGATAAGAATGGATATCGTGAGACACAGGGAATCCGAGGATATTGGGAAAATCGTTCGATCGAGCATTCTGGCACGAAACACGTACGAAGCTTTTCTCTGCCACCTTTTTCCTTCTTTTCCTCCCTTCTTCCTCTTCTTCTTATTCCTCTTCTATTCTCTTTTTCTTTTTTCCCTTCTTCGATTCTTCAATCATTCTTCTTTGTCTATTTCCTTTCATTTTATCTCGTTTCACTTCGTTTATATATTTGTTCTTTTTTTTCTATTATTTCTTTTAATAAATTCGTTTTCTTTGATTATTATTCAATTATTAAACCAATATTTATCCCTGAATTTATTTCACTTGCCCTGTTTTTTCTATTTTTTGTTTTTACATAAAAATTTACATATTCTTACTACGGCGGAAATTAGTATAATATTCATACTTTGGTATTATTCATCTCTGTCATACTTTATTCATCTTTCCTCATTTTACCAAATATTTATATTAGTATATGGAAGAATAATAGTAAATGTTTTTTCTTTTTCTACGAAATACGTATATTTAAACATTTATTAAATTTATTTCGAATATTAATAATCAAGATTTATGCGAATCGAGGGGTGAATTTATTTATTACTATTTCTCTTAAAACGTATGAGTACTCTCATCTCACGGATATATTCTCTACTTATCGTTAGCAAAGTATAAAGAAAATAAATTGATGGAGGGCTAGAATAAAGGGAGCTACAAAGTACACCAGCATCCTCATGTATATATATCTATGTATATAAAATATATGAAATATATTACATACCTATATACATAAATACGAAAAACGTGACTCAAAGCGATTTTTGCAATTTTCTCCTAGTTTTTTAGTTTGGCACAAAAGAATACCCATGGTAAATTTTTATTTTCACTCTTCCCTTCTTGTTTCATTCTCTTTCTCTATTTTTTTTCATCTACATATTTTTGGAATCGTTTTGTATTTTCTCTCTTTCTGTCTCTCTCTCTCTCTCTCTCTCTCTATTTCTCTTTCCCATCCTATTTTTTTACTCTCTACTTTTTCTATCTTTTTAAAATTTTAAATTTTTACAGCGCACCTACATGGAATCCAACGGTTATTTCGTTTGCCATCAGCCAACTGGATTATCGTTGGTACTAATGCTATTACGTTACACAAATAACATTATATGTATATACTCAACATAGTAGTTACAGCGTGCTTTGAAATACACAAATCTTCTTTTTTCTCTTTTTTTTTCGAAAGAGTTAAAAAGAAGTAAAATAAAATGTTAAACAAAAAAAAAGAAATGTTAGCCAACACGCACGCAAAAAAAAATTTGGATTTTGTGATGCATGAAAATTTATTAATGAAGTTACCTCGTTATATTTAATAAACCACGCGAACAGAATTATTGTTATTATTATATTTCTTTTTCTTTTTTTCTCTCCTATACGGCGGTAGTAATTTAATCCGAATTAATATTATTGTTTTTTTTTTCTTTATTTTATTCACAGATTAGCTTGAAAATTTGAAGAATATGGTTTTAGTTTTAGAACGATGGTGAGGAAAGAGGATCGTAAATATGCTTTGTTCGTGATGATCGTTGAATATCGTTTTGAACGTATGCGGGAATCTTTCGTTAAAGTACGGAGGAAGCATAAGTGCATATATCACGTTAGTTGGTGTGAGCCTTATCGCGAATATTACCGGACTCATCGTGATTCACTATTCCGTGAATAATACGATCACCTACCATCCACATTTTTTTTTATTTTTCTCTTTCTCTCTCTCTCTCTCTCTCTCTTCGAGATACACGAAGAAAAACCGGAAAAGCGGAATAAAATTTTTCTTTATCCTTTGGACGATAATACTCTCAACGTTGTTTAACAAATAAAGAATACCTTGAGAGATTATAAAATATGTTTGAAAACGACAGAGAGAGAGAGAGAGATAAAAATGAAAAGAGAAAAAAAGAATTGCAAATAAACTGCAAATATTTACGATACATACGCGTATTTTTAAACAGTTACAAAAATAAAATATATATATTACTTGAACGTGAATTTGGTTAACTTTTAAATAAATAATTTAATTCTTCCCTACATTTGTGGGATAACAAATATTCTATTCTATACGTATTTATTAAATAAATATGAAAGCATTAATAATTTTCGAATGAAATTATCATAATTCTATTTGCTAAATAAAATGAAAAATGAAATCATTCTATTACGTATTCAATTATATTAAACATTGATAAACCCACGCTCGGGTGTGTTCGGATGCGTTCATGTATGTACATGTGTGTAGATATGTCTGAAACTTTCCACGCCATATATATTTCAAAGTTAATTATATAAACATTGTTGAAACGTTTAACATCAGTTCGATTCTATTCGACGATTTGAACGATTTTATCTCTCTTTCTCTCTCTCTTTCTTTGTATTTATTGTTTGTTACATTTTATCGTCATCAACGAATAAATCTTTCGCTTTAGATTGACGAGAAATATTTTATTAATAGTTTCGCGAAGGTGTACTCGTTTAGAAAATTTATGCCCGATTAATTTTGATGAGTAAAACGAGAAGAATCATCGAGACTCTCTCAGTGCGATTAACTGTAACTCGAATAATCGATATGTCAAAGGTGTTAGGGAAAAAAAAGAAAAAGAAACGAAGAGTTGTAATCTTCGATCAGCACGTAGGATATAAAGCCATCATTTCTTTCTTTCATTCTCTCCCTCTCTCTCTCTCTCTCTTTCGTTCTCTCTGTCTCCGTTTCTTTTTCTGTCTTTCTCTCTTTCACGATAATCGATCCCACAGCGTGTTCTTACGGATGATTTCACAGGCAACGCCATCTCGAATATTGCGAATGACGACCTCGATTTTTACAGATATTTATTTGAAAAGGAATTATTCTCCTGGTATATATTAGAATCTTCGTATATTTTCAGGATTTTCTTTTATCTTTATACGTAAATGTAGATCGCGTTAAAAGGAAATAAAGAAAAAAAAAAAAACAATTTTATCGATAAGATAAATTTCCAAAGAATAAGACAAAATTTACATTTGTGCATAGAGTTTTAACTTCCTTTCGTGAGATAATTGGGCTAATGTGTCGTAATTTATGCAAAAAGTTACAAATCTTCGATTGATCTACAATTGAATTAATTTAATATCGATGATTTTTATTTATAAAGAAAAGAAAACGGTACATTAATTTCTATTTCAGTTATTCGCGTTATATTATTTTACTATATTTTGTTAATAGCTTATTTAATAGAAAATAAGTATAATTATTCTCGAATAATTTGATGAAAAATTTAGAATTAGTAATATTCTGTGTAACTTGGCTCATTTCATTAATTTCATAAGTTAAATCGAATGAATAGGGCCGACAATTTCGTGAAGATTACGAATAAAATCGTGTCGATACTCCCAAAAAAATAATTTAACAGATAAAGAGAAAGAGAGATAAGGAAAGAGAAATGGAAACTCGTAAACGCGAAAAAGAAAGCCGTATTTAATTAAAGTACCTACCAAAGAAGTGATGAGGTAGCTGTGATAGTCGCTCATCATTCCTATTTGTTGAGCCTGCTTCAACACGTCGTAAATCCTTTCGGTTGAACAGTCCAGGACTATATGCGACTCAGCCGAGTTCTTTATCTGTTTCAGCAATGGTCTGAAACAAACAAACGAAGAAACCTTACATGAAACGTTCTTTCCCACCGTTAACGTTGGTTAAACGTAAATCTCCTTTGATATATATTTTTTGGTTGAAATAACGAGAAAGCGAGAGCAACTCCATTGCGACATTGCGATTTATGTACTCAAAGATTCCTTCTGATCCAACAAAATTTCTTACTTTTCTGTACTATCGTCTCTCTCTCTCTCTCTCTCTCTCTCTCTCTCTCTCTCTCTCTCTCTCTCTCTCTCTATCTATCTACGATTTTGGAGGTATTTGTTCCCGTACCGTATACAGAAAAATAGGTGGATAGATAGAAAGCTAGATAGATAGATAAATAGATAGATCGGTAAACCGACGAAATAAATGTACACTAGTTTTCCGATTCAATTTCATTCGAAATAAATAAAAAAAAATTAAATCACGAATCTTATCAAACGAATTTTATCAAATCTTTTTTTTTTTACATTTTAAAAATGATATAATAATTTGATTAAGATAGATAATAATATTACAGACTCTAAATCTGGATAGATATAAAATCAGATAGATGGATGGATAAACCAAGAAATAAATGTACGTTAGATTTCTGATCCAATTTCATTCGAAATAAAAAAAGAAAGAAAAAACGAGGAATCACGCATCTTTGAGCTTACAATATTTCCTATGTTGTTTTATATTTTACAAATCAAATATAAGAAATTTACCGTATATAAAAAAATAACAGAATCATTTACTTAAGATAGATAATTTACCATGTATACAAAACCCTAGATTAATAGACTAACTAAGAAAGATAATAAATAAACTTTCTTTTCGCGATCCAATTTCATAGGAAATAAAAAAGAAAAACAAAATAATGAAAAAGAAGAAAAATCACGAATCTTTAAATTAACATTTCCTTTTCTTTCTTTCTTTTTCTTATCATTTCAATATTTTTAAAATCAAATTTACGAAATTAATCCGCACACCAAAATGACGGAAGAATTTAATTAAAAAGTTTACAAAAAAGAAATTAGAAAAAAAAATGTTTAATAAAATCAATTCTGTCTCTTTCAACATTCACATAATTCGCGTTCTCGACATGCTCGTGACTACGTTTAGATGAATTCGTTTGCGTCGTTCAGTGAAGTATATCCCTCGGGATGAGAGTAAGGTTACTTCCGATTCCGGACGTACATACCTTTCCTCATACATTTCTAATCAAATTTTCATATCAACCCCGTTACCATTACTTCTCGTCTTACCCTCTTAACCTCCGTCCCCTCCGACTCTTCCGTTCTCTTCGACCCCTTCGGACTTCCATTTGCTTTCACTCATTCAACATGCACAATAATGCGAATCTCCTTATGCAGGACATGAGAGTCTGAATATTTTTCTCTCTCTTTCCCTTTCTCTATTTTATTCTTTCTTTCTTTATTTATTTCCTTCTTTGTTTCTTTGTTTGTTTGTTTTTTTCCTTCTTTCTTTCTTACTTTCTTTTACTTTATTCGTTCTCATCCACTCGAAGAATTTTTTATGAGAATTTGTTTATATATAATTTACAAGGAAACGCTTTTTACGTACGTAGATGATATTGTATATTCCTTTACACCCCCCCAAACCCCTCCCCACTATCCCACCTATCCATTTCTTTTCTCTTTTCTAAAGCTTCAAATTTTACGCGAAAACATTGCTTCTAAAAGCTAACATCGCGAAATCCTTACAATACAACTGTGAACAGTGTATTCGAGAAAAAAATAGCACCAACGAAAACGTACGTATTCGTTGATTGAACTTTGTATAAGGAGAAATTCGATGATAAAAAATGCATTCGGAAAAGAAAAGAAAGAGAGAGAGAAAGTTTCTTTTACTTTCCTTTTTCTATTTTTTACTTTCCTTTCATAAAACCATACATTTCTTTTGAATATGTAAATAAATAAGTTCCAAAAATACCCATCTCCCTTACAAACTCTTCACTAACACCTACCAACCACCAACCACCTCAAAGTAAAATTGTAACGAATACTTACTTCTTCTTCGATATCAAATTTTCTATCCTTTTTACACATTTCTAAGAGTTTTCTAACGAGTCAATGAAGTCAGCAGCGTTTTTCTCGAAATGTCAATAACGAACGCGAACACGAATTTCCACTTATACTTTAAAAGCTTTACCTCAGATCTTAATCTTATATCTAATACACCGTGAACGTGAAATATTGAAAGGAATACTTCATGAAAGTGTTCGATAAGTAACATTAAATGTCGCGTTTAATGTCATTAAATTCGTTCTAAAGAGAAAGCGGACGAGGGAGAGAGAGAGAGAGAGAGAGAAAGAGAGATATCAAACTCTTCTCTCTGATATTGGATTTAATACCATTCGAAACTGTTCTACTCTCGGAGTATATTGGAAATCGATTTGTGTTTGAAGTAAGGAAACATTCTCTTGTAGTATGCGTATATGTATATTAAGTATCTGTGCAATTATTTAAAAAATAATCAACTCGACTTCAATAAATTTTTCAATAATTTCTGACTAATTTATACTCGAGAGAATAAACAAAAATTCATCGAGCATCGTTTGCTGTTATTTGGATACTGAATAAATACAAAAGGAAAAAAGAAAATGATTTATAAAAGAATCAAATATTTTGATCCACATGGGGCAATATTATTTTACCATATTAAAGAAATAATCGGAAAAAATATTCTATTAAAATATATCGAGTTGAATTTATTCATAATTTGTTATTATAAAAAGGGGGAAAAAATTATTTACAGAAAGGACGCGAACAGTTTGTTAACAAATGAAACAAAATTATTTTCCATATATATTTTTTTTTATCAATAATTTAATATTTTCTCTCCGTAGAAAAAAGAAATGATACAAAAATTACTCGAGAAAAATCTATCGAGTATAAATTGTTCTTATTTCAATACGAAAAAAAAAAATGAAAAGAAAAGAAATGATTTAAAAAGAGATAACGATAATTTAGTCAATATTTTAATTATTTCAACCTGAAGCAAAATTATTGTTCTATAGTTTATTTTCTGTTTTTCTTTGTTTTTTTTCTTTTTTTTTGGTAGGAAAAAGAAAGAAACTTTTCTAAAAAGTATTCAAAATCTAACGCCGAGTTGGTTGGTTGGCTAGTTCGTGTACGACGAAAAAGTAAAGTTACTTTTTCATAGGGAAAAAAAAAAATAAAAAAATTTAAATAAAGGAGTTACTTAGCGCTAGCTTCGGCAAATGTGTTCAACGTCCGAGATCTCGACTTTTTTAGAAACTCGACCACCGTCGAGTAGATTAAATTTAACTTTCCTTTAATCGAATTGCTTGCATTATACTTCGTACGTAGCAACGAGTCATTTAATACTTCTCATTCGATTACAAAATATTATTCGTTTCCTACCAATCCTATTCCATTATTGTTTCAAACATTATTTATATTTCATAACAAATATTCTTAAATGTTAACTATAATATATATTTTTCTTTCCGAGATGATTTGTAATTATTGTTCGATCGAACGTTATAAAAGAAAATATATTAAGAAAAGGTTGGTACAGAAAAACAAAAAAACAAGAAATATACACAAATTCGGTTCTATTCTTTTTTATTAATCTAATCTTCCTTATCGTATCTTGCCATAAGTATATTGCATATAGACATGCGTAAGTGTGGATACGTGTAGGTATATTTAAGAACGAATCGAGCAAACGTCCATCGAATTTTCTACTTTCAATACTATTTTCTTTCTTTTTTTTCTTTCTTAGCACAAATCCAAGCGATCTCTTCTTGGCACTTTACTCGGCTCATCGTCGTTTCAGATAGCTTTCAAGATAGCTTTCAAGATATCGTACCTCTTCGAAGGATAAGCTTCGAACAAGGGAAGACACACACCCGACGTTGAAGAATGACGAAGGCTTCTCTCGTGGAATTTTTTAATCCCAGAAAAAGACGAACCAAATATGGAAGAAGAGCTTCTTCAAAAATGAATTTCGCAACTGATGTGAATCCAGTTGGTTTCTTTTTATATTCTTGTTTTTTTTATTATTATTATTATTATTCTTTATCTCTTACGTCTATACCCAGACAACTAGGAGACGCGTCAACGCCATTGAAGGAAATAAATAAAAAAAAAAGAAAAAGTAAAAAAAGGAAGAATAAAAGAACATGAAAAATTTCTTATTTCTCCTAGGTACTATTTTCTTCTTTCTCATTTTCTACCTGAATATTACTAAAATTTATCGGGACCTATTCGAAGAGAAAGAATCTTAAAATTACATAGACGATGTAAACAGACGAAGCGAGAGAATTCCAGGAATATGAGATTTTCTTCTGTTCCACGATGAAACATACATTGATGTAATATATTCGTATATAACTTTGAGATTTATTCCGAGTAAATGGAATTATATTATTGCACCTAAATATGCATACGCGTTAAAATGTATATAAACGCGATTATTTTGTATTTATTGCAAAGAAAGAATTTATAATCATTTATTTATCTTATTTGATTTAAATAATAGGATTAAAAATTTAAAAACTTCAGAAACTTTTTAATATAAAAATATTATAATGCAATGTCCTATAATATTTTCATATGAAATATACGACAGGTTTTTATTTTTGAATTTGAATGAATATAACATTACTGTGTATATTGAATTGAAAAAATTGCAAGATAATGATATTTAACGTAAAATAAAAACGTTATAAACGATGATGTAAAATTATTTCTGTTTGAATATTAGGTTTGAGACAGACAATAGAATATTTTTTCCAGTTATTATCGATTATAAATCATGCATTGAAAGTTTAATGGAGTCTCTCAGTGAGTTATCTTGAACGAAAAGAAAAGAAAAAGAGAGAAAGAGAGAAAGAAAATTTTCTTCTCTATCGTTCTTTCGATTTTCCCCATCTTGAGTAAGAAATCGTCGCGTTTTTCCCTTTTTCTCGCTTATCAAGAAGGCCGATAGAATCGATGGATCATTTTGATCGTCTTTCCCCCTTTTTTTCTTCCCTTTCTTTCCCTTCCCTATTTCTTCCCTATCATCTTCTTTTTTTTCTATCCAATCCTTATAAGCAGAGATTTACTTGTTTCCCTTTCCTTTGAAATTTGCTGACTTCTTGGAATACATCGTCTGAAACGATTCGATTAATTGAAGTAGATTTAATGTTTACTACCAACCCTTCGATGCTCATCTAACATACTAATTCAATATAAACAATTATTTTCCAGTAAATTTATGATACGATGATTAACGTTAATTCAAGTTGAAGGTGGTAATACAAAATAAAAAAAAAAATTTTAGTTTCTTCTAATCGAAAATATTTTTGAACAAATATTAATCAACTATCGTACTTTAATTAGTTTTATTCGATGACACACACACACACACATACACACATTCTTAATAAAAATATTATATTTTATTATTATACTTTAAAAAAATTCAATTGAATTTTTAATAATAAATTAAAAAATGAACGTTTTAATTATCTTATCCTCATCTAACTTTACCTTTTACTAACTAAGGTTAAAACTATCTAATTTTTAATATATTCTATTTAAAGTTTCGACACAAAGAAAGTATGAATTGTCGAGTAATATAATTTTCTCTTTCTTGTCGAATTATACCCACAAAGAAAAAAAAATGAAAGACAAAATAATAGAAGTTAAGTGAAAGCACGAAAGAAGACGAGAAATAATTGGCGAGTATTAAAACGATCAATTGATTCTATCAATCATTCAAAGTCTATTTCTATTTCTTTTAACACGATTTGTTATGTATTATATTTTTCTCTTATAATTGAAAAAATATTCGAGGTAGATTGAAAAATAAAATTTAATTAAAACAAAGTTAAAACAACTAAAAATAAACGTTAACATTTTCAAATGTCTATATTTCATCACTCCAGAGATGCAAATATTAATCGTTCATTTTTTTTCTCAAAAAAATATTTATCCATCAACAAATATTTATCCATCTATACATCTCTCTCTCTATATATATTATAAATATTTATATTTATTTTGTATTTTAATATCATCCCGTTCTTACGTGGATTTTTCTTGAATATAAAAAGAAACAAAAATAATGGCGTAAAAAAGGAAAAATGTTCTTTAGATAAATAGTCCATTAAAAATCAAACCATAGAGAGTTCACTTAACTTTGAAATCATAGAGAGACACGAGGAAAGAGATATAAACTTGAAGTATGTACTTCATCAAGAAGATAAAGACAGATAGAAAGAGAGAAAGAGAGAGAGAAAGAGAATCTTACAGCTTTGAGAAAATCTTATATCGAAAGGTTAAAGTATTATCGTTCATCTGAGGCATTGCCATAGTCGCAAAATTAGAACGAAATGACCTAATAAAATATCACAAAGGTTCCATTCTTTACCGTATCTTCATGAAATTGGCTGGACGATCTGTTCCCACTGTGAACGTCATTAACCGTACCTCGAATAAAAACAAAAAAAAAGATAATAAACGAAAAGAAGAAGAAGAAAAAGAAAAAGAAGAACAGTTATAAGAAAACGGTTAAAAGAAGAACGGGATAAAGAAATAGAGATAGAAAGTATACGCCGTTTTCCTAACTAAATTGCAGCTCGTATTTTCGCGTTAGATCTCGATTACGAAACTTTTTTCCTTTCCTTTTCCTTTTTTCTCTCTTTTTTTCTTTTAACACACCCACTCACACCCACACACACACACATACACGCATATACGTAGACCCATAGAAAAATACACACGAAAATGTACTCCTAATTTCTTATTTATTCTTTTATCAATTTAAACAAACACATACACACACACACACATGCATATATACACGCATGTACCTTTCCTCTATTCCATCATAACAACTTTTTCTTTCATCTAAAAATCTTATCCTCCAATTGCCTATTACTTACTATTTTCTATATTCTCCTCAAAGTAGATAATTTTATATAAAGACGAACTATATATACGTTATCGCTGGGAGCTTGTCTCCTGGTAATGAGAATTTAATCGTACACACACACACCTGCACATAAACTCATACATGTACGTAAATGCACAGGTTAAATTTGTCTTTAGTAAAGAACAAACGCGAATTACGAGCAACGTTAACCGTTGCTTTTGCGTTCTCGGTTAGAAAACAATTTGACTTTTTTACTTTATCTTACTTCATTGTGTTTTTTTTGTTGACTTTTCGTGAAAATGAGATTGGAGTTGCATGTACTTCTTGTTGTTAATGTCCAAAGGTAGATTTATGTCTTATATTACAAAAGGTCTTTCATGAGAGGATTATAACGAGCAAACAAAGCTGTTAACATTTTCAATCGAAAGAAATGAAATCGATTAGGATGTTTAATATATATGTGTACGTATAACGTGTTATCTTGCTTTTAAACGTCAAAACTCTTGTCACTTCGATATATATATATACAAGTAAATTCTAACTCCCTTACGATGAAAATTAATTTCCGGTTTGTCCGCGTTAAACATGTAATTCGACAAGATAGATTGCCGATCCTTGAATTGAAGAAGGAAGATCGAGAAATTCTCTACGAAGCTTTTGCAAAATAGTTTCAATCCTAGAGCTTAAATTGGGTCCTTCGAAGACCGGAAATAATGATCGTAAGTGATGATAAACGGAAATTAATATGTTAGAAAATATAATATATTTCATAAATTATTATATTTTACGATATGTTATTGAAATGTATTTATAGTGATTTTCCAATTAAGATGAATGTTAAATGAAAATTTTTAGAATTTATGTTTTATTTTTCTATTAATTGTAAAGCATAGAAAAAAGTATTCTTACGGGAAAAAATTTTTCAAATGTAAATATTAAGTAATCTTGCAAAATAAAATATTTTAGAAAGTTTATACGGTATAAAATAGCATGTTGAACAAATTTACGTGTACTGATAAATGTAGAAATAGACAATTTAACAAATTAATATTTTACAGTTACATATTTAAAAAAATTTGAGCAAAAAAATATATTCAATAATCTAGAAAAGTTATATGTTATTAAATACCATGTCTACACACTTTACAGATATTAAACGTTTTATTAATTAATAATCTTTTAAACTTTTTTAATTATAACTGATATAATAAAATCTGTACAATGAAATAAATTCAACGAAATAGAAACTTTTTATGCTATAAAGCACCATTTAAACAACATTTAAATGAACTAACGAATCTGAGAATACCAAAATTTTGCGAATGAACATTTTTCATAGTTAACGATTTATTCGTGCAATAAAACGAATTCAATAATCTGCAAACTTTACATGATATGGAAAATAGACGATGTGTAAAAATAAAAATTCAAAAATATATATTTCTACTGACAAATTTCGAAAGAAGATAAAAAATATGCCGAGACCAGTATTGATCGACGTCCGTTTCGCTGAAAGATGTACAAAACATTGACCCTTGTAATACTCCACTGTAGATACTCATAGTTTGTTTACATAAACGCTTGTTTACATGGAATTCCCGGTTATACTCAATAACATTGTTTACAATATCGTTCTGACAAAAAATAATATTTCCAAGTATATCTACCGTTGCAAGTTTGAAAAATATGTACGGGAATAAATTTAAAAAAGTAATATATACGAAAGATTTCAAAATTATTCTCTTATTTTTCGTTGTACGCATAAACGTAACATATATGTGTACGTACACGGATAAAACTACATTTTTTTAAAGGAATAAATTTTAATTAAGATTTTAACGCAAAGAGAGGAAGAGAGAGAGAGATGTATTGTAAATGTTACTCATATCTAGTCATTAAGATTTGTAATTAAACGAGCGAACACGAAAAGAAAAATAAAACGAGACAGATAATACGAAATAAAAGAAAAAAAAGAAAAAAGGAAAAGAAAGATAAAAGAGAAAAAAATGTAAATGCAATGTATAAAACGTTATTTTCATTAATATTATTACTAACTTATGCTTATTAATCGATGTTACAATATCACGTGGGTGTTCACAGCTGACGTTAATACCAGCGGCTTTCCAAAGCAAGCTGACGAGATGGATCGGCTTTGTGATAAATGAAGGATTCAAGAAAGGAAGATAAAATAACAGTTGCTCTCCTTCCAATCTCTATTTTTCTTTCTCTATGTCTGTCTCTTTTTTTTTTATTTTCCCTCCTACCACATCCCGATTTTCTTCATTTTTCTTCTTAATCTAGCACGGATCTTCTCAAGGACGAATCATCCTGTAGCACGTTGCGAACTTTTCTTTTAGTATCTTCTTCTCTTTTCCCTCCAATCATTTTCCTCCTATAAAAAATTCTTTTTGACCCTATCACAGTCTCTCTCTTTCTCGGAATAATATTGTTTTTTTTTTTATTTCTATCATTTTCTTTCGAATTTGATCCTTTCACCTATCCATTCAGTTTCAAATTGTCCATGAAAGGGAATCGATATGGATTTGATTTCTAATTACCTATCGTATTAAGTCATTACAAAAAACTTTTTTTGACACAAATTGATTTTTAATTTAATACCACAATTTTTACAAATTAGAAAAATTGTCCTGAACATTTTAATTAAAAATAAAAAAAGAAAAAAAACTATTCTTTAGTGAATAGGAAAATAAATTATAACATTTATAAGCTTAAAAAAATTAATTTAAAAATTTGTAATTGTGATTATAAATATAACGAATAAGAATACAGTTAATTAGAAATATTTAATTATTATTATTATACGATCATTATAAGCAAACACGTTCGATGATGTTTCACACGTAACTAGAGTCTCTAGTTTCCAACAAACAGTTAGCAACACACAAGTTTGCGTAGAAATATAACATTTTATCTTTAAATCAAAGAGAAACGTACTATATACAAACTTTGTTTCACTTGAGATGACATATTTCAATTCTTGAGAATAAAAATACAAAATACCATAAAGAAATAAAATTTACGTAATATAATCATCCGAATAGTTCGAAAATTTTATTAATGGACTAACCACGTGGTATTACTAATGTAAGTTACACAACTACTGTCTTCTTCAGACACAACCACTTTGATAGTATTGAATACTGCGAAAAGGTGTTAATAAAGAAGTGACTCAAACCTGTAAAAGGGAGAGTAATAAAGACAAATACTTAGAAAATTGAAAGTAACCAATATTTAATTACCAATTATTACGAAAAAAAAGAAGAAAATAAATATACATATTTTAATGCTACAAATATTTTGAATATTGATAGTAACTAATATATTTAATAATCATTGAATAAATTAATTCATATATATGATATATAAAGATATATAAGATAAATAATAAAGATAAATTATTGATTCCAACTACGTGGATAAGAAATATTTCCTTTTGGTAAACTACAATTTAGAATACATGTGTACTTAAGTATTGTTTATCCAGACAGTTTTGTCTTCACAAGTTAATGTTTAAGAAGATAAATAAAACTAGAGATGAAGAAGAAACATAGAAATTGTGCAATAAGAATGAAAAGTGAGACAGAGACAGAGAAAGAAAGAGTATAATCTCAAATCCTGAAGTTTCCTACAAGAGGAAATAAGTGAGATAGAAGAGAAGAACACACGATAGAAAGATAAATATTTCTTTCTCTTTTCTCTCGAAGATTCGTTTGATATCCTCCTACTCCTCCTTTCTCTTTCTCTTAACCCCTATCCCCTCCACTTGAATCCCTTTTCGAGTTTCTTTGTTCTTCCTTAGATGGTCTTTTTCTTTCTTACATTCTTTCTCTCTTTCTTTCTCAATATCCAAGTTTTATTCGCGACACGAATTTCAATATCGCGAAGAGGTTGGAGAAGAGGACTCTGAACAGTTGAGTGGTGGGAGGAGGACAAGGATCGTGTTAGTTGAGCATGAAGAACTCTAGGGAAACATAAAAGTGTTTTTCGAGCCCTTCGTCCAGTGGTTCTTCTTCTTCTTTTTTCTTTCTTTCTTTTTTTCTTCGTATTCTTCTTCATTCTTCGAGTGAGGAAGGAAAAGAGTCATTGCCACTGTTATATTCGAAGAATACTTTTCAAATCTTTAGCTAAACTTTTCTTTTTTTTTTGTTTCGCTTTATTTCTTATTGTTACTATCTATCTCTTTATTATATTATATACACTCTTTTTGTTTCCTATTTTTTCTTTATATTTCTTACTTAATTGTATATATAATATATTAATTATATATATTACTTAATAGTATATATATATATAAATTGTGTGATAAAATTATATAAAATATAATTTTTATATATAATTTTTTTTATTCGTTTATGAAATATGAGAAAGAGAAAGGGAGGGAAGGGAGGGTGAATGAAAATTAATAATAATGATAATTGAAATTTTTTAAATTACACTTTTCTTTTTTGTTAGTTTCAAGTTAGTAGTGACTCGAAGAAACTGTCATAGTATTAAAAAGTAATGATGCAATGCCTATATGAGATAGATATTAATTTTCGGTCAATAATGATTGATTATTGTCTTTAGAATGCAATCGTGTTGTTTCTATGATCGAAAATCATAATCATATCAAGATAATCTCTGAAATTCGAGTACGTACGTATTTCTCAATAGATATATGTGTTTCAGAGTCAAGGGAAAATCTACGCAACTGTATTTTGTCCCACAGGACATTCTCCTAAGCCAGAAACATGAGTGATACAGGCTTGTCTATGAAATACAGTTGTGGAAATCCCCCTAGAAATTCCCCTAAGAGAGAAGGATCTTCAATTTACATGAATCGTAAACTTTGTTACAATTATTATCCCATTAATTATATTTTATTCTAGTCAAAACTTTTCTTTCTTTCTTTTTTGTTTTGAAAGATTAAGGTAAACTTATATATATACAACTTTTCTAATTTATTAAACACGCGTATTCGTTCAAAAATTGAACTTACGGTTTGTAACAAGGATGGGTTAGCATTCGAATATATTTATTTGACTAATAAATAGTATAATATAAATATCGAGAATTGGGAAAACGTATCAACATCTCCCAGTTTCCCTGACCATTAAATCCTTTATAATTAGCATTAGAATTTAATTAGCGAAGTTAAATTGAAAATAACGATTATCATTCGGTATCATTTTCCAACGTTGTAGAAGGTGAAACGAGGATATACAGCTTGTCGACGGATCAAGTTGTTCGTACCAATTACCTTCGTGCCTAATTAGTGGTCGATGCACGATCGCTTGCAAATTGCATTCGTAGGTGGTAATTTAATGGTGGGCTTGATTATGCCACCGATCATTTACGATTAATAATCGATCTAACCTCTATCACGCTTCTCATGTATCCAGAGTTTAATTTGAAAATAAATGTTCTTTCTTATTCTTTCCCTTGCTAAATAGAAAAAGGGGTGGAAGGGCTGAGGTGAGAAAAATTTCAGATTTTTTAATTAAAAAAAATTGTTCTTTCCTTTTTTCTTTTTTTTTGTCTTACGAATATTTGATAAAAATTTCTCGCGTTTCCTTATTTTTCTCGTCAATCGTTTATCTATTCAAAAATCGAATGGCATAGTAAAAGTTATTCGTCTCCACGATAAAATCTAATCTTTCGATTTGAACCTCTAGTTTTCTCTGCTCGATCTTCTTCCTCCCTGCGCACGAATTTAAATTCCCAAAAGGTTTCATATCGGCCCATCGATATTCTAAGTCCTCCTAGGTAGGAACTATACTGAAAATTTAATGGATGTATCGAAAATGGTGGTAGTCGTGTTCTTGAGTCTACTTCCATCGAATGTCTATTTCTTTTGTCTCCTCGCGTACGACGATAAATTTTTCTTCTTATCTTTCGCCCATGACGACAGCAACGTAGTGAACTAGTACCCCTAAGCTTCTGAATACTATATTATACAGAATGTACGAACAATATCGGATTTAAACTATTCAACGGTATATATATATATTTTTTCCTACTTTTCCAATATTTACATCATCCCTAACAACTGTTGGATTGAACCTTTCTTATACCTTTTTGACATATTTCTTCGTTCATCGAATTTTAATTTTAATATTGTTATATTCTATAAGGAAAATACAGCTTTGCATTAAGATATAATATACATTGAACGAAACGAAATACATACATTATTAAGAAGTAAGAATACAATTTTTAATTTTAAATCATGCAGTCAAGCTAATTCAAATTTTACACATCTTTCTTTTTTCTATTTTATTTTATTAATTAATAACTTGCATAAATTTATCCGTGAGAAAGTATTTGATAAGAAAAAAATTCCTAAGATATTTCAAGTGGTTCGTTACATTATCTAACGATATATTTCATTTCGTTCGTAAAAACTACAAATACCAAAATTTTACGTCAATCTTTATTCAGATACAAGCAGAATTTATTATCCTTTTTCTACATGTCACATGTATCCACGTATAAATGCATGTATGTATGTATATTCGTGAATGTCAAAACTTTTTCTGGTGCACAGAATACATCGATAAATATGTATATATTCGAACATTGGCTCTTCCATTTTTTGAAAAATAACAATGCACGCCATATTCGTTAATGCGAAAAAAAATGCGCGACTATTCCTATCAGCTGAGATTTTTCGTATATATATCTTTATTTTTGGCTTGTTCTACTATATATATACACTTTTATCGTATTTTTACTTAACGGTATAATAAACGTTTTTTGTTTTTGTTCTCAAAATGTTTCTAAACAAAAGAGAAATGAACGAAAATAAGTTTACAATTTCTTTTGTTCATTTTCCATCTTTTTCTTCTTTTTTTTAAACAAATTTCATTTAGACTTAACCGTACGAATGATGCATACACGAGCATATACATATATACGCACACGTATAAAGCAAGTAATACAGATTTGTTTCATTCTAAACAAAGGGATTATTAAACGAATCGTTGATTCGTATGTCGGTACAAGAGCTTCGCCGAAGCTTGAGTGAAGTGACCATAAACATAAGCTCGATTGTACACAATGAATCAAAATTGGACGGTTGCATTGGAAGTCAAACGTCATAAATACGGATTGTAAATCAGAACAATGCGGCTCTTCACAAATGTATATATATATATATACACATATGTGTGTGTGTGTATGTGTACATGCACATGATTAGTGTAAATCAACGAAGAATAGAAAGGGAATAATGAAAACCACAGAGCTTGTATGTATACGCATCCACACATACACACACACACTCACGTATATATATAAATATAAATACATACGAAAATACAAATTTCTATAGCTAAGCTTAATAATAAATTATTAAACGAATAAACTTGACAGATTTAAACGTAACGGAACGGAAACGAACGAATTAGTTTAATTTTTATTTTAAAAATATACTTTCCTATTTAATTATTTTATTTTCGTAAAAATAAAATTGAAAATTTCGTTACGACATCAAACGAAACAATTCTTTGCCAACTTTCATAAAAAGGGACAAAGCTCTTTTTCCCCCGTTGTTACAAAGCAAATTCCAGCGTAAAAAATTGACGTTTTTCGTTCTTTTAACAATAGACTTTTCATTTATTGTAATTTTTTTTGTTTTAGTTTTCGATAAATGAACACTTGCACATATTTCCATTTATATATATATACTTTTTTTTAAACATCAACGAAAACATTACAAAAAAAGTAACGAATTAAAAGTAGACGGAATAGAAAATGGAAAAACGAACAATAAATATGAAAAAATACGATCGAACGACGATGATTGTTTAATGATCAATATTTTATTCGTTAATTCAACGCAAAAAACTGAATTAAATGTTAACGTTCATCTATCGCAAATGAAAATATTTTGTTCAACTGAACAAATTTATTTGATATTCCTTCTATTTATGATATTGTCCAATCGTATATTGTTCGAAAAGAATCTTGTTATATTTATTATTATTATTCGTTACGAGTATCGCATTCGACGATCGATATTGTTAATGAAAAGACAATATTTATTGCGATCGTTAACAACCGAGTCATTGCTTATTGTAGCATTTATTCGAATTTTTTTTAACAATACGAAACAGTCCATCGAGATACCGAAAACGTGACAGTCGTCATATCGCCGATTCGTTTAAATCGAATCAACTATTTTACAATAAATGTTAACCTTTCATAAGCCCGAGTTACAAATTTCTCGTTAAGAGAATTTACACGTGTAATACAATAAATTTAAATCGTATTTAGTCGTTTTCAAGCTCCATTTTCTACGTCCACGAGTATTTTTATCAACAATTAATAGACTCATATATTCTCGTAAACATCATACCTACGCTCGAATATGTTATATTTTACACAACGATATATTTTATTTTTATTTTTTAAACGCACGCATAGTTTTTCTTTTTTTTATTTTAAGTAAAATTCTTGATGTAAAACATTTTTGTATTTTATAATAAATTTTTCGACATTTCGTTATTATAGATATCGAGTATAAAAAGATATAAAAATAATCGGAATATCGCATGTATTCGTTTTTTTTTCTACTATATATTATTTTTTTTAGGTTTTTTTTTTTAATCTAAAATTTTCAACGAACGTTACTTCCTTTCAAATAATATTACTATTCGTGTTGAAATATTCTAGAATTTTTCTTTTATCTTTTTTTTTCAAATAAATATCGATAATTTACTTATCAACGATATGAATCTTTTTCTAATACAACATATCTGCTTTACTATAGAAAATTACAGGGTAGTGCAATCATGCGAGTGGTATTATCGGTCCGTTGATATAACATAGAAATGACTTGCTGGCGTTGCACGAAAAGCATAGGAAGGAAGTCGAGATTGAGTGGAAAAATGAAAGAGAAAGAGGAGAAAACGGGAGAGATAAAGAGAGAGATATATGTATGTATATATAGAAGCAAAGTAGGTTTTCTCGTAGAAGAGAGAAGGAAGCAAACACGTAGTTGAGAAATGGAACATCAAACATTCTATCTTCCGCATGATCCGCCAAAAATACGAGGCAAATTTTCAACGTTTCCTAAAAAGAAAAAAGATGATGAAGAAGGGTGGTTTGCTGGTAGGAGGCCAGAGAAGAAGGGAATAAGGGAAGAGAAAGAACTGTTCTACTTGGATGTTAGAAAACATCGAGTGCCTTTTGTATACAAACTTAAAACGAGTTAAACGAAGAAATTTCTCTCTTTTCTCATCTTGGTTATCTTTTTCTTTTCATCTTCCCCTACTTTTATATTATATATATATACTTATATATGTTTATATTCTCTATATCTTTCTGTCTCTTTCTTTCTTTCTTTTTCTTTCTAAATCCAAGAGAGCTTCGAAAAGTTCGGAAAAAGTTGAGAAGGATTCTGCTTTCTACGCTCTAGTAGTATCTTCATAATTTCTATATTTCCATCCTACTCCATTCTTATTCTACTCTTTATATTCTTTGTTTTTTTCGAAGAAAAGAAACTGCTAAAGCGAAAGAACGGTATACTTTATACGCGATTTCTGGCCCGCCAAAACGGAAACTTTTTCACGCTTTTTAGCGAGTAGAATAGGAAAATCCGTTATTCCTATTCCTCTCTTTCTCTTTCTCTCTCTCTCTCTCTCTCTCTCTTATTTTTTCTTTTTCTATCTTTTTCTTTCTTATAAGAAAGATGCAAGTATATTCAAGAAGGTTCTCACGAAAACGAGGTTTCCATTGGTCGTTTCACGAATTTCCTTCGAGTTAGTCGTCCTCGTTCTCGTCCTTGTCGTTGTACTCGTGTAAGTACGAATTTCCTTCTACTTTCCTTCCTCTTTTCTCATCCTCTCCTTCGACTTTGCTTCTTCTGTTGGTGCTGTTGAACATCCGAGTAGGAAATCCCGCTCAAACTCGCGTTAGTGCGATCAGGAAAGGCTCTGATAAAGTTTCGTTCTCAAGTTCGTTTCATCTTCGAAGTCGTATTGCTAAAGGTATTCCTAGAAACTATACCTACTACTTCTTCTTCTTCTTCTTCTTCTTCTTCTTCGTACTTTTCGTATTCTTCTTTTCTACCTGACATCGTTTTCTCGAATATCACATACATCGTTTTAACTTCTACGAGTTTTTTTATTATTTCCTTAATCGAATTTTAAAACGACGAATATCATATTATCATCTCGTAAATGTTTTCCTAAGATTATGATAGACGAATAAATAATTACGTTTACATTTATAAAAATTCGTATAAATTTATTTACGATACTTGGGTATCGATACAAATAAAAAAATAAACGTTTGATTAACAAGTATAAAATTAATTACTACTAATCAATTATATCTCTTATTTAATTATTCGAAGTAATAATAGTTTGAATATCATTATTAATATCTTTACGATTTAACTTATTCATACGAATGTTATTTATATATATTATAAAATATATATTATTAAAGAAGAATAAATTAATAATATATATAAGAATTTAAATAACCAATAGAAAAAAATGTTAAGTTTAATAGAAAAGACAAACATGACTATCTAGTGTCTTCTATCTTACTTTATCTCATTGTCAGTTTATATACAAAGTACGTGCGTGTATTCACACGAATGCGGACAATTACTTAACCTTAATCGTTTCAAAACAAAGTCTGTATACTCATATACAGAACGTACACATATTACTTTCTACGATGCATTGTGTTTATTTTCTCTTTTTGTAAGTAAAAAATTTTATATTCAAATATATTAAGCGTTTAGTTGTTATCGAACATTAGAAGAACGCGCACGTATAAACGAAGCCTCGTTAAAGTGTTTTACAAATTTCAATTTAAGATTTATATTCTTATATGTACTCTTAAAGATTAGTATAATACATTCTTAGTTTTAATTGAACATTCGATTAACGCCTACGCATAAGAAAATTTTCATTAATTTGTTTTACAAATTTTCATTTAGGATTTATTTTTTACATGTACTTGAAGTTTAGTATAATACGTTTTTAGTTTGCAAATTCGAACATTCTCATAATTCGCATGCATAAACGAAACTTCGTTTTCGATTTAAATCGAATATTCTAATAGCGCGAACGCATAAACGAAGCTTCATTATCTTGTTTTAAAAATGTTCAACCTCAACTCTGAACAAATCGATAAACTCTATGACAATTCATTCGAAATGTGGATATTACGAATGTTTCAACTGCAATTATAACACCTCCGGATACCACAAATATCCTATTAAAGAATATTTGTTCATCATCACGCCATTGAACCGTATCATAATTAGCTATTGATTATTTGCAATTATTCGAGTAGTGTATCATCGTTGCTCGTAAAAAATTACTCATGAGAAAAATCATCATAAACGCTAATATATATGCATATATATAAAATTTGATAATAAATCGGGAACTCTAGCTGATAAAGAATTATTTATAAAGATAATATTTCATAGAACATATTTCAAATTTCTATTCGTGATTGTTGAAAAGTTCCATTTCGTAGCAATGAAAAATCGACTTTGAGAAAATGTCGGAGATTTAACTGCAAGTGTATGTAAATGTACATATGTATATGTGTGTATATGTACGGATTTTTCTTGTTGGAAGGGGTGTAGAAAAGAAATGGATAGAGAAAAGAGACGAAAGAGGCTTTTCTTTTTGTGTCCCCCCTCCTCCTTCCCCTCAACCTATTATTTTTCTTATTTTACCGAAGAAGAATATGGAAAAGAAGAAAAAGGGAAGGAGGAGAAGGAGGAGGAGGAGGGTGAGGAAAGGAAAGGAAATCGTATGAGAAACGCGATGCATCACAGCGCGCGTTCTTTCTAAGTCGCGAGAAGATTCCACGGATATGTGATGGATGTTTGTAATATCAACCAAGTTTCGTAGAAAGAGAGAGAGAAACATACGAAGAGTGTCTTCTGTGCAAGCCGAAATTCACGCACAAAGATAGAAATGTCTCATATTCATTTTGACACTCGTCGTTTTACTCCAACTGACTTTTCCCAGCTTTTATCACGATGGACTACATATAAATAGTTGTGTTTGTGTGTGTGTGATATTTATGTATGTGTGTTTAGAAGAGAGAATCTGTATATCCGACTCTCTTTTTCTGTGAAATAGCCCTTTGTACGACCTACAAAATGTTGAAGATAGAAAGAAAGAGAGAAAGAGAGAGAGAAATAAAAAACACATGCGTCATACACGTTGAATGAAACATAGGAAAGAATTTAATTAAAATATATAGAAAGTTTTTTCGTTAGAATTTCTTTAATGAAATTTCGAATACGTTCTATATGTGTCCTACGTACGTACGTATATATATACATACATACATACATACATACATTTATACATTACGTATAAACTGAATGATGTAAAGTTGAAATATTTTTCTCAAAGCTCTTACCTTCATTACGAACGAAAAATCCTTCTTTTTATTTTTTTTCTGTCTATTTCAAATTTATCCACATTTTAATAAACAAATACAAGTGTTTAAATCAAACTTGAATTTTTTTTAGAAATAATTATGTTTGAAATCAAAGATTCTCCACCTTTATGAAATGTAATATAAATCTGCCAAATTTTTTTTTTATACTACTATCTATAAAAAAAAATTATCATACACCATTCGAATGAAATATAAATCTGACAATTTTTATTTCTTTTTGAAGAACTTGTATCATCTATCAAGAAAAAAAGAAAAAAATATATTTATATGTATACACACACAATCTACCGACAAAGTATTCATTATTTATAATTAAATTTATATTTAAGTGAATAATTAAAAGATAAAAATCAAGGGGAAGAAAGAAGTATGGAATGTAATTTGAAATAGAAAAATAAATTGGAAATAGTTAAATAATACGGGTAAATACGTGAGGTCCAAAAAAGTTGAAAGTGAAGTTGTGAAACGTGGCAAACTGTAGCTTTCAACGATAGCTCAGTACCCAACTGAACTGCATCGTTACGATAGCCAATACCAAGCCCGACAAAGCAGCTTTTACGCGAACGGATGATATACGGCTTTCGAGAGATCGATACCGTACGTCCTCGTGTTACCTCTCTTTTTTATGTAGCCCGTAGGAATATATCCGCTCGAACGAGTTGGTAAAAGAGTTAGAAACGATAGTTATAGGGATAGAAAGAGAGGAAAAGGATGGTTCGGACTAGTGGGCTCTCGTATTATTAAGAACTATTGCCTGAAGGCTACATTGAGCAAGGGAAAAAAATATCTTCTTGTGTAATATTCGAATTCGTGATTAAGCGTTTTCACCATCCCTACCTATTTTATGTTTTTTTTTGTCTATTTATTTATCTTTCTTTTCTTCTTTCATTTTGATTATCTTGTATCTTTTTCTTCTTTACATGTAATTATATTTAATTCTTTTCGAAAACCAAATTTTTTATTTCAGTATTAAGTATGGTACAAAATCGGATATTTTACACTTAATGACCTAACTATAACGAGTAAAAGTTTTATTTTATGTTATTTATAAGGAATAAAAAATAAAGATAAATATAATATTTACTTGATGACAAATTTTATAAAATTTTTTTGAGATTATACAGTTTCTTTCTTTGCTTCATTTTCTGTTATTTATCTTATTCTTTTCAACAAACTCCTCTCTCTCTCTCTCTTTTTTTTTCATTTTTCCTAGTCTCTCGAGTAAGCTACAATTAATTTATTTCGACTTTCAATTCCGTACGCGGGATCGTAGAGAATTTTATTTGACTATAATCCGTGCAACGAGCTCGGCATCATCTGTCGAGAGTAATTTAAAGTTCGTTCGATGGAAGAAGTAAATTAAAAGGAAAAGTTTTCTAATTAATCGAAGAATATAGTAGGTGAATAGAAGAGAGATGTGGGATGACAGAAAAAAAATTAGAAAAAGAAAGAAGGATAAATGAAAAAATTCGATGATTTTCGAAAGAAAAAAAACTGTTCAATGAATACTAAGATCGTTCCCTGATCAAATGATTAACTACCTAATTATTGAATTCCATAGAATAAAATTCCTTAGAATATATAAAGGATTGTCCACGCAACTTGTGTACCTCTATAATGCGTTGCAAGGAAAAATTTGGTATACAAAAGTTACATGGTTTAAAAGGGTACATTATAGAGTGCATTTATTTTTTTATAGATGGAGATGTTTCTGAGATTTAAAAGTTCTTTTATCTTTTTAAAATAGAATACTACATGTTTTATATCAAAATATGAAAGAATATCGAATACTGAGTATAAAAAGTATTGGCCCTTATTAACCCTAAACCAAATAACTAACGAGTAATTATTTCACTTTATTTCTTGAAAATTATTTTAACGTAATATCAAGTGTAATAAGGTTGAATATTTCGACCAAGTTACGTGGACTAGCCTGTATATTTTATTTCTTTATCTCTTTTCCTTATTATCGATAGAAAGGAAAGATATTACATCAATTAGTGACACGTTCAGTTGAATGTAACTAACTAAATGTTCTCATGAGACGCGTTAACAGAATTCCAACGAGTTCTTGGATACTTGTCAGAGCACGGTTAACTCATACACACAGATAGGATAAAGCATTTGAACGAACTAGGAACTCAACTCAACGGACTGTCGGCCGAGTTGCTAGTTACATGTTTGCCAGCACTCACCCTCGAGACCATTTCTCATTTTATCTTGAACGAATGGAAAAGGAAGCTTGTGTGTTAGTCTTATTATATATACGTATACTTGCACATATAATAATGTACTCGTTATACACAGGTATCGTAACCCTACATATACATATATACATATGAATCTTGCTATACGTTACTTTCTACGTAAGAAAAATGAATGATAAAAAAATGAAATAAGAAAACATTCGTGATATTCTAGATAAAACAAAAAGGAAAAAAGAAACGAGAAAAAGTTTTCTCTTAGATTACTCATTTTTTTTCAGGCTTTTATTCATTTATTCTATCTATCTATCCATCTCTTTCTCTTTCTCTCTCTCTCTTCTCAATCTCGGCGAAATATTGCTGAAATAAAAAAATAATTAAACGATAGTATGACGAAAAATAATGGAAAGCTTCGTAGTTGACAGGTATCGAAAAAAAAGAGCCTATTGTTTATCGATCGTTTCCTTTCTTTCTCTTTCTAAAAATTTTCTAGAAAGTGAATTTAACGTAGTCCAGTTTGGAATTTCATTCTCTTTCAAACGAAGTTCAAAATTTCTACTGAAAGTGATGAACCGTTGTACTACTCGTAATTCCGTTCGGCCGACTTTGACAACCATAAATGCGAGAGGTTGTTATTTAGAAGGACACGAAAGTGGAACTTTGCTCTCCTACTTGTCTCAGCAAACTGTATCTATTTAGGACTATTAGGAAACTTCTCTTTTTGCTCTTTCTCTCTCAACTGTTTACTTCGTAAGCGCTCCAAGTGGAAAGATCGATCTATGAGAGAACTCGATTACATCGAGGTAATTTTCAAACAGAATTCGGCACTGGGTCAAGATAGTTCTAACCTTTATTTGTACTATAGTAAAATCGATAACTGAACAATTGAAGAATTTGACTATCAGATTGATACTTTTCCAAATTAAATGTCAAGAGTTTCTTAATAAATTTGAAAAGGATTTACGTTCAGAAATTCACAGAGGTCACAATATTGATCTTATTTTGGAAAATCGAATGCTCATTTGAAAGATTAAAATTTAATTCGTGAGATGATTGTTTGAAATTTAAAAAAAAAAACAATGTTATTTCCTTAACAAAAATTATACTTAAGGACTAGAGTAATTTAAAGGGTAGTTTTTACATCTGCATAAAAAATAAATCGTCAGTATGGAACATTTAAAAAAATTATAATTAGCTTTAAAAAATAATTTAAGAAACTTTTGTAACCCGTCTAGAAAATTTTTGAAGAGTTTGCATTTTGTCAAATAAACAACAATAAACTTAAGGAAGAAATGTTCATTTTAAAAAGAAATCAGATATACTTGGAATACAATACTTGTCCATTTTGGCATGATTTCTACATTCGTTAAAAAAAAACTCTCGGATTATTTCCGTCAGGATTAAACAATTAGCAACGTTCGCTCCAACTTCTTATTTCTCTCTTTTTATTTCTCTTTCTCTCTCTTTCTCTTTCTTTCTGTAACTTTCTCAACCTACTGGTGGGACAAGAGCGTTGAAACTCGATCTTTCGGAAAAGTTTTTTTCAAGATATCCAGTTAAACAAATTACGAGCCTTCTAAAAAGTTTTTCCTCTTCGTTTGAAAGGACATTCATAGCTCTGGAAAAAAATTATAATAAAAAGAAAAAAAAATTAGGATTGAATGAACAATTCGGTATTAGGTTAATTAAATAATTTAAATGATTTATCAAGTGGAAAATGATAAAGATTGAGATAAAAATTTGTAAATTAACATATACAAACATATATATATATATAAAATATTACGAACGAAAAATTATGAATTTTTTGCAATATCAGAAAGTGGGAATACAAATTTTTAAATTACACCTTGTAAAACACACATACACACACATACAAAATGTTATCTACGAAAATAATCATGAATTTTGTTCAGTGTCAGGAAATAATAAGAAGAACAAATTTGGATAGTAGTTTTAATCGTTTTCTTTTGTTTCATCTCGGAAACTTCTTTCCGTGAGAAATAGAAAAATAGAAAGGAAGAAACTATGAAAGAGAAAGAGAAATGGAAAGAAGAAGAGAAGAGGAGAGAGAGGGAAAGAGAGGGAAGGTACGGGTGCGGTACGACGAGAAGTTAAACGTGCCCACTTTCACGCTCGAATTAACATACTCGTTTGTTTTCCAGAGCGTACTCTTTTAAACCCTTTGGAGGGCAAGAAGAGGGCCACGTAGAAGGAGTGAGAGAGAAAGAGAGGAAGAGAGAAAGACTGCCGTCTACAACGGCAGTCTGCAGGTGCCACTTGCTTCCGAGCACCGACTGGAATAATCTTCACGAATCAACCCCACTCTCTTCTCTCCTTTTTTTTTCTCTTTTTTACCCCCTCTTTCTCTCTCTTTCTCTCTTTCTTTCTCTCTCTTTCTTTCTTTCTTTCTCTATTACTTAGGAACCCCTTTTCAGCAGTGCTTCTTTCTCGGATTATTCATAACGCTTCCTAGTCGGCACTCTTCCAGGACTATCAGGAGTTTCTCGTGTGCAAAGGACGACGTTGATATCCCCAGAGGATTTTCATTTGAAAAACGGTAGGATACGCATTTTTGTTCCTTTCCTTTCATTTCCTTTTCTCCAAGTGTTTTTAACGAAATTGATACGATTTATATTAAGAGGAAAATTGAGATCAGTTATTTGTAAGGATTTGTGGAATGATTATGATTGACGTTATTAGATTATTTCAAAAAGGGGAAATTTTATTGAGGATGTCAAAAAAAGAAACAGAGATTTAAATCTTGAATGATTCGTATCTGTTACTCGTACAATTCATTATTGAAGAAATATTTTGTTTAAATATTTCAAGCGTCTCGTTATCTTTCGTATTTTTGTGTGTGTGTTTTTTTTTATGGTTAGCATAATTTTGGTAAAAGCTTGAAAATGTAAACTTACCTAATGCATTTTTAATGATCGTTTCTAATGTATTGTAATTAATTCGTGGCCGGTTTTAATTCGTTTCTTCGTTACCCTCGGTGAATATCTTCAAAAATAGTCATGTAATTATCTACTTTAATTACTTGATCATTGTAATAACGGTAGATTCTTGAAAGGATAAATGAGTTAGTGTAAAAGTTAAACTAATTCCTAGTTTAGTTTCGTTCACAAACACACAATACGATTTTATTTTCGATTGTCCTTTTATTACCTCGGGGAAGAGATTATCGAGGAGAGTGTTGGTGAACGTAAAATTGTAACGAAAATACCGAACGTGCGAACGTCATAAGAGTTTTCTTCGTAGATTTTATTAAAGTCACGTTCGACAAAGATAAAAACAAGAGTATTAACCTTATCTATACCAAAATGTACATATATTTTGTTCTTTATTTTCTAATATTTTTCTTTACCAGACAAAAAAATTAAATGTCAATAGAAAATAACATTAAACGATTCAGCATTTATTTTTGCAAATTAATTCTCAAACGATCAAGTCTGACACACCATGAGAATCTTCTCCGAAAAATTTGATTAAAGTCACGTTGTCACCTCTAACGAAAATAAAAATTATACTAATGTTATCTGCATCTACGTGTACACGTATATTTAATTTATTTCAAATTATATATCTAATTATACCTTTCAACGTTTTATTAAAATTTTTTATAATGTTCTTATTTCGAAACAAAAGTGATTATAAAAAAATAACATGAAACAATAGTCTGAACAAATAAGTATTATAATTTAAATTTATAATAATATAATCTAACATATATCTAGATCTATATATATTATATTATCTAGATGCGTAGAAGAGGGTAGAAGCTTTTCAGAAAGTTTTGTTCTACCCTCTTGGGATTTCAATCAGGCTAATTGAGGAAAGGAAAAGGAAGTGTAGGCGATAGCCAATAGATAACCAGATCTCCTTTGATCAATCGGAAAACCCATGTTGGCTTGTGGAACGTGAGGTAAGATTCTGCGGTGTCCAGTGAAACACGATCGAAAACTCGAAAAGAGCAAGCGTTAGTGCTATCTATGCTAGCTAGTTTTCCTATAGTTCGATAGACTACAAACTTCCTGGATACGTTTAAGAGCTCTTTGATGATATCATCTACTATCGATATTATTCAAAATGTTAGATGCAAATAAAATTTAATTTATTTTTCTTCTTCTTCTTCTTATTTTATCGGAATACCTTATGAATAGATTTCTATATCTTCGATTCTTTGAATTATAATCTTAATCCATGTGAAACTGGTACGACGAAAAGTTTTTGTTATAAAGTTCCGATCTATAACTAACATAAAATGTAATTTTAACGATATCTAGATAGTTTGATCAAATATTAATATCTTCGATGATAAGAGAATTAATAAAAGTTCAAGTTTCAGATAGAAAATTATAAACTCACGAACTGATCATTATAGATATTTTTATAAATACTAATACACACAATAATTAGAAAAAAATATATATATATATACACCTAATTCTGTTTTTACACGATAGATACGTTCCCGAAGAATACGTGTAAAAAAATATATTGCATCTATGGAAAAATAGAAGATTAGTTCCAGTCCCAAGAAATCAGCAAAAATAATACGATAAACCATGAATTTTTATGTGAAGATCTTAAACATTTTATTTCATAAAGATTGCACATGTATCGTACAAAGTAAACTATCATTTGAAAAGGAAAAAAATATGTCACTAATTCATGAACACAAAAATTAGGCAAGATAATGTGAGTTACACATAAAAAGATTTTAATCATTGTCAAATTTCAATCCGTGTTTTTTCGCAAACGGCTGAGAATATATACGCCATGTTTAAAGGCACAATGAATATTCTCATGGACTATGAGTGTGCAAAATTTGAAAAAAATCTGAAATGTCCTCACTGACCGACTCTTTCTAATATGAGACATTTTAGTTACATTTGGCCCAGCCAACTAACAAAGTCTCTGAGGCGATATTGTAAGCTAAGTAAGGGGTTAATAAAACAAAGGTTTTAAAACTATAACTTAACATTTATTGACTTTTACGCAAAATTAATTTTTCCTCTTCAATGTCACAGTTATAAAAATAAAAGTAAAGCAAAATTTACTTCTTAGAATTTAGGTTGATCGTGTTAAATCAAAATAAGTCGTGTAAAAAGATAATTAAATTTCTTTTCCTAATTCGTGTTAAATCAAAATCGTGTAAAAGAAGTTCGTGTAAAAACAGAATTGAGTGTGTATATATATATATATATAAGTGCATAGGATTAATACAAATATCGCGACACAATTTATATTCTATTTTAAATTCTATAAAAAGATAATTAATTTAAAAAATTAATAATATAAAATAAATATTTGGTTTACATTGTCGATCAAGAAAAATTGTAATTTCCAGATTGAAGGTAAATTCGTTTTTTAAAGTTACTTTAGTTCTAACATTCCGTAAAATGTTAACCATGAAAATGTAAAATAATATTAAAATTAATGAAAAATAGATTCTATTGGGATTTTTCGTTGAGAGTAGTAGCAAAGCAGAGGTCGTAAGAAGAGTTCAACTGATCTCGAAAGAAAATAGATAAGGGGAATCAATTTGACGTCGAAACACAACGTTAACTCTTATCAAAACTCCTAACAGAGAGTAAGAACTCTTCGTCGTATCTTCTGTCAACTCAACAGAAAGAATCGCGTACACGCGATTTCTCGATTCGTCGAGCGTATTGAATGACTTGCGTATCGAGAAGAAAAGACGATTCTCTCTGATGTGAGACGTTCGTGTTGAGAGAAAGAGAGAAATGTGTGTGTCCTATCCCTCGAACCACCAACCCCCACCACCACTTCCTTTTCCCCTCCTCCTCTCTTCACTATCCTTACCCTTTCTTTCTTCTTTATCTCACATTTCTTCACCAATTCACTATTGTTCCCTTGTGAAATCTATGCTGCGTCTTTCTACCTTCTTTTCTTATCTCTACGTGTCGTGTTTTTCCTTTTTATATGTTTCACACTTTCGTATATATAAATAAAAAATACCTTTCTATTCCAAATTTTATATTTCTTCTTATTGGATATTGTTGTAATATTACTTTTTTAATTTTTAATCTCGATTTTATGTCGTTAGGTCCTATTGTAATTATATTGAAAAATAAATTGGGGTTTTGTTTTGTATATGTATTTTATTTCTACCAGTGGTCTCGACAAATTTTCGATACGGATCTATAGAGCGTATATATATATGAGCCGTTTATTTTGAAAGTGGCCTAACTCCATTTGTCAATTATTTCGAGTTACCCACGGTAACATGTACAGCTTCAAATTATCTATCAATAAAGCATTTAAGATTTCTTATATTCCGAGTAAATACGGTAATTCTGGACACATAAGTTTTCAGAGTTAGTTGAATTACTGAACCGTTTATTTTGAAAGTGGCCTAACTCCATTTATACTTACGAAGAAGAAGAAAGAAAGAATATATTTGAGAAGTTTTGGAATTTGGGAGATTTTAATAAACAAAATATATTGCTTTACGAAGCTATCGAGCGAAAAATTGTGTAACGAAGACGTCAAAAGAACGGAAAAGGCTCGCCAAGAAATTGGAGTTTTAGATATTTGTTAAATACTAAAAACGGAAAAGTTACCGTTTATAAAAAGTTCTTTTTCGATACATTTAAATATGTTGGATGCGTTTTGTCAAAAATGAACCGTATAAAATTTTCTATAAGACATCAATGAATGAGAACGAAAAATTTAAAGTCCTGAATTTAATACCACGTCGGGGTAGACAAGAAAGTTCGAAAATATTGTATTGACTGTATAAAACTATAAGACAAATTACAACCGCAAAATTCAAGGACATAATTGACTTATTACGATATATACCACCGGAACATCATGATTTCTTTAAACCCCTTTCACATAAACAAAATGAAAAAAAATAAAAAATTGTTTTGTAATTTATGTTTGTAAAAAATGTTTTTAATCGCATAATTTATGTTTTTAAAGTGTTATAAAGATATGTAAAATAAAATAAGTATTGTTTTTTCGCAATTTGAAGCATCTTAAATTATGTTGAATGGACTTCGGTTCCTTCAAATTTTATAACGAATCTGGTTGTTAATTTTGAAAGTGGCCTAACTCCATTCTTGGTAAGAAAACGCATATTATTCACTTAATAATTGCCATTATTTTAATAGGAACTGTAAATTTAACACCTTTAGATACACTTAAGCAACATAACTCATTGTTATTCTTTACGTATATTTTTAATTGCATTGAAACGCAAACCTTTAAATATCTCAATTTAAGGTTATATGGAGTTAGGCCACTTTCAAAATAAACGGCTCATATATATTTTTAACAAGGAGACGGTCAGTGAGCCACACTTCAGATTTTTTTCAAATTTTGCACACTTGTAGTACTCCATGAGAAAATTCATTCTGCTTAAAACTAGGAGTAGATATTCAGCCGTTTGCGAAAAAACGCGGATTGAAATTTCACATAGATACTTATTTTTTTTGGCTATAGTAATGTAGTTGCTACAATAGCAACACTGTGTGTGCTGATGTCGCCGATACCTATATCTTATCTTGACAGGGCTAACAAGTATGTTTACCTTTCTTTTCTTTCTTTTTCTCTTCGTTCTTTCTATTTTCTTTCTTGCTTTCTTATTTCTTTGCTTTCTTATTTCTTTTTTTCGTTATTGTGAAGTAAGCTTAATAAATTTTTGTTTTATTTTTTTAAGGGTACTTTATAATAATTTTATAGAGAATATAACTAAAATAAAATGCATTTGTATTATAGGAAGTGTGAATTTATTTTTTGCTAACGATATAAATTTTATTAAGAAATCAACATTATTACGCAAGTAATAAAATTACTAATTATAAATTAAATAATATACAATAAATAAGAAAAATTAATTTTTAGCATGCCGAAACGATACATTTTTCAGAATGATATTTGTCGTATAGATACACGAAACATAAACACATAACAAATAACAAAAGTTATATAAATTAATCTTCCGAGTTATCAATCGAGTTGTCGGCAATGGTGATGAGTAGGCGTGTTTGTGCACCTAGCAGGTAGATCCCGCATCGTATATAGAATGTAGGAAGTATCTTTGGATGACTGTGTTGATTATTCATTTGGTGGGCCCCCATACAAGATGTCACATTCAAGAATATGTAACCGTTCTCTAGGTGTAGGCAGTCAAGTTAACACGTATATCGTAATATAACTTTTTCCGAGATTTTCATCTGTTTGCAAATGCGAAAGTTCCGGTGTGATGCATTACTTCACATTGGATATAGGGAGTGACCTGGTATTCTGCAGCTTGGAGAAGTTGGATGCAAGTGCACGTAATGTTCAGATGTCGTGATTGATTGTCGGTATCAAATTTAATAAACCTCTGCACGATGCTTACGGTAGCGAAGGTCAAGATGGTGTAACGTACTACTTTAAATCTACGTAATGTTTACAGTAAGATATTTTTTGTTCTTTTTTATCGGCCCTAAAGAGCTTGTGCCTACTTACATGAACTAATATAGTATTGTTTTTTCCTAAATCTAATAATGCATTATTGGTTTTTGTAAGTTTCGGTATTTTGAATGGGCCGTTATATTATCAAATTTGCCCTTTTTGACTGCCGGAAAATAAACCAAATCGCCCTCGGACAACAGTTGTTCGAATATTTTGTTATCGTAATATGTTTAGCTTTTTCCTTAAGATTTTTCTAAATTGGCTTTTGCGTTGGTTTGTAATTTGTTTAGTTTGTCATATAGATCGATAAGGTATTCGACGTATTTCTTGTTTCATATTTGGTTAATAATCGTAATTTCGAATGCGATAGTAAGTTTTGCTTACTCCTTTATGACCTCCGATAACAGAAGCATGATATTCTTTTAAAATTTCTTGAATTTGATCGGGTGATGGCATTATAACTAAGAAGTTACAAATAATAAAAGCGATATTCATTTCTGAGAATAATTCCTTAATTCAGTTAATAATGAATTTCCATAGAATGTCGTTTATATAATCTGTTTTGGCGATACTAATAAAAGTAATTTTAAATTCGGTCACTACATCATAAAGGGATCGTAACGCTTCGATTATAGTGGTTTTGTCAGCCGGTTCTTATATCGGAAAGCTTATCATGTATTTATAGTTTGGAAGTTCGGTTACCCTAATTCGTTCGAGGACGATTTCGTCTCGTATTCTGATAATTTATTATAATTATTTAATTCTATGGCACCTCTATCTATGGGTAGGTCAGATGTTGAAATAAATACTACAATATTATCTTTTTTGTTGAATAAACAGTCCATAGATTCGACTGTTTTAAAAGTGAAGATGTTGAATGAGTTAGGAGAAAGATCGAGTGAGTCAGGTAAATATGGTCCGAGTGAGGACGCAGAGAAGTTTGTAGGGGAAGGTTGTGCCTGGTGCGTATTTGGGGAGGTTTTGGGGAGTTCAGCTGTTGCATGGAGAACAGTATAGGCGAAGGAGTGGGAGTCGAGGGAGGCTTATCATCTGTGTCAGGTTTATTCTTTTTTATGACTGGGCCGTGTGGACGCTTTTATGTATAAACACGAATAAGTTCTCGAATTTCATTTGAATTTTTTCCAAGTTCTTCTCCTTCGTGGTACCCAGAAGTTTTTCATTATTTTAAAAATATTTGCAGATGAATCCCATGAGACAATTTGTTTAATTAATTTGGTAGGATATAGGAGTCGTGATGTATAGGTTACCGGTAGGTCTTTTATGATATCTCCTTGACTAAGGATTCCGCCTACTGCGTATCTGGATACGTCGATGGTGACGGGGAAGGGGTGTGTGAAATCGGGTTACTGGAAGATGGGTTGAGTGCATAAGAATTTTTGAGAAATTCAAAGGAGTGTTGTTGGAATTTCGTTTGCACAAAAGTTTTATCCTTTTTTAAAAGGTTTTTAGAAAACTTTGAAGTAAATTGGTAATAATATCCTTCGGGTCCTGGAAATAGTTTTATATTTTTGGGACTTTTCAGAGTTGTGAATTCTTTTACGGTTGATAATTTTTCTGGGTCGAATCTTAATTCTTCGTTGCTTCGGACTTCACGTTGGAAGAATTCGCATTTGTTAGGTTGTAATTTGAGGTTTGCTTTTTTAGTTGTGAAATATTTTTGTTCGGTAGCTTCGACATTTACTGGGTTCTGGAGAGAGGAATTTTTATATGCTAATTTTCTGCATTCTTTAATTGTGTGTCCCGGGTTTTTGCAATAATTGCACATATTTCTATCTAGAGGAGGAGAGGTATTCTTAATTTCGGGAGGGCCTTGGACCGACTCACAATCAGTGTTCTGAAGGGGGAATTTCGTGGTGGGTGCCTCGCGACGTGGAAGGGGAACGCGGTTGTAGTTTGGCGCAGTATTCATTAAGTTCCCTTTCTATTCGCGTAGTTTTACTTATGGCGTCTCGAAGACATGAGCAATTCTTCTGCTTGAGTTCGAGTCTTATGTAAAAATTAGTTCCACTTATAAAATATTTCGTAATTCTAGATTCTACTTCAGAGAAAAGAAGAGCTGGTCTACTGGGATGTTTGTTTTCTAATGCGTCTAATAGAGTACCTAATTCTCCTTGCAGGACTTCAATCGATTTCCCAGTGGAAAACATTTCTTTCACAGATTGAGTTTCGCTTGTCTTTTATCCCAGCTACTGATCAGGAAAAAAAACGAAAAGTAGAATAATTAATAAAAGGTTACGCAGCAGGCGCGTAAGTGTCTTTAACACGTTAACTGCCGTGAAGTAACCGATGACTTCAACACGACCGTTAATAAAAATACATAATTAGAGTAAATATCGATTCTAATAAATTTTTAATTAATTTCATTGTTTTTATAAGAGTTTGAAAATACTTATGACATACAGAGCATGCAAACATAATTTTTTTATTAGTAGAAAAGTTAGTTAGGAATTACTTGTTTATATAACACAATTGAATTTACACACAAGTACTTGTTGAAAACTATCCATTTTCAGATTCTTGCAAACAAAGATAAAATTTCGAAGAAAATTTAAAATAGAAAAGTTTTAAGAAAATATCAAAAAATCCGTTAAAGGTTCTTCGAAGGGGTTTGTTACTATTATAATATGAGTAAATATAATATATTTTTTCGTGAAACTTGGTCCCTTTGGTCTTTGTATATGTCTTCTGCAAATAGAATCAATCGTCACGTCTGAAATTATTCGTTGCTATAAATTTCTCAATTTTATCCGTATTTAGAGGAAACAAATAATCATAAAATGGTCTACATCGACTCTACGGTCATCAGTGAACTCACCATAAAAAATAGATAAAACACAATTATACAATACTGTTTTTTTTTCAATATTTACAATTTTTTTACAATTTTTTTGAATTTACAATTTCAACAAAATTTGCATCGCAAAATAGAAAAAAAGTGTAGGCTTGGTAGAAAAATCACGTAAAAAGTGCCGGCAGTTAACGTGTTAAGGCGGAAAAATGTAATATGAAAAGTAGCTGGACGTCACACTAATATTAATATGATATATATATATATATATAGAATCGGAAGCATTGTCACAGATACTAACAGCTTCTATCTTTTATGATACTGTGAACTCACACGAACCATGTTCGTACAATTCACGAACGTGAAAACTTTTTTATTTGTTGAACCGAATGTTAAGCCAACTAGGTTGGCTTCCTTCCGTTTCCTTTCATTAAAAATAAGGAATAGGTTTATTTCCGTATCCACAACTAACATTATATCATAGCTATCACTGTTATTTCTCTCAATCCCACGTCATTTCTTCAGTTTCTATATTAACTCCCTGATTTTCAATTCTATGAGTGGGACGTGAAAAGACATTTGGAAGGATTCATAATATGAAGTTAACATTTATAGGATTTTTTACACCCCTTAAATGTATTTGAATCATTCAAATTTAAATAAAATAAAAAAGGAAAAAAACATTTTTCTTACGACACAGAAAATAGATTTATTTAAAAAAATATACTTGGTCTATATATCTAAAGAAAACCACGTCACACATATCAAAATGCTTTTCTTTAATTTATATTTGCCGCATCACTGACAAGCCTATCAGAGGTCGTGACGGGCACCTGAGATGTAGCTATATAAGTAGGTAGATATAATAAGAATATATAATAAGAATTACGTCTTACTTAATTAGTAAAAGAATAAAGATCATTATATATATATATATAAGTTTTTTGTTCCTAAATGATTTCAGATAAAAAAGAAATACGATAAAAGTAATTTTATCTTTACGTTAAATTTTATTCTCATTCAGAAATGTTTACATATTTATATTTTTGAAATGACATTCAAAAAAATGTATTTTTTTAAATATTAAAATAAAAAAAAATTAAGGATCGTTTACTACTGACCCTTACGTAATATTTTTTAATTTTTGAAAAGAAAAAAAAGAAGTATACAAGCTCCTCGAGAGATTTTATGAAGGTTTAGATGTGTTTTTGAAAAAAATCATAAATTATTATACGAAAAGGACCACACGAATGGGTCCTACCGAATCTGTGACTGAATTATTCAAATCCTGTAGTTGCTCTCTTTCCAGTTGAAGGGCATTCGCGATAAGTCACTGTCACTGTCCTGAATCTTTATGAATAATGTAACGTAAGAGAGAATTTTCCTCAACGAGCAGATAGCGCGAAACCGACGAGAATGGAAAGAAGTATGTACGGATGTATTTCTTTAAACGTTTCTCTAACCCCTCACCTTTTTACGAACATACTTTATACAAATACTAGAGTATACATATATGTCTACCTATTTGTATACATATATACATATATTTGATAAAAGATGAGATAAAAATGCAAGAAGGTTACATTTCCTATTCATATTCCAACATGTCGTTGATCCCAGATCTTACATGTAAAACATTAAATAAACACGTTATCATAAATGTTCGATCGTATTTGAAAAAAAATAAACGATATTTAAAATGCCCGATCAGATGTTTTATATTAAAAATTAAAGCATATCAATAATTATATGAATAATTATTATCACTTATTCAATTGGAATAATATACTAAAATATTAAAATAATAAAATTAAATAAATATTAAAAAATATAATTAATGATACTATATGCTAGTAATTTTACATAATTGTTTAAATTAATATCTATATTATAAAATTTGTTCTCTTATTAGGTATGCTCGTTTTCTCTCCAGTGTGTCATTATTTTCAATTTTATTTATTTTTGTAATTAAAATATAAAAATTAAATAAATATCATTAAAATGCAGTAAATAACAATAATGATAAAATAATAACTTATACAATTATTATTCAAATATGTAATAATAAATTTAATTTAATTGTGCATAAATGAGCACGTATATATTTCTCATTCGTCAGCGGGGAGTGTATTTAATTATATTTTTATTTTATTTCTTTTTTTTTAAATGTTATTAATTTTTTTGTCTAACGTTATTTGATCGAATATAAGACTATAAATTCGGTCAACGTGTAATCCGATCGAATAAACGTGTTACCGATCCGATGGTCACGTAAGATCACTGCGGACAAGGCGTCGAGCCAGACGTTTAATTTGAAATGGTGCGTTGGTACCGCATACGAGCTAACATCGATCGCATTTCCCATCAGATGTGTGCACTCTCGTTAATTTGATCGACGTTCAACTTCCTGCCAGTCTTGAAATTATATCCGACAGCGATATATATATATATAGACCTTTCAAAATTTTCCGGTGTTTTCTTCTCTTTTTATATTTTTATTTTTATGTTTATTTTTATTTTTATTTTTATTTTTATTTTTTATTTTGTTAATAGTTTTTTTAACGAGTATTAAAAATGTAAAACGACGAGTTTTTCGTAAAAACGTATTTATTTCCGTTTCTCCAATTTATCAATTGAATTAATTGAATATTCTACTGATGATCAGGAAATATCAATAAATAAATATAAATTTTAAACAACAGGATAGTATCCGCGTAAAATCGATTTAATTTATTATTATTATGAATATTATTCAAATTAATCGAATTAATTTTCGTATAATTATCGACAAACATTTTGAATACAGGTTGGGTAAAATATTTCCAATACATAAATGATTCAAATCTTTCTTCTTTAAAAATTAAAAAAAGTAACCTATGATGTATTGAATAAAAATAATGTATGCAGTTGATATTAAAAAATATTTTCAGAACTATTAGCCCGTTCGATATAATAAAATTCGTCAAAAAATTTGTCGAATCGGTAAGACCTGGTCTAATAATATGTAACCATTCTGACTTGGAAGCGGGGTTGGAGGGATGCTTAACTAAGCGTAAAACATAAGAACAGGGCAAAAATAAATCGTTAACACGAGAGAGGAAGAATAAAATAAATGGTTATAATTCGAGATACAGAAACGGTTAGGATACAAAAGAAATGTTCAATCTTGACGTTCAGATCGTCGCGGAGAGAGTGTCGAATTTTCTTTCCTTTTTTTTTTGAATTTATACTTCTTTTGACGCGTTGGGGAAAATGTAATGGGAAGTGATGATTTTGTTCCGAGCCTCTGGAAAAACGACACCATGAAGTTTGTCGGTATTTACGACGCGCGGGCAAAGCGATTTCAAGTATACGGCATGAAAAGTTGTCTTCTTTTCTTCTTCCCCTTTTTTTCTCAAGCGGATCACCCATCCAAATACTAATCGTACTCAGTGCTGCTTTACTTAGTCGACTGAGAGGCGGGACTTGCTTCCCCACTCTTACAATTACTTTTATCACTCTTTCTCGCTTATTTTTGCAAATACGAAGATAAACCTTAGAACATTTTTTATGTATTTTTCAATTCTCTACAACTTTTGTTTGAAACTTTTTTCAATTAAATGCCTAGATTCTAAGATAAGGCTATTTTTCCCTTTTTTACCCTTTTTCTCAAAAATTTGAGATACTATTGCAAAAAAATTAGCACCAATCGATTCAGCGTCGTCGACTTACCCTTAGATCAAAGAATCAAGATGATAACTGAAAACCAGATTTTGACTTCTAATTAAGTAGACTATTAAATGATCGAGCGAGAACTAATGCTGTAACCGCGCCATGGCTGTTGACGCGTGAAGTAATTCGATATATCTCTCTTATATTTAGTGTGGACTGATATCTATATTTTCATATTTTCTTTTTCTTTTTTTTATTCTTTCTTATATATTATATATATAATAATTATTTTTTTTTTTAGTTATTTTTTTTCTTTGAAGTTTATTTTGAAGTTATTTTTGAGGTTATTGAGGTTATGTTCGTTTTGGTACGGCAAAGAAGTATAACTTCTTACGTGCGTACATAAGTACACACACCAGTTTTTTTATTTGAAAAAGTATATTTTTATTTCAATCTCTTTTTAACATACATAAAACAAGTTAAAAACATCTTACAAAAAACTTTAACATATAAAATATATAGTCTATGATTGGCTATAATAAATCTCATCATAATATTTAACAAGGATAAACATCACATCTTTACAAATATTCTATTCTAGGGTTTGTTTGTGCCACTGTGGCATTTTAATATAGATAATAGTAGTATTGGAAAAATTTAGTTAAAAAAAACCAATAAACCTAACATTTCAGTCTTATTTTAATATGAATGTTCTTTCCTTGCTTTCGGCCAGCGGTCGGCGATCGTCTTTTTTTCTTATCTCTGTTAACCGCCCTTCATATACATTTTACAAAGGACGCCAATCCTCTGTCGAGCTACACGTGGCCACAAATATTACGCATAAAATTTTTAAAGAAAACCATTCGATTTTTGGTATCCAACGTTCACACGACACGGATTATGATGATACTATTTCTTTTCTTTTCTCTTTTTCTTGTCGTAAAATGTGATATTGGAAAAAAAAAATAAAAAAGATAACTTGGCTATGCATAGAAATCTAGGAAATCCCGAACATAAAGCGATTTAGCCTCCAGCGGGTAAAGAAAGAAGAACGAAAAAAAGAAAGAAACTAGTAAATTACCACTTCGTTTTTGCAAAACGATAAGTAATACGTTCATGGAAAATCGAAATTTCGAACTCGCATTTCTGGTTTCATACAAATATGTAACCTATATTCAATCTACGAAATGCGATCTCTATTTCATTTGAAAATAGGTGGTAAGGGGAAGAGAGAGAGAGGGGGCATGAGGAAAGGAAGGAGTTAATGAAAGAGGAATTGTTAGCTTTGACGAATTGAATGATCGCTTTCAAGAATATCCATTTTCAAATTGGAAAATTCAAAATCATTCCGGGCATACGGTGGATGCACGCCATGCACAAAGATTTCAAATTTGCATAATAATGCTTGGAAAAATATCACTCCTCTCCCCCTATTCTTTTCTTTTCGTTGATTATATTACCTCTATATTAAGCATTTTGTAAAATATTACAATGTTTAACGAAATGTAAAAAAATATTTACCCACAAAAATTTTCATTCGTAATTTATTTATATTATTCAAGACGAGTTTGTTAACGAGCAACTAACGCGCAAATATTTGATAACTCTCGCATATTTTGTTATTTTCTATCGATAACATTCAAACGTAAGTTTCATTTTTTTAAAGTAAACGATTTAAAAAATAATAAATAAAATAAATATTAAAATATAATGGATATAGTTTTTTCGGTTGTCATTAAAAAGTTGGATTTATGAAAAGAAAAAAAGAAAAAACAAGTAAAAATGAGGAAGAACAGATCGATGCGTACGATGGGTAACGTACATACGTCCTCTTCATATTCTTTTCAGTTTTGCTAAAAAGGAAAGTGAGTGGATGCAGAAGGTAAAAAGAAAATAAAAAAAGAAAAGAACGGGTATAATGGTACGGGTAGGGTGGGAAATGCGTAAAACTCACCGATATTCCGAGCCCTCACTGAGTTGCCTAACAGTAATGGGGAATTCGCTTGGACCGTGAGCTTTTAAAAGCTCCTGCAATCGCACCAGTCCTTCGTTGTTCTCGTATATGATGGTAAAGCTTTTCCAACCCCATGCCTTTACAAGGTCAACGTACGCCTGCAACATTAAAAAACGATTCGAGTTATCGTACGATACGATCGTTTCTACGAGAAATAAAATTCTTTTAATCCTAAAACTTACAAACGTAATCGCAATATTCGGATAAAAAAATCTTACAATTAAATTGATTGATAGATTATTTTAATTATTTTTTTTTTCTTTTTGAAATACATACGTATTTCTCTATTAGTAAATACAATTTATTTCCAATTGAAAAATTCGTACGTATACATATCGTATCGATGACAAAATATTGATCATTGCAATTGCTTTTCAATTATTTCCAACAATGGCATTGATTAATGCTCGATTATTCAACTTTTGGGATTTTACTTTCGCGTCCGTTTGGAAAAGGATTGATTAAAGAAAAATACAAAAAAAAAACAACATAATAATAAAAGTCTCAAGTTCTCCAGGTATTGTATTCTTGGAACGTTTCGATAAGCGAGGCAGGATTTCAAGAATATAATAGGAACCTTTTAACTGGCCACGCCACTCGAATCGAAGACTTAATTCGAGGAACGAAACGTTCTCATTTCTTGCTCCCGTGCAATCGATACGAGTAAAAGGAGAATGAGAAAGAGAGAAAGAGAAAAAGAGAGAGAAAACGAGAGAGAAAACGAGAGAGAGAAGTTCGTGGCCGTAGAAGGATACGCCTTCGCGCTAACTCGTATTTCCAAGCCGCTTTTCCGATAATCCGAACTTCCTGAAAGCACAGGCTGTATATTTTCCAGCGAGTAACTTTTGCAGTAGCTACCCTCCTCGTCGGGGTAAGCACCTTCGTGCATTCACCCTCCACCCCTCCCCCTCTTTCCATCCTCTCTTTTGCCACCTCATCCTCCTCCTCCTCCTCCTCCTCGTCCTCGTCCACGTTTTTCTCTTCTTCTATCCCTGGCTCTGCTTCTTTCCCTCCCCTTCCCCTCCCCCTCTTTTTACCTTTCCCTCGAAAGCCCTTTTCATTCCTCTCTATGAAGGTTATATCCTTTTCCTCCGAGTTTCTTCCACCGTATTACCGTACCCGCAATGCCGTCTCGACGGCGCGTGTTCCATTTTGTCGCTTTTTCAAGAATATAAGGATCCCAACCGAGTTCCTTCGGGGAAAAAAAAGATGAAGAAAGAAGAAAAAAAGAGGAAGAGAGGAAGAAAAATTTGCAAAGGACTCAATGAAGGTGGACCGTACCCCTTCCGATCGACGAAGGGATTGTCATTCTTATTGAAAGTTGTTTAACTTGTCAAACTTGTTCTTCATTCTTCTCTCTCTTTTTTCTTTTTTTTTCCTTTTCTTCTTTTTCTTTTTATTTTTTTCCTTGCTTCCCCTTTTTTCTTTACATTTCTTTAAATAGTTTCTATTTATTTATTTGTTCGTTAAACTTCTTGCGAAAAGTTTAAATAAGGCTCGTTGCATTCCATGGGATTATTTTATTTTATTTTATCTTTGTTTTTCTTTGAGAAAGATAAATATTGTTAGTTAACATTACTCACTTCTTCTCTTCTCTTACGTTAAATCAAAGTTTTAATTTTTGAGTATATCGAATAGTACAAACTCAAAATACATAAACTTGTTTTTTTTTTTGGTAAGCGGTTAAACTTTGTTTATTTTGTTTTTCGGAAATTTTTAAAAAATGTTTTGCAATGTATATATTCTGTTTTTCATTTAAAAAGAAAAATAAATAAATAAGGATGTGAACTTGTTTCACCCTATTTTTCAGATATTTTACAATCAATAATGTTTCTCGCATTCTTTCGCGTAACTTTCATAAAGGTTTCGAAGTAAATAAGAAGAAAAACTTAGAAAGCTTTTTAACTTATAACTCTTTAGTAAAGAAAAAAAAGAAGCAAAAAGAATACACGAATTTTTCTTATTATCCGATATTTTAAAATCTGAAAAAATTTACCTTAAATTCTTTCGCCCAATTACCGAGAGATTTTAAATAAAAAAAAAAGAAAAAAAGTAAAAAATTTTAAAAGACTTTTTAAATTAACATTTCGCGTTTAACAAGAAGTATTACATGAATTTTTCGGACTCAACTTCTCGGATTATAATTCTATTCATATGACTATTATTCGTATTTTGTTTTGTTTTGTTTTTTTTCTTTTTTTGTTGGTCGACGACGTATTTGTTTTTACGATAAAAGTGTATCGACAATTCTGAAATTGGAAGAACTTTTAAATTAGCTAAGTTAAAATAGGATTCTCGTATCGGACGAATAATCACTTCGATTTCGGTTTCCACGCCATTTCGTTTATTTCTCGCGTGGTGAAAAGACTAAATGCAAGAGAGCCGAAGAGACGGAGAGAAAGAGAAATAGAAAAAGAAAGAAAAAAAGAAGAAGAAAAGAATATAACGCTGATGGTATAGGACGGTTCCGGGTAAATCGTAACCACAACTACATCGTCGCGATACAGAATGACGAATGAGCCCGTGCGACCCTTCGAAAACGTATGCAAATGTATGCTGGTAACAGGCCTGCTAGCTACCCACCGAATCTCACGTGGATTTGCCTGGTGACCGTAGAAAACGACCGTAGAAAAAAAAAAAAAGAATATGTAACCAAAAAGAAAAAAAGAAGAAGAAAAAGAACTAAACAAGAGAAAGAGGAAATAAATCATAAGGTAGCATCGCAATCGAGAATAAGCTTATAAAACAGGAACGTTACGAATTTATAGGACAAATAAATTTGAAAAAAATACAACAAAAAATATAAATCAAGAGAGAGAGAGCGGAATACTCTCTTATCGATATTATTTTACATACAAATTTTCCCATTAAAAACGATTGCATTTACAATTTCATTTACATGTTTGAAATTATTTACACGTATATATATGTACTCTATATTTAACTGCAAATTACCAATGCTTTTAATGACCCTTTTACATTATTTTTTCGGTCAATAACGTTATATGCAAATTATATAAAAATGAAATAAAATTCTCTGTTTTTTTCTTTTTATCCTTTTTCTTTTACCTTAAATATTTTGTTTGATTGCAATGTATTTCAAATGAAATTGAAACGAAGTGAACGATATCCGTGTATAAAAGAAACAATGTCATCGTGTATTATATATGTATCAATTATTTAAATGATAACAAGTTTCCTCCTAGATCAAAGATTCCATTCATATTCTAAATTTCTATCAACCCGTTATTACTATGCTTCACGAACGCGGCCCCGTTTTACGCGAGCACCGAATTTCAAATTTTGAATTTACCTTCCTTCTCTCACTCTCTCTCTCTCTTTTTCAATTCCCTTTTGTACCTTGTCTCACTTTCGTATCGCTTTATCGAATGGGGATGGAACCTCATCGTAGTGGCGGGTACCGAACGATCGGACAATAATTTGTAAAAGGAAGAGAGAGGGAGATAGAAAGATAAACTAACGTGAGATAGAGAGAGAGAGAGAGAGTAGAATGGGAGGTGGGAAGAAGAGGAAGTGCAAGTTCTAGGATGTGAAGGTGCGGAAGCCAAAAGCATTACGTATTCTCAACGGGCACAATGGCTGCTCCTGCTTATAAGGGACCGCAGTATGATGGCGGTGGTCTTCCTTTGCGTTAGAAATATTTCAGAAGCTTCACGAACTATCTTCTTCCTAACCCCCTTATCTATATCTTTCTCTTTATTTCTTTCTTTGTCTCTTTCTCTCGAACCTCAATATAACAGAATTCCACCTTAGTGCGCATTTTGCGAAAATCAACCATGGATGATCATCCACGTACTGTACGAATACAAAAGTTTTTTACCAACTGACACAAATAAATAACATCGGATCAAACACGAAACTAACATTCAAAAATCGTATAGGAAACACTTTTCGAATTCATCGAAACACTTTTAAATTTACTATAACGTATATTTACAACATCAATTATTTTAATCGATAATTAGTTAAGTATTGAAAATAAATTAAGAAAATTTTATTATACGTACGTTATTTAATTAATTTTTGATTATTCATTGATTTTGGGTTTCATTCATATTCAAAATAATTGTCAAATCGTAAAAATATATATCATACATAAACAAAATATTTTATTTAAATGATAGTAAATTTCATTGATATTCTACATTTCATTCATATTTTAAATTTGTATTTTTAGCATTTATTTTTGTGCTTACTTTGCGCTTAAGATACAACTTTATTCCAACTACTATCTTCTTTTCTCTGTCTTTCTTTCTTTCTAATTTTCTTTTGTTCTTCTTTTTTTTGTTCTTTGTTCAATTTAAGAACGAATGATATTCAAGTCTGGATCGTAGAAGAAATTTATCACTTCTCTATCGAGCATCCAACTTATCATTGCTGGCACGTACGCAAGATCGAGTACGTTATAGTGTCTAGTTCCGGTAGACGTACCTTTACACGTACTACGTCAGAAAGTATGTAACACGACGGGTGTTATAACATACATCGAGATATCTCTGATAATTTCAACTACTTGCAAGATGACGAGAATGTGAATGAAGAATCTACTAGCTTTCCTATTTCTTCGTTATCACTTCGTAAATTTATAACAGTTTAATAGCCATGATCTGCGTGTGCATATTTATTCGGGTGAATAATGAGAAGTCGTTATAATCACACAAGAACGTGATAATAATGATAACTTTAATAACATTCGTCATTCAATTTAATAAAAAATTATGATGATTTTTACCACAAAAAACAATTTACATTTAATTTCAATCCATAAAACGAATGTTACAAATGTTTAGTTGAAGAAAAATTTGTTACGTAAACCTATGCATAAAAATCGCAAAAGTCTATATTCCAGTTTTTTTTTTTAATTTAAAAAGAAAAAGAAATAATAAAAAATGTCTTTTGTTTCGTACGGAGATCGATTTATAGAGACATGTACGTTGACATAAATTTATTCGTGAAAAGAGTTCGACATACTGACCTACATAATTTCCGGGAAAAATATTCGTCCTATGAAGGGTGCAACGAAAAAGAGTTATCGCTATCCTGCTCACACTAACTGTATCTTACTCATACATATATTCTTCTTTATATTATTTTGCATTATACAAGCTCTCTGCTTTGAATTCACACTGGAATAGACAGTTTCGACGCCGCACGAAAAATTATTTCGCCAAGGGTACTTTATAATAGTACAAATTATAAACTGTCAAATATGAAGATGTATTGATTTAATTATGATAATTATTTAATAAATGTGCATGTACTAATATAGATGTAAGTTAATTACGTCGTTTCGGTTTATAGGAAATTGTTTATAATAATTATTTTAAAAAAATTATCACCTGCATATATGCATAGAGATATACGTGTATTATTCAATAAAAAATTACAGAAAAATTTTTTTTTATTATATTAATTGTTTATAACAATTGTTTATAATAATTTGTTAACTATGCATAGGTAAGTAAACGTATGAGAAATAATTAGTGTAGAATTTTAAAAAGATTGATTATAAAAATTGTTTATAACAAATTGTTTATAACAATTAATTTATGAATTGTTATTAATAATATAGAGGAAGCTTTGTCATTTACAACAAGCTTTGAATCGTGTCTCTACGATTATTAGTTCCGGAGATATTGTAATTTAAATAATATGCATTAAAATTTTACTATTTATCTAGTAATTATTTTTGAATGGATATTGACTCACTGACCTACATAGATTCTTGGAATTTACGTTACTATGATCAGCTGTTCGACGTAAACGGTACGTACTACTATTTACTACGACTCGTACACGTCATCAGTTCATTGCAATTTTTCAATGAAATTTTTAAAAACTTATATCTCCTGAACGAAACATCATAGAGACTTGAAAAAACCATCATTTTAAAGATAAATATCTCCTTCTTTTATCTATCATCTCAAAAATATTCAATATGACAAGACCAAATTCACAAATATTCAATAACTAATCATAAAGTTTGAAAAATTCATTTTCTCGAACATTATTCCTCGTTAATTCTCATATGATATTTTATATCATTAAAAAAATATATACATACGTTCATGTGATAATTATTATGTAAAATCTTTATTCTTCTAAGTAAAAACAGTTTTCATTAGTCTTTCGTATTCCCATTCGATAGGAATTCGTATCCTGTAGTCCAGGTTGTAATAACAACAGCACAACAAATAAAACCACAAAGTTAAACGATGAAAGAGATCTATCCGTAAACCGATAGGGACAGAGGACACATGCAGCCTTACCACTAGGACCTTGTGAAACCTTCGAACCACTGATCGTCAACAAAGAGAAACTAGTGAGTAAAGAAGAGTGGGGAATGGCGTTAGCGTAGTCAGGAACAGGATGGTCGACCACAAAGGACGGGCTGCGGAACTATTCGTGTGACAGAAGAGAAATCACGCAGTCAACTGTCCTATACGGTTAGTTTTTTAATCTTTTATACATCTATATATTTGAAGTAATAAGATATAGGATTGTTTATTTATTAATATAAAAATGAAAGATATATTAACCCTTTTTTAAGTTTTTTTTTCATTTATATATTACCAACAATTCGAAGCAATTTCAATAGAAAAATCATATTCACATATAAGTAAATGATATATAAATAATAACAACTAATGAGAATTAGTTTAACAAAACAAAATAAAAAAATAGAAGAAGCAAAATATCTACGGTGACGTAGAAAACTGTCAGCTTTTGTCGTCACGATTCTCTTTAACATTCTTTTCACGATAATAGCTATCTCTCTCTCTCTCTCTCTCTCTCTCTATCTCTTTTTATTTGTTCTATTTTTTCTTTTTCTTTCTTTTTCTTTTCTAGCAAGAACCCTAGAGATAAAAAATGAGCCCCGTCTTGTTCCTAAGTGACCCCGGGCGCGTTCGTTTTTCTGGCACGTATTCTGCATTCGTTACATTTCATACATATAAGTTATATAAATCCAGTATCACCATAGTATGCATTATTATGCGCTCACACTTGTGTATGTATATATACGTATGTATCTAATACTTTATGTACATATGCGTATGTGCTCTATTACGAATTCGTACATATTACCTGCTACTACCTTGTACAATGTCTATATACATAAATACATACACACACATATACATATGTATGTATATGGATATAAGTAAGTACACTTGCAAGATACGACGTTTTACATTTTCATCTCAAATGATGCTTTGTTTACTCTCTTCGAGAGAGAGAAAATCAGCTTACAACGAAGCAGCCCACTATTGTCCGTGTACTATTTGGATTATTTGGTTTTTTTTTTTTAAGACCCACAGTCTTAACAAATTTGTTTTCTTACTTCCTTCATTTTCTTAGTCTCCTTTTTTTGTTTTTTCTTTTTCTAAATTCTATTGTATTTTATTGTACAGTTATTATTCATTCTTTAAAATTAATTTCTAGTAATAAAAAATATTCGTTTACTTTGAGAAGCTTTAGTATCCATTAAATATTAAAGTAAAAAACATATGTCCAAGACGTGATGTGAAAATGGAGAATAAAATGTAAATGTAATTTATTCGATGCTACCTATGTGTTTAAGAGAAATTAAATATTCTTAAACATGTACGCTTATGTAGTATTAATATCTAGTAGTAGTATGCAGTATGTGTACATTTCTCGTATTAATTCAGACGATTGTTATCAAGGATAAAATATTCTTTGTAGAATAACACGAAATTTGATTCGATAGAAAGGAAGCGACGTTTCGGGTAAGTTCTTATCAACGTTTTCACAGCTTTTAGTCATAATTTTAATGTCGTCAGTGACATCTATAAAAAAGGAAGTAAAAAGAGAAATAGGAAGAGGGAAAATGAGAGAAAGAGAAAGAGTAGGTACGGAGAAAAGGCACTCAAAGTCTGCAGCACGAAAATGCATTATTTGCGAGTGCATTAGACACGAAGGATGAATTATATCGGGGAATAAAATTAAAATCATACCATTTTTCTTTCTCTCTCTCTCTCTCTCTAATGCATTTGAAGAAACGACTTTAACTTATCGTGTCGACCAATTGGAAACGAATTGAATAAGATTGAAAAGCAATATTGTTAAATGGATCCTCAAAGTTTTTACATACGCCTAAACATCCTCGCGATAATCCAAATCTTTTGCCTTTTTTTTAACCTAATCGTAAAAGCGCAACAACGAGGAGAAAAAAACAATAATCCTGGAATTCGTATTCGAAAAAATACAAAAGAATAATACAGACGAATAAAAAATACTTTGATTAAGTTCTAGAATAAAAAATATGATTAATTGTTTTTCTTTTTTTTTAAATAATCTATATTATATCAGATATATAAGAATAAATAGATCAAACAAATAGAAATAAAAAAACAATGAAGGTGTTAAGGTTACGGGAAGTAAATAGCTAATCCGCAAACATTTATGTAGCTTCGATTCAATCAGCTTTCAATCGTAAGACCGATGGTACACGATTCCGTGGAGATAAGTGAAAAAGAGAAAGAAAGAAAGAAAGAAAAGAAGAGGAGAGTAGAATAGAATAGAATAGAATAGAATAGAGAGAGAAGAGTAGGATAACGCTAGCCTTTAGTACATTGAATGGCGTTGATTAGTAACTACTCCAGAAAATAAACGAGAATTCGTAGACCAAGCGTATATCGTTTTCTTACTTTCTCCGAGGTGAGAGGAATCTTTTCAAGAAAACCAAAGAAAGAAACAACGAAAGATAGTAAAAAAAAAGAAAAGAAATCAAGAAAAAGATAAAAAAGAGAAAGAAAAATATAGGAAGAAAGAAAAGAAGTAAGCTTTTAAAGAGGGTGGATCGGTTCTCAGGGCTTACACGAACAAGATCCAGTATTTATCCGTGTAAGAGAATACGAGTTACGAGTTGGTAGTTGAGTCATTGTATAGATAGAAGGGATGATGGGGGATAGAGGGAAGGGGGATATTGGGATATTGGGATGAGGTAGAAGTTGGAAAGAGGGTTAGGTTAGGGGTGTGGAAGCGTAACGAGCAAAGGCTCGACTAGGAAACGCTACAAATCGAATTCCAGCGTTAACGGTAATTCCAATGCTAGGTACCATTGGCTGATTCGAACGATCACAACGCAAGCTCTCTCTCTTTCTCTCTCCCTCTCTCTGTCTTTCTACTATACCTTATATCCCGTGGGAGAGTTGGTCCATTATCGCGCTGGGGAAGGAACATCGTTAAATCATTCCCATCGTGCCTGCAATTACAGCTTTCGCGCTTCATTAGAGCAACATATCGACGTATCGTGATTTGGTAATCTTACGGAACGTTCGTTGTTCGTTATCAGGTTGATGATAAAATTCAAACATCAGACTAATGGAACGATGTTCAAAGCGTTAGATAAAGAAGATATTGTTTATGCGAACGTGACGCGCGTTATCTAGTCTAACGAATATTATAGATTATCGTAGGGTGTTTTAATATTCATAGCGTTTGCTAGGTTAATTTATTATTAATAGGTTTCTCTGATATATTGATTATCGTTATTTATTATATAGTAATTGGATGATCTATACTGTAGAAGAGGAATACTTTTATTTTTACCTTTTTTGTTTATTGTTGTTGTTGTTGTCGTTGTACCATCGATAGTAAATATTGATATTAATTTTATGGAAAGGTTTGATCGACGATTAGAAATATTTTTGTTAAAATTAATTGTTATTAATTTGTTATTAAATGTTATTAATTTAATCTCACGTAAACGGAAATGTTTGATATTATTTTTTCGTAAAGCAAATTTAATGAAAAAAAAAAAGACATTCGTAGAAGCCTTCGAATTTCAGTCGTGTTCGTGTAGAATCAAACGGAAGTGCGAAAGAAAGGCTTCTATCTTGTTTTAATTAACGACATTACTTACAGGTAATTCAATTATTCCAACGACCAATCTTATTAGATAACATATTTTTTGTTTTTTTTTCCCCTATCTTTTCTTTCATTTTTCTTCTAATAATTAATTATCTTTTACTCGATTTCTTATGATTACGAAGAAGAGAAACTTTATTAGAAACTTTGACGAAAGGGTTTCCTTCACGAAATTGAGATTCGTATAATGTAACTTACACCGAACTATGCCCGCTGCTTCGAGCTTAACTTTTTCACAACTTTAATAGGGCAGAAATTATTCTTAGAAATATGCGGAAACGAATATAACTTTCCTATCGGAGAATGGAGAAACCAGATATCCTGCATATAATAACGAACGAGTAAGTGAATAGGATGTTGAAAGTAAAGTATTAAAGTTTTCATATGTTTTGATGTATTACAAGAAAAATGTTTTTCGTGTATATATTAGTATTTGTCCAACACAAAAATAAAAATGAAACTAATAATTCAACAACGAAGCAAGAGTATTCGCGCTATTTAAATATCGATATCTTAACTTTCTTCAAAAGAAAATAAAGTTATCGTAAATATATTATATGATAATAAGATTTATATTTCGCGCATGAATAAATTTCGTTTATTAACATTTTTTTTTCTTCGTATTTACAAAATCTACTTATTATTTATTTCATTCATTACAATTTTTAATAAAATTCTTCACACGCGTCCATTTAATTATTAGAATAAAACACAATTTTTATAATATTCATAACATCTTAAAATAATAAGAATAATTAATAGACTATACAATAGATTTTCATCAGTCGTATGAATATTTGTTTTTCTTAATGATAAAAATTACAAATGATTAATTTAATATTAAAGGTAGATTGTGTAAACAGAAAGAAAAGAAAAGAGAGAGAAGAAAAGAATGAGAAACTACTTAAAATAGTCGGATAGAAAAGATTTGTTTGACATGAAGGTATATTACGATATTATGAGTACTCGTATAACAAAGGGCACTTGATGAAAAGATTTTGCAAAAAATATCACCGACCATCGAATAGGCTCTTCGACCAAGACGAAATTGGTTGCCAGAATGTTGAAGAAGGGCCTTACAAGAAGTCAAGCTACCCATTATTAGGAAGACATTAACGAACCTAAGTCTAAGTACTCATGACTCGTATTATCTTTGAAATACTTTTGTGTCAATTATTTCCACGTAAGCTGCTTTCTTCAAACGGAGCTTGACCCTTCAATCCTAGCCAAGGGAATTCATTCTCAAAGGATTGAAAACGGAAGAAAAAAGAATAAAGAAAGTAAATAACAGAAATAATTGCGATCCATTACGAAAAATAAATAAAAAATTATTATTTTTTATTATTTATTATTTTTTATTAATTATTTATTATTAATAATTATTATTTTTTCATTATTTTCGTTATTATTCGTAGCTTGAAATCAAATGATATATGATTAATATTTTGCATCGAATATTATTATTAGTTTGATAAATGAACGAGTATCTAGAAAAAAGGAAAATATTTTTCAGGAAAATATTGAAACAATTTATTGCTCATTGCTCGTTTTAATAAAAATGTTGTATAAAATGCTGCTGTAAAAATACACCATTTCTTCCACTTAAAATAAAAAAAGTCTATTGTAAAATATAATTAAAATACATTATTATATGCAACTTACAAACAATTTTTTATACTCCAATTTGAGTTCGGTATAATATTGAATGTAACATACGCCCTTCTACTAGACATCCGTTCAATTATAATTGTAAATATGAATTCATATAAAAACATAAGATTATTGACGAAGTCAAATGATCAATAACAGCATTTATTTCTAATAAACATTTTAAATATAAAAATATAAAATATAAAATCATACATAAAAATATAGCTTGAATAAATCAACATTTTCGAAATACACATATACACACACACATAAAGTATCAAGGATATCAGAAGAATTCAGTGGTTGATAGTAACGAGGAAAAAGGAAAAAGCTTTTCACGCTTTGCCTTTTCTCTTCAGTTGCTGGACTAAGGATACCCTTTGAACCTTTAGTTAGTTTTCTCGAGTGAGGCGCAACCACAAATCGAAATATTTTAGTGGCAAGCGAAGAGACGTCGTCGGTTGGTCTTTTGAGAAAATCGATTGGAGAAAAGAAGAGAGAAATATAAGAAGAAAAAAAAAAAAAAAAAGGTAGAAACTAGCTCTCATCTTTTTCCTGGTCTATGCTTCGTAATCACCAGAAGGAAACTCCCTTCCCATTCCGTTACTCTACTACCCGCTCAATCCTTTTCCTCTTATTCCTGAATTTTATATCTTCCTTCCATTAAATGGCATGCTTCTTTAAAAGAAAGAAAGAGAGAGAGAGAGATAGAAAAAACATGAAGGAAAGGAACACAAGGATAGATAGAGAACGTCATAGCAAACCATCAGTTTCCGCTTTACTAGTTTTACAAGAAATTTTCGGTTAAGAAGTTCTTCTTCCTTTTCGAGATTGGAAAGCAAACGAAATTGAAGCACATCGTCCTTAAAACTCTTGCGAAGAGAGAGAGAGAGAGAGAGAGAGAGAAAACTTCTACTTTACCCTTTGATCCTCCAAATAGGTTGATCTAGAAGACATCGTATCGGTTCGTTGAATTCTAACATCATTCGATAAAATATTTTCTCGATAAGGCAAAACTAAGAAGAATGATCAAATACTCGAAATAATTTTCCTCTAAGCAAAAAAATTGAGGAAAATAAGAGAAACGAAGATGAATAAAACGGGAAAAAATTTTTTGGAAAAATTCACTTGTCGAAAAAGTTTGACACAACGCGCGTTAGCTTTATTCGAGCGTATAAAAGCTTTCCAAAAATATTCAGCAGATGCGGCAGATTATTTGAAGAATTTATTCGATCCTCTGATTTAGCGATTTCCAAAGCTAGTTTCTATCGTCGTTTAACAATTGGATTATACGTATAAAGAGAGAAAATATGTGCATTGTGTGTGTTTGTGTGTGTGTGTGTGTGTGTATGCTAGGGCCACTCTAATTGGAATTCTTACTCTGTAGAGAAAACACGAAGAGAAAGAGAGAGAGAGAGATTTTAATTTGGTTTCTCTTTGTCTCACAAGACCGACACATTGATTCTCTTTACCTTTTCATACTGTATTTCATTCATTGTTTTACTCGCTCATACGATTTCGAGCGTAGTTATATTCTCCGTTTATCAATCGACACAAATAAAGATTTTCGAAAACATTTGTTTTTAAAATTTATCGCAAATCAAACAAATACTTTATGAACAATAAATACTTTTTTCTTTATTCCAAATATTGAATTTTTTCATTTGTTTAATTAATTTTTCATATAAAAGAAATTGTTTTAAGATTTATTATTTAGTTTTTAATTTATTTATTTAATATTTAATATTGTTTATTAAAAGGCTTAATAAGATATAATGAAATAGGATAAAATCGTAAGTATCTATAATCGTGTAAAGTAATAATTAATACTCGTCATGTTTTATGTTACTTTAAACGTCGTCATTCTTAACAAAGATATCGTCGTAATTATTTCTTTGTTATTCGTCGTCTTTCGTCGTAATCTTTCACGTAAAATACACTCGTCGTAATTTCTAAATCAAGACCATGCAAATGTGCTGCGGCCTGTCCTTTCGTTGTCTATATATACTAATCATTCTCTTCTATCGGTTTTCGTCATTTCCCGTACTGTCTTTCTCGAAACTTCTCGATCATTCTCGACCATAAAATATCTATATTATTCCTTTACTTCTGATATGAAATATTCGAGAGGTTTCGGTACGATCACACATTAGGCGATAGACTCAAATAATACAAACGTAATACTCAAGTGTAACAAACATAACACATGCGCTTCAGTCCAGAGCAACAGTCTCTTTTATCCTACAAAAAATTCTCACACACTCATACTTATATCACTACGCGACAAATAAAGAATAACATTTCTTTAGCGGTACTTATAAGAAAATCGTCTATCGATATTTATAGAAATATCGATACATATATTCTAATATTAACTACTCTTTGTTATTTACGTTTAAGTTTTTTTTCGTTCGTACGAGACGGAAAACACTACCTCTCTGTTCACTTCTCGAATTTTCTTTCACAATATCATGAAGAAAATATTGATATATAACAGATATACATCAGAAATTTTCTTATTGTCATTGTAAAAAAAGTATTATTTTCATTTATTTATTTATTGTTTAATACTTAAGCGGATTTAATAAAAAATTGAGTAGGTATAACAATGACGTAATCCTAGGATGTAGAGAATTTAATGTTCCTTGCTAGGATCATTAAATAGCAAAATATTCAGAGAGGAAGAGAGAGAGAGAGAGAGAGAGAGACATTGAGTAAGGTAGTATCGTTGAATACAAGTATTCGTGAGTGGCAAATATTGGAGAAGGAGTTACGAGGTTTCTCGTGAAATGTCAGGAAGATGAAGAAAGAGAAAGAAAGGTAAAGAAAAGTAGAGAGAGAGAGAGAGAGAGAGAGAGAGAGAGTGGGAGTAAAGTCTCGTTAACTCGAAAGCTCGAGATGTATAACCTTGGCTTGCAAGTGCTAGATTTTCGCTGCTTTCTTCTCGAAAGTATCTGCTTATTTAGAGAGAGAGAGAGGGAGAGAGAGAAAGAGAAATTCCAAAACTCCTTTTCTTCTTTTATGATAACTCTTCTGTGAGAGAAGGTACGAGGTGTTCTAAGTATGCGAACAGATGTTGAAACTTTTGGAAAAAGACCTTGCAATTAAACGACAAGTCTACACTATTCTCTTCCGTTTCGTTTAATTCGAGGGTAATATTTCCTTTTTATTATTAACTTCGACACAATGAAAATCTTTTATTTAATTAGAGAGGATAAAGATAACCAAAATGAATAGAACTGAAACAGAAATCTTCATTCATCATTCATTTCACACAGCAACGAATTTTTAATTGCAATATTCTCTTAAATTCAAATAAAAGTAAGAAACATATTTTAATGATTTCAATAAAATAAATTGTAAAAGAAATGTACGAAAATTTAGATTTGAAACTGGAAATATAGAAAATTTTGTTAACAGTAACTATTTCTTTAAAAATGTTTCAACGTATCTTCGCCAGGGTTGCAGGGTAAGGATGTGTAATATTATAATAATTCGTGTAAAAAATGAAAAAAATAAAATAAAATTATGAGGGTAAGAGAAAATTCTAGAAGTGTGTGCATCGGGATTTTTAGAAATATCGATAGACGATTTTTCTATAAGTAATGTAATTCCTTATTTGTCATGTGTGTGATAATATGAGTATGACTATGTGAGAGTTTATCTTAGGATGAAAGAGAAGAGACCGTTTCTCTAGACAGGAATGCGTATGTTTTATTTGTAAAGTGACACCGCTTGGACCTATCGCCTAATATGTGGTCGCACCGAAACCTCTCGAATATTCCCGATACGGAAGTACAAGAAGAATCCAGATTTGAAGAAAATGAACCCAGAATGCAAGGAAATGATGAGAAACGATGGAGGGGGTGATGAATATATATAAACGACGAAAAAGATCAGAGGGGCGCATTTGATATTGTATTGTTTGTACGACGAGTGTTTGTATGTGAAAGAAGACGAAACACTACGAAAGACGACGACAACGAAGAATTAAATACAACGATATCTTCGTATTACGACGTTTAAAGTAACACATAACACAACGAGTTGATTAATTATTAATTTAGACGATTATAGATACTATTTTATTCTATCTCATCTCATTATATTTCATTATACCTTATTAAATCGTTTAATAAATATTATTAAACGATATTAAGTAAATAAAATTAATAAATATAAATAAAGTAAATCTTATAAAATAATACAAAAATAGAAATTTGAAAACTTCAAATATAGAGAAATTGATTAAATGGTAGGGTTATCTTGAGAAAAGTTTAAACGTACCTTCGAAAGAGTGGTAGGATGAGGGTAAAGATTGACGAGACAGCTTTGCCTTCTTAGTCTGTAATCCCAACGTGTCTCCAAGTGCGGTATTTCCATAGTGTCGCAGATGCTCTGCACGTGAGAAGCAGTGTGCGCACTTTGAGGTCCAAAAATTGCAGCTACGCCACTCCGCAACAAATGGCACACTGCAATAAGAAATCGATGATGGTAATATCTATACTCGTATTTATTATTACGTCACATTTCTATATTAAATTATCTAAAGCTAAGATAATAAGTATTTTAATAATATTCATTTCATATATACATACAATTTTTATCTTTTTATTTTCCTTCTTTTTTATTCTTCTTTTTACGTACTTGAGACATAAATATTATTTAGATATCTAAAGATAAATTTTTAACGCTTTTTTTTTAATAGTACTTTTAAAAGTAGCCAATTCCATCAAACTTTATGTTTACATAAGTAATAAAAAAGTAACAAATAACAGAAAAACCCTTAACATATAAAACTTGGAATGTTATTCTCTGTATTTCCCATTGACCGATTAAACTTTGACCAAAGTGATTTCAACCATGAAGAATAAAGAATTTCATATTATCCTATATAAAACTTTACTCTTTCTTTCCCTCTCTCTCTCTCTCTCTCTCTCTCTCTCTCTATCACGTGCAATTAATCATGGTAACTCGCTGAAATAAGATCTTTTCTAAGCTCAATGGTCCGAGTTACGTCGTTTCAATACTGTCGAAAAGATCGTCAAAGTGGAAACGGTCAGCAAGATGCGTGATAAACGACGAAACGTAATTTCTTTTACGTCTAAGAAATCGGAGAGAAAAAGTGAGAGAGAGAGAGAGAGAGAGAGAGAGAGAGGGAGGGAGAGAGAGAGAGAAAGGATATCCTTTTCTCCTTGAGAAGCAAATAAATTCCGATCAATCACTTCCATTCGCTCAGGATTTAATTTGGCGAATAAATGTTTTCGTTACCATAGTACCGGCTGCTCGACCTCGTTTATGGTACATAAGTTTCACATTGATCGCTATAGAACTCTTTCTTTCTTTCTTTCCTTATTCTTCTTTCTCCCTCTCTCTCTCTCTCTCTCTCTATCTCTTTTTCTTTGATTTTTTTTCTCTATATCTTTCTGTTTTTTCTCCGTGCCGAAGAATAAATCATCATGCTCGAGGATTTTCCGACAGCAAACGCAATGAACTCTGCAGTTCATCTTTCTCTAACCACACTCATCCTTCGAATCTTGAACCAACTTCCCCATTCCCTCTCTCTCTCTCTCTCTCTCTCTCTATCGTTTTCTCACTTTTTTTCTCTTATTCCACAAATTGCAGGAAGAAAAAGAGATTGGCAAGGAATAAAAAAAAAAGAAAAAAAAAGGTAATTTTCCTTACGATAAAACTTCGCGTCACCGAGTGCCATTGCTTTCAATTGCGTCCATTGTTCGGAATCACCGATTGCGCTTACTGGACAGACATCCACGAATCCCGAGATAAATCACGATCGGATTCTTTTGTCATCGTTAGAAGCACGTTGTCTGTCTATGATTCAAAAATAGAACATAGAAAAAGAAAAAAACCAATAAAAAAGAAATATGTATATATATATATATATAGAAATTGAAATAACGATGATCGATTGCACCAAAAATTGAACCATCGACGTGAACGAACAAAAAAAAGGGAAAATATGAATGGAAAGAATTTTTGCTGAAAAGTGATCGAAAAAAGATTGATTTTTCATTTACACTATGTGCTTTCATTCATTGTGAAAAGATAGGTATATACACAATTGAGAGATTAAATATCGTAAATTATTTAAACCATTTCTGATAATTTTGTAATTTTAGAATGTTAATAATTGAACGAAGAAATTGATTTACGATTCTTTCAGATATCAGATATCTTTTCAAATATCAAATGGTATTTTAAAAACTTTCGACAGATTAAAAACATCGTTAATAAAAAATAATAAAGAAAATATGTTATAAAAAAAAGAGCTAAGTGAAAAAATTAGACAAAAATTTGTCTTTACATTATTTGCAGATTTTCTAAGTGATTTATATAAAACGGAAAACGTTGAATAATCTAGGAAACATTATCGACATTTAATAGTGTAAACAACGTATAATATATACATATATATATATATTTATAATATATTTAAATATGATAATAAGATAGGATAAGTTGAACTGAAATCTCTATAATTTTTCGACAAAGTCAGCTTACGTGGCAAGCTCAAAGTAATACCGACCTACCCTCGGGCCGTTTTGCGGTTGAAATATGAAACGCACAAACTGCTATATTGAAATTTCAGATGCAATTTCCTTCGGCAGCCTGCGGCATCCACGGCCAATGCCGTACCACCATCACCGACAATGTTGTACCTAAGCAGCCAGCGAACCAACCAACTAGCACTTTCACCTTCGCCCCCTCTCCTCCTCCTCCTCCTTCACCCACCATTCCCTCTCTCTCTCTCTCTCTCACTCTCTTTAAATATCAACAATATTTCTCCATTTTTTTTGCCTGCGTTTTATTACCCGATAAGGGAGATCACATCTCATCGTAATACTTTTACTACGATTTATACGAATAAACAGGGATAACAAATTGTTTATTCGTTCGTTGACAAAATATTTACTTATTTTTTTATTATTATTATTTGAGATAGACATTTTTTTAGCGATTTAAATCATTCTTACGAAAGTTTGGATAAAATTTTATAAATAATATTTCATAAGAAATGCCAAGTTTTCCCATATCTTTTAACTTTGTTCTGCTTTCTTTTTTATATCTTTCTTTTCTATTTTATTTGCATCAATTGAATAAAGGATAAAAATAATCTTAAAGGATAAAAATCGTATTGCAGATAAACACCAGGTGATGGTGCATCAGATAACCTGGCGTATTAGGAGAGTGGGTAAGGGCTTGTAACACGGTGGCAGGTGGATGCATATTCGAAATATGCTACAGTAGTTCGCGATGGCATGCAGTTGGTTGGTATCATCCTGGCTTTGCAAGGAGATAGGTTTATCGCTCGGTAATGTATCAAAGCCAGTTGGCGACCGATGCTCCACTTTGGACATTGCTTGCTTGCTTGCTCTTCTGAGGCAACCCTTATGGTCCTTTCTCTCTCTCTCTCTCTCACATTTACTCACTCACTCTCTTTCTCTTTCTATTCAATACTCTAGTCTACAGAATGTAATTTCCTTTGTCATTAACGACGATCATTTTCCTATTAATTAACGCTTAAACTTATTCACTCTCTGATTATTCCTCATTATCCACAACGATGTTTCAGTTCATTCTTAATTAATCAGTAACACATTCTTTCTCTCTCTCTCTCTCTCTCTCTCTTTCTCTTACTCTTTTTCTTTATCATCGATGACGAAAATTTTTTAATTAATTTATCTTTAATCTTACCTTTTTGGTTTATTACTTATGTCATACAAATATAGTCGAGTTCATTCTGAATTTCTGAGTAATACATTCTCTCTTTGTCTTTTCCTCCTCCAATCAAAATTGTTCACGCAAATATTCGAGTTCATTCTGAATTTCTAAATAACACATTCCCCCTTCCTCTCTCCTCTCTCTCTCTCTCTTTCTCCTCCTTTTTCCTTCTTTAATATTCTGTCCTACCAAATCATACACGCAAATATTCGAGAAAATTCTTAATATCTGAATAACGCATACAAGATGTTTATTAATATTTTAAACTCTTTGTTTTACTTTTATTAAACATTGTTCATTACATAATTTTAATAAGAATGTCAAAACGCAATTTAGTTTCCTGAAAAAAGTAATAAACTATAATATTTATCGTATCGTAAACTTATACTCTCCTACAAATTAAAAACCATAACCACTGAAATCTTCAGATATTACTTGCTTGCATAAAGCAACAACGTTTAAGTTTCTACCTCAAAGATTTTTATTCCTTTTTTTCCTACTAAAGGAACAAAAAAAGAAAGCAGAAGAACGTTTCGAATGATTAAAAATCTTTTTTCTATCGACGTTGAATATTAGTCAGGAGAGTTTTTTTTAATATTGTTAAAGAATGGTGACACACGGTTCTACGTGAAAAATTGGCGGATCGATTTAGGGATAGGAATACGTATGGGATAAACTATGTTCGACCACGAAAAAGATTCATTCTCGGTTATGCAAGCTCGCACAAGCATAAAACTCGTTATTCTTAGGTCGAAATGTTCTTTGTCTATTCGAACTTCATTCCCTTTTTCAATGTATGTATGTACGAACGTAGGAATATGTACGTTTGTGTATACGTGTACGTGCGAGTGTACGTGGACCGAATATGGTCCGTATATTTCGTCTTGTCCTCTTGAAACACGAAAGTCTCTCTTCCTTGGCATACTCCTTCCTTATTCAGGATTAGAGAGTATGTCTGTGGCCACAGATATGTGTATGTGTATATATATACATGTATGAACTTACGTGTGTATATACTTATATGTATGTAAGTATGTACGTGTAAGTACATTCTCGGCCACCTAAGCTGACTCCTTTATCCTTAGATTTTTATCTCTTCCTTGCCATGGTTCCACTCTAACCTTCTCTTTCCTTCCCCCTTTTTCTCCTTATCCGATCCTCCTACTTCCCCCACACTCCTTTTCCACTAGCCTGTCAGTGCATATCCGTCCTTAATTCTTATTTCTCGCAAGACTCTGAATACAGTGCGCTCGTTCCATGTAAATTTATAAACAAATCTACTTTTCCTCTCTCTCGCGATGAAACTTTACATTACATCCTCCCCTTTCTGTTCATTTTATTTCAAATCCTACTTTTTGTTTATCTTTTTCTATCTTATTTTTTACTCTTTTTCTTGACTTTTACCGAGATTTTATAATATTTTTATGTTATTTTTATATTTTTTTAAATATTTTTTTAAAGGTTATCATTCTTAGTTGTTTTTTTTACCAAGAATTATTCTAAAACAAATTATTATTTCAAATCATTGGAATATAAGTACGTAAATTACGACTAAATCAATTTTTAATGAATATTTGTTAATTTGATCTTGCCATACGGAATATTTTTGAGAAGATAGATAAAAAGAAGAGATTTTTATCTTTAAAATGATGATTTTTCAAATCTCTATGATGTTTCGTTCCGGAGATATAAATTTTTAAAAATTTCATTGAAAAATTTCAATGAACTGATGACGTGTACGAGTCGTAGTAAATAATACCGTTTTCGTCAAACAGCTGATCATAATAACGTAAATTCCAAGAATCTATGTAGGTCATTGGGTCAATATCCATTCAAAAATAATTACTAGATAAATATTATAGTAAAATTTAAATGCATATTTTTTAAATAACAATATCTCCGAAAGTAATAATCGTAGAGACACGATTCAAAGCTTGTTGTAAATGACAACGCTTTCTCTATATTATTAATAACAATTCATAAATTAATTGTTATAAACAATTATTATAAACAATTAATAAAAAATTTTTTGTATGTAACGGATGTATTCATAAATATAATATGTATAATTAAGAATTTGTTTTTAACAATTGTTATAAACATTTGTAAAAGCGATTAATAAAAAAAAATTTTTCCTATATAAAGGTAAGTTAAATATGCGAATACACACTCGTATTTACGGATAATATTTTCTTACAAACAATTTGTTATTAGCAATAATTATAAACAATTTCTATAAAAAAATACTGTTTCAATTTTACCTAAAGCTCTATACATTAGTATATATATATATACATAATAATAATAAATACAAAATTATTTATTATATTCTAAACAATTTGTTAATTTAATCGCAATACTTGCTCATATTTTAAGATAATTTTTTTGTCTTTTCCCGATCAAATTTTCATTTATTGTAGTTTTACGAGAAAAAAGCCTTACAATTTGCGATATTTTAAACGGAAGTCTTTAACGTTCGTGACGTATAACGATGGCAGGAACGATAAAGCTATAAAATAAAAAGAGTGTCTAGAGAATTCGGCGTTTATCGGTTATCGATACGGTGTTGTTAATGGGAGGGATGAAGGGGTGGGGGTGGGGAATGTTGGAGGAAGAGGGCTAGGGGACGGCGATAGTGGTAGTAATAGGAGTGGTGGGGTAGTACGTTTTATGGGAGTGAATTTTCGGTCGTGTGGTCTCTTTCGTATCACGGGAGAACGATCTTGAATTGAATTCTCACGCACGAGTCGAAAAACGACGATGCATCTAGCGCACCAACCAACCAACCAACCAGTCGACTTTTAGCAGCGTTGCAGCCACGACAACGACGACGACAACAACTACAACGACAACCACGACAACGACAACCACGACGACGACAACAACGACGAGAAACACGCGAAATAACGGAGAATCCTTTCAGGCTCGATTACCGTTTTTCGATCGTTCGTTCGTTCGTTCGAATCGTTTGCTTTCGAACTAGATCTCGTTGATAAGAGTCTCCTCTCGTGTCTTCGGGGCAAAAGTATTTACAATCTCGTCCCGTCGATTTCGTTCCAATCTCACGGTAGTTGCACCACCTCCTTTTTTTCTTCTTTCTTTTTGTTTTAATTTTGTTCTTCTCTCTTCTACGCTTTCTCTTTCTCTTTCTTTCTTTCTATCTCTCTCTCTCTCTCTCTCTCTCTCTCTCTCTGTCTCTCTCTTTCTCTTTCATATTCAATTTAATTTTTTTCTACCCGTTCTACACTCTTTTTACTTATTTCCACGCTTCGACGCACAACAACGGCAACGATCGCTTTTTTTTTTCTCGTTTGTAAATAAATGTTTCCCAATGTAATATCTTCGTACATTTTTAATTTTTTCCCGAGATTTTATTGTATTTTTATACGCATATACAGTGATATTGTTTATTTTAATGATTCGTACATTTATTCGCCTGTAACGGTCGATATATGGAATACGAATAAAAATATATATTGTATGTCAAATAATGTTCATAAAGGAGAGAGAAAAAGAGATATTACTTATACATGAAAATTATTATAATTGAATGAATCTTGATAATTAAAATGAATGAATCTTAATAATGATAATTAACACAAGAGAGAGAGAGACGGAGAAAATAAAAATAGTATGAATAAACGTAATTATTCTATAAACAAATGTGAAAAACGTTCGATTAAAAAGTATTAGGATATAGAAAATAATCAGGTTGGGAAAAAAATCGATGCAACTTCTCCATCATGATTATTCTCAAGTTGGCAGCATCACAGTTAAAAGTTCTTAATCTTAATTTAATCCAGGTAGCTTTAAACTCGTCTTTCCAACAGATTATATAGTTTTAAGCTGGGCTTCTGGTATCTTTTACGTAACTCGCTTCGGTTAACTTTGATCGATCGTTCTATGATTTCTTTTTTCTCTTCCTTTATTTCTTTTTTATTTTTACTTCTTTTTTTCTTTGTGCATCAACACCTTTTTAAGCTCCACTTTTTTCTTTTTAACTTTCGAATAGATATTCTAAATAAAAAAATAATTTCTGTTGAAAATAAAAATATACAATCAAACTTTGAACAAACGCAATATAGATCTGGTTGTGTCGTTAAGTATTAACAATTTTCACCAGTCGATTTATTTACCGAGCTTTCATCAGATAAAACACGGTAGTAGGTCGCTATCGCGTCCCTTTCACCTGTGCCACCGGTGCTTCATCGCCGTCATATTTCATGGATACATTTTGCCAGCGAGCATCCTAGTCGAAACTCATTAAACGATAACAGGTAAATGCTCTCTGACGATAATAAATAACGTGAACACACGAAAAGTACTTTTCAAAGTTTCCCACACATAAATATATATAGACACACACACACATACATTCATACATCTATAGGCATGCATCGATGCATACATGTATATACACAATGACTATATTTGCTTTAATAAATGTCAAATTTTCGAGAAAATTCAACACTTCGTTTATTACTGATCGATACGATCGTTAAACGTTTTTGAATTCGACGTTTCGATCTATTTCAAAGTTTACACACGTGCATTCTATTGTAAACGTTAATGGGAGAGATAGAGATAGAACTGTTAGGTTGGATCGTTGCTCAGTAAATACAGGATTATGTTAATTCCTTCGGAAGGATTGAAAGCACCACTGAATACCATTACTTGTGATATCCTTACCAAGAATAGATTCTAAAACCGAGAGTAAATTAGAATAAATTAGAGTGATAGAAAACAATTAACTAAGGAATATATTATATACATGTAAACACATTTTCAAATACTTTAAGTAATTTTAATCCACTTTGAAATTAGAGACAAATTATTTAACACGTTAGATACAACTAAATGATTCGTACAATACAACATTTGTTGTGTTAATCTTTTCTATTATTTCTACTAATTAGTTTTTTTAGAGTGAATTAACTGTTCTTTAACGATCTTTCTTTTTGTACTTACTTGCATGAATGCAATGGATGTTAAATTTTAAAGGCGATCGTGCTTTTCGTGTAAGAAACGTTGGATACGATGGTATTGTTAAATGAAATTTATTTTAAGTGGTGTCTTTCTCTTCCATATGTATATAACGTACACCAAGGAAAGTTTCTCAACGTGATTTCAGGTGGGAAATCTTCTCGTGATCGGTTTCCGATAAGCGGCAACGAATAATGCATCGCTCGGCAAACGAAGCATTACAAGTATTATTATTCCTCTAACACGGATCGTGACCTATCGCGTTCGTCTATAACACTGATCGAGATAGGACAAGGGCACATGTCATTATGCTACATATCCATTCACGTCCAAGGTAAACCTTGGAATCTTATTATCAATGTTATTTTAAAGCTACACGTTTGAAATCATTTAATTCTATAACGTAAGACAAATTTTACACAATCGATACTATAATAATTAATATTCAAAAGATATAAATGTAATTTTAACAATATAAGAATATTATCACATAATATAAAGGAACAAAATTTTATTTAATTATTACGATATTTATGAAAAATAATTACTATGCTTATTTAAATATTGAAAAAAGATAGGACAATTTTAACTTTGCTATACATCAAAGAGTTGAATTATTTGCATTACTTTTTTAAAATATATAATTTCTCTATCTGATAATCTAATAAATTAATTAAAAAGTAATATTAGAATTTAATTAAATCTTTAAATGAAAAATTATCAGTCACATATAAGACAAAGAAAAACATTTTATAAACCTTAAATTTTCTTCGATTAACTTTGAATCTGTTTATTCCGTGTTCTCGAATAAGCGGATATCAGGCAATACTCGGCCGTTAACGTCGAAGTTCCTTTCAAAAGAAGCTTTATCGTTCAAAGAAAAAGAAAATGAAAAAGAAGAAGTAGAAGCACTTTTCAACGATATTTTCATGAAATCCTTATTCCAGGCAGCTTTCTTACGTTTCTTACAACAGCAAGCACACAAGTAGTAACACCGTTGTAAACATCGTATTCAATATTACATTCGCATAAGCCAAATAAAAATCTAAAACGTTTGGAAAACGTTTTCCTTCGTCAATTTACGAGAAGTCTTTTAAAAGCTCGCGAGGAAATGTCATTATAGAAATGGCCCATTCCAGATAGGGAAAACATGCTATTAAAGGGAACATTATATACCATCGTTTAGAACGTTCCAACCGTTCGAAATTTGATCGAATCATTTTTCAATGTAATTCCGGATAGATGATTCTCGATATTTCGTCTATAATCTTCAATCTCGACACAGACATTATCAATCATTTCAAAAGCATTACCGATCGATTGAAAATCATCAAACTATCGGACGATTTTCTCTCCTTTTATAATAAATTTTCCATTCAAATTCTCTATAATATTACATATCGTTTTACGTTGAAATTATTTTATATCTTTTAAAGATCGAACATGTTAATTTAACATAATACAGGTTGGACATTTATATATGATCAGATATGTTTTTTTTAATGTGTTTCCTGCCACGTGTAACGTGTTAGATACTACACATGACACTTTAATCGAATACAGACTTGGTAGAGAAAGTGTTGATGAACGAATTTTATCGTTTATTTATTGTTTAATTTTTAAACCGATGGCTGTTCGAATTTCGTTCATTTAACTTATATTATTCGGTTTTTGAAATATTTTTTATATTTTTATTTCTTTTTTTGTTTTACTTTCTTCCATCGAAATGCGATGAATTGTTGGTTTATATTTGAAAATATTTCGACATAAAAGAAGAATAAAAAAGATATATATATATACAATTTGAAAAGGAATTAGTGTAAGTGGAAATAATCAGTTAAAGGTGAGGAATGTCAGATTCACCTAGTTATTTCTCACTAAGAGGAACAATCGTACTTATTGTGAGCTCATAGTACTGCTGCTAATATCGTAATACAAGTAGAACCCAGCGTTATCCTGTTCGTTACTAAAAACTTTTCGAAAGCTCTCCTCGGCCTACTAACTTTTACGAACGCGCGAGGCATGGTTTCCATTTCGAAACTTTAGAAATTAGTTTAATGCATCAACGCGAGAGCAGCTTTCTCTTTCTCTTTCTCTCTCGTTGTGCTATTATATTGCGAACAAAGATAATTTTCATCGTTGAAATCCGTGTACCTGTTAAAAGAGAGAAAGAAAATGTTCAAAGCTTGCGATCACGCACACATGTTTGAATTAAATTCGTGATAGTTTTTTCGTTCTCGTTCGTTCGTATTATTTCGTTTCTTTTTTTGACATCTTACAATTTTGTTCTCTCACATTTGTATTTCAATTTATACATTTTTACTCCTTATATCTTATATCGTCATCATTTTTATAGAGAAAGAAAAATATTATAATGCTCGATGAAATTGAAAGTCCATTTTCTTGGATCAAAAATTTCTCTCGATTCGCATTCAAAAAATTTTCTTTAAAATCAAATGTCACTGCATTGAACGTTCTACTAACATACTTGCCAACTATTTTTATCATCGATGTAATTAGAAAATACACGTGATCGTATAACGTAATAATTGTTATACAATCATTTAACATTTAACGCTTAGAAAAAGAAAAGAAAAATTAAAGAGATGAAAGACCATTTCATACGATTAAACAAATGTTGCAATAAAATAACGATTTCAGGTTGATATAATTAAAAAAAAAAAGGAAAAAAAAGTAATCAATTAAAACAGATAAAGACAATTTGTCGAATTATCGATACGAAAAGAGATTTATAATTAGATTAAATCAGACGTATTCCCGTATGAAATGAAATCGTTGGAATCATGTAGATACGTAATAATATTATACGCGTTAGAGAGAGAGAGAGAGTGGCCCATTATCAGAACAACTATTATTTGAGAGTTTAAACGGAAAATTCGACGCGATATAGAAGAAATCGTTGAAGCAAATAGCGGAAAGGGGACACGGTCGATTGTTCACCTTGTTGTAGAAAAGCAAAAGCAACGAATGCGTGTATCCATACATGAACAAACACACGCATATACACACACGACATACTCATACATTGCGGAACGAAGTCCACCAACAAAAGAAAGGGAAAGAGAAAGAGAGAGGTGTGGGGGTGGGTTTGGGAAAAAGAGGGAGAGAAAGCTGTCTCTTTATTTCTACCTCGACCACCGCTTTCCCAGGGAATCGAGTTTATCGTTGAGTTAGCGTAATGCACGTTCACTCTAACAGCCGCGTGAATAAGTGGGAAAAGCTGGCTGGGTCGTGCCAGAAGCGAGAGTCTAGCACGCGAAACCGGGATAAACCGCAGGATTCGAAGTACATCCAACAACTGCTACTTTAACCTATCGTATCGGTGCTACAAGAGAAAGAAAGAGAGAGAGAGAGAGAGAGGGAGAATAGGTTTCCAAGGAAAATAATGTCGCAAGCATCTGTTACGACGTTGTATTTATATCTAAATTTTTTTTTTATTTTACTCTACCTTTTCCTCCCTACCTTTCTTCCTTGCCTTCTTTGTTTCTTTTTCTTTTTCCAACTTAAAAGTTTAATCCGGAAAAAGTCTTTCCTAACCATTTGTTTTTCGATTGGTTCATAAATACATAAGAAAAACGATATAGATGATTGTGATCACAACGTTTATTATTTTGTTGTATATTTTTTATTTTTATTTTTCTGCTCACGATTAATATCGTACGAAGGAAAATAATATAGGTAATTCTGATGTATTTTCTTTTTTTTTTATTTTTTTTTTAGAAAAAAAATGAAATTACGCAAATAAGTTGGTTTAATATTTTCTCATTTCTCGATATCGAATCGGATCTCGATATTGAAAAGAGAGTATGGTTGTTGAGTACCAATAATAAATAATTTAATGAAACAAAAATTCGATACTGCCGCCATTCGAAGTTTTTAAAGGTAAAGAAAAATAATTTTCAATTATTTTCTTTCGCTCAGCGAATTATCTTCGTTGTCATATAAAATCCCAATATAGAGAAATTCGTACGATTGTTATTATTATTATTATTATTATTATTATAAAAATGTAAATATAAAAGAAAATAGATTGAAAAAATATTTTGACAAACGTGGAGTTACGTTGAACGTCGAACAAAAAAAAACAAAATAAAAGAAGAAAAAAGTAGGAAATATGAAAAATAAAAAAATTTAACGACAATACGGGTGATACGTGGGATAGATGTCGATTTTCTTTGTTTGTTTTTTTTTTTGTTTTATTTCGAAAATGTGGGGGATAGGAGAGGGAGGGGCAGTGAGGAATAATATCGAAAACGATTGAAAATGAAAGAAAAATAAACCAAAAAGTATGTCGGTAGCGTTGAAAAGCAGTTCGTTCGTTGGCCCTTATTTCCTGAACGCCATTATTTTCCGAAACTAATCCCAATGGACATGCCGGGCGCGCCCTGTTATCCGCCCTACATTCCTCGCACAATTGCCCATCGACGGTTAATAACGCGTACTACGGAAACGCATACACGGAAACGCACATGCTACCGGATCGCGTATCGATAAATCAAGATACTCTCGGCAAGTAGAAATAAAGCTTAGTATGCTTCGGAAAAAAAAAGATAGAGAAATCAATGAAAAGCAAAAAAAAAGAAAAAAGAAAACGCCACGTTTCCCATGGCGTTTATGGCACTACTGGGCACGTCGTTAACGACGAATATTGTTGAAAACGAAAGATAAATGTCTTAACTTTCCTACATTTTTATCCTCACTTTTCGTATCAACCAAATCAATTACGTTTATTGAAAATTGTATATTGTTTTCAATGTGATTTTATAGATAGAATAATTTTTCATTACCACGAATGATATACGCGTTGAGAAAAAAATAAATATTAATTTAATACCACAGAGATAATATGTTTATTTTTATGTTTATTCGCGTTTGGTTTTTTTCCTTATTTTTTTGAAGGATTATAAAAGCTCAACTTATAACAACGGTATAAAAATATTTTGATGTATGTAGTGGTGCAGGGGTATAATAATATTAGTTATGTTTCATTCCATCATTCCACCTAATAGGGGGATATCTTTTATTGAAATTCTACTTATTTTTTGTCGAGTAATTTTTTGGAACAATGAAATGAAAATAAAAATAACAAATTTAATAGTTCGAATTTATATGAATGTTTTAATAAAAAATGTATGATTTATTAATTAGTGCAGATAAAATTGGCTTAGTTTTATTCAATTTTAATAAATATTTATAAATGAAACATGACATCTCATGATAAAAATGTTAATTGTGAGATATTAACTTAAATTTATAACATTGTAATAAACGGAAGATTTTATTGTTAAATTAAATGATTAATTACAATATCATTATTCATGTGAAGAATAACTGTTTTTGAAAGGTATGAATGCACATCACTCATAACATTTTCGCTTATGACCATATTTATACGTTATGTAACGTCATATCTTTTGTTCAAAGGCATATTTAGTAATGACTATCGCATGGGAATAACCTATTCACGAGTATATAATCAGGTTAATTTGCGTGACACAGTCGAGTGCATTGTAAACATATTGGAGAATATTCTGCTTATATAATATAAAGTTACATCTACTTTTTATTACAACGTTTGTTAAATTATTTTATTTTAAATTGTTTCAAAAGTTATATTTGTTCTCTCGATTCTGTTTAAATAATATAAAATTACGTTCATGTTTAAATTATTAATTATTAAATTATTTGCCAAGTTAATTTATTCTTTCAATGCTAAATAAAAAACGACTTTTATTTATAATTCGAATTGAAGTCGTTTCAAATGATCGTGGAATTGATAAATCTGATAAATTCAACTTCTTAATTATTTCAATTAAGTAAAATGACAATATATATATCTAGTATATATTGTATAATATATATATACAACATGGATATACAATATAGAAACATTTCATTTGAAAAATTATTTTTGCATTTCGTTTTATGTTGCAATAAAATTTGTTTCTCAGTGTTCTAACCGATAGTTAGAAAATCGTAAAAATTATATTGAGGTAATAAAAAGAATAAAAATAATAAATAATAGTGGACGGGTGGGTCACGTTTACGGAAGACGTAAATTTGGTGTAACACGCGTCGGCCATTCGCATTACTTGCGTCTCTCTAACGTTTTATTCGAGTTTTTTTTTCTTTTTTTGAAAGAGAAAGAAAAAGAAAGAAAAAAGAAAGAGAGAGAGAGAGAGGAAGAGAGACTCGCGTAACTGGGCGCCACGTCGCATTTCAAACTTTCTCGTCTCCGTGAATTTCGTATTCCGCGTGCTCGTAACGTTCCGCAGCGTTACACGGGTTATGCCATGGAGAAACTTTATACATTCGATAGTCCCAGTGTGCTCGTCGAATGAAAAAGAGAAAGACGGAAAAAAAGAGAGACAGAGAGAAAGAGAAACAAATAAAGCTAAAGGTATATATTGTCGTACTTTAAAGAAATTTTCTCGAATATTTTAACGATTTTTCATTGGCGTTTAAAGCTTTCTGAAAAGCTTAACGGAAATCAAGTCGAGCCGTTCTCGTTAACGATATTCCAATTTGACTGTTAAAGTTAAATAGTCGAAGTTACAGTTTAGTAAACCTCCGAACATATCCACACTTAACTACTTACTCATCTACCTTGCTCGATAATTATACCATCATTGTAACTAGTTTTAAACTAATTAACAATCTACCTAAAGCATATATTACCACGGATTTATGTTTAATAGCGTTGTAATATGGTTATTATATAATATAATCATCATCATTTGCCGATTTAATATTGTCTTTTTAATTTCTATTAATAGACGTATTCAAATTTTTTTTATATACCTAATATTAGTTGATTAATTAATTTTAATAATTTACACCTACACACATATAAATATTCTTAGTAATTTACAAAATTTATTGTAATTTTCTGTTCGTTTTAATAATTTTTTTATTTTATTATGATATATTATATATTAAGTTAAATAGAAAAATTTTTTTAAATTATTGCATTATGCATATTGGGAAAAAAGAAAAAATGAATCTCGTGTATTTAAAGAATGTTAAATTAAAAACTGGCCAACGATATATAAATCTATTAGCGACGGGGAAACGTTTTATACGAATTAACTCACCGTTTCAAGATAGAAAATCCCAATCAACGTGTATCACGAAATGAAACATCAGAGAGAAATATAAATATAGAAAGAGAGAGAGAAAGAGAGAGGAGAAAATGGTGTTTTTATTTACAGGATATCGAGCACCCGAGGCATTTTTTGATAATCGCGAATTGAAGCATCGATTTAGCATCGATTGTTCAAAGCTTTATGCGTTGAAATTTGGAATAGCGGAACGTGAAGAAAAAGATTGAATTGTTTTCTAATATGTTTTATTGTACAAATAAACAAAAAACATTTTCAGGTACGCGGAACATAATTTTATTCTGAATAAAACAAAATAAAAAAGTCAAATGTTACATCTAAGGTATTCATTTTAATTATTAAAATTATTAATGATAATTACGATGAATTATAATTATAATTATTATTATTATTATCATCATTACGAGGATTAGAATGTTATCATTTCTTAACATTTATTTATTACTTCACACGAACAAACAAATTTCTTAAATTGTTAATTCGAAATATTTGTTTTTTTTCGATCAAAAAAAATACAAAGGCAAATATTGAAAGAAATAAAAAAAGGTATGATAAAATCATAGTAGTATGTATTTTCAAAAGTCATCCAAACGTAAGGCAAACTTTTCTAATACGAAGCATAGAAATTTTGATGAAAAAACAAATACAGACATTAAACAAAAGGATTTATACTACAAAAATATAGTTTTCCAAATGTTGTCCGATCTAACAATCAATCCGTCTAATTTCTAAAACAAAATATCATCGAATTTTTGGGTAACAAATAGAGAGAAGTCAAATATTTTGTAAATGATAAAAAAAAAAGAATGAAAGGATGGAAAAAAAAGAAAAAAAGAAATAACAGATTCAAAACCTAGCCTGTTATTCAAAGGGCGGTCAATCGAAGAACGTTTTCCACGAGCTGAATCTGCGTGCGCTATGCAAATATTGCAAGTCTCTCTCATTCAGTGTATATTTGCATACGTTGAAAGGTTTGAAAGGTTTTGGTTCTATCCATGTGAACATTTTCTATCTCTATCTCTCTCTTTCGGTCGAACGTACGCGCTTTTCCATGTTCACGTAAGTTTATACTAGTAGCCAACCAACGTTTGTCCAAAGGCGTTTCCGTTCGCGATCATCCTCGCGAGAAACAAACGATTATGAATATTTTGTTTGCTCGCTTCACGTTATGTGTATACATAAATAGGTAGATACATACATATATACATACATATATACATATATATATACATACATATATACATACACATATACATACATACTGTTGGAGTAAACAAACGTTTTACAGCACCCAAAGCTAGTTTATGCTAATGGACGATTACGAGCTAGAAATTAATGCTGTATGTTGTCTTTCATCCATATTATTAATTATAGGTTTTATAATGAATTTTACAAAAATATTTTATCTCTAAGCTTATTATCTCGATTGTTTTTGTCGATGAATTATAATTTTGAAATGTTAAATTAGATATTTTTTTTAACATGATAATATGTTATAGAAAATATTTCGATCGGATGAAAGTAATTTTAGCGAAAAATGTTGTGAATGATAGTATCTATTATTATTATTGAATACCTATTTCTGTCGAATTATTTTTCAATATATATATATATATGTTGAAAACATTTTCTTTTGCAAATAGGATGAAATAGTAGGGAAAGGAAATCTATTTTGATGTTGGTAGAAAAGAAAGCGACATCGACAAGTCGTTTCCATTGCTGCTTATAAATCTCACTGGTTCCTCTCTTAGCATCGAAATCAATCGACACTAGGAACCTTCTCTTCAACAACACTAGCTAGCATCAGTAGTAGTAGTAGCAGTAGTATTATAGTAGTAGTTGGATGACACGTACAAACGCCTTTTGTCACGAAATGAGCTTTCGATCGTTTCGAGATTTCGAGACGAGAACTTCCTATCCTATTCTTTTTTTTCTCCTCCCTCTTTTTCCTCCTTTCTTTCTTTCTTTCTCTAACCGTGACGTCGTTTTTCGCAATTTCCTTTTTTCGGGTTAAACACATTCACATGTTATACAAACTACTCGCAAATCACTGTAGTGTGAAAGTTCTTTTTTTGTTTAAATGTACATTTCGCGTATTTGAAAAATAAATTTCATTTTATAATTAAATACGACATTATCGAATGACAATTATTTTCATGGTCTTTGAATGATAATAAATTTACCAATGACAGCAACTTTTATGTACACTTATATGCTTACAAATTACATCGATTATGTTTCCAAGAGAAAGTTACAAAAAAGATTAAGTATGATCGTCAATCTTAAAGAAATAACAAGAGCGAGAGAGAGAGAAAGAGAGAAAGAGAGGAAGGTAACAAAGTTTATGTTCAAGAAATTTTAGGTGTATGTATACATAATGTGAAAGTTGTTATAGAAACTCTAGAAATTACTTCGAACAAACGCATTATATGTATGAGACAAAAGAATATCTTTGATCGATTCGATTCGGGCTGTATTAATTATGTTTCATAAAATGAATTGAATGATCTGGTAGAGGAAATGCGTCGTTAGGAAGTTACCAAAGGGTATATTTTTACATGTACCACTTGATTTAGTGTAGATCCTTCAAAGATAGAAATCATGCGATACCTTTGTTCACGATAGGGCGAAGTTTAATAGTCGTTCGTGAGTCAATCGAAATCAATTGCGTTTCCGTTTGATTTATTGATCGATCTATCTATAGATCGATCAAAGGTTGAGCAGGATAGAAACACTGAGAAAGAGAATGTGAATCGATTTATCGATTGATTCGTCCAGTCACGCGAAATCGGACGTCCGGTTGACCAGAACGTTCTACGTGCGAGAACTTTTCTCTTTGCTATTTCTCTCTTGAGAGAGAGAGAGAGAGAGAGAGAGAGAGAGAGAGAGAGAGAGAGAAAGTCCCTTCTTCTTCGTGTTTTAAAACGAGAACTTGCCCTTTACATTCGAAATAAGCTCGGACTTCCGTTACTCTTCGAACTATTACGATAAAAGTTACGTTCCTGCGGTGGACGTGAAGCTAATTCGAAATTATACCAAAGTGATCCATCGAAGTTGAATTTTCTTTGAAATTTATCTTTCCGATATGTGTACGTGAATTCTATGTAAGAATGATTTTATCTTTTATAAATCGATTATCCAATGGAACGTTTTATGAACAATGTATTGTATTATTATTTATGGTGAATAGTTATCGATTTTAAGATATTTTCATTGTAATTTTTATACGATTTGATAGTAAAAAAAGGCAATTGAAATATGACATATTAAATATTTACGTTTGTTATTATCCCAAAATTATTTTATATCATAGTTTTAATTTGTTATAAAAAATTTGTCTCGAAACGATATAAATATTTTTATTAAAAATATTATATTATTAGAAACTAATTCAATAATTGTGATTTTATTTTCAATAATTTCCTGTCATAATTTAAACCCATAATAAAAATTTTCGAATACATATATACATGGCATTCAAGTTTACTACGAAACGATAAATAAATGATAAATATTACAATAATAAATTCAAGTGCCACAAATTACGAAGTATAGGAGAATCGTAATCTTTTTTTGTTGAACTTCCGGTCGATCAGGTCTCGATCGAGGTTCGATTATTTACTCGTACGTTAACCAGTCGATATATATTGTTGGATATGGATAATAGCCTGGCTACGCTCTAATCGTTTATCATCTCTCGCGGGAAATTATGACGATGGAAACGAATTTGGGTCGGATGAATATATTTCATGCGGAATAGAGCACGATGCCGAGCTCAACGTGAGAAAAGTCAATGAACGATGTTCGAAAGCGATCGATTCAATGCTAACTCACGTTATAGTGAGCATTAAATTATGCTTTACTATAAGCTCAGGGTAATCTGTCGTTAAGCCACTCGGCTGACTCGCTGAGATATCCAACAATGATTATTGCACCTCAGATTAATCGGAATTATTTGAAATAAGTATTTACAAACTGCATATCTGCATTTATGGATCAAAAAATATTATATATATATATATATTTATAATAAAACGAAATGATCGAAAAGGAAATTGGTCTATCGTTTAATATACCTAACAAAAATAAATACAATCATACGTTTTTGTTTTTAAATTTATAACATTTTTCTATTTCATAAAAAGTTCTTTATTATTACAATATTTAATTATATTTTTAAATATCGGTATTTTCTTATCGTTAAAATTATTATTTTTAATTATTTATACATTGAACGACACGATTTAATTAATTATATATATATATATTCTATTAATACGATCATACATATATCAACGTATATAAACGTAAATATTTTCGAAGCATACATACGCACATGCACACAATTATATTTCTTACTTTAACAATACGATCTTGTTTTTTCATTTTTGCAAGATCCGACGAGACAAAAAAAACAACAACAACAAACACAATAGATATCATTGTTGGTTATTTAAAAATATACAAGAAATTGTCCTTGAAGGTCAAGAGAAAAAGAGGCATAATAAAAAGAGATATATACCATTCGAAATATAAATAAATAGAGTGTTATTAATTTCACTATTCGACGGTCGAGATGACGTAAACAATTTAATGTTCGTTTTTTTGCAAGGTTATGAGATTCGTTTCCTCAGTATTACCAAGTTTCTCGTCGCGTAAACATTACGTGAACGTCGGTAAATTTTATATTTCATTTTCTTTCTCTCTGTCTCTCTTCCTCTCTCATACTCTCCCTCTCTCCCTCTCTCTCTCTCTCTCTCTTTCTCATTCTCCCATATTAGCTTTCTCTTTTCCTCTTATAATCTTATCCTTTCACTCTCTTTCTATACCTTATCTATTTTATTTATTATTAAATATTTTATTTATCACAAAATAATTTGCTTATTAAGTTTCTTTAATAGTTTTAAACGATTATTTATTACAATAACGTAATTTTTTTTTTAAACATTATTGCAATCGTGCGCGAAAAAATGAAACGTGTGATAATTAGTGAACAGTGAATAATGATAGTGTATTAAAATCAGTGCATAACGAAAGGATGGTCTATGCATGGATTAGCAGGAATTGCAATCTACGTTGATGTTTCTACCTACCTCAATTTCAACCAACGTCGGAATCTACCTACCTCAATTTCAACCAATGTTGGAGTCCACCTACCTAGATGTCGACCTACATCACAAACGAGTATTTTAGAACCTACCTACTATCACTTAGTAAGTAGACAAATTTTTAATCTTTCCGTATAATTTTGTTACGTGTATTATCGAAACGAACTAAAGTAGAAATAATTTATATAGATTTATTAACATTAATCCATTGTTTACGTAGTTTTGACGTTTATTTTTATTAATTGAAATGACATGAAGATCGTATTGTTTTATCAATTGAAACTGTTTAATTACCGTTTTGAAATATCATTTATAAAAATTATTTAGTAAAGCGTCTCTCGGAGCTAAATATTAATATTTATTATTTAAAACGTAATATAACACAAACAAAAATTGTTGAGTTCCTTTCGAAAAAAGTCGAATAGAATATAGTATATCTCTAATATAAGACTCTTTTAATCCGTCGTAGTAAAAAAGTAATGAACGAAGGGACGCAGCGATTTTTAATTTGCAATAACCTTTGAAGATTGTCATCGTTCGAGTGAAGGCTCGTTAATCGTGCGGAACTTACCAACAAAGTCGACTCTCAGTAGCACGTAAAAGGTACTTTGAAGATAGAAACGCTATGAGATGTGCTACTGATGTTGTTGCTGTTGCTGTTACTGTTTAAAGTGGTAGTAGTACTATTACCAGTGGCACACACCAGAGTTTCTAAAGTTCATCGACTGCTATCGACGATTTCGTAGTGTCAGAGCCAACCGACCTACATACTCGTTACCTCGCGTTCTAATTAAGCGCGAGTCTATAGATACGAGCTAAGCAAAGTGGGTTAGTAGCTGCATGGACCAACGCTTGTACGGTGGGTTAATATTCACCCTACCCTTATTCACATCCCCGGATTCCACCCACACTTTCGTTCATCGAACACGGTCTATACTTTTCTCTACGTAAATATCACCAACTAAAGTATACGCAAATTCGACACCTTCTCTCATTTATTTCTTCTTCTTCTTCTAATTTTTCTATAACGTCACAAACGTTAATTTCTTTTTCATCTAAATTTATTATAAATACTTTGGAAAAAAGTTTATTATTTATTTATAATTGATTATGAAAAATGTTTAACGATTGTACGACGGTTTTATATCAATCCTACACTTACCATTCCCCTCTTCAATCCCACTCACAGATCTTTGTTCATCGAGCACGGTATATACTTTTCCTGCATAAATATCATCAACGAAAGTATACGCAGCTTTGACACCTTCTCTCATTTATTTCTTCTTTTAATTTTTCTATAACCCCTGTAAACGTTAATTTTCTGTTGATCAAAATTGATTAAAAATTTTTAAAAAGTTTTTTCTATTTTACAAAAATGTTTATTACTCAACAAATAATATGCAGTTCGCAATATTAGATTTTTTGTTTCACATATATCGAAAGCTGCGAATGAATCAGACATTTCTTGTAAAATAACTCGTTAATTTCATCTAATCATAATTGTGAATATCTCGTGAAAGATACGCAATGTGTTCGCGAAATATTTCATTAAGGCAGTTAATCAGAACGACGAGATTTCCTCTCTTTTTTTTTTAATTTTATCTGCTCATCATGCTCGTAGCTTTCACTTAAAGCTGTACATTAGCTCGTTTTGTTTGATCTTAACGATGCATAAAACGTAAGTTTAGTTTAGCAGAAGGAAAACTAACGTCGAAGGATTGTTTAATAATTGATACTTCAGCGAAGAGAAAATTTATGGTGATAGTATAGCAAATAGCTTATTTATACACTCCTTCTTGCCATGTGAGCGTATTTGTATATGCATGTTTATGCGTGTACATGCGTGCGTGCATGTGTTTACGTGTTTGTGTTTATAGGGTATAGCACGTTAGAAATTAGCCCTCTCTGTAAACTAAATTCTGATAATCTCAACGGTCTTGTCGTCGTCTTAGGAACGGCTTAGATAGTATTCAGAATTCTTGACTTAAAGTAGATCTCTCAGTTAGCTTCGAATACAATTTCTAAAGATCAATGATACTCTTTATCTCTCTTTCCCCTTCCTCTCTCTCTCTTCTCTGTCTAATTAATAAACAGAGACTAAATGAAAATAAAGTGAAATATAACAGTACTTTAAAACAAACTTTTCAAAGATTTATTTTAATTAATTACTCACTCGCTTTTACTTATTGTTCATTTGGTGTTAACGGAAGCTCATTCAACTTGCAAGAAACGTTTAATCCTCTTTAGAGAATAATCTTTGCTTCAGTATTATATTAATCGTTTCTCTTATTAGTTAAGTTATAGTACGCGTCTCTCGGTGGAAAATAATTTGACGATTTTCGAATGTATTTTCTTTATTTATTTTCTATTATTTTTCTTCTTCTTTTTTTCTTAGCACTTATTTAACAGAAATAAAATCATGTAAAAATTAAAGTTTAGCTTGCGATTAAATCGAACGATTGCAAACTCGTGTTCCTCCTCGTCGTCGTTCAAATCAACGAACTGCTGCTGTCCCTCGAAATGCCGTCAATCAAAGTCCAATACTTTTGTTCCCCCTCAGACATCAAGAATATATCTAGCACTCGCTTCGATCTATCCTACTTGTCCCTTCCTATTCTCTAATTGTCTCTCAATATTTGATTTATAATCCAATCGATCGACGTATATAGGTAATAATAATAGTAATAACAATATTAATAATATAATTATTATAATAATAATATTAATCATTATTCATATATGTATGAACTTTTTATCATAAAACGATCACGTGGATCGACTTTCGTTATCTCATTTTTTGTTCATCGTTTTTTTAATTAAATCTCATATATTTTTATAACGAGAAAATAATCACTTTTATATGACGAGGGTTCTTCCTTTTTTTCATTTTTTCCTCTCTTTCTCTCTTTATGGGTAGAATTATCGAAATAACACGACCTATCGACAGTATCGTAAGGATATCATCGTTTTATTTTTTTCTTTTTCATTTTATTATATATTGATTGATTGAATTTACTCGTGTAATTAGATAAAAGATCTTGTGATTATTAAAAATCATTTGAAATATCTGTCTAACGATATTTTTGTAATAACTAAGGAAAAAAAAGTTGATAAATTTAAAATGAATTCCATAAATTTCATCGAAATACATTAGAAATCTTTCACGAATTTTGTTTAATTTTTAATAATACTTCGAATAGTATTTTATATAAGATTTAGTTTTTCGTGATTCGTGTAAAATGCTGTGTTATAATGGAAGACAGATAATCGGTATTTTCTAGCAAGCAACAGCAAGCAAGCAAGCCAGCTAAATATTTTACCCGCGGAAGAAATAGTCGTAAAACGAATTATCTTGCACGTTGGAATGCTTCAACCGTCCTTTTTCTTTCCCTTCCATCGTTCGTTCGTCCGTCCTTTCTTTCTTCGTCTTGGAATTCCTAGATACGTTTCCGTTCTTAGGGTCACGTTGATCTCTCCGTGAAAGCATGCTTCGTATTATTGGAATCGTTCAATGTCTCCCCGGTACGTTAGGATTCGAATAAGATATGACTGAATGTATGAATGCTTGTATTCGTATAATAAAGTATGTGTGTAAATTAAAATGATGCATTCGTACATATAGGTTCGTAACAACAATTTATGAGAATTCAATTATAAACAAATTTCATTTCATTTTTTTTTTGTTTTTTTTACTTGAGTCGTATCGTTATATTTTCAATTTCTTAATATCTTCTATTATTTTCAGCGATACGTCATTAACTACACTTTTGACCGAAAATGATTTATCTAGTTTACATTGGTTTTGTTTTTAAAATTACTATTTTAATTTTATTAAATATTACTTCATTAAAAAAACGTGTGAAAGCGTTAACAAAAAGTATACTGATTTTTTCCCATTAAAAATTTGTTTGACGAGCAATAATACAAATGAAGATAAATGTTGGTTAATGATTTTTAACTGAACATAGGCAATATTTCTTTAAGTATCAATCTCAATTAATCATGTAGAGAAAGAGAATCAAATGGAGAGATTAATTTTATTTACAAACGAAGACGCAACTAATTAGTTTCCCTTTGATCTATCGTAGATGTAGAGTGTCTGAAATGTATGCTATCCCATGAATCCAATTTCGAACATTCAATCGTTCTATGCACCCGGTTCTACGCTTAATACAGTACATCGATAATCAGAAGATTCGATAATTGGATAATTCGAATTGGAAAATATCTTGAAAATCGATTCTATGAGATTATTATCAAATAATAAGAATTAAAGTTACATACGAATTCGATTAATTTCTCCTATATCTTTCAAAAAATTCAACAAACATTTCAAATCAATCAATTAAATTTTGTTATGTAATAGCGAAGAAATGATAGAATATTTTTTGAATTTAATTTTCTTTTATTTAAATTTAAAATAAATACGCTTTATTGTAATAGAGAGAATATCTTTTTGTTGAAAAATTAAATTGTTTCGTTATAATTTAAAATGAATTCATTTTATCGTAATAAAATATTTTTGTGATTTAATTATTTTCTTAATAGGTAAAATGAAATTTTTTTTTTGTAATAATTTATTTCATATAAAATTTAACGATTGTGCATAAGCAAAGGGATTATAACACGAATGCGAAAATATTAATGCGTAAGGAAAATTTTAATTTCGGAAATAGTATTTGTCAAAGGAATCACGAACAGGCTACTTATATAAATTAAACCGTCCAGCTGTTTCCATTCGTGATAAATGCGACTTCCTAACACTCTTTTACATCATCATAGCGAACGATACGATGTTAGAAAAGAAAAAAAGAGAGGAGAGGGAGGTACCGAGCAGAAACGTGAAACGTCGATATTTAATTTAAACTTTCGCTTGGGTTAAAGCGTTCACGTGACTCCTTTGTGAAGAAAAAAGCGAAGGGAGCAAATAAAATTTAAAAAATTAAGAAAAGAAAACAAGAGAAGAAAAATTAAAAATACAAATTAAAAAACAACGAATAAGAAATTTTCGTCCGGAAAAGAATTTTCCAAATGATTAGAGAAATATTTTTTTTTTATAACAGATCGGATACTAATATAATAAATAAATAAAAAAAATAAAAAGAAGAAGAAGAAGAAAAAGAAGAAGTTGGTAAAGAAGAAAAAAATATAAAATTGTAAAAGAAACTGCTTGATCAAAGTCCAGTGAAGGATTTCCAATTTATATTCATGTACGTGGTGTTATCACGAGGAAACCTTTCTATGTCCAGGGAATAAAAATAGCAGAAATAGGGATGAGTTTTCGTTCTAGGAAGAAGCGAGAAAGTACTGGAGGAAAGAGGAAATGGAAACCGAGTTTGCCATTTCTTTAGATAGCTAACACCGTCTCGTTGGTCGAAGCTTCGATTCCATGTATTTACCGGTTTCGTCCTTTTCCTTCGACATTTCTTTCCAACTGTATTGCAAGAAAATCTACGAGCCCTTTGCACTATCCAAAGGTGTCTCAAGGACCATACAATTTCGACGACGTTGCAGGAAATCAACAGTCAGAACAACAGGCCCTTTTGACTGGGCATGGCAATCGATGAATTACATTTCACATTTATAGATGAGTTTTTTTATTTTATTTTTCTTTTTTTTCAGTTGATTAAAGTTTTTCGATATTGATAAATTATATAGAACAATATTCTATCGTTATTTGTTATAAATTAAACAAATTTTAATAGAAAGGATATACCAATACTCAAAGTGGTAACAAATTTTTATCATACACCACAAATTTTATAATCTTATGATTTTTATTAAAAATAATATTACCATGTCTGTGATTACATTTTTTAAGGCTAATAATTAATTGTAGAAAATTTTCAATCATATTTATATTGTATTTTAAAACAACGACATCGAGAAATATAATAAAACCAAATAGTTAATTAATTGAATTTCGAATAATTGACAATTGGTAAATTTTTTCATAGTTTGCTTGACCCAATTGAATGATCTGAAATTGAGTGAGAAAAATTTGTAAATAAGCAAAAATATCAATTTCTTTCTAGGGATCGATAAAATAAACGATAAAAATAGTAAAAATGTGTGTAACATCTCGTTAGAGGAACGGTATCGTTGATTCTACGTCGAACGGAAGCCAGTACAGTGCCAGAATGTTGGTACGATCGAAAGAACACGGTTGGTGCACTCGAGAAAACGAAGAAAATCGTAGAGAAACTTTATCCGGCATTTTGGCCGCGTTCGTTCTGATATATTGATCCCCGTAAAAGCCTCGAGTAATTTTCCTGCTGAAATTACGCTCGTAAATCTATCGTATCGTATCGACGACCGGTAAAAATTCGTATGTCTGACCGTAGTATTAACGACGACATACCATACATACCTATACTCATATATTTATGTATTTATATACATCGTTAGGTAGTAGTAAATGTGCAGGATGATGATAACTTTAATGTTTTTATAAGTAAAAATAAGCTATTGGCGTTTAAAAAAATTATTCTACAATAATTCTTCGTTTAAAAATATATTTTTTTTTTATATTAGAATAAATTAGATATTTAAATATTTATTTTGTTGTAGAAGATATACGAAAAATTTGAGAAATTAATATATTTATTAAAAGTGTAATATCTTTTTTTTTATATATCAAATTAAATTTCATAGAGAAATAAATGTATATTTTATATTGGAAATATTTTTGTTTCATATTAAATTAATATGTGATTTATATATCAGGAATAATATCAATTTTTTATTCCACTCAAACAGATAAAAAAATGCTATAATATTAATATATTTACTTATTATCAGAGGAATAATTTTTTTGTATAAATAACTTTATAATAATTTACAGTTTAAACATTATATAGTCATTAAATTAATTAATTAATTATTTATTTAATTATTTTTAGAAAGTATGTGATGAGAATTAGGAAAAGAATAGTTATATTATAATAAATGTAATATACTGTGAATAAATTTGATTATTACAATTGCTTTTTTTATATTCTACAAAACTTGACGTTCGATTTTTATGATAAACATAAGGATATATAAAAAGCTATTTAAAAATTTTCTATTTGTTCTCTAGACACATTACTATTTTTTTTTCTTCAACTACTTGACATACTTCTCGCGTAAGATATTAATTTTTCCTTTGTTGTTCGGTCAAAAATTCGAAGCATTTCGGGATAGAAAAAGTTCTTCAATTTGAAATACCACTCGAATACTTTTGTGGTTCATTGTACATATGAGAGTTAGGATGAATATATTTTAGAAATTCTTTCTCAAGTACACTTCTTCCTCGAGTCTGTTAATTTTTCCAACGTCTTGACGATCTCATAGCCGCGGATTTCATATTAAATTGTAAAGAAGGAAGAAAAGAAAAGAAAAGAAAAGAAAAGAAAAGAAAAGAAAAGAAAAAAAAGAAGGAGAAAACTTTTTAAGAGTTGCTGATTTGTGATAGAAATAGAAAGAATTGAACCTATCGTTACATATTTACGTTTAAATATTCGATCCAATCGAATGGTAAAAAAAGTATAATATGAAAACCGACGTAAAAGATCATCATATCGTATAAACTTTCAGCATTATTTTCAAACTTTTATTTATTCTTCTGTATCTCCATTCGTTCGTTCAATCGATGATCGTATTTACATAAATCAATACACAATAGTAATACCCGAATTTAGGCTAAACAAATCGGCAATATTTTATGATTAAATATTGGTTAATTAATTAGTTACGTATAATCATTATACGCATCGACAATAATTATTTATTATTATTTAATTAAATTTAATACACCATGCTCACACCGTTTGTGGGATATTAAGTTAATCATTCATCTGTTTTAATAATTAAAATTAGGCATAAGAACGGGAAAATAAAACAATTCTTAACTATTTCTAAATAAAATAAAAGATCTTCAAATAAAAAAGAAGATATACGCAATAACGTCGTAGTAGATAATTTTTCGCAATCGCATTGACCTGGAAAAGAACAAACACGGTACAAAATTGTATTGACCTAACTAAAAAAAAAAAAAAACAAGGAAAAGAGTAAAAAAGTAAATACGACTGAAAACTTATAATCCCACAGAAGAAATAAAAAAAGAAAAAACAGGGAAGAACTCGAAGAAAGAAAAAGTTAGAAAGTGAACAAGGATTGACGACTTTGTGGTTAAGTTAGAAGGTAAAAGAAGAGGGGGGGGGTAGCGTATATGCAAAGCAGAGACGTTTCGCGTAAAAGGGGTGTGAGGATTGGATGGGAAAGATGGAAATGGTGAGAGGGAGGAAGGGAGGGAGAGGTTGTGGGTTGTGTGGAGAAGTGAAGCGTGGAGAGAAGAAGAGTAAGGAGAGGGGAGGGTGGTAGGAGGATGGTTGAGGGTTGAAGCTTAATGAAAAATCGATGCTCCGTTCTCTCCACCTCGGGGTTTTAACACCGTCCTCTTCACTGCTGTACAAAAGACAAAGATAGCCAACAGTCTTCGAAGCTTAGCACGAGAGTAACAGAGAAAGAAAAGAGTGAGAGAAAGAATGAGACTGAGAGGTAGATGGCCTTTAGCACGATAAAAATCCCACGGCTATGTAAATTTCTCGGGCGTTGAAATCTCGCGAAAGATTAACAGGGTCAAAGCATTTGCCCGGTGGAGAACTTTAGGTCCCTTTACGTCGCGAAGGGTTCGAGTTACCGTTACGTTTTCTTTCTCTTTTTCTCTTTCTTTAATAGCCTGACTCTCTCTCTCTCTCTCTTTCTCTCTTTCTCTCTTTCTCTCTCTCTCTCTAACCCCTACACACAGTCCTACAAAACCCTACACACAGTCCTACAAACCCCTACACACAGTTCTACAATCCCCTGCATATCCTCACACCGCGCACAGATCCCACAAACACACATCTTCGCGATGCCATTCACGCTAGTTTTTCATACGCGTTTCCTTTTATTCTTTTTCCTTTTCATTTCTTTTCTTTTCTTTTGTTTGTTGGTTTCTCTTTCTTTTTCTTTTTTCTTTTGTTCTGTTTTGTTTTTATGTCAGTGGGATTTTTAACGGGCGAAATAAAGTCGCATGAAATACGAATTTCGTTATCGTCGAGTGACGATGCGCGAAATGTTGCGTTAGCGTCGTTACATTATTCGTTTCCGCGTTCTATAATCTTAATTTTACGTTTTTTTACGGATAAAAAGGTAAATTAAAAATAAAATAGACAATGAGAGGGAACGAGAAAGAGAGAGAGAGAGAGAAAGAGAAATAGATACGTTTGCACTTGTACGTAAACATGGATGCAATTTTAGTAAAAAAAAGAATAAGAAATATGAAACGAAAATGTTATTTGCAACCAGGGAAAACATCATTTTAATTGGTTTAATTTCTATAATAGAAACTAATATGTGTAACATGCTAGAATGAAATTTCATACTCGTTGAAATGAAAAAAAAGAATGAACATACTTTTTCAAATAATAACTTTCGCAAATAGAAAATGTAATGCGAACAAAGAATTGCATATGTCTTTTTTTAAAAACCAGTACATAAAAATCTGTAATGAATGAGAATCTGATGTAAAAGAAAGAAATAATTTGCTTACAATTAGACAAGAAGACATGAATTTTAACAAAGAAAATCTGTGTCCAAAGAACGTTTGTTGAAAAAGATTCAATTTGTTAATAACAAAATCACGGACTGATTAAATCCTCCACCACCCCCCTGTCTCTCACCTGTTCTCCTAAAAAATCGTATAAAAATCTAAGATTGATATTCGCATAATGTTAGAGGTTGGTTATATAACATTGTAGATCTTATTTAGGCGACGTGTACCATTGTTTAACGCGTATTCCTGTCTTCGATAATTCTCATGGAGGACATATCTATCGGACGTAACCGCAGCAGTCACGGTTGCTGAAAGGAGACGAGTATCTACATACATCTCTCAGTCTCTGTTCCTGTCCCTGTCTCTGTCTTTGTCTCTCACGATCTTTCTCTCTGTCTCTGAATGTAAAATAGGTCGACTATACCACCTTTGTATGAGAAAGCCGCCATAGGAGATGCGTATTTTCACGAATATTCGCGAATATATTCTCCTCTTTTTCTTTCTTTCATTCACTTTCTCTCTCTCTACTTTACATACACTCATTCATTCCCATCCTAACACGTACAGACAGTCATTCATCTTTTCTCTTTCTTTCGCACACTAAACACACTCACTCGATCACTAATTCAAATCCACACATAAAAACACGTACCTACATATATTCGTTCTCTCTCTCTCATACATTTACACACTTACACGATCGCTAATTCACATGCATATGCATCTTTCTTTCTTCTCTCTCTTTCTCTCTCTTACTCGCTTTTTATGCATTGATATATACGAAAAGGTTAGGAAATGCATCAGCTAACTTTCCTCTTCACCATAAAGGGTAAAATCCTAGCTTGTAGGTAGCTATCGAGTGCAACTACCTATCTACCGATCATTTGCATGTCGGAAAATTGCGGATTAACTTGCGTGAATGTATCTTACTCATGTTGGGGATACGTATCGAGTGCTTGTTAATAAAGTATTCGAGTTATGTTTTTGTGTCGTGTCATCGGTCAAAATAAATACGGTAGAAAGAACCAGAAGGCCAACCAGAGATTTATCCCTTTTGTCTTTCAATAGTCTCGTGGATTATCCAAGTTTACTGACCCTTTTCATACGCATGCTTTCCTTCAACAAAGCTCCGTCCTATGTTTCTCTCACTCTCCCTCTCTCTTTCCTTTCTCTCTTACTGCGCATCGGTAAAGCTTCGTTGATTTATCTACGTGCGTTCAACGGCTTCGTACCATCTCTCCATTGTTCTCGGATCCTGGATAAACGAGATAGAAAGAGATAGACGGGCAGACGGACGGACAGACAAACAGACAGAGAAAGAGAGTGAAACTCGTTCGATTTATTTCTTTGATTTTATTTTTTTTTTTTATTTTTACACGAGGAAACATTATTTTTTTTTCTTTTTTTTTTTTTTAGTCTTCACTCGTTTCCTCAAACTCCTATATATTATATATAATTTTCGATGGGTTTTTCTAGTGCCATTCAATTCTTATTAACGATGAGACAAATAATAAGAAAAATGGATAAAAGAAAGTAAAGTATAAAAAAGAAAAAAAAAAGAGAAATAATATAGAAAGAAATGTTTTGTGTCGATGAGCATTCGAATGAAAAAGTTCCAGATCGAAGATAACGATGTGGTGAGAATCGATAGTTAGGGGTTAGTTCGAAGAGAATAAAAAGAGAGGAAAGAGAGAAGGAGAGATAGAGACCTCTTCCATTCGAATATTGGCATTTGTCATGGCTGCTACTTATTAATCAAGCTTTCACGCGACCGACTTTCTTGATCCTCGCACCTTCGGGAAAACGGAAATCTTATTGCGAAACTTCAGGCAAGTTCGTTCTTAACAATCCGATTAGCCTACTAGTTCTTCGCTAACATTCCTACAACCCTACACCCCGACCCCCATTTCCCCCTCGTTCTCTTCCTCCTGTTCTTCCTTCTTCTATTCCTCCTTATTTTCCTGAAGTTTCTTCGGTTATCTTTTTTTTTTATTTAACATTATTCGACGGTTCGTCCTATTTTCCCTAACTATTGTTGCATTTTATTATTCACTTTTTACAACTGGTCACCGTGGAACACTAAACTTACTTGGGATTTTTCTTTCCTTTTCTTTCTTTCTCTTCTCGTTGTATTTTTGTATTATTTTATTTTTCTTTTTTTTTTTCTTTTTTTTTCTCATTTCAAGATAGAAGGAAGCTCGAACGAACTTTCACTCATCCGGCAGTAAAAAGATTTCTCTTTTATTTTATGAAACGTCTTGGAAAGACTAATGGCTATTTTTCGATTAAAGAGAGAGAGAGAGAGAGAGAATTCCAAGTAATTGCTTTTCTTCTTATCAACGTTTTGCGTTCGAATAATGAGAATATACAAATTAGCGAGTATCCTCGATGAGATGAAAATTCCAGTGAATCGTAGTCTAGCGAAGGGACAGATGGGATGCTTGGAAATGTGGGATGGGAATGTAAGAAGAATTGGATGGAAACAACAAGTTGGAATTCCATTTGGTATGCATACGAAATTATCCTCGTGACGTCGACGAATGTGTTTTTGATGATATATTTTCTTTGATGTTTATATTTTCTATTACTCTTTTTTTTGAACGTTCCGAAATAAAATTACGTATTCGCGTGATTACCAAGATTTCAAATTTAAAGTAACACTTTTTTTTTTAAAAGATTCGAACTTTTCTTCTCTTGTTTCTATTTTATTTTATTATTTTTCCACAAAAGATAATTTTTTATAATCGTTCCAGATGTATTAGAATGTGTACGTATTTTTCAATAAGTTCGTACGATTACGAGTCTCTATCGATCTAATTAAAATAAAGGAAGAAATTTCGATAAAATTTCTTTAATACCGAGAGGCCACCATCATAACCATATCCGTATTTATTAAATCACTCCTTTCATTTGCCGTGCTTTGAAGTCGTTCAATTTTTTCGTTCGTACGAAAAGTTCGTTCGTTTGAAAGGTTTTAAATCATATCTATCTCGTATATTTCTTTCTTTTCTTCCTATTTTTTATTTTTCAAGTTTCGACGGTTTACTCCTCGTGATATCGTAATTCTATCAACGTCACATATCCTTGGTTTTGTTTATTGCTCTATTTCGAAATATCAATTGAAACGAAACAATATACAACGCTTGTCATACACGCATACAAACGCAAACCCGCACACATACACACAAAAAAATATATATATATATTTATTATTTACGAGTCGTCTCAATTAATGATTCGTGTCGATTGGTGAAAGGTGTACGAGTGTTCTCGACAAATTTCGACTCTCGATTAACGTAAAATTGCAGCTAATCGATGCGCAAATATGCCTGTCCGTGAACAAGGCCGCACATTTTACCGAACGAGTACGAGTACTCTGTACCATCGAAAATCACCAAATGCTTAATTAAATGACCCTCCCTCTTTCTCTATCTCTCTTTCTCTCTGTCTCATTCTCTTCAACCATCGTTAAAGTGGACGATGCCGAGAAGTTTCATCGTGCTATGACGATAGATACGAGAACGAAGCGTTTATTTCAATGGGCTACTCGATCATTTTATCTTTCGCATACTAAATTGAATTTAATTAAAAGCTAGAACGTTATTCGCGCATACTTCAAACGATTGTACTTTCGCGTAATATTATACATCGTCGTTGCATCGTGAATTCTACAAATGTCCCAGAAAGATAGAGAGAGAAAGAGAGAGAGAGAGAGATCATTTGTGTTTATCGCTTTAAACCACTTCTCTGACAATTTTATTACCGAACGATTAATGGATTCTTATGGTGGTTGTTTTCCCTTTTTTTCCCTTCGTTAATTATTACATGCTTTGATACGTCGGTAATAATTTTTATAGTTTTTTTTTCGAATGAAAACTCTTTAACAATTGTGAAAGGTTCTATTCGTTCCCTCATTCTTTCATATAAAATTTATTCGTTCAACAACGATTATGATAGTCGTAGAAGTAACGTAAGTCATTCCGTCGTTGGCAATTTGGATGCCGTCAAACTAGGCGAGTTTCTAATAGCGGTAGTTCCTTGATTAAAACCACTTTGTGACAGAAACTATCCAAAAGTCGGCTCGAACGTGTCTAACACAGCTGCGTGCTTTTCCACTTCTCCTCCCCCCATCATCCCCCACTATCCCACCGTCTCCCCCTTCTTTCTCTTCTCCTTCTTGTCTCTTCGAGTGTAATTGTCGGTGGAAAATCTTTGTTGGGGAAAATTTGAAAACGTGATAGGTATGATTAAGTAGCTCATTTCTAATCGATAGATTTGAATCGTTTGACCTTAAATTGATTATTTCATATCGAATATTATGATCGATTGCAGCTCAAATATTGACGATCATCGAATTAGATATTGAATTATTATTTAACAATAAATTATAACGCAAATATCGACAAGCATTGAATTAATAATCGAATTGTTTTTTACAACTCGTCTGAACGATTTGTTTTTCTATCAAGGAAAAAAAATAAATCAAATTTCAACGATACATTTATCTGCATAGTGTTTTGCGAAAATATTAATTATTTCGATTCATAACAAGCCCCTCCCGTCCCGTACCACTCTTAAACCTTCTTCTCTTCCTCCCCCTAACTCAGTAGTTATCGTTAATAAAACGGAATAATTGGATACGTAACTGTAAAACGTGAACACGACAGTTTTGATTAGTACTCTGTAACGTACACGAAAGAACTCAAATTACGCGTTTAACGAGTTGAAAATAAATAGAACGTTTAAAAGTGTACATTGTGTGTGGGTTGATGAAATTTCTGTTGACGTTTTGAACTTTGCACTCTTTGGTCTCATGTCAATTTAATTTGAAAAACATTTAAAACAAACAAAAAAGAAACAAAGAAGAAAGGAAAGAATAAAGAGTAATAAAAAAAAATTTTTTTACGAAAAGTTGAATTTTCGTTTAGTCGTTTAGTTTTATCCGACGTTGTCACGTTATCATCGTTTAATTTGCAAAATGTTCTTTAGGTAGAGCTTTCAAAACTATTTTCCAAGTTCGGAACTTTTGTCGAGGGAGAGTAGTCACGTTTGTAAGTAGTTAGTTGTAATAACCAAAATAACGTGCCTGACGTATACACAGTGTAGATAAAATCTTAAGGCAAGAAAACCAAAACGAATTTGTTCATTCCCACGAGATCTAATTATAATATTTATACTGGTATAAATAGTCTTATTAAATTAACACTGACAGAGAAGTATTACAAAATATTTGTTGTTTTCGTTTTTAAAATATTATATATGTAAGGATGACAGAAAATTCAAGAAGTATGTGCATCGATTTTTCTAGAATTATTGATAGACGATTTCTTTATAAGTACCACTAAGGAAATGCTATTCTTTATCTGTCGTGTGTGTAGTGATATGGGTAGGAGTGTGTGAGAGTTTATTGTAGGATGAAAGAGAAAGAAACCGTTTCTCTAGATGGAAGTACATGTTTTATTTGTAAGCTGACACCGCTTGGACCTATCGTTTATTGTGTGATCACATCGAAGTCTCTTGAACATTCCCGATTCGAAAGTACAAGAAGAATCCAGATTTGTTATAATCGGAATGATCGGGAAATTTTAAGAAAGAATGCAAGGAAATGATGAGAAGCGATGGATGGGGGTGATGAATATATATAGACGACGAAAAAGACCAGAGGGGCGCATTTGATATTGTATTGTTTGTATGATGAGTGTTTGTGTGTGAAAGAAGACGAAAGACGACGACAGCTAAGAATTAAGTACGACGGTATCTTCGTTAATTAGAACGTTTGAAAGTAACACCTAACACAGCGAGTTGATTAATTATTAATTTAAATTATACAGTTAGTTCTAGACATACGACGGGGTTCGGTTCCACAACTTCGGACGTAAGTCGAAATGGTCGTAAGTCGAATTTTATACAAAAATAAATAATATAATATAATAGACATATATATTATTGACGTATCCTGAGCGGAAGTACGCCTCTAAAATATTTAAATAAAAATTTTTATTGTAATTACCTCTCTTTGAAGTATCAGTCTGTCGGTTTGTCTATATTCAGAATTTCTTTTATCATTTCTCTTTTCATTTCTTTTTTCATTATTAACAAAAATATTTAGATATTTATATTTTTAAAACTTAAATTAAAAAATAATTAGTTACTTAATAACAAATAAAGAATAACTAAATATAAGTTAATAACCAATTAAAAAAACTAATATAATCAATTATAGACATGTGGGATACCACAATCATATAAGCAAATATAATGGCTTTTATTTCTTTTTTTTTTTTCGTCGTAAGTAGAGGTGGTCGTAACTCGAGAACTGACTATAGATACTTAACATTTTATTCTATCTCATTTCATTATATCAAATTAAACCTTATTAAATATTAAATAAATAAATAAAATTAATAAATAAATAAAGTAAATCTTATACATATATATAATAAAATATTTATTAAAATATTCACGTTAAGATAGAAACAAAAAAAAATATGTGTCGTCATCAAATATTTTAATTATGCTCTGCTTTGTTATCAATTTTGATTTGAAAGGAGTTTAATCGATCGTATATAATGAATGTTAGGGGTAACAACATTCGGGAATTCGAAAACAAGATAGCCAATTTAACACGTTTGAAAGTTTGGTTTGAGTAAACATACGATCCTTCCTTGATACGAATCAACTCACGTATGTACGTTAGTACATATTCCAGTGCAATTTAACGAGGCGAATCTGCAGTAGCAGTTAATTGCGGTCATCGTAGCGATTCGAGAGAGCAAATCCCTTGGATTCTCATTGTGCTATCTATCGATTACCTTTCCTCGGAGTTCCTGCGAATCGAGCGATTACCAACGCATCAGAAATAACCTAAATTCTTCTCTTGAAATACTACGAATACGAATTGCCGATCGAATTCTATTTATTTCTCTCTCTCTCTCTCTCTCTCTCATTCACTTACTCATTCTCTTTAAGATTAGAAACCGTGATGATCTTGAACGACCCAACTGCAGGATGTTGAAAGTTTCGAGACTGTTCAATGAGTTTCTCTAATCTTCACCTTTCCCTCTTTCTCTCTCTCTCTCTCTCTTCCTATTTCAATTTCCATCTTTATCTATCATCTTAAACACACACACACACACACGTATTTTACTTTGATCGGATCATTCAGTCGAATGAATTTTAATGATAGAAATTTCGGTTCGTTGATCAGTGATATTAAATACTCGATGAAATTTTCTAAATTATTATAAAATTCTAATTTTTTAATATATTTAGTTTATTACGTTTTGTACTCGCTTTCAAAATAAGAGAAGATAATAATAATAATAATAATAATAATAATAATAATTATCATTATTAACATAAGTTCATAATATATTTCGTATTTTCGAGACATATTAACAACATATTAACATAAGTTTATAAAATATTTCGTATTTTCAAGAACGATACCCTTTTAGTGCCGTGCGACGATATATCGTCGTAAAAATCACTTGCGAAAAGTGCCGACAACGTAATATCGTTGCGTATGCGATGTTTTGTTTTCGCATTGCAAGACAGCTCTATCTCAAAATAAATTTATAAAATGTTATTAGCAGTCTAATTTCATTGCAAAGGAATTAAACAATTTTTGTTTGTTTTTCCTTTTTGTTATAATTTGTGCTGGTTGGTGCCGATGCTCTGTAGACGCTTGAACGATAAGATAGAAATTCTATATATATTCAGCGATAATTTTTAGGGACCGTAATCGGATTCTTTTCATGATTTTTATTAGACAATACTATTGTTACACCATGTATCGACACGACGAGACAAAAATCTTTTTTTCAGTCTTTCTTGGCCTTTCAAAAGAGTATTTCTTAGTAGTCCTTATTGGAAAACCGTACTTTTCGATTAAATTCGATTAAACTGATGTTATTATTATGATTTTGAGTAATTATTAAAAAACAATTGAATTTTTCAAATATCATTCTTAATATAGTTTTTATGTGCTATTTTCCAAACTTCTGCAAATTCGTCATTTTCGTGCGGTTATTTTCTTAGGAGCGATTGTCTTGTACAAGTCTGTCGATTGATTTTTGTACATTAACGGTCAATATTCCAACAAGAGATAAAGCAGAATAGATGTGAATAAATCGGCTTTGCAACAACATTCGTGCTTAATGATAAGCTTCCGTTCATTTTCCTCGAACGAACGATTAATTATTTTTTTCATCAATAAAATATTTTCTCTAATCTTTCAAAATTGTACGAATAATATTATCGTTTCCAAAACGAAATATAAGAAAATACAAATGATTAACTAATTTTTAAACAAAATTCTATTTTTATTTTAGGAAATAAAATACGTAAAATTTGCGTCTGCTTTTTGTTAAAAATTGTTCAAGTAAATTTTAATTAAGTAAGACGAAAGAGAGGAATGAAAGAGAGTGTAACTTTGTATCGCGAAAGAAAGGATAATTATTATTATTATTATTATTTGTAAAAAAGTTTATAATTATTAACACTCCGTAGTATCCGTTTTTTAGTCCTTTCATAAGACTACGACAACGTAACTTTACAAATCAAAACTAGATGGAGGATGCTATCTTCCCCCCCCCTCACTCTCTTTCTCTCTCTAATTCTCTCCTTGGTTGAAACTTCCTCGACTACTCGCGAGTTCGTCACAATTAGTTCGTCACTGATTGTGAGTCGTACCGGACAATCGTCTTTTATTTGAATCACCAGGTAAAGTTTTCCACGCTCGCTTACAAACAACGCATTACTCCAAGTTCGTTTCGAAAGTTTTCTATCGTTAGGTTTAAGCGTCCGAAACGGTATTCTCCTCGTTTGTTGCTCTTAGAAATGTTCTTCATGAAATGGGAACGAGAGAAAAAGAGAGAGAGAGAGAGACAGATAAATAGAAACGTCGAGCAAAGACAATATTCTAACGAAACTGCTCGAACTTTGTCCAAATAATCTCGTCTTCTTGTAAAATAATTAAATAAATAAAAACAGTAGCATTGTTACGAAGTATTATTAATATTAAAAAATATAATTTTTTGTATTGAACATATCTTTCCATGTTTTCTTACATTAGGTAATGTGGAATCAACAAATTTATTTCGTGTATGTAAAATAAAATAAAATTCTTTTTCTCTTTCTCTTTTTCTTAGATTTCTTACGAAGGTAGTTGCCAGAGTCACAGAGAAGATTTTCAAATGGATTTAGTTGTGAGATTGTACGGTCGTGCTGGTTCTTACTTCCGTACTGTGCACGTTTTCGTGCACGCGCTTTCTCACTTTGCTTGAAAAATTACTGTTATCCTTTTGCACTTCCACGTTGTAAGAGCGGAAGGAGTTGATCCAGAAAAAATACACTCCAAATGTGATGAATTGAAGATATATTTTAATACTCGTTCTACAGCATATCAGTGTGGTGCTTGGACCCTGTATCACTATCTGCCCTAATCTCGTTGTTTCTTACTAACAGTAACCTCTGATTTATACTAACTAGCCGAACTTGTCTAATGAATTGATTATGTGCGGATCAACTGAATATGAGCCCGCCTAACGAATATGGAAAACCTGAATCAACTGAATCAACTGAGGTGTAGCGTTCTTCTCCAGCTACTTATAAGCTTTTTCCAACCAAGGGCACCGGTATGACCTTGAAGTGGAAGTAGCTGACAAAAAATACCACTCTTCAAATTCTAGCAATCGAGATAAAATGCCGAATATGATAGCTAGATAAATATCGATAATCTTTGGAGGTCTGTCGACGGAAAGGTATCCGTTGTAAACTATATAAGTAAATATCCTATATCTTTCGTAAAACTTTTTCTCGGGTATCTTTATCTTCTGTGAATACTTTCCGTTGGGATAAATTCTTTAGGTGTTCCGAAAAATGACGGAACATTAGTGAATAAAGAAGATCCTACTTAGAGAGACAGAAGTTTTGCAGGTTTCGTAAATTTATTTTAATTTCTTAGGTATAGGAGTAGTTTTGTGGGAGCTGGTTACTGGAACTGAAGAAAAGGATGCAGAGAAGAAGGAAAAGGGAGTGATGGTGGTGGTAGTTGTGGTCGTGGTCGCGGTCCTACACAGAGTCGAAATAAAAATAAAGGAAAAAATGTTAAAAAGAATGGTTTCGAACGAACGAACGAGAAAGAGTCTTATGGAGAATTTCGAGAAAAGTGGAAAAACGTAGAAACTTAACGTTAACGTGGAAGTTCGTTTCGAGCTCGTCTACTAGGACTTGCGGCTCTTTTGTCAAATTACTTTCTCTCTCTCTCTCTCTCTCTCTCTCTCTCTTTCTTTCTTTCTTTTTCTCACATTCTTTCATTCTTGTTCTTTCGTATAATTGCATTCCCAACTCTCTTTCTCTCTGTCCCACTTTCTCATCGATTAAAGAACCAGCAAGTAAAACAGGCAAGCAAACGTAAACGTTGTACTTACTCTATTTCGCGTTTCCATTTTTCTATTTCCTCAAGTAAAGTTCTCAGAACAGTCCTATGAACATCTGCAAACCCTTCTTTTTCTTTTTCCTTTTCCTTTTCTTTCCTTTCTTTTCGTTTCGTTCCGTTTCTCGTTATTCTCTCCACCCCTCTCCATGTAGATATAGCATAGATAGTATAGATAGTATGAGGTACGCACCAGACACGCGGCCAACTTCCTTGCAAAATTCAATCTGATTTATTCCAGCGTGAAATTCAGCTGCAGGAAAAATGAATGCTGCTGCGAAGGATTCACGAAAAGGTAAACTTAACAGTGGTTCAACTTCGTAAACTCCAGACGTAGATAGTTCGCTTGGTACTCTCTCTCTCTCTCTCTTTCCCCCTATCTCGGAAAGTAGGAGTTTATCTTATGTATTATTATTTATAGCGTAGCTCGATTTTACTTGAGAATCATCATTTACGTGTAATCGTTGTGTTACGTACATTCTCAAGAAAAGGGATAATTGATATTATGATATATCCGAGATAATTTTCTTTCTCTTATTTGACTCGTTTAACAATAGATAAAATGAAACGTACGATTTCTATAAGATATTATTCGTGAAATTTAATCGCATAATTAATTTGAATTTTTCTTACGTCTCTCATCCAGATATAATAATATTTTTTATTCGATGAGAGAAGGGGGAGGGGGTATTTTATTATTAAATTCCTGTATATATATATATGTATATATATCCATCATGAATTGAAATTCTCTGCAATAGTTCTCACGAATGTTTACAACAATTTGCAGCTTATCTTCCGGATCGTCGTAACACGCGTTTTGAATTTTACTAGGCACCTCTCTAGGTATCTACGATTATACACGCAACGATATCGCGATAACATCAGGAGCGTGACAAATTTCGTGTCCGCTTGTGTGTTTACATAAACAATACGTAGAGCGATGTTGTATGCAAAAGCGTAGTAGAAATTTGCAATTCAGAGATACCGCGAGAGAACCGCGACGGTCGTCCCCCTATTTCTCCTTCTCCTCCTCCTCCTCCTACTGCTCCTCCTCCTGCTCCTCCTACTCCTCCACTTGGTGGCGAAAAAGTCCGAACGTATATTTATCATTTTCTCTTAAACGGGATTAAGCGAGAAATATTTCACGATATAACGTAACGGATATGGTATTACTTATCTTTCTTTCGGATCAAATCTAAAAGTACAAATTTTTTGACAAATTTCGGGAACTCTTTCTTTCTTGTCTTATTATTGTCATTTTTGTTTTTGTTTTTACAATACTTTTTATAAAATTTTTCTTTTACATTTAAGAGATAGTTTGAACATTTTTTTGTACAAGACTTTTTATTCTATATCTCGCAAAAATGGTATAAGTTATCGAGTGTTATTTATATTAACGTTTGTTTGATATATTTACTTATATGGATATAATTTAAGAAAAAAAAGAAAGAAAAAAAATATGTAGAAAACGTTAACTAAGAACGTTCCAGATCGTATACGTTATTTTCACTTTCAGGCATCAGAATCAATTACATGAAAAGCCAACGTAGGCAAATAGTAGTAGGTTCATAGATTTAAACTAAGGTGCCCACTCTCATAAGTATATGACATATATGTATATATGTATATATGTATATCTACATATGGGCGAAACGAACCAGTCGAAAATTGGTACATCGAGTCGTACGAGAGTAATTCGAATTTGACCCTTTTGCACTGTTACTCCGGATGGGGTCGTAGACCGCACATCGCGATTATCTCGAGTATGACTACTCGACTACTATTTGAATACTTCTCGACGAATACTCGTGCGAAATTAGAAGTGACTCTGAAACAAGTATCGACGAATTTATCAGCGTAACGTTAACTTCCAAGTACGTTATTATAATTTGTAACATTAATTGCATCCATACTTGCAGAGAAGTTCAAATTAACGCAAATGTAAGAGAACGTAGTAAGCTTACTTGTACGTAAAACTTTAAACGACGTTTTCCTAAATTGTCAAGTTTTTTTTCTTTCTTTCTCTCTTTTTAATTAATGTTCATAAGCGAGAAAAAAATCTTTTAATTATCGTACGAGTTAAAAAACATTGACAACAAATTGGATCTCCGATTGTATTTAAATATAATACTTCAGTTTATTCATTAATTTCGCGTAAAAGAAAAAAAGTTCGTTTCTACTTCCACATTTACTCGGTTTCTTTTTTCTTCTTCTCTTTTTCGTCTTTTCTTTTTTGTTTCTGTTTTTCGTTAGCTTTCATCCCTGTTCGAGTCTAACGGAATAAAAAACGCTTGAGCATCGCGAAAAGCACATACATTATTCATGGGGAGTGTCATCGTGTAACTTTGCGATTCAAGTCACCCTTCTCCTCCTCATTCTCCCTCTCCTCCTTCTTTTCCTTTTCCTTTTCCTTATCCTCGTTCCATCACCTAGCGTAACTCTTTCGCTCTTTCAAGCTCACTCGTTCCAACCATCGACACAACATGTTCCAAAGCTTAGGCTGACTAAAAGCAGGAATACTTAATTGAAAAGCTTCATGAAACCAAATCGTTACGTTTAAAGTACATTACATTCGTGTCTACCTGGTGAATTGCTAAGCTGAAAGGCCAGCACGCAGTGTTTGCATGCTCATTAATGAGCGCGACGTACGCTCATACTAACCCCCTTTGCTTGCTTCGTACGAACGTATACTCTCGCTTGTGGGATTGTGTTTAATCGTTTACCTACAAATCGACGAGTTTTAACATGAGAAGAGCACGTTCCTCCTACTATCAAAGTTAATCATTTCCGTGTTTGTTCTACGTGCAAAATCGAAATCCTCGAATTTGATAATAACTCTAACTTATCTTCCGAAGTATTTCATTTGACAAATTATTATTAATAATAATTAAATTATCTAATTTGATTATATGCAAATGAGTGTCTGATAAGAGGATCTTTATGTAAATTTCGTGTTGTTTATGTTACATGCTTGCAGTTCTTCTTTCGGACAACCCATTCATATGATAAAAAAAAAACAAACTAGGATAAAATTATTATAATAATTATTAATAATTCAATGTTTAATAATTAGTCTAATTTTGTTTTCTTTTTCTGCTCGTAATTAAATCGCTCATTACAAAATTAGTAATTTAAATTAATTGGACTTTCTTTGAACGGATATTGAATTTATCTCATGGAATTTAACCCTTTCCTTCCACCCTCTCCTCCATCATCTTAACAAACTGCAAGAAGTCAAAGAAAAGTTAGTCTATCGTCAAAACACACACGCGCGTATACATTTTTTTTCTTTCTTTCTCAGTCGTAATTTCGGGAACTATCCCGAAAAAGGGTTTTAAAAGTTACGACGAAATTAGGAGGGCCGCTTTTATCTCTGACGCGGATCGTTGCAGCAGGTCATAGTATCCGCTTAGTATCGTACTATCTCTCCTACCTGAAAACTTTTCGCTTGCTTGTGGTTTTAGTAAATTGGCTTGGCGAAAGTGAAACGAGCGTAACGACGACGATGAAGAGGACGTTGCTAGTTAGTTGTGTTGGTGGTGGTGGTGATAGTAGAGGATAAAAGGGAAGGGGAAAGAGGAAAAGAAGAGAATAGGAAAGAGTACAGTTGATAGGAGCAAGCAAACCAGAGAAAATTGTTCCTATTCCCTTTTTCTTTTTTTTTTTATACCAAAAATTTGCAGGACTTTCAAATTTGCATAAACATACCCCGACTGGACCAAACAATCCGTGAGAATTGCGACTGTGGCACGAAAGGAAGGAAATAATTTTCTTTTATTTAACTTTGTTCTATAATGAACGCGTAAAAGTTACATTAGCATGATTATATTTCCTCTTTTTAAAATGTTTTTCATTTTCTTTCCAGATTTTATTTGTTTATTTTCATTTCTTTTTTTTCTATCGTTAGAAACGCGTTATTTCTTTTTTTTTTTTAAATATTACATTTAAGTTAAATGGCAAGAGCAAGTAGTTCAATACAGTTCAAGTCGGACACGTCCTCTCAACCGGTACGTTTACTTTAAATTAAGACAACATTAAACGATGAGAGCAGAGAGGAAAGTTTTGAAATGATTAATATTCGATATGAAATAAATGCGTTCGTAGAAATATTACGAATAACGGGTAATAATAAAGATGATCGATAAAATTGGTGGGTAATGATTATAGATGATAACGTGAAAGAGAAGTACGAAAAGAAATATCATCAACGTGTATGACGTTTTAGTGACATAATATTTAACGCTGAGCAATAATTTGAACGTTAATTAATGAATATTAAAAATTTTATCAATGTCCTAGAAAATTCGAAATAAATTTAAATCGATAATAAATTTATTGCTAGTGGAATATGAAAAGCGAAAAGAAAAATAAGAGGAAAAAAATAAAATGAATTAATAAATTTTTTACATTTTTTTTCAATTCTTCTATTTTTATGACCACAAAATATATATTTGAAATATTTCTATTGTAATTTACATTGAAAATAATTTAGTCGATTCCATTCAAATATAATTTTTCGTTTTCTTTCTCTCTCTCTCTCTCTTTCTTTCTCTTTCGTTACATTGTTCGGGAGACACTTTGGCTGGATAGAGTTATACAAAAAAATAATGATTCCGATTAGGTTACTTCAAAAATAGCAAGTAGGAACAATCGATTACCATCTTGGGACGTTAACTGCTAGCTTTATTCCGATTAACGCTCACAATATGCAAATATATATGAATGCATGTATTTATATTACTTACACAAACACACACATAAAAAACATGAAACGTAGAATCCTGAAACGATGCCAAACGGAAATCATAAAAGCGTATTACACGCTTTTCCAAGCTCGAAGATATCGAGAGAGAGAGAGAGAGAGAGAGAGAGAGAAAAAAGAGGACAAAGAAGTGGGTACGTTAGCTTCTTGTTCTTTTTTCTTTCTCTCTATTTTTTTCTTCAGCTCGTAAAAACAACGCAATAGCACTTGCCGTTTTTTAGACAATAGACTGGTACATACCGATAGGAAAGAAAACTCACAAACCGGAAAGAAGGGGGACTTTCGCGGATAAGAAAAACTGTGTAAAATTCAAGAGAAAGGGTGTAGTACCGGGTACGTCTGACCAATGCACAACTTTTACTACTGCCGTGAACTCGTACCCGAAGTATCGAGTAAGAATCTTCATGGTTTTCTTCCAACTTTATTACTTGAAATAAAGATAAAAATACGCTTTTTTTCTTTTCTTATTATTATTATTATTATTATTATTATTATTATTATTATTATTATTATTATTATTATTATTATTATTATTTTAAAAAATCAACAGAGAGAGAGAGAGATAAGACAATAATAATTTTAGTAATAAAAAAAAGATGTAGTAAACTTTTATGCGTATTATTTTTAAGATTTGCATAACAATAATTGATACCTTGACAATTTCTTCAAAATTGACAACGATGAACAAATATTGAAATGAAATGTTTTCCATCTAAAAAATTAAATAGAAAATAAAAATAAAATTATCATTACCATTCTTTGATGTCTAATTATTCCTAATATTAGTCATAAAATAACTTGGTATTTTAACGTTTGACAATTTTATTGAAAGTGCAAATATTTGAACGAAAATGACGTTGGATTTTATTTAATCAATTAATCATCCCGGTATTTTGTATCTCCTAAGCAAATACCTTGGAGCATCGCTAAACACGAGATGGCTTTAGGAAATAGGGACGTTAGAAAGTTTCTTACGCGAGAAACGACGACGCGACTTGCCATTACGAAGAAGCAAGCTAGCTAGCTAGCAAGCAAGCAAGCAAGCAAGCGAGCATCAAGCCAGTCCATGTTCCGTTGATGAAAGCAAAGAAGCGGAATGCATCGTGGGAAGGACGAATTCCTAACGCAGTTTGTTTTCTACCCCTAGCTGGCAACGACGTTACGTACTTTCGAAATAGTTGTTACTCTTCGTTTGCTCGGAAATACTTTTCAAAAAAGTATGAATAGTAACATTTAAAGAAAAAGAAAGAAAGATAGAAAAAAATATAACAGCAAAAAATGATAAGAAGAATAATTGCTATGTCATGTTGAAAAAATTTGATGGATAAAAATTCTTATCGGATTAGCGTGAATATAAACGTAGAATAAATATTTCCTATAATAAACTTTGTCTCAAATCGATTTCGCTAAGTAAACATATAACCGACTTAACTCTCAGCACATTTATTGAGTATACCTTTAAAGTGTGCCTTAGTATGTGTATGCTTGTGTGTACACGTACCTCAATATCGTTTCAGGTTTGGTTACGAAATTGTTCGGAATGGTTCGTAAAATATCACTTTGTGAGAAAGATATCGTTGTTATCTTTCGCATTTTTGTTTTACTTCTTTATTATTATTATTTTTTGTCTGTTTCTGTATCTCCATTTATAACCTCTCTGTCTCTTTTTCTATCTTTTATCTTTTTTGACAGGGAAGGAAATTGAACGAGAAATGTTTTTTTTCTATCTTCATATTCTGAAACTCGATGCGTTTCAATAATTCCATACCGATCGTAATGCATTATAAAAAAAGGATAAAAAATATGAAACTCGATATTCGGATGGCTTTGATACAAAGCAATGACTCGAACTTTTTAACTTTACAGTATGAGCCATTGTACGTAATAGCAATTTTTTTGCGACAATCCGTTCGAGCACGTATTATACGAGAACGAACTTTACTAGAAATAAAATAAAATTACACACACATACACATACACACACATATATATTTACTTTGAATAAAACCCGTCTCTTTTTCTAATCGGATTTAAGATTATTTTAGTATAAACTCGTGGTTGTGTTCATAGTCGTTTATATGAAAAGTGATATTGTATCTTCAAAAAAAAAAATATCCCCATCACATACACACGTAAAAAGTAATTTTATTTAATTAACACGTTATTAACTGAGATGATTTTAATAAGATTACATTGAGAACTATTAAACGTCGCTCAAAGTGAACGTTCAATAAACTTTAACACACTTTTATTTTCACACCAAGCAAGTGTTTGAAAGAAAAGTTGTATAATTTTTTTTCTTTTCATCGGTTCGAGTAAAAAAAAAGGAAAACTTTTCCGAGAAAGTTTTCTTTTCGGATACACAGGTATACGGGTTCGTTATTAGTGACTCACCTCTCTTGGAAGCGTGAAAACTGTCTTGAGGTTTTATCTGTTCAATCTGAGCACTGAGACGAGACTTGGGCAGGATGTCCCTGTTGGCGTTGATTTTTTCTACGGCGTAACGAAAGGCCACTTCCTGTTTGTCGTCGGACGGATGAAACAGCCCACCTGGGAAATCATACAACTATATTAATGCTTCACGATACTCTATCTTTATATTTTTGACGATGAATTCCTACTAAAACTTCTCTTATTCGTCTTATCTTTTTTCTTCTTCTTCTTCTTCTTTTATTATTCTCTGTTCATAACCTACACCGAGCTATCAATTGACCTTAACAAAATTGACCCTTTTTCTTCGACCATTTCTATTCTCTTTATCTCTCTCATTTTTTACTTTATTCATTACACGTTCTTTGCCTATCTATATTTTTTGTCTTTTTCTTTTGTTCTTATTCTTCAGAAATACGAAGACAAGTGTTACAATCAAATATCAATAAATAAATAAATAAATATATCAATAAAATGTAAAGATAATCAACGATCTAATCACGATGGATTACTCTAGTTCCCTTTAGATCATTATAGTCGAGCAACGTCGTATCCAAAAGGGCAATAAAAATACTCTCTTTGGTAATTATTGTATAGCGTGAAGAGATTTTAGCAGAGAAATAACTCGAACCCGTTAGGGGAACAGTAAAAAATAAATTAAAATATCATTAGAAATAATTTTTTATTTCAATATCTAATATTTGACACTTATTGAATAAATTTTAAGAATTAATTTTTTTTTATGAGAAACTTATTAGTTAATAATAATTATAATAATTTGTTTCTATTTTTATTTTTTGGATGTATTAAAAGTAAAAGTTAAAGGTCGAATTATAATCGTAAGATTTGTTGAATCGAAATTAGATCGTAGTGAAACGTTAATGAAATAGAGGAACGTTTGCTAAATCTATTGACCTTTCCTCTACTACAAGATCGGATCATCGAGAATCAGCTTCGATATAATGAAACTGGAATATTTGCAAAGTTTCCACTATTGAACGACGATGCTATTGGCGACCTAGTTTTTGAAAAATTTTTTCCCTATTAAACTTCTATACTTTCTCTTGATCGTAACAAATGATCGTTAATTTCAAAACGATCGGACTAAAGTAACCTAAAGTAAGTTTACAAAGTTGAGGACCAAAATGCTTGATAAAGTAGATTCTTTAGCTTTGGAGTAAATTGGAAATTATTTCGACGACGACGAGGTAAGACGACAACGTTGGTCTTTTATCGTTGAGAAGAGAAATGGTAGGAGGGGGATGGGGGGATGGTTCGATGTTATATTTCGTCGGATTTGTGCGGAGTTATGCCATAAATTGATTTTAATCTCGTGTACGTCATAAAGTAACTGTGAGCGTGAGCAGCTGCGCCAGTTCGCGAACCTATACGATTTATAGAATACCCGCGATAGATAGGTAACCTGCTTGTCTCTCTCCTTTCTCTTTCGCTCTATTTCTCACTCTCTCACTCTCTCTATTTCTCTCTGTCTCTCTTAGTGTTTCGTTTTATTAATTAATTAATATCCATCGAGGTAGATAGCATCGAAATTGCAGTAATCAAGCTGACGGTAGAGGACTAACGTAGACGATCTAAAATCTCGTTAGGTCAGCGATATAATTTACCAGAAAGTCTAACCAACGATAAGGAATAATGATCTACGTTATCGCATCAAAATGATTCATAGTTTTTCTCTTCTTTTTTTTTTCTTTCTTAGTTTTTGAATAAAAAAGATTTTTTACACGGACGAAAATCGATCTAACGTGAAATTTGTACTGGACGAAGATTTAGTTTCTAATGTGAAATTAATTTTATATTGTATTAAATTAATAATATAATTTTAGTTAATATTACAAAAATTAATATCACGTTTGTGGTGAGATAATAATAATAATTTATAATTTTGAATAATTTATTATAAAATAGTTAAGAATAATTAAATTCAATAATTGAATAATTTATTTAATGCACATAAAAATAAATACACTTCTATTTATGTGACGTGAAAATTATATGATTTAACGTTCAGTGTTATTTTTTTTTTTATATAGATATACAAAAAAAAGATGAGACGATTAAATTAATTTAGTAATAAGAGACAATATTTTATGAATTTTGACGTTGAGGACGAGTGAAGTTAATTTGATTCTTTTTCTTTATTTATTTGAATTTTTCTTTGTTTCCTTTACTTCTTTTTTTTATAAATGAAGAACGTTTCAATTCGTTGCATCGTATATCGCGAACGTAGAGTAGAGATTGCTTTTTCCTATCGAGAGAAAGCCCTCGAATTAATAAACCTTGAATATTCATTGATTTTTAATGAATTATTTTCTACCGGTTGAGCGGTCAGCCAGGCAGAACGTAACGTGACTTTTGCTGCTGTTTCGTTTCGTTTAGTTTAGTTTCGATCTCGACTAACCTCGGTTATCCTTTCATCGTTGTAAAAAAAAAAAAGAAAAGAAAAATAGAAAAAAAAGAGAATGTAAATGAATTTTGCTTTTCGATACGTTCGAACGTATTATAAAGAAGGATATTGAGGTAATTGTATATTGTAATTCAGATGTACATTAATTAAATGCACAGGGGTTAATGTGATACGATAAAATATTCAAATACGTGCTTAAGAACAAGATCGAACAAGTTATTGTTGTTTTTTTATTTTCCCCCGTAAAATATAGGAAAAACAAAATGGTTGATAAAAACGTTCGATGAAATGTTTTATTTAATCTTACTCGTTTATTTATTACTACGTTTTATCGAAACATTTAATTGGCAATTATTATTTGCGCAAATTAATTTATTTAACACGTGCATTCATTTAATGCAATTAATTCGTTGAGCTTTTTACAGGTCTTTTTTTCCTTTTTTTACACCCTTTCTTTTTTCCTTGCATGCTGTTAAATTATCGAGATACTTTTGCAAGTACTACGGCTTTGTTCGACATATCCTTTTCCACTCGATGATGTGACAATGTGATAAACGAGGACATGTGTATACTTGAGAAAAAGAGAAAGTAATCAGAGCAAAAGAAACTCTACGTGGACGTGAGAATGGTAAAGAAACGCTGATTTAAAGAGAGACTTTTAATTTAATGAGAACATTTAGTCGTCACAATTCTCATTTACAGGAAAAAAAATTTAAATACGATTACGTAAAAGTTACCTTACTAAAGGAATAATTAATTGAAATAATTACAGATTTTATAGAATCAGTGTTATAATTAATCAATAACAGAAAATTTGAAAATTTTTCATTACTTTGAATGTAATAATCACAAAATAAAATAACAAGCTTGACAAATAAATTTATCCGTTCTTAATTTTCTTCTAAAAACAATTACACAATTACGCAATTAAATATCTAGCTTGAACAGATAAAATTTATCCTCTTAATGCATAAAATTATTGTTATTTCTTTTTAAATTTATCGTGGTTACCTTTAATTAAATATTATTTAGTAAATAAGAAAAAAAAACTAATCAAATAATCAAATTGTTTATTATTAAAAATAAAATTTTTAAACGATGGTTTGGTAGCGATTGTTGTATAATAAATTAACGATTTATAATTCGAGGATAAAAGTTGTAAAGATTTTCGGCAAAGGTTATACGAAGAAGAATGGAAAAGAATCCTCCTCCTTTTTTTCGTAAAAGTTTAAAGGAACTTAGAAAAGATACTCACCTATCCTAATGATATCAGGAAGAGCCGTGGCATGGGCGGCGAGGAGCGCCAGTAGGAGCCACCTCGCAGCCATTTCCGGTTCCGGTTCTCTTCCCCACCGTTTCTCTTCTCTTTTCCTCACCCTTGTAACAACTGCCACAACCAACACCAGCACCACCAGCACCACCAGCACCACCACTACTATTACTACCGTTACCACCACCCCTCCTCTTCTATCCTTCTTCTTCAACGACTATCCTTGTCGTCGTCGTCGTCTGCAGTTTCTCTCTTGAACTCCCTCGAAGAAATTCACGCTGCTGAAAAAACAAGATGGGGTTGGCGAGTTCATTAAAATGCACACCGCAAAACTTCACATCCGTTCTGAATATCTTCTCTCTCTCTCTCTCTCTTTCTCTCTCGTTCTCTCTTTTTTATTCTTTTTATCTATCTTTTACGTTTGAGCCAAGAATCGTCTCCTCTGATGGCGCCACAACGAGTCGTCTTGATCGACGTCTTTTTCTTTTCCTAGTCTTTCGTCGTTTAGAAAGAAAGAGAGAAAGAGAGAGAGAAAGAGATAGATAGATTCTTGTAAAGTAGAAAACTCGGAAAATAAACACTAAAAATGGTTGACGTTAATTGACGACAAAAATTGTTGCCAGGGTAGTTTTTTCTCCTCGTTATAATTAAAAAATAATATTTTCAATATTGTTGAATTGTTTTTATATGATCAATCTAACGATAAGAGTTTTTCACACACACACACACACAAATGTAATTTAATATTTAATTAATTATATTTTAATACGTTTCGTGTGTCATGTGAAGCGTATACGCCTCACGTTTAATTTTTCGTTCGAGACATTTGGTATTGTAAAATGAAGAGTAATGTTAAGCAACGTGTTCATTAAAATAATTCCTAGATAGAATAAATTTATTGCTTTACTGCCTTAAGTATCTTAAATAATGTACTCTTTTCTTGATTATTATGATCTTTGTATTATTTTATAATATATAATTTCTGTATAATATAATAATATATAAAATATATAATTTAATATATTATCCGTAAATTACCATCAAAATTGTTGTTTAGATTATTGAAAATTAATATAACGATTTTCGTAATTTGACATTTAATTAACGATAATAATTAAAAATACTTTAGTATAATTTTTTTATTTTTCATTATATTATTGTAAATTCTGATGAAAATTGTTGTTTAGATTTATTAGAGTTAAATATATTTAATTGTTTTTCCGTTATGAATAAAGTTCAAGACAAGTTTTACCGCAATGTCTCTTAGTTATGAAATAAATAATAACTTTCGCTTAAGTGAAAATTCTATACTAGGGAAAAAGTGAAAAACAATTTTTGGTTTGAAGGTTAAGGCGAATACTAGTACGATCTCCTGATAATGAGTCGTTGGAATGAACGCTTTCAGACGATCATTAGGAGGGTAAGGCGAAGTAATTGTGAGCTCGAGTGCCGCTCGTTTAACCCTTCGACGCTCTTGTTTCCCTCTTTTCTTCACACTAACCCTGATCCATAAGTATATACACGTGTATTTGTTGTATATGTGTGTATTTGTGTGTGAGTGGGTATAATATACTTTATTTTCTATTTATAATACAATACACGTTCTAGGGGTAAAGGAATTTTGTTAACGTCACTTGACACTTTAATTATGGTATTATTAATAACCAGACTTCTTCTAATTTCATTCAATAAAAAAAGCACAAAATAATATTTTTTCGTATCCTACGTTCGAGAGAAATAATATTCAAAAAATTTGAATAGCGTTTGCAGTTTTATTTTCTTGTTTTGGTTTTGTTTTTGTAACAGCGTTATTACAAAGCGAAAATATAAAAATTAAATAAACAAACACGGATTAAAAGTTGTCGCGGAAAAGACTTTTGTAGGAGTAGAAAAAATGTACAACCACGTACTGATCTTTTTACTATTTTATATTTTACATCTTTCTTTTATCATACACTTGAAATTTGTACGCTGAGAAAAACCTCTACGAATACAATACTTTGCTTTATGTACAAAACAGAAGGATAGGTAAAAAGAGATATAGATAATAAAGAAATTACGTTGGAGAAGTTAAATTAAAAATATAAAGTAAAAAAAGTAGGAAAAATAGATAAAGTAAAATGAGAAGTGCATAAAATAACGTTTGAAATGCAGGGACTAAACTTAATTTCCTTATTTCATCGGGTTTTTTACGAGTTTACGGAATGATTTATAAAATTATTATTGCTCTTTTTTGTCCTTCCCCCCCCTTCTTAAACTAAAGGCAAATATCTTTTTTGCAAATAAGAATCCAATCGTTCACGCTCCTCCAAATTTTATTTACGTTAGTTCAATAAATAATTCTCGGGAACATTTCATAAATTCCCCCTCCATTTGTTTCCTTTCGATTGAACAAATGGATTATTTTTCGTTTGTTTCTGTATTAGCACATTTTCATTGATTTCTAAATAAAAAGTAAAAAAAAAAACAAATAAAGATACGAAAATTGAACGTTCACTATACTTATGAACATATACACAAACACATCTACGCGCACGCGTATAGGTCGAAGATTATCAATGTGTGTTTTATAATATTTCATTAAAAGTGCGCATATGTATACATATATGTATATATGCATCTTGAAAAATAAAGTAGCACTGAAACTGTGAATATAAGCAGGCAGTCAGGTACGTATAATCAATTAAATTTCGCATCAATTGATTAACAAGCTTGAAAAGTGTAAGTAAGAAACATTGATGTTTCCTCTTCTCTCACTCTTGTTATAAATTCGAGTGTATGTATTAGTAGTTGTAGATGAATAGGAACAAGAGAATAATACAGATCTCGAATGAAGGTAGTCAATCACGCGGTTTCAATTCCTTTTCAAATATACGAATCCTTTTTATTCCTTTTTATTTCTCCCACCCCATCCTCATCGTTGCCAACCCATCAGTAGTCAATATTTTCAAGCATGAACATCATTGTACGATTCATCCATCTCCCTTTCGCGTTTCCTTTTCATCGATATCATTTTCATGTGTGACCAACGTGAAAAGCAAAGTGTATATCTTCTCTTCTTCATTCTCCTATTTTCCTATTATATATACATAATACATATACATATATATATAAATGGGAAAATAGGAATATATATATATGTATGTGTAGGTGTATCTGTAGATTTCCGATGTATCGAGAAGCTTCCGCCTGGTAAGAAGATATATGTATATATATATATATATATATATATATGTATTGATGTATATTTATGTATATGTATATGTATATGGATATGTATATATATGTATACGTAATGTTACATTTCGCCAATACTATAATCCTAATGTTTTAGGTAACGATAGTATCGATTTGGCATCCACTTCCTCTTCGCTTACAATCTCCATCAAAATCTTCCATTGCTCGGGATCTTCACGAGCATACAAAATTATCTTCGAAAGTGCATTTGTGTACATTAGATGCATTTAACGATTCATCATTATCATCTTTAGTATAGAAATGATAGGTATTTTAAGTATAAGTGTTTTTCCTTTATTGATGCTTAATTGATTACAAGTTTTTAATTGTATTTTAATTTTTGTTTTATCTCATAGATAAGAATAGTATAATTTTTTGATATAAATATCTGTTCATTTATTTATACAAAGTAGATACAAAATATTTAGGTAATCGTACAAATTAGTATTGTTTCATAATTTTATTCCAAATCGATCTGGACAAGTAAGGCTTATAGAGATTCTTTAATAATCGTAAAAAAAAACTAAACAAAAGGGTGGCGGTAGAGGGGGGAGGGGAGATAAAACATGAAGGTTTTTAGAGCATGATTTTAAATTTGTATAAACGAGAAAGAATGAAGAAATAAAATTACATGTTACGTTGAAGGTATAAAAATAAGGATTTAACCATTTTGGAAAGCTTAATGAAAAAAGGGAAGAGGAAATAAAAATATATGGTTGGATGAAGAGACAAACATAGGAAAAAGGGGGAGGAAAAAACGAAAGGAAGACAAAGATAAAGTAAGAAGAGAGAGATAAAGTAAGTAAGAAGAAGAAGAAAAAAAGAGAAGATAGAAGGAAAGATAGAGGAAGATGAGGAAGAGGGAATTGTTAGCTTCGGTACATGTCTATCTGTTTTTCTCTGTGTAACTCGTGCATGTATATGACTATATATGTGTAGGTGTGTGTAAGAAAAGAGGAAAACGGCGCCACTACGGTATGCGAACTGAATTTTAATGAATCTCTTTTCTCGCCGCTAAGCTTGGCGATTCTCTCTGTCTTTTCCTTTTCTTATTTCTCTTATTCCACTCTTTTTTCCTTCCATTCGAGCCCTTCAACTCCTAAAACTAACTTTATTCTACCAAAGCTGCTCTCCCATATCCAACAAGAGGAAAAGGTGCGAGTGCGTGAAATTCTTTCCTAAAAGACGAATCATTTTTCTCTCTCTTTCTCTCTCATTTCTATCAGAATTTACATATCATGTTTCAAAACGTCCTACGATATCTAACGAATCCTTTATCTTTTTTTCCTTTTCCTTTTTTTCTTTTTTTTTTTCAAGAATAAATAATATCATTAGAATCTTGAATTTACATATACTTACATCTACACCTACGATTTTTTTTTACGGGTTTTTTTTTCTACCAATGTTTTTTACGAGAATTCACGAGAAAATCAAGCGCAGAGAGAATATAAAGAGATTTTCAAATTCCCTTTTTGTGGAAAATTTTACATCGAGAAATAATATATATATATATATATATATTTTTAACATTTTCATGATGGATTTAAAATAAAGAATTCATAAATATAATTTTTTATGAATTCGTTTAATAATAATGACAGGAGAAATTACTATAGAGAAAGAATATATATATTTGTACTCGTGGATAATGATTAATAAAAAGAAAAGATTTGGACGATGTCTAAATATATCTGATAATACAAAAGGGAAACGCAATTTTCATGAAAATGTGATTTCCTATGCAAAAAGGAAAAGAAAAGGGAGAAAGTAGTTCTCGATAATTCAAATTATATATCGATTCCAATAGCGTTCCCTATCGCAGACACGTGTTTCCATCTTTCGGATATTTTTCTCGTTGATAAAAAAATGAGAATAATTTTTTTCGCGACAGACGATATACTTTTCCTATTTCTTAACCATAACAACTCTATTTTCTTCTCTATCTTCTTTTCTACCCGTAAAAATCTCCCTTCGTGTCTTACGAAAAAAGACACGATTTCTTTTTTTTTTTTCTTTTTTTCTTATCTCTTTCTCTCTTATTTCCGTTTATAGGAATAAAAAGGAATGGAAAAGACGAAAGGCTAGGATTCTGGAAAGAAAAGAGTAAGCCTCTTCACTTTCCTACTCGTAAAGCACGCGTAAGTACTCGCTTTGAATGGTGGCATTCATGTGAGGCCAAAGGTTTACGTGTGTTTTCAGCGTGTTTAGTATATATGTGCATGTATGCGTATAGAGATGTAGTATATTTTCAAATAACAGGCAGCATTCGTAACATTTTCCACTCTGCTTTTTTTGCCCTTTTTTTTTTCTTCCTTTACCCTAACTACAACCCTCGTTTACGTTGTCGCGTTACGTTTCCCCAACTCAATGATATTCTCTTCTTTCTTTTTTTTTTTCTTACTCTTGCCCGCCTATTTTTTTTTCTAAAGAAAAACCAGCTTTTCTTTTTTTTTTAAAACATTAGGAACAACGTTTAATTTTCTTTCAAATAACTAATTGATCCATAGAATAAACATTTAAAATTTTAACATTTTAAAATAGCTTATTCTTTTTAAGCTTAGGTAGTAAATTCCATTAGTGCGAAAGTAGTGCATATTTTGAACGCTGAAATAATACATACCTTTGGTCAGACACGATTATTTTTCTACTGAATTTATTCGACAATGTTTATTTTTCAAAATTTTAGCAATTCCATTTTGTTCTTCTGTCAGGATTTAAATTTAAAAATTAATTAAAAAAATGTCTAACAAGTATTGCATACTACATTACTATTATTATATTCTATGCTACTTCTATTTTTGATTAATAAATAAATATGAAACTAAATCACATTTTTCCGTACAAAATAAATAAATAAAAATGTTATCATCGATAGAACCAATTACAATTATTAATAAATTATACCAAAAATATTGGAAACTTTAATCAGCAAAGATGAATAAAGTATTATACTAGTTGTTTCTTTTAAAAAATTGAAATTTGAATCCAAAATTGACCAAGTTTAGTATTACTAATAGTAATATTTTGTTTTAGTGTCAACAAGATGATGAAGTAAGAATTGATCGATAAAATGAATCAATGAGATAGAATATTGAGACCTATATTTTCATGATAAAGAAAGACAAGTTTTGTTTTCTTTCTATCAAGAAGACGATGTCGTTCAAAGTTAAGTAAAAGACGACGCAAAGGGTCCCTGACAGCGAATCGGAGATTTCGCAAGGGAGTTAAAACATAATGGCATCGCGAAAAACGTTCGACAGCTTGCTTGGCTATCCGTGATGGTTACACATGTGTGTACAAAGCTGTTCGTGTTTCTCGATGTCATCTACTTCCCCTTTTTCCTTTACTTTCTCTCTCTCTCTCTCTCTTTATTGCTTTCTCATGCTTTCTCTTTGCTTTGGCTTTTCTCTTTTAGGTTGAGTCTCTGGAGCAAACTTGTATTAGTCGACGACAACGTGGCCGCGATAATCCCTTCTATAGTCACTCAGCAACGAACTGCGACGACAGAAGGCGCCTTAGGGAAATAGGGTGAACTTAATATATATATATATATATAAAAAGAGAGAGAAAGAGAATGGTAAATGACAGATGAAAGGAAGTGGACAACACTAAGAAATAGAGATCGGTATTTACACACGCAAATTGTCCATTCTTATCTTTGAATATTTTTTGTTCATTTAATTATTAAAATTAGCCAGAAAATTCGTGCCAATTAACAAAATATATTTCCAACACAGAAAAATTAGATACTTATAGCTAAATATGCCACATTTATTAAGTTTTATAACATGAATTGTTTTAAATACTCCTGGCATTATAATTGACACTAAATCGAGTGCAGATTTGCAGAGAATTTCTTAATACATAGCGATGTCGAAAAAATATTCGCAAAAAATTTGATCAAAACATTCCAATAGAATTTGTAGCGATTCTTCTTTGAAAAAATTTTCTCCGCGTCATCTTAAGGAGAGAAAAATAATGAAGCTTAAAAGAACAGGATGATTATTCTCATAGAAGGGTCGTTAAATTTTGCTAGATGATAGTAATAGAGAATATACTTATAGTTATCTAAAATGATAGAAAAACGTGATAAGGTATTTTTATGAAGTATGATTTAAGAACCGTAAGATATCTTATATGAGAATGACAGTAAGAAGAAAAAAGAAAAGAAAAAGAGAAAAAGTATTATAGCTCGCAGTGGAGATTAGTGAACATAATGAACGTAAGCGTATTAAGGTCGAACGAATGAAAAAACTGAGTACTTGGAAGAACTAACGACAACGAATGGTAAGAAGAGTATTCTATTATAGATGAACGATCTGAAGTAGCATTAACTAAGACTAAAACAAGCAAGGAATCTGGACATAGAACAAGAGTAGAATCGGAGTTGGTATTTGTATGTAAGTAACGAAGTAAGTGAATCAGCGATTTGCTTTCTGTAAGTCAGCACAAAAGCAACGGGTCAATTTGAAATGGTGGTGATGGTTTTGATGGTGATGGTGATGGTGATGGTGATGATGATAAGCGAGACTCACTAGCGTTGTTAATAAACGCGGAACGAATTCGCGTCATCGAAAATTCGATTCGATTCGAATTAGATTGGATTGAATGCGATTCGAATCGTAGAATACGTTGCAAGGCTGGTAACGTAGACGTGGGATCGTGGCGAGGGGGAGGGGAGGAACAGGGTGGCAAGGAGAGAAGGAGGCAGGTACAAGCTGCACTTTGAAAAATTTCCATTATTTGCATTGCCGGTGAAAGGAAGATGGAACATCGAGTAGAGAAGCTTTTCAACCGAGGCTAAAATCGAGGGGAAGAAAAATTTGCATTGATTATCGAACGAGGCCAGACTAAAAGCACGTCTTTTTTCTTTCGATAAAGAATCGACAAGAGGATCACCTGTATATAAAAAGAGAAAATGAGAAAAAGAGAGAAAGATAGGGAGAAGAGAGAGAGAGAGAGAGAATGGATATAATGTTACTCAAAAGTGCTTCTTTTTAAAGTTACATTACTCACTAGGAAGGATCATTAGGTAGAGTCCTTTTTCTTCTCTGATATCCAATGAATATAACGATGGATTCTTTGTAGTCACTCGCAATATCGTACAATTCGTGTTCACTGTAGCAGAATTTTATTACCCAACGAGAAAGAGAGGGGGAGAGAGAGAGAAAGAGATGTCTGTCTATCTATCTATCTATCTATCTATCTATCTATCTTGTAGCCATCTTGTGTAAAGCTCAAAGGGAAACGAGAAAAGCTTACCGAGTCGGACAAAATTTAGCAAAGTCTCCTTTTAATTTGCTCTTATAGTGAAAAAGAGAGAAAGAGAAGGAAAGAGAAAGGAAAGGATAAAATAGAACGATAGCTTCGGATGCTGGTTGGGAGATTCCAATTTTCTAGACTGACAAACGACAATGAACGTAATCAGTTAGGGGAACCATTAGTAAGAATATCAGAGCTTTCAATCGGCCAGTACACGTCCCGGAAACAATTACGTGGATCAACAAGCTCGTATCCCACACTCCTATTCCACGTAGAGATTTCAGTTTGCGCGTCAGCGGCAAACGGTTCAGGGATTTGCAGGATTCACTGGCGTGCATTTGCTTAATCCTTGCCTGTCACCAACCGAATGCTGCTCGACTTTAGTACTCTGCGTTTCTGTTAAGAACGGATGCTTCCTATATAATCTCTACTTTTGAATTTTTGAATTAAATATTATTATTAATTAGGCCAAATTATTATGGTAATTATATATTCTTCATTTTTTGGTAATTAATATTAATTTAATTTGTAGATTTCAATTCTTTTCAAAAACTTTTTTGTAATAATATCTTTATTTTGTGGATAAAAAATGTTCTTGCTTTCTTTATAAGTTTAAAATAAAATTAAGGTTCAGTAATATTTTATGAAACAAAATTCCTAGATTTTTTTCGCAACTTGACACGATAAATCTAATTTTATTATTATTATAATAATATTACAAATGAAGTCATTTTTTAATTTCGTTCATTCATATTCCATTTCGATCTTTTGTATTATTATATAGATAACAATGCAATTTTTAGACAATAAAAATATGGAGGAGGAAATAATTGAGCGCACGAAATAATATCTATTTATTATCTTCAATCATTTCGAAACGTCATTTTCGTTAACGAACATTTGCGATGGATAAGTGATTATATTTAATGATTATATTATTAAATTTTGAACGAATGGTACGGTTATAAATGCGGTCGGCTTCGTAACTAACTCGTATAATTATTAGAGAAAATTTCATTGGAGTATTTGTATGGGTGCTTATACAATACTACTACCAATGAACAACGAGCCTCGTTTCAGGGAACGTTTTTTGTGGATTAAAACAAGCAAGGACTATCGAGTGTACTTACAAACTAGCAGCTCGGCTTTTCTCTCTTCTATACGTACAGATAGGTATATACATATACATATACAGAAAAAGAAGTCCTACGAATCAATATCACTAGCATTAAAGGTGATCCCGTTTTCATCGGGTAAAACTAAGCTCTTCGTTATCACTATTCATAGGATTATTGAATATAAATGTTCATAGTAAATCATCTTTATCAAAGAAATAGCTCCATTTCGCAATCTATACAACACGTGTAAATGTTATAACTGAGATTACTTTTATCAGTAACGAGCATTCTTCAATTTTACATTTAAAATCGTTCAAAATAATAATAATAAAACACATTATATTGAACAAATAATTAAATTTTATTTAAATATAAATAATAAGAAAAATGCAAAGACACGATAAATAATTTACTTTTGTATTTTTGACCCTTAACGTACATTAAAGATCTATTTAGTCTCAAATTGTACTAATGGAACGAACGTCAACTTCAAGCACGTTTTCCAACAGTTATATCTTTTCTTTTTGCAAATCTGAGTGCATAAGTTTAAAGTTTAATCACTTTATTACAAAAAATATCTCTACTTCCTCTTTTTTTCAAAAAGTTCGTAATTGCTGAGATATTTAAAGCTGAATATTGTCTGTGATCAAATTGACTCTGTGTACACTTAATGATTCGCAACGAAGGTGTGTACCATAAAAGTTAAATTAAATATTATTATTAATTAGGCAAAGCTGAGCAGAAAACTATAAATAAAATTAATTAAATGATTTTAATGATATATTAAAATTAGTCCCTATTCCTTGATTATATTGAAATAAATAATACATAGAGACACAATCGTAAAATTTAAAATAGACATAATATGATACTGGTTGAACTAGCACGGTTAAATTTCATTTCTTTTCGATCTAGCGAGTTTCGATAGGGAAACAGTGAAAACGATGTCGTAACTACAATCGAAACTGTTCGAATGGTCGTAGAAGGTAACGAAACGTTGGGTGAACGGGATAGAAAACATTGAATTTCGGTACTAGGGGGTTTGGTTGGGTCGGTTAAAGGGGGTGATTGTGGGGTGTAGATGGTGTACACAGATTCCAGCAGCCCACCTGAATATGCATGAGAATTGCATAGTAGTACATGCCACCTGCATTCGTGGCCTAGTACGAACCTAGACAGGATATAAACTTTACTCGAGAACAAATAGGTAAGGTCGTTAACGTTAGGGGAAAAAACTTGCTCGCTTTTTGAAGGAGAGAGAAAAGGATTACCAACAACAGCCAGGTGAAGGTAAGAGGTGGTCGGGGGTTTGAGGTTCGTAGGGGGGTTGAGCGAAGGGTTGGAAAAGCCATAGCAGTTAAACTTTTTACTAAGACTATTTTCATACGATTAATCTTATTCCCTTGACACAAAGGAGTCCCTTTTTGCATACGTATGTACATGTGTACGTGTGTACATATGTACATTCGTATGTAAAAATAGTATGATACTTATGATTTTTGGATGGATTATAAGCACGATAAAATTAAAATACGTTTTAATTGGCTTACTTTGAATATTCTGATAGTTCTAGTAGAAAGTTTATTTGGTGATTAAACGTCAAAGCGAACGTGAATAATCATTGGAGAGAAATTCAGAATTTTATAATATATATATATATAGATATATACATATATAATATAATTCGAATAGGTTGTATCTGAGGATATCAAGAAGTTTCATCTTCTAAGTCTAACTTCTGTTAAATAATCTTTCTTAGGTTATCACGAAGTCGGTAATAATCTCAAAGTTAAGCAAGCTCGTCTTCCAAGTTCGTTTAAAGATTATTTCGAAACGAGTAGAAACGTCTCCGGCCTAGAAGAAGAGAAAATCCCGATACACAGATTTACGATATACGTTTGAAACTTTTTCTTCGGAATAAAATCGTTGGAAAAAAGAAAAGAAAAGAAATAGACAGAAAGAAAATCTTTTTATTTATCTATTCTTATACTTGAAGATTCTACGTGCCTCCTCTTTTCGTGTCATAAGAGAAAAGGTTATAGAAGATTTATATAGGTTAAGCTGAAACGAGGTTACTTTTACATGTATCTACTGTATGTGTACGTGTGTGCGGTTATTTTTTCTTTTTATTATTTCTTTTTTTTTTTTGTTTAACTTGTGTAGGTAACTCTAGGTAGTACCTTATATATTTATACCCTCAGGTACGCTCTTCTTCTCCTTCTTCTTTATATTCTCTTTCTTTTTATTCCTTTTTTTAAACTCCACCACTGGGAAATAATGAAGATGTCTCAAAGCGTAGAATATGACGTGATCTATTTGAGTAAGTTGAGTCTTTTCAAAAGAGTGAGAGAGAGAGAGAGAGAAAGAGAGAGAAAGTTGAAAGGAAGAGGGAAAAGACAGACTTGACATGTCAGACTTATAAGTGTTTATACTACTGATAGAAATTTAAAACAGTTCCGAGACTGTCTACTTCCACTTCTACCGACTTCCCCCGCGCTCCTTAATTTCTTCTGTCTTTCTTTCATTATTTTATTTATAATTAATTTTATTTTATTTCATTCATTTAAAGTAGCATGTGTACATTGAAGATTATTCTTTTTTCATTTTTCTCTTTTTTTTCAAATGAGAAATAACATTTTAAATTTCAACATTTTGAAAATGTTGAAATTACATTTTATTATAAATAATAGAAATATCTAGTGACATTATCAAGATATTCCGGATTGGAAAGAATAATATGTTTGAAAAAGAGAAACCAAGGTGAAAGGATATATACGAACGAGGTAAAATTCAAAACTTCAAACTTGGAATTCGCATTTTCGTCGTGTTACGTATCATTCGGTGTATTATGATATCACAATATTTCTTCGAATTTCGTGTCTGGTGTTACCAGCAAAGCCGCAATGCCGTTACTCTGAAGGATCCACTGCATTGAGAAATTCTATTTCGCGATGATTTGTATCCCGAAGCGCTATTTCAGAGGCAAGCATTCACCAGTCTAGTCGTATGAAACGTATACGCGCGTCCCGATTTATTTTCTAGGCACTACTATTTACAAGACATTGAATATATATTTATATATTTATATGTAATATTTACACATAGATATTTATATATGTACGCGCGTTTATATATAATATAAATTTATATATATACATATATATGTATTTTTACAAAATAGGCACATTTAAAGAGGGATCATCTCACGATATTTTTGACAATTTTATAAAATGTTCTCTCTAACAAAGGTTTTATGGTTTATTCAGAAAAATTTTTTCTACGATCTCGCTTTCGCGTCACGTAAATACATTTAAATATTTTATTAACGCGTTTCAATTTATTTCTTTAACTCTATTTCTGTTTGACGACAATTTATATGCATATATTTATACGCATATCGTGACATATAATATATTTAAATATTAATAATAAATCCACGAATTATATTTCAGGAGAATAATTTTTAATGATATTTCATCAAATTTCATTGGATTTTTATTTCCAATATTAAATTAAATTCATATTACGAGATATGGTATAATGAATTTAAAAGAATTTCACGATCGATCATTATTAAGATACGAAAATTCGATTTCGTTGATCAAAACGTTAATCAAAAATCAAGATTAAGAGAGAGAGAGATTTAGCAAGATGTACGATTTCAATTTTACTAGGTCGAGAGATCGATCGTGCAACGACTTCGAAGTTTTGCGCATAGTTTGAACCTCTCGCGAGCAAAAGGTGCGTTAATTAGTGTCTAGTTGAATCAACTTTTTTTAGAATTGAAGTACGAGATTCTCGTTCGGGGTTTTCAATATACCTGCTCAACGGCGTATCCTAGCCTACAGGATCTGAATCGATCTCATTAAGAAATATTACCAAGAATATTTTTTTTTTCATTAGTACTAGCACCACCACAATCGTTACCAGATGATATTAAGCTTTCGATATTTCTAAAGTTACACTATTAAAAAAACTCACTATTCCCATGATGAAAACTGTCATGATTATCGAATTTTAATTAAATTTCCTTAAAATAATATACTTATATGATAAAATAAAACAAAAAATTCGATGGTCTAGAATCTGTTTTATCTACACGTACACCTTCCAAAATAAAATATAAAAAAGAAAAAAGAAATACAACTAATTTTTAAATACACGTCGCAAAATAAAATCAAGAATCTATCGTTTTAGGACTGCATATTTTTTGTTTTTACTATTACATATTTTAACTCCGCCTAGTTAACACCTAGCTGGTCCCAAGCCCAGACAAAAAGGAGGAGGGTTCGAGGGTCAGGCTAGCAACCTACCCTCGGTGAAAGGAAATAAAACGCTCCAAGTATAAATAATATAGCCTCGGAAAGGACGGAACATATTGATGACGACACAGCAAGACAAAAAGGAAAACGAAAATGGAGAAACAAAATAAGGACGCTAAGAATAGGATCTTGAAATTATATTCACACAGTGAACATCACTTAACATCAAAGCCGAGGAGGTAATTGAAGAAACAAGAAGACACAAGATTGATATATGTGTTTTCTCGGAGACCAAAAAAAAGGTAAAGGTAACCTCCGATAATATTCTATAACGGGAAAGAAAAAAATGAAAGAGCCACCTCAGGGGTGGGCCCGTTAATACATGAGAAACACGAAAACACAATCTAAGACACAAAGTACATCATTGATAGGATTCTATAAGTAACACTAAATATGATTAGTGTATATGCTCCAGATATCACCAAACCACAAAGAGAGAAAGAAGAATTCTACGAACTGCTGCAAACGCACCTAGACAACATACCTAGGCAAGACGAGACTGTAATACTCGGGGACTTCAATGCAAGGATCGGTAATAAGGTAATAAATGGGATTAAAAATCGTTTCAATGAGGACACCTTGAATGACAACGGGGACATGCTGATTAACTTCTGCGCCATGAATGAACTACGGATTAACAATACATTCCACCCACTTAAACCACAACATAAATTCACCTTCGAAAATCCCAGAGGACAAAAATCGATAATAGACTACATAATAACAAATAGGAATATACATCCCATAAAAATACTGGACGTCAGAGTGCTGAGTTCAGTAAACACAGGCACTAATCACAACCTGGTACTATCAAAAGTAAGATAAACACCAAACGAAACCAAAAGGAAAACAAACAACAACAGAAAAATTAAATATAGAATTGTTAAGCGATGAATCGACAAAAAAACTATACCAAAGATGACTAGAGTAAAAAATAGCAGGAAACAAAATTCTAGAAATAGACAATGTCGAGACGGCATGGTAAAAGATAAAAACAAACATCATAGGAGCAGCTGAAAAAGCCCTAGGAAAAAGGAAATATTAAACCAATGCAAAATCAAATAATATTCCCTGGTTCAAAGTAGAAGTAAGGACCCTAGTAGAAGAAAAAAGGTACGCCCACCTACAGTACCGAAGTAAAACAATAACATACGACGATTACCGATGAACTAGAGACAAGGTAAACGAGGCAATTAGACAAATCAAACGGAATTATTGGGAAAAATTCTCAACTGACATGGAACACTACCTATACGGAGCACAGAAAAAAGTATGGAACATGCTACGAAACCGAAGAAAACATGTAAACGAATTCGTGCAGACCGCCAAAATCACACAACGGATGAATGGGAAAAACATTTCATGGAGCTGTATAAAGACAGAACGAAGGAGACTTACAATATATGCGAGGAAGAAGAAGAAGAAGAGGCACTAAGCGATTATACCATCTCGTCTGAAGAGGTTCAAAGAACAATAAACAAACTAAAAATCCATAAGACACCAAGAATAGATGAACGAACTAATAAAATACGTAGGAAGATCACTAACAGAGGAACTAAGTACCCTATTCAATAAAATATTAAACACTAAAAAGTGCCAGCTCAATGGAAGGAAAGCATTATAGTTCCCATATTTAAAAAAGGAACCAAGACAGAACCGAAGAATTACCGCAGAATCAGTCTCCTAAGTGCAGTGCAGAAGGAGATAACGAAAATCTTGGCGAAGGTAGTAGAACGGACAGGAATAAGCGAAGAACAACAGAGCTTCAGACAAAATAGATCGACGGTGGATGCAATATTCATATTATGACAAATAGCTGAAAAAGCCATAGAATTCGACAAACCAATATACATGTGCTTCGTTGATCTCCAGCAAGCATTTGACAAAGTGAAGCTTGGGGACGTACTACAGATCCTGAGAGCCAGAGGAGTAAACAATGGCATAAGACAAATAATAAAGGAATTTAATACCAACAACACAACTAGGATAAGGACTGGAAATATGACAACGAAGAAGATCCCGATAACAAATGGAATCAGACAGGGAGACAGTTCTAAGCCTGATCCTTTTCAACCTGATCATGGACGATATAATAAAGGAGGTAAAAACATCTGGAGAAGGAGTCAAGTTAGGAAAAGAAAAAAGAAAAATAATATGCTACGCCGACGATGTCGAAAGACGAAGATGACTTACAAAGGAAGCTATACAAATTCGAAAAGACGGCAAGCAAACTTAACATGACTGTTTCGGTACAGAAGACCGAATTACTTACCATCTCCAAAGAGCCCAGACGATGCAAGTTAGCTGTATATAACAAAAGTGTAAACCAAGTTATGCGATTCAAATATGTAGGAGTAAACATCACGAGCAACAGAAACCTAAAGGAGGAGGTAAGAGACCGAGCAACCAAAGCCTTCATAATCTCCGGATACCTTGGGGATATCATATGGAGAAATAAGCAAATGAACATCAAAAGTAAGACACGCATATATAAAACTTGCATTAGGCCGATTACGACCTACGCGGCAGAGACAAGGGTAGAGTTCACGATAACAAAACGCATCCTGAGAACCACAGAAATGAAGACACGCAAGAGGGAAAATCGAAACAACGAGACCTCCAGGAAGACCGCCAAAACGATGGCATGAGAGCTGGACATCGATATCCCAAGAACAACAACCGCCTTAAAGAAGGCTGTAAAATAAAAGATAACAGGACACAGTTCTAAATAAAGAAGAAGAAGAAGAGAAGATATATTTTAAGTACGTATGCCAATAAGTTAGCAATAATGTAAGGTGAAACTTCAGAGGACGATATAAGTTAAAACTTCTTTCCCATGTGTATGTGTGCGCCTAAGCCATAAAGATAAAAACAGTTAGACAATTATTGTCCAAACTATGTTACAATGTATATACTTTCATATATACAACGTGTTAAGTATACATACGTACGTGTTTTCATGGTGAAAATGCATCAGAAGTATTAACGGAGTTTCCAAAGTATGTACGTGCATTTCCCCCGACTAGTTTTCATCCCCTTTTTCCAAATAAATGTGCTTTTATAACAGCTTAAATACGCTTGAATCATCGCACGTATCTTAAAATCCTCTAGTGGCCGAGTTTCGGGTCTATGTATATGAACGTGCTACTACTTCTGATATATAATTTCTATCCATGTATACATATAGATATGTGTGTGTGTGTGTATGTGTGTGTGTATGTGTCTACGTCGCCATCTTTCAATTCTTCTTCCTTTTTCAGTATCTTTTTCTCCGGCAGTTCGTTTTCTATCCACTTATCTTTATATTCGTTCTTTTCCACTTGGTTGCTTAAATTTGTAAAATTGTTCACGATTGAGAAAACACGTAGAAATGAGAGAAACAAAAGGAAACAATAAAAAAGTAAAGAAAGAAGAGAGATACCTTTTAGTTTATCCGGAAACGTGTAAGTGTTAAAAATAAGTAAAAGCAAAAAAAATGAAAAAAAAGGGGGAAAAAGAAAGAAAGAAGGAAAAAAAATCACTCGACTTTCTTGTCTCAAGTATTTTCAGTGAAATTAAGCTGAGTGGCCTAGCTCTTTTTGAGAGAAAGAGAGAGAGAGAGAGAGAGAGAGAGTCACTTGGATGCTTTTCCACGAAAGCCAAGGACTCTCTCCTGATTTCTTCGTGAAAATCTTATTTATACGTGGCACGCGGTATTACTTACTTTAGCAGGAAAGGACTCATGCAATTATGCAAGTTCGTTACTTCCTAAAACAATTGCACCTGATTGTCTTATCCGATGGGAAAAAATTAAAACGTTCAAATGAGTTCATTCACTTTATAATAAAATAAATACTCCTTTTTTTCGTTCTTATTTTTTATTCGAAATGTTTTATTATTTCATATTTTACTATCATGTGAAAAAAACTGTCTACTACAATAATCGATTAGGTCTCGTTGATAATAGTTTTATGGTAATAAAGACGTTAATATATTTTCTTATTGAATGCTCACGGCTTATGGCAACTTTTTTCCGATTATTATTATTATTATTATTATTATTATTATTATTATTATTATTATTATTATTATTATTATTATTATTATTATTATTATTATTATTATTATTATTATTATTGTGAGGGTAAAGAGTTTATTGTTAACGTCAATCTATTGTGAAAGATTAATGATTCTTCTGATTTTGAGAGAGGAAAGAAGGGTTCGAAGTTAAATGAACCAAAACATTGAAGAAACGTAAGAAACGAAAGAAAGTTACTTCTATTTGCTGATCATTGATAAAAAGGTCGTTCAATAGGGTTTCCGAAAGAGTTCGTTTTGAAATAAACTTGCTAAGTTCGAAAACGGAGAAATTTAATTTCATTTGATTTATAAATTTTATTATTAAAGTGAAGTTATTAAAAAGACAACACAATTATTATTGTTTTTATTATTATTTTTATTATTTTGGTGAATAAATGTCAGAATTTATTGTAAAACAATATAAAAATTAAAGGATAGTTTTTTCGAATACAAAATATTAAGAATATTGACATTATTTATTTCACCAATTCAAAACACCACAATTATTATTATCAACGATCATTTTTATTTAAATATTGATAAAAACTTTTTTTAAAAAATCATGTTAACATATTGTTGGTTCTTTTTTCTTTTTTAATGAGCATTTTACATTTAGGATAAATTTTTATCTTTTTAAATAATAATCAGTAGGGAAACACATCATTGATCGTATACACTCAACACTAACGTTCTTTGTCATTAAATACTATATCATTAGAATAATGTATCGGTAGCGTTCATGAGAGCAGATGTAGATGAGAGCTTTAAATGCTTTCCTAGGTTGGTGTTACGCTTTTCTCTCTCTCTCTCTCTCTCTCTTTATTAGAAAACTTTGATGCGTTGAAAATTGCATTTCCTTAGCATTCTCGTTGCAACTATAACTATTACTCTCGAGATTACTTTTCTAATTGAAGTTAATCGGTAGCATTACTTACTTTTTAACGATTAAGGAAAAGATGGTAAAAAAATTTTCTAAAATTAAAAAAGAAAATAACGAAAATAAAAATAATAATAATAATAAAAGAGTACGAAGTAAAATATAAAAGCGTTCTAAAAAAAGAATTGAAATTAGAAATAATTTGACGTTGATGAGAAACGTTGATGAATTTTTAACAAGAAGAAAAAGAAAAAATATATATCAACGATACAACATTGTAAAATAAAATAAAAATCAAAATATATTTGAAAAACAAAAATCGAGACCGAAAGGATTTGACGTAAATCAAATATAAAATTTGTAACAAATTCTTCCTTTACCTTTCTCTTTATTTCTCTCTCTCTCTCTCTCTCTCTCTCTCTCTCACTCTCTTTTAGTTTCTATCTCTTTCAATTTCTTTGTTATCATCTCACTGCGTGATTATCATAAAATTTCCATAGGACGCGTCGTATACAGTGAAACGAACGACGCTCATAAAGTACTAATCCGATTTTTCAAGAGTCACAAAAGCTCAAGCTCGTTAGCGTCGTTCGTTACGTATGCTAGGAATGCATTTCTTCTTCTTCTTCTCTCTTTCTCTTTTTCTCTCATAGTCCAGGTCGGTGCAAACTGGCTACAATTGCAGATTACACACACATACATACACACACATACATACACAGAGAAAGAAAGAGAGAGAGAACAACTATTCTCTTTCCTCGAGTTGGACCATGCAATTTTATTCGTACTGCTTGCTTAACGCGAAAGAATTGCAACAACGAACGAGGACTGGAAAAAGCATCACCCAACGTATATACTTTACTATATATTATAGTATAAGCATTTTCGTGGAATACTTCATTACGTGGCTCGGTTCAAGGACTCCCTTAGGATAAAGAATAGTAGACGTGAGAAAAAGGTGCGAAGAAGTATGCGAAAAAATCTTTTCTTCCATTTTTTTTTCTTTTCTTTTCCCTTGTTGTACCTTTTTAGCTACCTAACACCAAAGCTACGCCTCATTCGTTGCTCGTTTACTTCTCTCTTTTTTTTCATCTACCATCGTTAACGCGATAAAAAAATAACTCCTTGTGGTAAAAATATCCCGATATATTATTTTATTTAATATATAATAATAATAATAATAATAATAATAATAATAACAATAATAATAATAATCGTCATCACCATCGATGTTTAATATGAAATTAAATTTCCACGCGAGATTTGACCGCATTCAATAAAATATCAATTATCAAATAAAAAAAAATGTTTATTTCTATCATTCGTAAAAATATATTATTCGTTATATATTATAGTATACGAATATATATTCTTCTTATTCGTATATATATTATACGAATCGTCAAAATTACTTTAACGTTTATTGGAATTAAAAATTTGACCGATACTGTATACAAAGTAGGTACGTACATAGACATATAGATAGACACATTTACTTTGCAATTGATTGGCCTAACCAGAGAATGTTTGTCAAATGCTACGGCTTTATTTGTTATCGACGATTAATGAGATTCGAATGAGTAGATATATAATATATGTGTTGGTATGCACTTATGTATGCACGTGTATGTATGTATATATGTGTATAACAGAAACGAAATGGGATATCAAGGAAATGTCAATGAACACTTTTACAATCATTCGTTTCTCTTTGTACTTGGTTTACTCATTAATCCCTTATTATCCACGATACCTCGTCATCGTCATTCGGATTATCCCTGTCAGTAGGATTTAGATCGGTACAATAACCCCACGGAAGCCACTTCGGTATTACCAACTACGAATGGACCAGTGAACGGACCAACAAATGAACGAACCAACGAATGAACGAACCAACGACTAGCGGATACCATCGATCCGACAAACGAAGTAAATGCATGTAAACGATAATGCCTCTAGCGATAAACGATTTTAATAATCACGAAACTCTCATGAAAGGTAATAGTAACACGTTTTCAACCTCGTGTTGTGCAAATTCATTCCCTTTGAAACGTTTATCAACTATTCACTGCTTTTCATGACTACGAAACTACCTATATACATTTATACATATATACATACATACGTGCGTAAGTGTGCACATATAGGACTGACCTAAAAACATATAACATGTGTATTATTATATAGAGAAATTGTATATCACATGCGTGAACGCAAAAAATAGAAATGCAGCATTTGATTTTCCTACGCGTTATTTTATCAATTGCTTTTTCAACTAACAGGGTTCGCACCTGTTCGCGAACATTTTATAATGATTCTAATCAACAATGATATATTAAAATTTGTCCCTCCTTTTTCGTTTATTATTCTTCGAACTATTCACACTCTTCTTTTTTTTCTTTCATTTTTTTTCTCTTTTTCTTCTTTTGTATGGTGATTCTCTATCAACCGTGTACTCGATTCAAAGATAATTGGTAGTAAAACGTGACACAGTATTTATCTTCCTCGACAGCCAATAACGACTATAAAGCCTCCTCGTTATCTCACTCTCACCCACCGTTCCCCTTCTTTTTTTTTTTTGCTTTTTCCTGGTCTTTTCTACCATGAATTCAACTCGTTTCACGACGGATAATTTTCATCAGAATGTCAAACTCGTCCAAGCAAATGATGTAGGTACCGTCATTGTTTAGTTCACACCCCCTTCTCTCGTTCCTCCTTCCTAGTTCCTCTTGTTATCCTCTCCTCTCCTCTTTTCTTCTAGCATATATAAACGGATAAATGCTCTAGTGGAAATAGCCTTCGGACGAAGTGACATTAATTACCTTAGAGGGGAAAGCTCGACAAAGGCTTTACTATGTTGGTATGCTGGTGTTGCATGAACTATTGGCAAAGTTCGTGCTTTTACTATGCAAGTATGTAACCATGCTTCTTTAGTTCACTATCTATGTTTTCCTTCTAATTTTTATCTTATTTGCTTTTTTCTCCTTTTTTCTTTTTTTTCTTTTTTTTCATTAAAATCGAATCCAAAAAATATATATGTAATCATTTTTACTTTTTTATTGTCTATATATAATTTAATTTAATTTAATTTAATAAATTAGTAAAATTAGAATTTTGAAAAATGAACGATTGTACGAAAAGTAACGAAAAATTTAGAATAATTTTATATACTAAAATTTAGTATATTTTTTTATATTATTTGTACACACAAAGAATATATACAAAATATATTGTTTTTAATTAATCAAATTAGCAGATAAAGTTTAGGATAAATAATTTCAAAAATATAATAGAAAAAATATAATAGAAAAACCTAATAATAATGATTTTAATCGTATTTATAACGTACTTAAGTAAAAATCTTAAATTTTATTATTTTTAATATTACGTATACACGACAGAAGAAAAATAATATATACTCTATGCAAAAATATATGTATAACCTAGATGGGGATTGATATCGACAAAAAAATTGTTGTTGTTTAATCGATGATATCGATGAAAACTGAAAGTACACGGTATGTTATCGCGAATTTGTATGTCCAATCGGTGGAACAAAAATGTGCGATCGAGCGTACAAATGGTGGAAGGGGTATACGACGTGGAAAATATGGAGAAAAAGTGGTGACAGCTTTTGCCATAGCCGCAAGATCACTCCCAAAGGACGACTCGGACTTTATATATACATATACACACATATATACTTATGTATGTACGATTGTATATATCAATGTATTTCTATGTGTGTGTATATATATATACATATATATTGTAGCATTTCTAGTGGAAACAAGTGGCATATGAAATATCGAAAGCATCGGAAACACACAGGACACCGGACGGGAAGCTGCACTTTACGCGTCTCCTGTGAAAGATTTCTGCACCTTCGCCAAAATCCAAGAAAATAAAAAGCGAATCGATGAAAAATAAAGAAATACTGTCTACTATTCTTCTCTAACATTTTTGACAAAACGAAATAATATATGCAGCGAACGCGAGTTCTTATGAATTTCTTTTTTGGACAAAATTTGTAAGACAAAAATTTATATTTTAAATCAGAGCGCTTATATAATTTTCATATTTTTTATTTTTAAAATACACATTTTTATGTTCTTATAAATAATTAATATAATTTAACAATGAGATATTATTCGTTTACAGTATATATATATAATAAAATATGAAATATTAATCATAGATCAAAATGTAAATCATTCGTATTATTTCTTAGAAACATAAATTCATATATAGGAATCGTATAAATGTATTGGTAACCACGGTACTGATCTCTAATTCCTTTTTCAAATTATGGAACTAATAACACACGCGTCCTTTAGGTAATATTTTCAATAAATTTCTTTTTCTTTTCACGTCATTCATTTTCATAGTAAAAACCACCGATAAAACCGAGTATGTATTCGATGATTTCATTCGAGTGAAACAATCCTTTCTATCTATCGAGAGACTGAAAAATCTTTCATTTCTTTCTCTCTTGTTCTTCTTCTTCTTCTTCCTTTTATTTTCCTTAAAAGGAAGAAAAGAGAAAGCAATCGCGTTTCTCACCTGAAATATCTGCGATTCAATTATGGATAACGTTTTGTCACGGTTCGTGAAAAGTCGAGAGCGATAAAGATAGAGAAAAAAAATATAAAAAAACGAGAGAGAGAGAGAGAGAGAGAGAAGAAACATACAGACAGATAGACAGAAAGTGTAAACTAAAATGGCACGTTTTTTCATCTTACTCGTCAGATCAACGTCCGGAACATGTGCTAGGTTCTTCGTTCAAACGTACTCACCTGACTTTTACCTTTACGCCTTTTTTTTTATAATTCTTTATCTCTCTCTTTCTCTTTCTCTCTCTCTCAATATCGATATTCGATATATGCCCAGTCTCGTACAAATTGCACCTCACGACAAAGTTAATAAATATACAATTTTCAACGATATTTGTATCGTGAAAAATCGTACGAGAGGAGTATTCGATAAATTCTAAATTGGATCGTTCGTATAACGATAAAAAATAAAGAAAAAATTTGTTATTACTCTTAAAGGGTTGAACTGTAAGTTCAACGTAATAAACGTGTCTACAGGAAACCTGTAGGAATGAAATAAAACTTGTAAAGAGTAAGAGAGAAAGAGAGAAAAGGATAAGAACAACAAGTAGAAATAGATTTTATATAAATAATGTTCGATCCTTTTTATTAATATCATAATGAAAAAAAAAAAAAAATATATTAAACATACGCTCCACAAGTTTGTTACTTCTCGAGTCTAATAAAAATTACACTAATTAATTGTTCTTATTATCAAGTAAAATATGAACAATTGTGATACATATTTATGATTGAAAAAGAAAAGAAAAAGAAAAGAATGCATTCGGATAAATTTGTCTATAAAAATGAATAAGATTTAGAAATAGAGTTTAGTCACCTTTAATGATTAAGAAGCACATATGTAAATAAAGTATCTTTAATTTTAGAGTGGTAATATCTATATACACTGATACTTATATATAATTTCAAATTCCGAGAAGACTAGATAGGGTCTCAAAATTTGCATTTCATTAAGAATCTCTTGGTAATGCAACGATGCATTCGAATAGTTTACTCGTATCGACGTATCTTAAACCGAATATCCACCAAGGGGAACATCTTAGTCGGCTTGTATACCGAAGTAATTAAAAGTTCATCGAATAATGAGAACGGGATTTTGAAATGGATACGACATCATTACGCTCGTGATAAGAGGATTATAAGAAACGGTGAGCTGTGAGCTAGCTAACTTGGTTATAACGTTCACAGGACGAATCTAACTTTTAATGAATTCCTTTGTATAAAAAGTCAAAAACTCCCGGCACCTTTTTTTAAATACCCATGAACAAAAATTTGACCCATTTATATTTTTTTGTTCTCCGTCATCTTTCATCACGCTGCTTCGCGATTAAAATGAAAAAAAAAAAAAGATAGAAATGCTTTACAATTAAATTTTTCTTTCTTATTTTGTTTTTTTATATTTATTTATTCACGTACTAAAATTTCAACGAACGACTCCTCGAACTTACTGAAAATAAAATCGAGTAAATTATGCTAAAACTTTTTGATTAATATATTTAGATTCAACCAGCATAGAATTGTATATACTTATAATTATAATTTATACTAAAAAATGTATTTTTTCTTGAACATACGATTAACAAAAATAATTTGGATGAAAATCATCAGTGGATTCAAATAGCCATTAGAGTACTCTAATAATCCAACCGACAAGAAATCATTTGCAAATATAATATTTATCTAATTATAAATTACATAAAATATGTTCCATGAAAACTATAAATTTTCGAACACATTTTATTTAACAATAGAAAATATCTTTTTGTTGCAGAAGGATTCGGTATTGTTCGTCAAATCTGGATTACCCATCCCCATTTCCGCTAACCCCTCCCCCTCCATAAGTAAATTCTTATGGCTACTGGAGGACTCCGTTAATCCAGCCGACAAGAAATCATTCGCAGACGCCTTTTTATATGGAGAGCAATTTTACCTAACCCTTTTCTGTGCCAACTTTATTGCCTCAGCATTGTCCGCCATTCCCCGTAGTACGGCGACTCGTATAAATGTCTTCCTGCATTCCACTTCACCCATCGTGCCATTAATATCGCGTCGGGACTTCTTTTTCTCCTGAGGGCATCCACCCCTCTCGCCAGCACACAGCATCCTCAACCCACTCGAAAGTGTTCCCCACTTTTGCGTGTAGGAGTCGCGAAGTAACGACCCGTGCGACCTATTTCGAGAAAGCCGAGTAGTCTCGTTTTGAGCTCAAACACCCCTCTCACCCCTTCCCCCATCACCACCATCACCCTATCACCCAATACCAAACGGTACATCGATTCAGACGTGAAATAAAGAAGAAGACGAATAAGAAGAAGAAGAAGAAGAAGATTAAGAGGGTATCGGACACCCTATCGAAGACACCCTAAATCCAAATACCACCACGATTTCTTCAGCTACGTCTTAATAATTAACGAGGATTCACAAATAATGGGGAATCCTTCTCGTATTTTCTACCCGAAAGAATTTTATCACCGACATGGAAACGTAATCAATTTTCTTTTTTTTTCCTATTTCTTCTTTTTATTTTCTAATTGAATTGTACAATCCTACAGGAATTTGGACGAGTTTGAAATTCGATTCGTTTGAAAATAGGGCGGAATATTTTTTTGTTAGTTTTTATGATTACGTAATTCGATTGAATAATTAATTATTGGGACGTTTCGTACTGGAAAATTTTAAACGCATTATTTGTCATACATTGATTTATAAAATTTGATTATATTCTAATATATATTTAATCATTAATCTTTGGAGAATTGAACGTATTAGAAATTTAATTTTTTCATTCTAAATGATATTCGTTTATTTTGTTTCTTAATAGAGATTAAATTTTTTAATTGAAATTTAATTATCGTTTAAATTATTTGAATATGGTAAACATCATTGAGACACGGAAATTCTCCTACTACTCTTGTCACCCGTCAATATTTCCATAATAATAGATAAACTTGGTAAGCATTCTGTTCGTAGACCATTGTAGAATTCCTAAGCTTTGATTAGAGAACACACGTGATACACAGCAAAGTCGTCGAGGTCTAACCTTTGTGTGTATAATGTCATTTGTGTTGGTGTAGAGGAAATCGTCCTCACAACGTCGAGTAAGGCTATTCATCTCCGTACTATCTATGGGCACTATCTTGCATCCCTGAGATTACTATGGTTTAAGCTCGTTGAAGACTGGATTACGTGAGCAACATTTTGGATATGATAATAGCCTTATGTAGAATACTCCTGACCAGTTCATACTGATAGTTCATACTAATGGTCTTTACGTCATTCAACCATTCTTTGTTCAATTATTCTCATGAAACACGAATCACAAATCTACAAAGTCAACTTTCTTATAACATTATCTACATTTTGTTTCAAAGATTAATTAAGAACTTCCGGTTTTTTATTTAACGTATGATTAAATATCGAAAAGATCATCATCACCGTCATGATTGATAAAATAGAAGAATTAAAAATTGAAAAGAAAAATCTAAATTACATTTCTTTCGAAAATCTCTTTCCATTTTTTTCCTCATCTTATTCTATCACTTCGAGTCCTTTTATAGCTGATATCCTCAGGAAAGAAAGAAGAAGAAAAAAAGAAAGAAAGAAAGAAAGAAAGAAAGAAAGAAAGAGAATAGGATAAGTAGAAGTATCAAACTATTGAATCCTTCATGGACGAAAAATCCTCGGAGATTTCTCGACAAAAGTAAAAGGGAGTACTGAAGCCATTCGATTATTTACACACCATATACCATAACTATAACAATTCTTTACTTCGAATATAGAAAATATGACGACGACGTACGATAGAGTATGACAAGCGTTTCATTGATCAAATTTATTCAGAAAATTATTTAAGAAGCTAAAAATATATATTTCATCTTACGTTTTGATTTAAAAAAAATATATATAATATATATAATAATATAAAAATATTTTTATATTTTTATTATATATATATATATATATATATTTACATAATGAAAAAAATGCTGTGTTTAACGATGAAATGTCACATCTTCTCTCTCTCTCTCTCTCTCTCTTTAACTTTTTTTCATTCTTTCATTCTTTTTATCTGGTTTATTTATTTCCCCTTTTTATCTGTTATTTATCAGGAAAAGGAGAAGTAAATAAAGTCGAAAAATAAGGACAACGGTAAGCTGTTCTCTTAATTAATGGACCATTCTACGTGCTTGAAGAGGGGACGTAAGGGGTGAGAAGAATCTTCATCGATCTTCCAGTGATAGATAGAACGTGTGCTAAGCATCACAATAGCTTAAAAGAAAGAAAGGAATTTCATAGTGAAGTCCTTTCCCATTCCTTTCTTCCTTCCTTCCTTCTTCCTTCCTTATTTTCTTTTTGTTTTTCTCTTTGTCTCCTTTTCTCGTCTCATTTTCTTTTTTGTCTCCGGGTAATCATTAATCATACATTTAAAATATCTTCTAAATTGATACGGGATAAAAATGATTATTATTTTCGAGGAATCAGCTTATATTTAATATACATAATTGCAAAAAATTATCTTTCATATTTCTTTTTAATTTTTAATTAATCAAACAGATCGTCCAAACGTTTTCTTCGAGTTTTTTTTTTTTTTTCAAGAATTTAAATATATAAAATTTTAAATAAGAGATTAAAATTCGGAGAAACGTCCGAGTAATTCTTATTCCTTTTAATTAATAATAACGAATTAATATCGAATGAAGATATTTTCATTTCTCTTCTTTTACTCCTACATATTTTAAATTTTAAATTTCAAGGAAAGGAAACAAAACGATACTGTAGCTAATCTCGAAACCGAAATTATTTTTGCCCCATATTTCGTATATTAAATAATAATAAATCTTTGAAATGAATATTCTATTTAAAACAAGTTATAACGTTTTCCGACGTTCTCTAACTTTTTATTTTTAACAGAACACGTCTAGCCACAAGTATAATATGTTTTTCATTTTATATTTCTTAATAGAACCAAATTTTCTATTCACATTTAATCTATTAATAATAATAACAACAACAACAATAAAAATAATAATAATAATAATAATAATAATAATAATAATAATAATAATAATAATAATAATTTTAAAATAATATTTAATTATTAAACTTGCTAATTAAAACGCTTCTCTACAATGCCTAAAAATTTTGATTTAGAAAACTCGGTACATCCTACACGTATTTTTTTCTTCCTTCCCTTTTTTCATTTCTTTTTCTATTCTATTTTATATTATACACACATACATACAGGCATGCATATATACATACATACACATACATATACATGCATACACAGACAGATATACACACACACACACACACATAGAAATTTCCTTATATTTCAGCAGGAAAGTGCACTCGAGCAGTGGCTTCGAGTTTGCAGTTGGTAGTTGGAAGGAAAAAGAGGAGTAGGAGGAAGGGAAAGAGGAGGTGAATGGGGAGGAGAAGGATAGGGAGGGTTAGGAGTAAGGGGGAAAGAGTAGATGGGTTTATTCCGAGCCACGCATAAATATTGAAGCCAAGCGGAATGAAGATGCTCGCTCGAGCGTACGAATATGCTAGGCTCATCTCGGCGTTGCTTCTACTATCCTTCCCACCCTTTTCCGTTAGCAAAGCTAGCTTCGTGTTTTTCCTTTGGTCAAAATTCAAGCCCCCGAAAATACAATTCTCGCGATAGTGCCCAACCATTTTTTCGACCGACTGAATTTTTACCATTTTTTTTTCTTCTTCACTTCTTTTTACTCGCCGAAAATGATTTTTCGTTCGTTTAGATAGTCAAATGCGAGTAAACCCGTGTTACCTGGGTTCCGACGGTCTTTCCTAAATCTAGTTTCTTTTTTTTGGAATTAAAAAAATAATTCGTGCGTTAGCGATCGCGCAAACAAATTTTTACACCTTTTATTTATTTTCAAATATAGCTATTAGTATTTTATATCATTTTCATCAACATAAATCACTATTTTCGCATTTAGCATTTTAATTAGCACATTTGTTAATTCAAAAGGTAGATCCTGATAATATAAATAATTCATTATGGAAGTAAATTAAATTCTAACGAAAATAGCTGAGAATACGTTCTACGCGTACTCGTTTATATACCCGTTCATTTATATTTTATTCATTCAGCGAAATATAATACATACATAGTTGATCGGTATTTCAAAAATTTAATTCTGCATTACTTCAATGCGTATAATTCATTTTAACGTATCTAAAATTTTATCGTATAATACAATTTATTTAAAAAAAAAAAAAAAAAGAAGAATCATATAAAAACATACGAGAACGATGAATCTAATTAATTTTCTTTTCTATGACAACATAATTAGACAAAAAGTATAAAGGATCGGAATATTTTCTTAATTGACACTTAACAGTTAGTTTTCTGAAGTTTCGTGAAACGAGAGAATTATTTGATCATAATTCTGCACAAAATACTGGCTTATACGAAGCTACAATGATTAATAGTCGTCGTTCTCTTTCTAAAATTAATCATTGCTCTTTCCTTTCCCCCTTCTCTCTCTCTCTCTCTCTCTCTGTATCTTTCTCTCTTTATCTCTATCCTTATGCAAATATAATAACAGGAAACTACTATCGACGATTATGAATCATGGAATAGAATACACAACGACATGATAGTTACCACGTTCATTTTTACTACTTCCATCTTAATGAATTTTATGAAACGATAAGCCAAAATTACCTCCATTCTTTTTCAAATGTAAAGATTTTCAACTTGTTCGAACACAAAAAAGAAAAAAAAAAGATACAACGAACCTATTATTCACCGATTCCAAGATTTCGATGACACGTTTTATGTTATTTTCCATTTATTTTAATTTCCAATTAAAATTTATGCACGTACAAACAAACAGAAATCTCATAAAATTCGTAAAATCTAATGATTTTGTTTTGCCTCATTGAATCGTAACTATTATTGAATATTGTCAACGAATTACGTTATTTATTGATTTATTTTATTTAATTTTACTTTTTCTTTTTGGTTCGTAGCACATTTTCTTTTTTTCTTCTATAAAACATGTGTCATTACAATCGATTAAGGCATGAGTTACGTACAAATTAATTCATGGAATAATTTGAATTCTAGTACCCATTGTTTAAACCACTTGACCATTACTACGTCAAAACGTTGTAAGCTTGGAAAGAGAAAGAGAGTTGGAGAAAAGCGTTTATACGCTCGGTGATTTGCTCGCTTGTCGGTCTAGGATTTCAAAGTTGGCGACCAGCCAGATCTACACACACATAAGCTCTAACCCTCCGGTATTTTAGCTCTCTCGCTCTAAAATTCACTAGAATTCATGAGTCCCTATATACCTGCGGAAAAGGTGACAAACGCAATTTCTATTTTAATCTTCTTTTCGTCTATTCGTAAATATTTTAATTTACGATCACATTTTTATTTTCAAAGAATAAAAGGAAAAAAAAAGAAAACAAATTATTCAAACGCACATTTATTTTTCGCGATTAAAATAATTTCATTCTAGCGTTTCATTTTTAATTCATACTATTAACGCGTAATTTTTCTTTTTTCATTATATACAATTAATTCATATCATCGCACGAATCAAAGCAAACATAATTTATCAAGCAAGTATATTTAAGATTTAACAATATTTGTAATCATAGTACATTATTAATCATTGATAAAAAACCTAATGGAAGAAAACAATCGGGAAGACTATATATATTTTCTTTTTTTTTTTATTAACTCCATACTTCTTTAAAATTTGTCCGTAGACATTTGGTAAATTGTCATATAAGTGAAAAAAGATAGCACGTGGACATTCACGATTGTACGTAGGATTATGGATTGTTGAGTTTCGAGCTTGGCTATGTGACTTTTTGCTGCTATACTCCATAGCGGTATTCCATATGTCCAGATTGGTTTTATTATTGTATTTTAGATTATTAGTTTGTTCTTTATGCTTAGTTTAGACTTTTTACCAGTTAGCCAAGCCATTTGTCTCCTTTTTAGACGAATTTTTTCAATTTTGGCATTTATATGCTTTTTTTATTTTAGTTTGGAATCTAGATGTAGTCCCAAATATTTGACCGTCGTTACTTGCGGAATTTCTGTATTATATAATTTTAGTTTCGGTATTTGGTTTTTCCTCAGTGTAAACGTGATATATTTGTAGAGTTTATCTTGATCTTCCTATTACATAACCATTCTTTGATTGAGAATTGATATTTGTTTTTGTAATGATTGAATTATTTGTTGCGGGTCCTTGTTTGTGGTAAGCATAGCTGTGTCATCTGCAAATGTTAAGATTATGCAGTTTGCGTTTATTTGCATGTCTGCTGTATAGAAGGTGTAGAGGATTAGTCCGAGGATACTTCCCTGCGGAACCCCAACTTTGTCGAATTTATATAAACATAATTCAGTTGCTTAACTATCGCGTTTAATTTTATTCATTCATATACAATTAACACACCGTTATCTTTTATTCTAGAATAATGAACACATTTTACAACATCATCGAAGGTCCCTACATAAATTTATACAAAAATAATAATTATTGTATAACAAACATTGTAATTATAAGATAATATTAATGATGAATCAAAAAAAAAAAAAAGAAGAAAAGGGTGAGAGAAACAATAGTAGCGTAGGAAGATGGGGAAAAAGGAGTTAGACCATAAAATCAATCACGTATTAATTTAAGCATAGTAGTAGTTTAATTCGATCGAAGGCGATCTAATCAAATGCCAAGCAATTAACGTAAACAGTACAGATGGAGGGTACTAAATCAGATCAGGCGTGAGGTAATGCGTCATTGAGCATCGAACTGCGTGCATCAATTCAGCGCGTTCAGCGAAACCGTTTCCAGGATGAAGGACGCCCTCGAAATGTTAACTGTACGTCCGTCCCCATGGTTGCGTGCGCAATTTAATCATGTATTTTACATCGGCCGGAAGGGCCAAATGAAATTCCATGGTAAAGAACATACATGCACCGGTAAACCCAGAAATAGACAGATACATGTCTATGAGCAAACACACACACATATATATCTATGTTTGTACGTACATTGAGTATATGTGTGTGTTTGCATGGAAACAAATACGTAGAAGGATAGGCTGATATTCCATCGAAAATGATATTCGTTATATATAGTATCACGTGTGTATAAGAAAAAAATGTATCTAAGTATATATACGTTTATCGATATATATATATGTACGTGTGTGTGAGTGTATACAAAAAAGGACGATATTCCATTCAAGAAAATACTCGTTGTACGTAGAATGCATACAAACATCGTACACGTATGTATGCTTGTTGTGTTTGTATGTGTGTGTGAGGCAGAAAGAAAGAAAAGAAGAAAGAGAGAGAGAGAGAGAGGGAGAGAGAAAATGCTTACAAGCTCGAGCTTATTTTGTTCCAACATCAGCCTGAAATTACTTTGCCAACATATTGCAACGGGTGCGATCTTCTGCCCCTTCGATTGGAAGGGGTGGGATTACTCTAGAAGAATTTTCTTCCCTTCTTCAAAGATTGGATCCTCTTTTCCTTTACTCTTCTTCTTCTTCTTCTCTCTCTCTCTCTCTCTCTCTCTCTCTTTCTTTCTTTTTCATTCTTTCCCTTTTTTCCCATAGAAGAGATACCTTAGCTTCGGGGGTAGAAAAAGGTACGAATAGATAGGACGATTTCTTTCTGGAGATACACCAAGAATGAATGAAAGAAAGAAAGAAAAAAAAAGAAGGATGAATTTCCGTAAATCTCATTTAGATTTTAAATACCTATCTCGTGTGATATGGTGTTATTTATAGCAATGAATATAATTTCTAAAAGATTCCTCTTACCGCGTGTTATTTATCTGAATATTATTTAGAAAATGTGTTGGTGATGGAACAACGAATGGAAAAGGATTTGTTCGATATGCAATTATTTGTTTTATTTATTAAACATAGAAAAAAGAATAGAAGAAGTTATGCAAAGAAATAAAGAGATAAATCAACGTAAAAATTGTAACGAAAAGTAAATAGAAACTGATCCTGGGAATTCGAACTATACAATAAATAAATAAAATAAAATTTAAAAAAGAAAAAAAAATAGTACGACACTAGAAATGGTTAAAAAAAGAAATAAAATACGTCAACAAAAAAAGAAGAAATAAATAGTAAGAAATGCAAATAAGAAAATGATTAATTTAGTAAGATTTAGGAATATTCGCGTAAGCCGAGTTATGACTTAACCTACTTTCGGATTAATCCTTCAAAAGAAGAAGTAAAAAGGAGGAGAAGAAGAAGAAAAAAAGATAGAAATATAGAGAGATAGAAAGAGATGAGTTAGAGATAATTTATTGGACGAGCTCCAGTTTCTAGAAAAGACTGGTGGTTCCTACTACGATTCCCGGATGTTCAGTTAGAACACGAGAACGCATCCTGTAAGATCCTTTCCACAAATGCTGGATAACGTTCTGTTATCTGACCCGACTACTGAGACGATCTTTGTGAATAACGTGGCTCCTTCGTGGTTCGTAGATCCGATTTCTAAGCTTACCCATTTCGGGACTTGTTGACGACACTTCGTAGAATTGTCTTTGTTCCATCGATAAGCACATATCGTTGTATTCGACTCCTTATCGTTATATTCTCTTTAGAGAATTACCGAGTCTAACTTTCCTTATCTTTCAAGATTTTATGTCCAATTAAAGATGAATAATTAAACATTCACATCGGTGAGTTATATTTTAATTTCGTCAGATTTTCCAATCGCTACCGTTTTATTCTCAAAAACAGAATGATTATGAGATTATTAAATATTGTATGCATTTTAGAATAATAGAGAGATAGATTTGTTTGTCAATAAAATTAATGACACTTTGTATCATTTCGTTTTATCAACTAACGAATTATTTTTTCTTCTAGGATTTTTATCTAAATAAAAAATATATCGTTTTGATTTTTAATAATAGCCTAATATATTTTAGGCATCCGAATAAATTGTTTTCTCGTGGGTGAATATTTTTTCATACTTCTTGCAAAAGTTGTCAAATATATCCCAGGAGGAAAGCACATTTCAAGCCATTGCCTTAATATTGAATGTAGAAATTATACAAAAGCATTATAGTTCTAAGAAAATGCTGAAATCTTTTACAAACATAATATTAACAACAGATCATTCGAATATTTATCGATGTATTCGTTTTTTACGAAAGCAAGTGAATCCATGTTTTTGTCAGGTATTGTATATATATGTGTATGTGTATGTGTGTAGATTTAATTGTTCAAGTTTCAGAAGATAATTATAGATTTCTCGTTATTCCCTAATCACATTTGACCATCTTGTAACTGACGGATATTACACATTAATTAAACGACCGCACCGATACTTGGAAAATGGCAAGAGAAAGAGAGAGAATGAGAGAGTAAAAGTACAAAGCAATTACTAAAATGTTTTTGGAAAATCATTATCCATTAATTTAACATATATTTTGGTTAGCATATAAAGTAACTTGATATGTATAAACGATATCGAGATTATTCGTTCTTATTATTGATAATGCGTAATTCTAACGAGCGTGTATTTAGTAATATAATCAATTAATTCTTGTGTGTTTATCGTAACGAATCGGTGAACTGAAAGAGAATTTTATAATTTATTCGTAACAATGCGTTTGATCGCATCTACGTGAAAATTCGATAAACCAAACGAAATTGTTGTTTCTTTGTAGATCGTCTAAACGATTGCCTTCAGCGAGATTCGCTAAAAGGATTCTACAAAATTTCCAATTATTTCACGACCTTGTAAAAAAAATTACGTTTACTATATATATTTTAAAAGATGACAGTGAATATTTTGTAAGGAAAAGAAATTTAATTTCGACGTTAGGATCTTCAGAAGAAAGAAAAGAAAAGACAAACTAAATCAGCAACCATAAAATGTAGAGAAAAGGAAAACAAAAGAAAAAAAAAATAGAAAGGAAATGGTAGGAAAACGATCAAACGAAAAACCTTGGAAACAGCCCGTGTAACAAGGAAAAATGTACCTGAAACTTTAATGGCTTTGCTGTTTACACCCTCAAAAGAGAAAAAAGAACAACGCCATTGACAAGAAAGCTTCTCCTTTTCGATCCTTTTGCGAAACAGACACTGTACTTCGCAATATTTCATTTAAACAAACGATACATCAATATTTCATTATGAATCTCGATTCTATTTTTATTAACGCTCAACAAGAATCAGTCCATTCGATAAAATCAATAAAGTATACACACACAATCATTTAATCATTTAATTATATTAATAATTAACATTTATCATTTATAAATGAAAATCAATCAAAATCATAAGTGAGATAAAAAAAATCTCGACAACGTGATTCATCGATAATGAAACAAAGAAAATTATTGTCCATTAATTTTTCATACGACAATAATTAATATCATTTGGAAATGTGATGAAAACTCGATGAATTTAATTAGAATTCATTTTCAGGGATTATTCGTAGAGGGAAATATAACGTGTATTTACGTGCTCGTATATCGGTACAAAATGTAGAAGATTTTCATAACAAGACAATACTTAACTTTGCCAGTTTGTAAGTGGGAAAAGGCAGCAAAGCATAACCCCACGATAAATCAGTTGTAATGCTTGTAAGCAACTTCAAGGAGAAAAATTTCACCCACGATATCCCTCATCCCTTACCACCCTCTCCCTTCTACCCTTCTCAAAATCCCATGGCCAACCATCCCCCCTCCCTCCACCCATCCACCACTAGCATCAACTCATACCCAGTGAGCTATACTTACATACATTAGAGTTGACCTTTTTGCCACTGGGGAGGAAGATATATTTTCCAATTTCCGAATGGCATCCGCTTTCCAGTCAGCCACCTTTTTCCCCACCTTCTTACTCTTCTCCCTTTTCCGCTTCTCTTCATCTATATCGGTCTCATTCTCACGCAGTCGCAACAAAATTGCCTAGAGAATCCCCGCTAATGGATAATAGCAACTGCATTTTCTGTATTTTCGGATACTTCACTAAGAACGAATCCAACGAATTTATTTTTCTATATCTCTCCCACTTACTTTTTCTTCTCATTTTTCTTATTTTCTTTAAATTCGTTTTCTAATTAGCAAAAATACCAATTTCATTCTCGGTTATTGGAATTAAGGATTAAATCGACGTGGAATCTTCTCGAATGGAAATAAATTAAATAATAGAAATTTTCTAATTGTTTTTAAATTGGGTTATATAAGTATCGTAATAATAAATAATTATTAACTTAACGATTGATTATTTATTTCAATTATAAAAAAAATACAATCTCACGAATAAATACATTTTGTTTAATATTAAAATTAATATAAAAAATGAAAGATTTTATTCAACGATAAGTTTGATTGAAATTTAAATTTTGTTTGAAATTTCGACATAAGTTTATTGTATTATATATTCGTTTATAACCAAAGCATTAAATATTCAATAGTTGTATTATATATCATAGTACTTAATTATTCCAACTTCCCTGTTCTCGTGTTAAGCTTAATCTTCGTATTCGATACATTTAATCGTTGTAGTTCGGAGAAAATAACTTTCATTGAACGAGTTTCAAGGAGTCTCAATTCCAACGATTAACATCGTACGGCTATCGGAAACTTTTAATTGGATTAACCATTCGGTAGGAATCACTTCGTTTCTCGCCTCGTCAATTGCCGAAATGCTTCAACGATTTATCGATGAGAATTCTATCTCGTTTCAGAAACGTAGATATCCTCAATCTATCTCCAACTATCTCTCTCTCTCTCTCTCTCTCTCTCTCTCTTTCTAGTTAACTGTAATTACAATAACTTATTTGCCTAATCATGGAACACGATTGGTTTGCTCTCACGATTACGCAATTCGATCGAATTACTCGTTAATCAGAATTACTAAAACGAGAATACATAATAACGATTAAGAACGGTCAAGTTGATACTTACATAATTTAAATACCCTCGTTAGCACACACTCGTATTCATTCTCTTCCGTTTACTTTTAGTTTTTATTTAAAAAAAAATAAAAAAATAAAAAATAAATAGAAGCGCTCGTCTTCTTGAAAAAAATGCAAAATGCAAAATTAATCGTAGGCACTAATCAACGCGTTGAAAGGATCAATTCAAACGAGTAATTTCTTTTTGATATCAAGGTAGGAGCTCTCTGATTTCTCACTCGATCTTTATCCCCACCATCACCGTCACCACATTTACATAATGGTTTTAACATAGGAGCCAGGAAGTAGCTAAAGTATCCCTTCATTAATTACAAGCGGCAAAGTGAATGACGGGAAGCTTGCCAGACGAGAGACTGAAAAGGATTCACTCACTTTGGTTTGCGTCTGCATATAGGTTCTCCCCTTAAACTCCACACCCTCATACTCCCCTTCATCCTTCCACTTTCTCTTCCTCCTCGTCCCTCTCTCATTCATTCTGTTCACCGTTACCCACGTAACACGGTTTAAACTTCCTAAAAGAGCAAAGAGAAAAGATAAGGCTAGTTCAGACTGATAAAAAACCGATGTGGGGCTACCTGAACGAGAAAATTCCTTGAAAAAGACGATGACGAGATTGTGAAGAGAGAAAAAAGGAGGGTGGGAGATGAAAGAGGTGGGGGACAAAAAGTACGTCAAGTCAGAAGTTATACTCTTCTAACTAGGAGGGAAGTTCCGAGGATAATTCGAAGAAAAAAAACATCACCGAAGAAAAAAATGTTCATTTCGTAAGAAGGAAAGAAATAAAGAAAGAAAGAAAGAAAGAAAGATCGTTCTATAGAGCGTAATCGGGTTTTAGTTTCCTTTTTTTCTTTTTCTTTTTTTTGTTCTATATATTAAAAGTAATGATGATGAAAGTTAGGAGTTCTTCTTTATTTTTTCTTTTTTTTTGGATATTCATAAAACATCTTGATTAACGATCGATTAAAATATCTGCTTAATTATAAATGGTAATATCGTTTGTTTTTTTCTTTTTATGCTCCTTTTACTTACAACGATTTTACTAATTATTGTATCGGTTTTTGGGTTGAATAATTAGTTGATTTAATTATTACTTAAACGTACGATTTGTTTGTTTAGAAATTCGTAGGAAAGAAATATTACCGTCAATTATGAATGTACTTATTATTTCGTTAGTTATTTTTGAAATAAAATTAATTGATTTTTCTAAAGTTAAGTTTACATTTCGTTTAAATTTGATATGATTTAGTTAGAGTAACTCATGATACTTTATATTCATTCCGATTGCAATTTCCGACGGGAGTAGTTTTCTCAGAAATATAATTTGCACTGATAACGGTATCATTAATAGTTCGTATTGATTATCTGTGTTTCCGGGAAGTACACGATAGAGTAATAGATTTAAACGTAACTGTGTTACTACGTATGCATGCATTTACGCGCGCGTATGGTATATATATGTATATATCTAACCAGGAACGATTAATCGTATATATAATTCGATGTTCGAAGAGTATACGAATTTAAGTTAAATATCTTACTCGCGGCAATACCCAGGTTTAAACTTTGATATCGTTCTGTAATTTATTAACTATCCTACTAAACAAATCTGCCAGTGTAATTCGTGTAAGATGGGAGAAAATTGAGAGACTGCTACGCCAAGTCTTCTTAAAAGATCGTTTGGCAGTTTCTTCAAATGTGAAATGAAAAGGACGTTATACTTTGTCTACTGCATGTGTGTGTAGCATGTATATGAGTATGGGTACGAACGTAAGCGTGTGTGCGTCTGTTGTCTATTTGAAGAAGCGATCAAGCGTCTTTGTAAGCGGAAATACGTGTCGGTAATTATGACGTGGTTTCGCGTAACGCTTCTTATTCAAATGCATCGAAATCTCTCAAACACTCTCGAAACAAGGTAAAGGAAGGTTCTAGAATCCTCAGAAATGGAAGTAGCCGAAATATTCGAACGCAACGGCAGAAATTAACGAAGAGTGATAGAGAAGGGATAATAGCTATATATAGGCGACGAAAAATGCAGGCAGGGCCTTTTTGCTTTATTGGTATAGTGGATTATATGTATGGTGAGAGTTAGCGTGTAATGAGAGCGGGGGAAAACGAGAGACGACGGAAAGCGATAGTTAAATACGAGAAGTGGCGATAAGTGACGAAGGATCGTGCGTGACGTATTTTTCACTAGTTCCGACGGTTGGGTTTTCGGGTTGCGTGGCGAGTAGCACCAAATATCTCGCTACGGTGCATTTTTCTGTTAATTTATGAATATTCACCATTCTATCTCTTATTGTATTTATTAATATGTATTTTTTAAACTAATAAGTAATTATATCTATTTAAATCCAAAATCAATCATTTATCAAATAATAATAAAAAAAGTCCTACATACGTATATCGATAAATCTCAGTCTGACTATAACCCTAGCAAGAAGACTCTTTCACTTTTTAAGTAGATACATCTCGAATAGAGTCAGACGAGCTCCAACATCGATCTGTTAGTCGAAACATTTTCCTCGATTTAACTTTCAATCGCATAATCATTATTTAAAAAAAAATACAAAAATACATATAAAAAAACGTAATTTGATCAACGAATTAATTAATTATCCAAAAAATAATGTTTCAAATGAAAGAATGATCATATTTTAAATTAGGTTAAATTTTTTCCAAAATCTTTTGACGTCACAAATACAATCAGTCCTCTAACTAACATTTGTATCGTTTTTCGATTACAAATTTTTGGTTATCTTTTATAAAATTACGTTGATTTATTACTACAAAAAAAAATAATTATGTAACCTTTTAATAAATAAATTGCTATTTTTATTACCGAATAAATTCGAACACGAAATTTGAGATAATTCGACTAATGACGAATGATCTACATAATTCCGAATGAAAAAAAATAAAATTAAAAAAAATAAAAGGAGGAGGTTGTGAAGAGTGGGTTGGGGGAGGGGAGAGTGGGTAGCGACAAGATAGTGAAATATTTGCGCGGTAACGAAAAACGCGAATAATCCGTCGACGTCGGCTTTCTATTACGACTAGGAAGATTTATTCTTAAATATTCCAACGTAGAGAGATATGAACGTGGACCGGAATGTGGTGGCATCGTTTTCCATGATAGCGAGAAAAGAAAATAAGAGTTAGAGAGATAGTTCACACAGTGAAAGAAACAGTGCGCATGAGTCGCGACACCGCAATATGTCACCTCTTATCCACCTCTAGCTGTGTTCTTTCACGTCGATTCCGGCGCCAACGCTTTCTCTCTACGAGAACGAACGGCACGTGCTGGTTCTATGGTAAAAATGAATGCGACTTTTTTACGCACACTAACTCTCCCTTTTTCCATGCTACGATAGAAAGAAAATAAGAGAGCAAGAGAGAGAGAGAGAGAAATGGAGAAAAGAAACGAATATTTATTACACCTGGCCTAGATTATTCAAGTATAAAAATGTTCACATATCTGGCTAGATATTTTGTCATTTTGTCATTGGGTTTGTTGTTTAATTAAAGACTAGTGAATTTTTTAACTATATTCTTTTATTTTATTATTCTATATTTATATAAGAAAATGTACACATTTGCAAGTGACTTATTTCTATTGTCGAATAATCGAATCCAAATTGTTACATATTAGAATTATTTATTAAACATTTTAAAAAAAGAAAAAACACACACACACATACGTAAATATTCATCATAAAATTAAGTATGTAATTAGAAGTAACTCTATTTGCTCTTAGGCTATTGTTTAATTTTTTTATTTTGGTGTTTTCAGTTCCATCGTGTAATTTCCACTCCGTACGATAAAATGCTCGCTAGAGGGAAATTAAATCTTCTTCTAATTTTGGGTTAATAAAGAATATTGTTAATAACGATAAAAAGTTTCAGTTAAAATTACAAGAAAATAATTTTTGTTGCCTTGTAGTAATTTTGAATAGTTTAAGTATAATAATGTGCCTGCGTTTAATGGCACCGATATACGTGAACTTATATTCGTTGGAATGTTAAAATATTCTCTGAAAAGTACTTTTTATGGAACAGCACGGGAATGCTAATAAATAATAATTGGAAAAAGAGTAGCAATTATGTAACATTTTTTTTTTTTTCAAGTATAAAAATACATAGGTAGTAAAATATGCTTTGTCGAAACGAATGTACTGCTTATCAGATAACTTTAAATGTATATGTATGATATGTATATATATATATATATGTATATATGTATACTCGTTAGGAGATTATAGAAAAGTATGAACTATGAGAGAATTGTTAAATGTTAACCGCGGACTCGTATTCATCGTGATACAATGAGAGCTCGATTATAAGACTTATTCGTAACAGAGAAAGATAGAGAAGGGGAATGACAAAGAGGGGAAAGGGAGACAGAACGTGAATATATATCTAATATTAAACCGCTTTCAAAGTATTTCACGTTTCTCGTTAGGAAAGAAATTTATAGATCAAAAATGTATGACTACAAAATTCTCATTCAACGTTGATCTACATATTTCAGAAAGAATTTCTCATTCAATCGTTTCCACTAACGTGTCATGTTATTCAACTTTTTGTTTACAAATAATTTTGTTAGAAAATGTCGTCCCAACTTATCGCGACATTTTCTTTTGTCCGATATTATCAATATTTAATAATCAATAAATCTTTTTTCTTGTTTCGATTTTTCATTCTACTTTTCGTTAATTACTTAAGTAGGAAGAAAACTGAAGAATTGCTCTTTTCTGTTATTACAAATGTCCTCGCAAATTATGCCTTATCCTAAATATTTCTTTGCCTGGTTTAATTATTATCCACCAATCAATTTGATAATTCATTTTTATTTCTCCTTACAATTTATTCAATACTCTTTCATTTAATTTCCACGGCGAATTATTATACATTTCTTTCGTCATATATTCAAAAAATGGTAAAAAATTTTCTTCAAATATGTAAAAATATTTATCCGAAGAAATAATTTTCAGTGATATAAAGCAACATGTAATAAAAAACGGTACATACATGTATAGAATGTAATACGAAAATACATGTACATGTATGAAACAATGCATTAGTATGTGCAACGTCACCAACGATAAATCTCTTCTCATCGCGTCCTCCTCCTCTTCCTTCTTCCATGTTTTTTTACGCGCTGACGCAAAGGTTCGCACGTAAAATCATAGGAGTGCACATCGTCGGAACTTGTTTGTCTATGACGGAATATGCTAGAGTTTTATAAGAGAAAGAGTTAACGTATCTGCAAGCGACGTTCAAGCCAGCTGTGTTGAAAGATTTTTCCTCTCTCTCGTTTGCAAAACGAAACCAAATGAAACCAAACGAAGCCAAACGAAACTAAACGAAACGAAGCTAAACGAAATGATCTAAATGGCCGGAGGTGAGTTCTTTCGTGCTCAATTCATTTTCGTTTCTGTCGTGAAATAAAATAAAAAGATTAGAAAATAATAAAAATAAAGAAGAAAAAAAAGAAAGAAAAAAAAAAGAAACCAACAAAATCCTTCAACAATAACGAAGTTAAAAGATTGACGAATACTTGACATATTTTACAACGTCGGCGAATTCTCATCTCTCGTCGAGATGATTAAAAGAGCGAATAATAATAAAAAACAAATAGAAGAAAAGAAGAAAATAAAAAAAAAGAAAGTATTCGTCAAGAAGAATTCATTACACTTTAATAATCGTATTTTTTATTATTCCAAAAAGATCACTCGACGATCAACAAAATATTTGGATATACAAATTGCGTTACAAAAATATTTCTCTGAAAAATAATTAAAATTTACTTTCATTATTTATTCGGCAATATTTCGGCAAAATTACTTCTTCTCGAACAACTTCGCTTATAAATAAAAAAACAAATTAGGCAGACTATTTGTATCTTCTTAAGTTAAGTAGATATTATATAAATACAATATATACAAATTAAATATCTACATTTAACGAATTTAATTAGCAAGAAGATAAAGAAATGCTCGAAAAAGAGACAAATAGAGATAAGAAGGGGGAGGGGGAAAAGATTTATCAATGAAACAAAGAAGATATCTATTGTTTCGTGAAAGCAACAGGCTCTCATAATCATTTTGTCACAAGATAGCAAAGTATTTTCTTCAAGTATTTCACATCGACGATCCTAACAAACAGAAGAGAAAGAGAGAGAGAGAGAGAGAGTGTGTGTGTGAAACAAAGAGAGAGTCAGAGAGGAAAGAGAGAAGTATTTAGTTTCCCAGAGTATCAGTCAACTTCTTATTCGTCTTCTTCTTCTAACTCATCATAGGGTGTTACATTACGCTGAACCGTGCAGCCCACCGCATAAGAAAACTATTGGTATAGTAATTCTATGGAGATAAAGAATTCTAAAAGTGTTGATAATCTAAAATAAATATGTAATATTTATTCGATTTCAGGTTACAGACGATAGAAATAATTCTAAGAGATTCGGTCTCCTCAAAAGGAAGGGTCTGGTGTATGTCCCCCTTTTTGTTTACACGTGCAGGTTTGGACGGGAAAATTCTGGGAACCGTGGAATATACTCCCTCTCTAATGCGTTACATGCGGTAAAGAAAGACCTATCTATGACCAATAAGGAATCTGTGATTTAATAAGTAACGTCCTATAGAATAAAGAGAGTCCTTCCCTTCCCGCTATATACGGGCTATAAAGACAGATAGTCTACTCAACTCGGGCCATCTCCTTCGAATCTCAGGGAATTTGGTGGAAACTTGATATAAGGGTAAATAGACGACGCTGAATCGAATGGTGCTAATTTTTTTGAGGTGGAAAGTGCCGTTTTTGAGAAAAAGGGTAAAAAAGGGTCAAAAATAACTTTATCTTAGAATCTAGGCATTTAATCGAAAAAAGTTTCAAACAAAAGTTGTAGAGAATTGAAAAATACTAAAAAAATGTTCTATGAGTTATCTTCGTATTTTCAAAAATAAGCGCATAGAATTGGATTGAAGATGGGAAAAAAATTGTAAGAGTGGGAGAAAGCAAGCTTATCCCTCCGTCGCGTTTTACACGCGAGCGAGCTAGTGTGCGTGCGAGCGTCCGTGTGCACTAATACACAAACGAAGGATCTTCGGCAATCTTCGGGACTCTCGGTCTTGAATGCAAGTGAGAGTGAGAGAAGAAACCGATATTTCCCTTTTCTATTTGTTTAGGCGATAACGAGTATTATCGTCCTTGGGAGCGTTCTAATATTTCTCTTTTTATATATTTTCTTTCGGTAGCAAGAATTTTACGTCTTGGCCATCGAGCGTCGTGCGTTTTGTATACGAGTGCGAGTGAGAAAGAAAACCGATATTTCTCTCTTTCTATTTTTTCTTTCGGTAGCGAGAATTTTTCGTTTTGGCCATCGTGCGTCGAGCGTTCTATATATCTATATATCGGCGTATAAGCGCGGCACTTTTAAATCGTATCTTGATGCTTATGGCACGCCGTTTCTTTATTTATTGTCAAAAATAATGAACCTTGAGTAAAAAAAAATAATTCATTTTAACAGAAACTATTATTATTTAGTTGAGAGTAAAAATAATGAATTAATTTTGTGTCTCGCCATAAAATTAATTAGAATAAATAATTGATATAAATTCTTTGCCTCACAAAAATTTATTTCTATATCAAATTGAATACGTATTCTCTTTAAGACGAAATTTAAAATTTAAATATTTTTCCTATTAAATTATGTATTTTATAAAATTTTAAATTACTGACTTTTTGTCTCGTAAAAATTTATTAGTGTATCAAATTAAATACATATTTGAAAAAGAAGAATTTTATATCCACACATAAAATTAATTCAAGATATATATGAAAGGATATTCTAAAAACGTGGAATTTATTTTTTGTCTATACATAATTTTAATTCATTTTTATTATGTTATAAGAAAACAGTAATGCATTCCGATTCATCTTCGAAGTCTTAAGAATTGTACGAAAAATATTGAGCAATTATCCAATTGGTGCGTTAGCGTAAGTAGTAACGTCTTCGCTTCTCGCGCTGGTTTATTAACGTTCGATTCTTCGCGGGGGAATTATTTTTTTTATAAGTTTTTCTATCCTTAACAAGGAGACGATCAGTGAGTCTCACCTCAGATTTTTTTCAAATTTTGCACTAACGATATAAATTTTATTAAGAAATCAACATTATTACGCGAGTAATAAAATTACCAATTATAAATAAAATAATATCCAATAAATAACAAAAATTAATTTTTAACGTGCCGAAACGATACATTTTTTAGGATGATATTTACAGGATGAATTTGTAATTTAAGTAATAAACTTCGTTTATTTGTGCAGGATGTAAAAAAATTTATTGCTTTGAACTTTTTTGTAATAATTTTAATTTTTTTCTATATATAATTAGAAATTAGGAAATGTAAAAATAATTTATATAACCTAAGAATAAAAAACTTATAAAAAAAATAATTCCCCCACGAAGAATCGAACGTTAATAAACCAGCGCGAGAAGCGAAGACGTTACTACTTACGCTAACGCACCAATTGATAATTGCTCAATTTTTTCGTACAATTCTTAAGACTTCGAAGATGAATCGGAATGCATTACTGTTTTCTTATAACATAATAAAAATGAATTAAAATTATGTATAGACAAAAAATAAATTCCACGTTTTTAGAATATCCTTTCATATATATCTTGAATTAATTTTATGTGTGGATATAAAATTCTTCTTTTTCAAATATGTATTTAATTTGATACACTAATAAATTTTTACGAGACAAAAAGTCAGTAATTTAAAATTTTATAAAATACATAATTTAATAGGAAAAATATTTAAATTTTAAATTTCGTCTTAAAGAGAATACGTATTCAATTTGATATAGAAATAAATTTTTGTGAGGCAAAGAATTTATATCAATTATTATTCTAATTAATTTTATGGCGAGACACAAAATTAATTCATTATTTTTACTCTCAACTAAATAATAATAGTTTCTGTTAAAATGAATTATTTTTTTTTTACTCAAGGTTCATTATTTTTGACAATAAATAAAGAAACGGCGTGCCATAAGCATCAAGATCGATTTAAAAGTGCCGCGCTTATACGCCGATATATAGATATATAGAACGCTCGACGCACGATGGCCAAAACGAAAAATTCTCGCTACCGAAAGAAAAAATAGAAAGAGAGAAATATCGGTTTTCTTTCTCACTCGCACTCGTATACAAAACGCACGACGCTCGATGGCCAAGACGTAAAATTCTTGCTACCGAAAGAAAATATATAAAAAGAGAAATATTAGAACGCTCCCAAGGACGATAATACTCGTTATCGCCTAAACAAATAGAAAAGGGAAATATCGGTTTCTTCTCTCACTCTCACTTGCATTCAAGACCGAGAGTCCCGAAGATTGCCGAAGATCCTTCGTTTGTGTATTAGTGCACACGGACGCTCGCACGCACACTAGCTCGCTCGCGTGTAAAACGCGACGGAGGGATAAGCTTGCTTTCTCCCACTCTTACAATTTTTTTCCCATCTTCAATCCAATTCTATGCGCTTATTTTTGAAAATACGAAGATAACTCATAGAACATTTTTTTAGTATTTTTCAATTCTCTACAACTTTTGTTTGAAACTTTTTTCGATTAAATGCCTAGATTCTAAGATAAAGTTATTTTTGACCCTTTTTTACCCTTTTTCTCAAAAACGGCACTTTCCACCTCAAAAAAATTAGCACCATTCGATTCAGCGTCGTCTATTTACCCTTATATCAAGTTTCCACCAAATTCCCTGAGATTCGAAGGAGATGGCCCGAGTTGAGTAGACTAAGACATCAGACCAGAGATTCAGATTCCCATTTTAAAAAGTAAAAGATATAAGAGTTTTCTTGCTATAAGTATAAGGCAGGGAGTTTGTATTTTTTGTTGTGTTTTCTTGTGTTTTTGTTAAAATATATAATCCATATTCTGTACTACTTCGTCTCAACTGTTATTCACCCCGACCTTTAATCTAACATATAGCCCAATGAAATTTTGCCAGAATGCCATAATTTTTTCCATAGTGCTGCAAACTTGATATAAGGGTAATTTGACCACGCTGAATCGAATGGTGCTATTTTTTTTGCAGTTTGACTTCAGCGTCATAAAAAAAACGTAAAAAATAGCCTTATCTTAGAATCTAGGCATTTAATCGAGAAAAGCTTCAAACAAAAGTTGTAGAGAATTGAAAAATACTAAAAAAATGTTCTAAGGATTATCTTCGTATTTGCAAAAATAAGCGAGAAAGAGTGGTAAAAGTAATTGTAAGAGTAGGAGATAGCAAGTCTTACCCCTCTGTCGGTTTTTACACGCGAGTGCGCTAGTATGCTAGTGTGCGTGCGAGCGTCCGTGTGTACTAATCATAAACGAAGGATCTTCGGCAATCTTCGGGACTCTCGGTCTTGAATGCAAGTGCGACTGAAAGAAGAAACCGATATTTCTCCCCTTCTATTTGTTTAGGCGATAGCGAGTATTTCTTTTCCTGGCCATCGATAGTTGAGCGTTCTGTATAGGATTTTTCTTTCGGTAGCAAGCATTTTTCGTTTTGGCTGTCGAGTGTCGAGCGTTTTGTATATCTATATATCGGCGTATAAGCGCGGCGTTTTTAAATCGAATCTTGATGCTTATGGCACGCTGTTCCTTTATTTATTGTCAAAAATAATGAACCTTGAATAAAAAAAAAACAATAATTCTTTCTAATTTTCTTAATAAAATTTATATTAAAATTTTTTCTTTCTTTTTAATTTTTTTTTCCTAATGAATTTTTCGTAATAAAATTTATATTAAATTTTTCTTTCTTTTTAATTTTTTCCTAATAAATTTTTCTTAATAAAATTTATATCGTAAGCCAAAAATAAATTCGCACTGCTTATAATACAAATGCATTTTTTTTTAATTATATTTTCTATAAAATTATTATAAAATACTATTGAAAAAATAGAAAAAAAATTTATTAACCTATTCTTTTGACTGTAGTAGTGTTGTGGCTACAGTAGCTACAGTGTGTGTATGTTTTTCACGTCGCCGATACCTATATTTTATCTTGACAGCGCTAACAAGTATGTTTACCTTTCTTTCTTTCTTTTTCTCTTCGTTCTTTTTCTTTGCTTTCTTATTTCTATTTTTCGTTATTGTAAAGTAAGCTTAATAAATTTTTTTTTCAAATTTTATTAAAATGCATTTGTATTATAAGCAGTGCGAATTTATTTTTGGCTTACGATATAAATTTTATTAAGAAAAATTTATTAGGAAAAAATTAAAAAGAAAGAAAAATTTAATATAAATTTTATTACGAAAAATTTATTAGGAAAAAAAAATTAAAAAGAAAGAAAAAATTTTAATATAAATTTTATTAAGAAAATTAGAAAGAATTATTGTTTTTTTTTTATTCAAGGTTCATTATTTTTGACAATAAATAAAGAAACAGCGTGCCATAAGCATCAAGATTCGATTTAAAAACGCCGCGCTTATACGCCGATATATATAGATATACAAAACGCTCGACACTCGACAGCCAAAACGAAAAATGCTTGCTACCGAAAGAAAAAATCCTATACAGAACGCTCAACTATCGATGGCCAGGAAAAGAAATACTCGCTATCGCCTAAACAAATAGAAGGGGAGAAATATCGGTTTCTTCTTTCAGTCGCACTTGCATTCAAGACCGAGAGTCCCGAAGATTGCCGAAGATCCTTCGTTTATGATTAGTACACACGGACGCTCGCACGCACACTAGCATACTAGCGCACTCGCGTGTAAAAACCGACAGAGGGGTAAGACTTGCTTTCCCCTACTCTTACAATTACTTTTACCACTCTTTCTCGCTTATTTTTGCAAATACGAAGATAATCCTTAGAACATTTTTTTAGTATTTTTTAATTCTCTACAACTTTTGTTTGAAGCTTTTCTCGATTAAATGCCTAGATTCTAAGATAAGGCTATTTTTTACGTTTTTTTTTATGACGCTGAAGTCAAATTGCAAAAAAAATAGCACCATTCGATTCAGCGTCGTCAAATTACCCTTATATCAAGTTTGCAGCACTATGGAAAAAATTAAGGTATTCTGGCAAAATTTCATTGGGCTAATAAGATAAGTGAGTGTAGTCTATATCATCTATCTGCTTCTACATTTGAAAGGCAGTCATGAACTCTCTCGTTGAACTTTCTTTTATCTCTCTTACACACACACACTCACTCTCTCCCTCTCCCACTCTCTCTCTCTCTCTCTCTTTCTCTCTCTTTCTTTATCTCATTCTCTTCCGAATAGAGTGAAATGAAAAGCACATATTCAAAGAACACCATACACCAAGCTTACTCTTCTTTGTCTCGCTTAGAAGCTTCACCATGATGACGGCACCATCAGCATCAACACAGCAGTACTAGTAGCAGCATCAACAGAAACAACAACAGCAAGAGCAACAGCAGCAGCAACTGTAGCAGTAGGAGGAGAAAGGAAAGGAGATAGAGGAGAGAAGTTTCAGCTTTGTAACGAAAAAGGAAGATCTTTGAGTCTAAATGCACCTGATGAATCTTCAAGGCGTAACCATTCTGCCAAAATTAATCTTCCACGAATGACATCGCCACCTATTTTGTACTTTCTCTCTGTTTTTCTCTTGTACATAAGATAAGATTGCAGAAAGAGAGAGAGAGAGAGAGGAAAAGAGAGATAATCAGTAACAGGAAAGGAAAAAAGAGAGGAATATACTACTGTCTGTCTCAAGTGCAATCGCGAAGAGAGAAAGGAGTAAACTATGTGAAGACAAAAGCCAGCCGGTAGAATCTCCCGAGAAATATTTCGTCCCACGAATAGACTGACTTGTCTCTTCTTCCTAAATACATACAGCTCTATTTCTTTTCAACTTTTTCAACAACAATCGTTTTTTCTTCTTCTTCTTCTTCTTCTTCTTTTTCTTTTTCTTTTTCTTTTTCTTCCTTTTCTTTCCTCTACACTTTCACGAGAACACCTAACTCGTAATCGTTATCACCATACAAATCTGTACGACTCTTTCTGTGAGTGTCGTCCGCTGTAATGGATTTTTACGAGCACCGTCTGTCTTTTTTTAGAAAAAAGAAGAAAAAAAAGATATTAGAAGATTTTCTATCGAGAAAGTATCGAAGAGACGTCGTATTCGTTGTTAACTAAATTCACTTTTAATCGTTGCCTGATAATTATTGAATCTTTCAGGATAATGACCAAGAGACATTAGTGCGTTCTGATTTCGAAGGGTAATATATATTTATAACATTTGTCAGATAGGAACCCAAGGACAAGGTATAAATGTGCGATTTTCTAAATTGGTATAGGCTTTTAAAAAAAAAATTCATGATAAAAAGAGTGAAAGAAATTTTACTTATAATTCATTTGTAATATCCGAGAATTAAGTGAAAATCGTCACTATTTCTACATTTGCTGATTCATCTCTGTTTCTCTCTCAGTCTTTTTCCTTCGTCAATTTTTTTTCTCTCTTTTTCTTTAAATTTTCTGTTCAATCTTCACTCACACTCTCTTTCTTTCTCTATCTATAGATTTTCTGTTGAATCTTTATCTCTTTTTCACTTTCCGTTTTTTTCTCTTTCTCATTTAAACTCTCTAGTTTTTCCTCTCTTTCTCTCATTGAATTCTCTCACTGGGATTTATTTCTACAAGATACGGTGAGATTTTCACACATTTCGCGCCCTTCCTGTCCATCTCTACATAGAAGAGAACCGGAGCTTGCAAGCACGCAGTTTAACGTAAACTGCAGTTCGTTACACCTCTCTGTCCCTCCCCTTCCCCTTTACTCTCACTCTCTCTTTCTCTCTCACCTATCCTTTCTTCCTTCCTTCCTTCCTTCCTTCCTTTCTCCTTTCATGAGCCAACTGCAATTTAATTTGCACTCTCGTTCACCAACTAAGTACGTATACGATATCTGTATTTGGAAATTGAAAATAGGTGCAAGTATTCGTTTTATATATATATATATTTTTATATACTTTATCCTTTATTTGTCTAATCTAATTTTTTCCTACCATTGTGTGTTAACATCATTTTAGACGTAGAAAAATACTAATCACGAGAAATTTGTTCAACCTTGAAGTATCTTAACCGTATTATCTACGAGTGGAATAGAAATACACCATTTATTTAAAAACGTTGTTTCTCTTTTTCTCTCTCTCTCTCTCTCTCTCTTTGTATTTTTTTTTTCAATAAAACATTTAAAAAAATATACAAACAGAAGCTAACGAACAACACGCGAGTAATTTTTTTTCTGACAGTTTAACTAATTCTTTCAAAAAGCTTCGAGACTTTTCTATCAACGTTCATTAATTCGTTCGACTATACAACCCGATACAAAACTTCAAAATTGGTGAGCTTTTATAAATCGTTCAAAAGCCAATGGACTCACGTAACAATGTTCGAGAAAAACGAGACCATAAAGTATATTCGATTAATCTGTTAATCCATTCTCTTTCTCTTGTTTTTTTTTCTCTCTCTCTCTTTCTCTCTCACACTCTCTAACTCTTTATCATACATTCTTTTGCTTCACAAAATAATAAATACGTTGAAATTTATTATTTTGGCAATTATTAATGATTTTTGAAAACCCACTTTGCCATCCATTTCAACAATTATCGGTGGCATTATTTAATCGGTTAATACTGTTTTAAACTTTTCATCCTTAATTTTCATTCGTTTTATAATATTCTTCTTCTTTTCTTTCCCTTTTCATTTAAAATCCTTCATGCGCATAATGAATAAAGTAATACTTATTTTACAATATTATGTTAGTACGTAGATTATTTGTTTATTTTATTAGTGCTCAACATATTTTCTATTCTTTTCTTCTTTTATTTTCTATTCTTCCTTCTCCATTTCTTTTTCTTTTCTTTTACATTTTTTTGTTCATACGTGTTAAAAAAATTATAATTTAAAAAATGTACAATTAAAATCGGATTAATATTTTTCTTATTTTTATATTTTCTATTTAAGTAAATTATAATAATTTTTCGAAAGTTATTAAAATATTTATTCTATTTCAATTTCTATCTCTATTTCTCTCTACCTTAGACTTTCTCTTTCTCTCTCTATCTTACACTTTCTCTTTCTCACTTTCTTCGTCAGTTTGTTAAATGCAATGAATACGACGCGAACGTTTCTACCTCAAAGAGACAGGAGAGATGAGAGATGTGTTTCACGCTGTCCAAGCTCGAGTGCATAATGCTCATGCATACGTTTTAACATAAATGAAGAGAGACCACTAGATGTTTATATGAATTCAGTTTAGCAAATTATTGCTTTGCAATGTTTGCCCAACACTCCTATTTCCTTTTCTTTCACTTCATTATTCGTGAGTACGAATTATAATAACTTATGACAATAATAAAATTAAATGAATTTCATTTAAATTGTTCGTATTAATTTGCGTTAATTCATGAATTATATTATGAATTAGTCATTTTAATTTTTGATATTTAAAATTGAAACAATTCGTGGTGAATGTTCAAATATTTCAAGGATTTTCTTAAACGTCGATATTCGCGTTTAAATATTTCTATGCATTATATATACCTATTTAAATTTCTCTTATCATGCATTCATGTTTTTATTTGCTGTAAATGTTTGTATATGTATGCGTGTGTGTGTGTATATACGTGCATCCATTATTTTACCAAAGAAAAGTATTTCAAAACGAAGATTTCATACGAATCAAAGAATTGTGAAATTGTTTATTCTGTCATGTGGTATACACATGATAGAATCGTTTTAGAATCGCGATTTGAATATGCAGTTTGTTTAAACTCACTGAACAATAGTTTCCCGAAAATTTACCTATGAAATTTCAACTTTAAATAAAAATACAACGAATTTCTTTTATATTTTTAATATAAATGCGCGTATAAATTTTCTTATTTGTTTAATAAATATTTCATAAACGTTATACGTGTATAAACGTAAGTTCAAATTTATTTGCTTTCTATTTATTATTATTATTTTATTATTATTATTATTATTATTATTATTTTATTATTACTATTATTATTATTTTATTGTTAAAATAATGAAGAAAGAAAATAATAAATTTCTTAGCAAGAAAATATATTTCTATCTTTCAAAATTAGAAATCTTATCGTCTCCGAAAATAACACTTCTTTTTTCTTTCTTTTTTATAATAATTAATTATTTCTTCGAGTAATTTTTATTCTAAACACTTTCTTCTTTCATTTTCCTTTCTTCAATATTTACAAAATAAATCGTCGTTCGATGTTCGAGTACGTAGGCATATTCTGTTCATTTTTGTCTAACACAAAAAAAAACTTAAATTGAAGTTTAAATGAAAATAAGAAGAAAAAGATAGAAAACTTTTCTTCTCCTTCTTTCTCTTTCCAACGTTCATGAAACAATGAAAAGTAAAAAAAGCTTCGCTTTTAATACCCAGCTTCATTAAAAGGGAAAATTTCTTGTTCGTTACCATTATCTTAGTGTATGTACCCAACTTCGACTTGGTAAAAAACTTTCGAGGAAAAAGTTACGCTTTTAATCGTTTTCCCTTAGTTGCCATAAGTAACCCGAATTCGCATGAAATATTTACGAATAGTAATTCCTTCGGAAAAGGGTTCTCGAAAAGTATACCGGTGGGGTTTAATAAGTTTGTGAGAGCACGTTCGATAGCTTTTAAAAGAGTTCATTTGTGTTAAATTTATAAATAAAATATTTCGATATAATAAATATGGTAAAAGTTAGCTAAAAAATATTCATTCATATTCATGCTTCTTCGTTCACCATTTACTTACAGACATTTTATATAAATAGATTTTTCTTCATTAACATCTTCCCTGCCGCGTGTACAGTATTACGGTAAATAATAATCAAATAAAAATTATCAACCATCTAATCAGTTTTATCAAGAAATACATGCACAACACATCGACAAATAGAAAAGGAATATAAACATTTTGTGGAAATAGTTCGGGGCAATGATCGAAAGATTCGTCGAGGTAGGTGTGGTTTCGTATCCGTTTCCGTTTCCGTTTCCGCAAGATCCCAGGAGACGTTAGATGCTTCGGAAAGCAATTTACGCGACATTTGAGAAAAATTGTTCGTTCGATTCCCAAGGCAACAACGTGTCGTTGAATCAGTTCTAATACAGATATCTGAGTAATAAATCGTCCTTTACGATTCATTACCGATCAATTTGAAACGATCTAATGAACGATTTCCCATTAAACGCAGCTCGCGTTATTTTTTTCCTACATATTTTTAAAATAAAATCAAAAAAATATTCGTTTTTTATGTTTTTTTTTTTCAAATTTAATTTAATTTTATTGTTAAAAAATTTCGTTAACGATTTCGTTTCAAAATCGTTCCATTGGCAATTAATTTTTAATAAATTTTCAGACATTAGAAAAGAATAAAAGCAAAAGAAGAAAAAAAAATCGGTATTCACACTTACTCCCTTTCTTTCTTCTATTCAAGGTATCGAAAAATAAAAAAAAAAGGAAAGAGAAAAAGAACGAGCTTGCAACAAATACAAAAGCTTCCTTCTCGTCTTCGGTGAAAGCCTGAAGGAGACAATGGAGGAATCTTTTATAGACGATAGATTCTGAAAAGCGTCGAGCCTGAACTAATTTTTGTATTCATCATTCATACGAGTTTACTATATATATATATTCTTTAATTTTAAACTTACATTTTTCTCTCTCCTTTCGGTAATAAGAAAAGAAAATAAAAAAACAACGTCAACATTCAAGATAAAACACGTATCTGATATAATCACTCGAGCATTTATTTACATTTAGAATTTAGTAGGTTAATGTACACACACACACACACATACACACACACATGTGCTAGAGAGTACAGTGAGTAAATATAGGTTACCTTATCTATAGAAGGAATAATACGTTTCAGTAAACATTCCTTTGTGTCTTAAAAGATCGAAGTTTCGGTTGAGTTCAAGTGCTCGTCTTACTGGTAGGTGAATCATTTATCCTCTTCCAATACAGAGTTATAAAATTGTTTCACAAAAATTAATCGGTAAAGTAACGTTAAATATTAACATTCAATTAAAACATTTATATACAGGATGATTTACTAACTCTTGTTACCAAGATAGCTCCGAAAGTATGATAGTAGCAGAAAAATTTATAAAACGAAAGTTGCATGAAAAATTCGGGAGTATAATATGACGTTAGTTTTTTTTCCTAGGTTTAGTCGCTTCGAAGATTTAAAGGTCAAGAGTTTGTTTTTTTTAAATAGAATGCTATGTATTAGTACTTATTTTCTGATAGCGGCTGTCGTGACGAATCCAACGATATGCAACATTAAATACAAAACCTGACAATAACAAATAAACCCTATTCGGACGATATCTGTTCCGTCCATTATCGGACACCCAAGGGATGACGCAATTCTGACGCACGCACGACGCAAGCACGACGCGGAGGAGCTGTATCGTGGCTGGCTGGTTGACCAGACTTGAGCTTCGTTAATCTTCAAATACCTTAATGTTGCACATTGATGAATTCGCCATGACAGCTGCTATCAGAAAATAGGTACTAAAACGTAGCATTCCATTTAAAAAAACAAATTTGATCTTTAAATCTCAAAAGTGACTAAACCTAGTAAAAATATCTGACGTCATATTATATTCCCGAATTTTTTATGCAATTTTTGTTCTATAATCTTTTCTGCTATTTCTGTACTATCATACTTTCGGAGCTATCTTGGTGATAAGAGTTAATGAATCATCTTGTATATTTAATAATTTCTAATAAAACTAATATTCGAACAATGCACGTATACCAAGGTAAACGTAAACAGAAAAAAAGTAATTTTTCTCATAATTTTAAAAATTACAAGGAAACGAAATATAAACGGAAGAATGTAATTTGGGGGTTTGTAGATATTATTCCAAAATTTGTTTAAATCGTTTCTTCTTGCAGGAACGTTGAACTCTTCGGAAGAGTTTGAAGCATCAAATACAAAGGGTTGGGTGTTAGAAGCAAAGCACAAATCTTGTTCGTGGAAAAACGAGGGAACATGACGCACCTATTTATGATTCATATAAATCGCATTGCACGTAGCCAAGAATAGAGGTGGTTATAACGCGCCAGGTCCATTATCTCCGGGGCGTGTAACGCAAATACGGTTTTCGCAGAGTGCGTTATAGAGCTAGCATGTACCCCTTTTCCCGAGGATAAAGCGTGCTATGAATATTTATTTATACGTATATATATATATATATACCTGGTTATTGCAAAATAAATTTGTACTCGTTGTTCCTACTACCGATTCGCTCGAAACAAAAAAGGAAAAATGAATTGGAAGAGAGAAAAATACAAATAAAATTGAGAAAGCATCTGAATGCAAACTGCTTCGTCATTACGCTCTTATTTCTATGTAATATATATTTTAGAATCTATTTGTTTTTTTTTTATTTAATTTCTATACTTCTTCTTCTTCTTCCTTTTTTTATTAGGACTTTGTCCTGTTATAATAGCTTTTTTTATTGCTATTTCTAGGAGCGATTTATTGTTTTTACCTAGGGTAGGTTGCTAACCTCACCCTCACTTATAATAACTTCAGTACAACTCCAATAACTTCTATACATTGTATATATATGATATATATATATATTTTGTATATTATTTATATATTTTTTATATATATTTTAAATATTTTTTTCTACATATTTAACAAATATTATTATTGTAATTATTAATATTTGTATATTTTTGTACGTAAGTATATAAAAATTATATTTTTTATTGAAGTATTGATAGTAAAAAAAGAGGAGAACAAATGTTACAGCGTATTTTAATTATTTACATATTTATTTATAGGCATACGCACGAACATATTATGTATATTAAAATTAAATATCTAACCTATCGTTTGAATTTAATGTCTGGGTAAAATACATACAAATAATAGGAGTATAAATTGTAATATCGAAATATATCCCAACAGTGTAGTACCACTAACCAATTACCTTATTAATGTTCTAAGCACGTTAACGAGATATAGACACAGAGACAGAGAGATGGAGAGAGAAAGAGGGGGGAAAGAGAGGGGAGAGAGAGAGAGAGAGAGAATCTCCAAGAGTAATTCGAATGAACAAGAAAATATGTTCTTTGTTATAGTCGTATGTCAATTTCCGCCCTATATTTCGCTATATCCCTTTTCGAATCGAAATCAATATCAATTAGAGACAAAACTCTTACGGAAGTTATTATTTTTGAAAGCTATAACAATTAAACCGAATTATCCTCGAGAAAAGAAACCCAACTCGATATTTTTCTACGAAGTCGTTTTAATTTATTTCCTTTTTTCCTTTTTGTTTCTATGTACAAAAGGATCAATCAAATAAAAATGAAATGAAATGTTTGATTACTTTATAGTATTTAGATTTCATTGTTATTATTATTATTATTATTATTATTATTTATTTATAACGATACGTTGATAACAAAATTATAATTTCATTCCTATTTTTTAATCTATATGTATAAAAGCTTTTTTTATTTTATTTTTAATTGTTTTTATTTTTACAGTTTTATTTTTTGTTTTAGTTTTTATTTTTTATTTTTTATTTTTTATTTTAGTACAATCGAAGAGGGAAATAGAACAAAACTAATTTACATTGTCCAGTTTTAGGTCGCTGGAACGCTGATTGCAGAGGGCTTTTGTCGTTTTCAATTTGCGAATAACGCATCCAATGGGATTTCTCGGATGCAGTTTTTGTCGTTATATGCACGAATGAAATTTAAATCGTGAATATCGTTACTGTAGCTCGATAAAAGGCTCACCAAAAGAGAATTTTCAAAATCGCGTAAAAGGACGAGAAAAAAAATCGAAATCAAACGTCGTTCGTCCCAACGTCAAACGTTGAAATCTTAAATTCGTTATCCGCTTCTTCGATTTGTTTTAATCGCTTTGGTCTCTTTAACATTCCTTTAAATTTTTATTAAATCGTTTAGATTTATAATCGATCTGTATTACTTTTTTCTTTTCTTTTTTTTTTTAATATTATTAGCACGAATATTTTTATTTTCTCGTTTTTCCCATTATTCGTTTTCGAAAAATAAAAAATCGTTATAGTCATTTAATTAGAATGATCTTTTTCTTTATCGATCGTTAACAATTGAAACGTAGAATACTAAAAATTGTAAAGTAGGTATTTCGAAGTATAGCGTGCATTCAACGGTCATCCTTAATCATATTACCAATTACCGAATTACCAATTAACAACTATTCCTGAAATCCGAAATGTTCGTAACATAATACAAGAGAGAGCTCTCGTGACCTCGTTTGATTTTCAATTTTCCCGAATTAGGTACACGCTCGCGATTGAAAAATAACGAGTGTAATTAATCGTTTCGTTATATCTAACACGTGCTCGAATGGAATCAAATGCGGGAGAGGACAAAAGGACAAGGTTTTCGAGGGCTTGTAAAAAGATAGTAAACTTGTGTTATATAAACGTGTGCTGGCTAGATATGTTCGAATCAAATATAATAAGAAAATAAAAATAAGATTAAAATTAAATAAAAGAGGGAGAGAGAACAAAAAATAGAAATACACGAAGATAGAAAAAAAAAAAACAAAAATAGTGGTTATTCTCGTATCTAATATCGTGGCTCATAAAGTTTTTATAAAAGAAAAAAAAGAAAAGGAGAAGAAGGAAAAGATTATGCGGGGTTAGGGGATGGTGGTGGCGGTGGTAGTGGTGATGGTAGTGGTATATGAGGGAGTAGAGTTGAGTTACGAGCATGGTGAGAAACTAGGGGTGGGCATGATATATGATCACCGCGAGTTAAGCTTTCGACGGCTCGTTGTAGCGGACAACGTAAACGAAGCTCATTTTTGAGCTTTGTGCATGTGAGTAAGTTATATATATATATATATGTATTTTAGTGTATGTACGTACTCAAGTCACGGTTAAATTTTCCTTTATCAGAGAAAAAGAGAGACAGGGTGACTCGTAGCAGCCGGTTAAAATTACCAACCCCTATCTCTCCCTCTCTTTCTCTCTGCCTATCTTTTTATATTTCTATCTTCGTTTTGCTCTTTATATTTCCTTCTCTTTTCTCAATTGCAAATACAGCAATATGCATATTTAAAAGGATATACTGTTACTAATGGAAAACGTGAAACAACAAACAGCACTCGTTGAGAAGATGTTCCGCCTGATCCTTTCGAGAGTGGTTGAATTTCGTTGCTATTGTTGCCATCTCTCTCTCTCTTTTCTCTTACTCTCTTACTTTCTTACTATCTCTCTCTTTCTCTTTTCCTCTCTTTCTATCTTATTTACTCTCTCATTCTCTTACTTTCTCTCTCTCTTTCTCTCTTATTTACTCTCTCACACTCTTACTTTCCCACTTTCTTAATATCCTTTTCTATTTCTCTCTCTCTCTCTCTTTCTCTATCTTTGTTTCTTACTCTCATTTTCTTTCTTATTCTCTTACTCTCTTTAACTTTCTTACTATCTTACAATCTGTCACTCGTACTCTCTTATACTTTTACAATTTATTTCTCGTACTATCTCTTCCCTTCTTACATTGAAACAAATTTCGTAGAAATTTCATAGTAAGCAAAAGACAATTCTCTTCGTTCATTCATTTAACTTTCAGTAAATCCTTTTAAGAAACGTTTCAAAAATGATTGTTTCTTTCAACTGTACATTGCATTAAAATAATACTATACTATTACTTATGCTATTAAATATATATATTATCAAACTTTACAATTTTTAATTTTTGTTAGAATTCCAATTTCGAATATTTCTTTACGTACACCTACATACGTCTTTCTTTTTTATTCTCTTTCAGTAAAAAACAAAAAAGAATTTGATAAAGATTAACTGAGAAACTAATAACGATGATAACATGACGTTATATAACGAAAAAAAAGGCGTCATAATAAACGTTATAACGATTCACAAACGAGGACATACAATAGAGCTCTGTGGTAGATTTAACTAAGAGATTATTTTCATTGTACTAAAAGCAACATAGTTTCTTCATGGCAATGGTCAAAAAGAGAGAGAGAGAGAGAGAGAGAGAGAGAGAGAGAAGACTTGGCTTGCTAATACTGTAGATTCAAAAGAAAACGTTTAGTAGTTGACCTAAGTTTCGACAATCGTTTGAATTTGCCATAAATTTGTTTCACGAACAACTTTGTTATCCAAATTCTACCAACTGAATAACGTTTATTACTTTATCATGGACACATACAAAGAGAAACTATCTTTAACATTCTATCTTTTTCGAGGTACTTGTGTATCTTGTACTTCGAAAACAAGATACTTTCTCTCTCTCTCTCTCTCTCTCTCTATCTATCTATCTCTATCTTTGTCTCTCTTAGTTTTTGGTGGGTTGAGGACATTGTCATGCTTCACTTTAATCGTTGACAACTACATGACACAACAGGTGAACTCAACCCATTCCACATTCTAGATCAAACTTCCCTGGTACACATGTGTAAAGGGTGAACTGAAAGATAGATAGATAGATAGGTAGAGTAAGATGAAAACAGTATGAGGAGCAAACAACGAGAATCGTTGGGAAACAGCAACAACGTCAGCGGTTCCTGACATTCTGAAGGTTCTAACAGCCACTATAGGACGAACGTAGTAATTTTCCATGGAGAAGTTAAGGGAGTTTAATTTGTAGACCTTTTGTTATGTGTCTCATCGGTGAAGTGAAATTAATCGTGGTGAACGGCCCTTGCATATTATCTTCTACTTATCTACTTAGATATTACATTACTTCCTCTAAACTATGAATAAACTTGCCCTGTGGTCCTACCATCTCTCTGACTCCTTTTCTCTCACTATCTCTCTCTTTCTCTCACTGCAACTTACTTCTCAAGTATCTACTCGAGAATTTGATATGTTCAACGCGATTGTTTGCTATCCCATTCTTTCCGTCAAACTCCTTCATTAAAACGTTGTCTTTGAAATACTCGAACAACGTACATCCTTAAAAAATTTTTATTATTATTATTATTATTATTATTATTATTATTATTATTCATCGTTGTATAATAATTTCGAGATGCATTCAATTCAAAGTTTCAACAAACTCGGTCGGTTTCTTACTCATTAAGGTCGACCTTCGGTGACGGTAGATCGAAATTCATTTTTATCATTTTCTTTTTATACGATTATTTCTTTTTTCTTTTCTTTTAAACGTGACATTTTTCAAAGATTTTATTTCTTGTTTATATTTCTTTTTTTAAGTATAAAGTTGTAAGTGTAAGTATAAATAAAATTGTATCGTAGATATATATATGTGGGAAGGGAAATTAGACAAAGGGGCTATGAATTAAGATATGAATATTCGAGAACGATCATTGCTAAACATATCCGTATTTCAAGGAAAAACAAAGTTGTTTGTCAGTTAGGAAGGGATAGAAAAAATTTAAGAAGAAACGTTAAGATAGGAATATTGGGGAACGATCGTTGCTAAATATATACGCCTTTAGAGTAAGAAAAAAGTTGTTGTTCAGTATGAATGTTCGAGAACGATCGTTACTAAATATTCGAATAAGTGAAAAGACATAAGAAAATCGCCCTTTATTGTGATGGTGTGAGGGAAATGAGATGGTATGAGTGAGTACGTTGCTATGTAAGTTAGTCATCGTATTAGTCATTCGCCTTTAAGAAGCAAACAGCTATTATTGTATTTACATGGAAACATTCTATTCATCTTTGTATTGAATCCTACATATATATTTTCGTAGATTTTCAAATGTTTTCTTTTAGATAACAATTTAGTTTTGGAATATAAATATTTATTTTTATCTTTCTAGATATTATTTATAATTCGTAAATTTCCTGACATTTTTAAAAAAGTAACCGTCCATTTCGAACACGTAGTCGTCGGAGTCGATAGAAAAAGTTCGAAAGAAGCTACGGTCGTTTCTATTTCGCAAGAAACCGTACTCGGGAGAATAGTACAAAAGCTTGGCAGTTCTACGGTAAACTATTCAAATCGCACCAACGTCCAAAACTCTCTTTCTCTTTATCTTTCTCTTTATTTCTTTCTTTCGCAAAAATGAACGTTCCTGCTTCGTATTTCGTTTGGCGCCTGTTCTTTTACGACGATCATTTGTTACCGTTGTCAAGGAAAATCGCGAAACGTAACTCGTTTCTACGTATATATATATATATATGTATATATGTATATATAAATGAGTATGTGAGTGAGTGTGTTTAGAGTAAATAAAAAGAAGACAACACGTTGCTGGACCAATCTTCGTCTTTCTGGCAAGTCGAATGGACTTTCTCTCTCGCGAGTTCACCGAAAACGAATGAGTTCAATATATCGTACAACAAATAAAACAGTGTATAAATTTAAGTAAGATATATATATATATATATATATAGAGAGAGAGAGAGAGTAACGACAAACTTGAAGCTCGGAAATGATGATACAGTTGGCTAAAAAGATTTGACATATTTGTTACAGTCGTTTGTTTTGTTACTTTCTATCGACAATTTTCTACAAATCGTGATAAACGATAATACTCGTTGACAATAAAGCATTATACAACCTATATTTTTTTGTTTAAATTACAAATTGCATTAATAACGCTTATATATACGCATTTAACAAACATTAACAATATTTAATATGAAGTAATCATTAATTGCGTGTTGTAACAAATTTATATAATAATATATATTTTCTTGTAATATTTATTTTTTGATCGTATGTTAAAATATATAACAGAAAATAAGATACATAGGGTCTTTTAATAAATCGTTTAAATAAGGATTAAAAATAATTAGTCATTATTTTTTAATTTTCTTATCATAAAAAAATTAATATTTTTTTACCGAGTTTATTTTTTCGGATAAAATTTACAGATACAAATTTCAAAGGATCTTGTTACATTCGCCAGTAATGAAAATAATTTTCTTTGTAGGAGAGATGAAAATGTTTGAAATATCATCGGTTTATTCTAGTGCTTATATGACAATTCGCTGTAAGTATAAAGTACACGAAAATACGAAACTGTTAGAGAGATCAAGAATGTTATTTGATTCAATCTTTCAAGAGAAACAGTATAAAGGTTGGAGAAACGAAATAGAGAAAAGGGTCGAGTAGATAAATGGAATAGGACAAAAACCTATACGTATTGCATCGCAAGTACAATCCGTGCTTTTAATCTTGTCGTGTTCTAACTGAAATTATTTTCATTGGCAAACGAGAGGAACAAACACAAGTATCCTTATCTTTCTCTTTCTCTTTCTCTCTTAATCTTTCACGTACACTTTATCAACGTTAATGTAATAATAAATATCATTTCCCATAAAACATCGTTTGTCATCTCATCTCAATAATATTTTACTAAATATCTCGTTTCGTAAGAAAAGAAAATAACTCCTAAAAATAAATATCCTCCCGATCGAATAATTAACAATGATAAATTAAAGGTACAAATAAAAATGAAACTTTCATTCAATATAATATTATCGATATCTAAATAATATAACAAAGATGACTAAAAAGTTAATCATTCCAATCGATCAATTCCTACCATCGTACTTAGAAACCTTGTAACACATTTTCAGATAAAAACTTGTAGCAACAGGAAATTAGGGTAGGTAAAAATAGACACGATGGTGGTCGTCGATCATTCAGCCATCGACTGCTGAAACTTATCGATTGCGCATTGAGAAAAATTCCGCTGAAGGATTAAAATTCTTTTTAACAATAGACCTTGCTGAGCCATCTTACATATTATATAACGACAATGACGATATTATTGACAAATGATTGAAATTTTAAGAGATGTGATTAAAGTGACATGATCAAATATAGTATAACTATATGGTGAAAGATTAAACGTACACATCTGTGCTTTCTATACATGAGAACTGGATGTATCGGTGTCCTTCCAGTCGACCTACGCAAACAATCCCTCGAGTGGTGTAATTCAATGTACGCACACAGGACACCCTCGGACCACCCACTAACCCACCCATCCCTCTCCCTCTCCTCCTTCTCAAACCAGCAAACCACTACCACTACTTCTACCACCATCACCACCAGTAACAGCAGCAGCAGCACCAATTCGTTGTACGAACCGTGCAATCAAATTATATACGATCCAACGAAGCAAATACGTAAAATGTCAGAGAACGTTCGATACAATATATCGTTCCGACACCTATAGATACATCATGCTCTACAGAGCGTTCTAGAGCTCGAATTATTCATCGTCTTCCGGTTCGAACAACAGAGAGCATTGATGATGTCCTACGTTCTACGATATTCTTTACTCGTTAGTTTCTCGTTAGTTTTCCTGACCTTTTATCATTAATTCTATTCTACCAGAAGTATTCTACCATCTTTTTTTAACTAATTTTTTGTTCTTTTATTATATATATATATATTTCAGATACTCGAGATCAGATTTTCTTGTTTTCCTTATTTTTTTGTAGAAAAGAAGAAACAATGAATTAGTAATATGTCATGAAATAGGATTAATATTTTATTATATTATTATACTCATCGTAGAGCATTTTTTATTGTAACAAATTTGCAATCAATTTTATATTTTTCTTATTTTTATTTTATTTCAGTACTCTAGACTTTTTTATTTTAATATTCCTTCTTTTTTATGTAAAAAAAAAATATAATGAATCAGTAATGTTAGGAAACAGGATTAAGGATTTTTCGAACAAGTCATCGTTCAATTACTGTGCTCACTTTATAATCCTATAAGTGTTCCTGCACAAATGTTTAATTGGGATTTAGGTATTACATGATTCTAGCTTTCAGGATAAAAAAGATGGAATTAAACAGATGATGAATCAAGTTAGGGGTGAGGAATAAACAGGAAAAGAAAGAGAATGGATTCGATCTTGAACGTGACTGGAGTTAAATATAGATGATATCCATGGATTTTATTGCTTGATATTGTATTTATATATACATCTATTTTATAGGAGTTTGAAGTTGCATAACCGGTGAGTCTGAGGAAACAAAAGTTTTACACGTTTCCAGGATGCTGCTCATCGTATATGTAAGGACAAGTAGTAACCGTAGCAGGCAGATAGAAGTTGCAAGTTCCTCTTTTAGACGATATGACGAGTTTCGAAGATATTTGAGTTTACGATGGAAATGCAAAGAGGAAGAACACTCACTGATTACAGTACCAAAGACTCTGGAGATAATTGAGACAGATAATAAGTAATTATAGCAACGTGTACGTTTGAGAAATCATCGTACCGTGAACGCCGTTTGGAAAAGTCGATAAGGAAACGTGGATTACCTTTAATACAAAATAAAAATAAGACAGACAGGGAGATAGAGAGGGAGAGAGAGAGAGAGAGAGAGAAAGACTAATTTGTCTTAATTTTATCTTTGTGTTTTTCATTTAATTTCTCAAACGATTTATAAAAGGAAAAGTTATATTTATATAAATAAAAATTGTAAATACATCAATTTCATTTTATTCGACGTTTCGTTAATATCGATAAAAAATTGTAGTTAGTTAAAAATTGACTGCAATAATATATAATATATACGTGATCTTTATATAAGTATTAATCTTACGTTTGGTTAAATTCATCTTTTAAGAAGATGATTAATCGACGATCAAAAGTGTCCAAGGTAGTGCTTTCATTAAAAGCCATCTTAACTTTAACGATAAATTTCTTGTATAATATCGTTCTATAAGTTTCTTTCATCTTTTTCACACTACATCATCTTATTAAATGAATATGCGTACATATTCGTGTATAGATATATGTATATATGTATATATGTATATATGTATATGCATGTGTATGAGTAAATATATATGAGAACGGCGCATTTCATTCTACAAATAATTGCTCGGTCTTACGTGCTTGCGACAGATTAATTATGTGAATGATTATACCGACATTTCTCAAGGTCTGTATCAGTATTCCCTTCGAGCGATTATTCACCACAAATGATGAACATTTGGAACGTTATTTGACGAGATCTCTGCTACGTTTCATAATAATACAAATCTTTGGAGAATCTCTGCTTGTATTGATTTTTCCTCGAAATAACTCGGAACTATCTCGAATTTACTCAAAATTCATTCGCACATACATATAAGAGCACACATGTGTAATTTTATTTTAAGATACGCTATAGTTATTATTAAAGTAACATGTCTCTAATGAAATCATAGAAACAATTATTTTTTTATCCAAATCATCGATTTCATCTAATTGTCAATAAAAAAAAATTATAAAAAATCAACGTACAATTTAAATAAGTTTCTAATAAAAATTAAAATATACATGATAAAAAAATGAATTAAGGTAATCTGTTCATATATTATCAGTAATAAAAATAAATATAAAAAAAAAAAAAAGAAAAATGTTATCAGTAAAAGCAAGGAGGGCAAAGTTCTAATTCGTATCTTCAGTTGCACGTTACATCGAGAAAAGATAAGCAGCTTAATTTCGAACGAGATTAGTCTCAGCGTTCGATCTTCTACGTTCTCTGCTTCTCTTTGCCACGTAACTGTGCCGTTATTCCCTCACGACGAGTTTAATCTCAAAATTAATCCGGAAACGAACCATTGTATTACGATCTTCTCTTTTTTTTTCTTTTTATCTCCCCCTATTTTTAATTCCCCTTTCCGAAAAGATTATACAACCAAGAACTTAATAAGTATGAGAAACGAGTCCCGTCCTAACATTCTCTGTAGTCCTTCTCGTATTAGTCAATAAATTTGAAATATTTCATTAAACATTAAAGAATATTAATATGATAAAATAATTCCAATTATTTTCAAGATTAACATTATTGTTTAAGATTATAATTCACATTATTTAATAGATCATTGAAATTGTTGATTTGAAATTAAAGAAAGAAAAGTAAGTTTTCAGATAAAATTTGTATGATTATTAAAATGATTGAAATATTTAAAACGATGAGAAAGATAAATGATTATAGAGTAACTATATCGAACAATAATATATCATGAATGGAGATAAATGAGGTAGGTTTGCGAGTGATCGATATCAAGATAGATGCAATGTAAGCGTGTTACAAACGATATCACTTGTTCCGTGCATGCGCGCGTGCGTGTTACGCAATTCGGTCATTCGTTCTTGAATAATTTCACGTTCGATTCCGTACCGTCTTCGATAAGCCGATAAACGTGCATGGTTTGCAGAGTCCATAAATTAGGAGGAGAGAGTTCGATTTGTGCTCTTTGGTAATCTCCTTCATTGGCATACGAGAGGATTCGGCATTATAACTTTAGAATGCATTTGCGTACAATATCAATCTAGAAAGACTTGAGATTTTAATGAAAGCATAGTATTATATTCTAATATCCATATATGCGTGTAGTCTCTCTTTTTGTTATAATTTAATCCTCTATAATGAATTATAAATATTTTAAAAACACGTATTCTTGTTTTTTGAAATATTTTCAACAATTTTATTTTATTTTTATTTATCGTTAATTTTGATTCAAAATCTCTATTTAAGTATATTGTCATTATAATTAATATGAATAATACTAAGGTTATATATAATATTATATTTTTGTTAGACATTATAATTGTAAAGCAAATTTAAAAATAAATTACTTAATTTAAATTTAAATTAAAAGTCAGAGAAACCGGATAGAGGATGGGGGTTATTAACAGTTTTTTAAATAATTATTTAAACTTTCATTGTGTTTTGTTTTCATTTGAAACCGATTAAATATCAATAAAAATTCAAATCTAACAATTAATGTATTTGATATCATCGGATGCAGCCTCGATATGAGATCGCAAAGTTCATTCATTCGATTTAATGTTTTGTTCTTCTCTTCTTTTTTTCTTCTTTCTTTTTTTTCTATCTGGGATTATAGTTTTCGTGCTGAACAAATGCACAAACCGATACTTTATTCGGTCATTCTGAAAAATGTTAACTGCAAAACCAGACAAGGTATTTTTTTGTTGTTATAAAATACCTTTTCTGTTTCTGCGTGAGAACACGAAAGTTTCATATCTGTCGGTAGGAATGAACGCACGTATGCGATGAACATTTCTATCGAAATTCTATTCGATTTCGTGTTTTTTGTCCTTTATCCTGAAAAATAAAGGACCGTAAAAAATGTTTCTACCTTTCGACGATTATTTCGATACCGATTCACCGATTACACTATGAATTTGTATAACTTTGATCATGAAAGAGAAAAGATACATAAATTTTTGCAGTTAAAGTTTTGTGAAATGTTATATTTAATATATGAAACATCGAATTTTGTGCAACATATGTTCAGATAACTTACTTTATTTAACAATTCAACAAATTTAACAAATTCAACAAATTCAACATTATATTAAAATAATATATCATATTATCTACCACGCAAAACTCGTAACTCGAAAATTCGATATCGCATACTCGTTTCTTTTCACTCTTTGCATAGGAAATTTATTGAGAACGAGTTCAATTAAATATATATATATATATATATTTTTTGTTTAATTCAGAAACTTCCAAACACACACGCACGCACACACACTTCAATGATAATTATAATATTTAATATTTTTCGTATTGATTCGTATAAAGTTATTTTCATTAGAATGAATTTTTAATCGTTGAACCAAATAGTATTCGTTCGTAATTTTCAATTTGAATGTTTCTCTGGTACTTTTATAAACGTAGAAATATTCAAATAGCGATAATAATAATATATTAATAAATTCATACAAATTTATAGATAAATTTTTAATTATCGATATAAGCTTTTCAGATAAAATTTTCATGAAATTTTTATACAAGTAATCGTAACACGTTCGTATGGTCGATAAGCTTGCTTCGTAACAAAGAAAACAAATAGTTCTGTATGTTTAAAAGAGAGAGAGAGAGGGGAAGAGAGAGAGAAAATAGTAGACTTTCCTGCAGGGATTCTAAGAGCTGTCACCGACTGGATTGCGTCTTAACGGCAAACACTTTGTACTTGTCCTCGACGTAAGCAGGTCGTGCCAGTCGTAGTAATACCGAAAACGAAATCCATGGAAGTAAAACGAATCGTATAACATATATGTTAAAGAAAAAGAGAAGCTTTCAAAAACGAGACGAGAAAAGTTTTCGCGAAAACCAATTTTGTAAGGACATTAACAAAAAGAACGATCTAAATCTTCCTAAAAAAAAATAAAAAAGAAAAAAACGCTAATAAATATTTATTTCTCAACGAACATTTATCCTACCTACATTCTTCAAATATTTTTTTTTTTTTTTAATGTTTATCATTTAAATACGCTTATTTTACGTATCTATTAATAAAATATAATGACAAGATTTGTTCAACATTGGACTATAAATATTTTTTTTGATCTTTTTTACTTTAAATCGTATTAATAATATATAGAATTTATTTGGAATATTAGAATATCGATGTAATAATAAGGAAACCAAAAAAAATGAAAATTGGAAGAAGTTAAACGATATTTTAACACACAAATGTTATACTCCTTTATTTTAATTTTAACAATACTTGTACGATGTTGCATTTACGAACTTTTTTCTTACTCTTTTATGATTTATATTATATACGAACGAATATAATAGCAATTTAAAAGTTTATCTCGCGATATTAACAGACGCGAGTTACGCAAAAGACGTTGAAATCCTTTCTTGAAGTTTAAATTAGACATTTCGTACTTTTTTTGTCCCTGGTTTAATCACACGAAATTACACAACTGACAGACAGACAGACAGACAGATATACATAGACATAGAAAGAGACAGAGAGAAAGATAAATAGGTATAAAGTGGTATCTCAAAGATTAAAGCTACATTCTAATTCTAACGTAAGACAAAAACTAATTTCATTTCTCTTCTCTCCTACACACACACACACACACACACAAATACACGTATTTCCTCTCTTCCTCTCTATATTTCACATACTTACATGAATACATATTCATTCTCTCTCTTTCTTTCTTTGAAATATGACTTACGGTTTTATCCAGAAATATATTCACGAATAATATAAATGTAAGTACAAGAAACAATATAGCACGATTGTTACTTTTGAAATATTATATTTAAAACCTTTCAAAAGTTCGTAGGAGATCGTCAATTTTCACTTTCTACGATGCTCGTTCGCCTTATCTCGAAAATGTTTTGTCTCATTGCTCAAGGCGTCATTGCATTTCTCTGTCTGTCTCGTAATTTTACTTCAACAAACTTTATGCCTTCCTTTTCTAACGTTTACAAGGAGAACTTTAAGAGATCTCGTTAGGTTTCGTTTTCAAATAATATGAATCATATTATTATTATATCACATTCGTCAATAGATTTATCAAAAATCTTAAATCAATAAAAAAATATATATTTCAAACTTCTAAATAATTATTGAAACATTTATACAAAAGAAAGTTTGTTTATATGGATTTAAAATTAAAATTATATAACTAATTAGATAAAAAAGTAATACAATTCATTCAATTTGATTGAACGAATTTAAATTTGTTCTTATATATCAGATGATATATTTATTTAAATTAAATTAAATGATTTTTTTTAAACAAAATGAATGTTGTTCATTCGTGCATTCGTGTTTATTCATTATTCGATAGATCTTTCATTCTAATAATAATTCATATTAAATCGTTTTAATCGATTTAAATGGTTGAATGACATACAGTAGACACTTTGACTGGACAGAAATTAATCTTGGTTTATTGGGTAACGTGTAAGTCGATCGATATTCTCAGCACTATAGTTACTTGACAGGTTCCTCTTAGCCGTTAGAAACAGAGTGAATGCATGTTGAAAGCTAGCGCGAGTAGTATAAGGGGAGTCACGTTCGGAGATTTAGCCCCTTAATTGGAAGAAGGATAAATCGGAGTGAGATGAATTGACTGCTAAATACAGCGGTCAGATACTGGAAAGCTTTCAAGCCAACGTCTTGAAAGTACATTTATTTTACCCTACTTTCAGTTCTACTCTTATCTCTGATCCCTCATCTTTGATATGAACCTTTGCGGAAATGGTTACCTACAAAACCACAACATTTTTTTCATCATCTGACATCAGAACCAAATTATAAATACTTCAAACAAATTTTGTATTATATTGTAAACTTGTTTATTTAATTATTAAATTTATTTTTAATATGTTCCTTGGTATGCGTACAGTTTTCAATACAAATTCATCTATATAAATTTAAATGTTTGCTGTATCGAGCAAATTATTTTTGTTAATAATTACAAACATCAAAAAATACATTTCCAGTACAGATAGAAATAAAAGAAGCAAATTTTATAGATAAATTAAACCTTAAAGTTTGTATTGTTTTAAATATACATGACGTGGTAATGAAAATTGCAATTAGTCAAATACAACTTAGCAGGGAAAGTGTTACAAATTATATAAAATGAATACATATATATATTCTTATTAGATAAATAATATAATTTTTGTTATACATATATCATAAAATATATGACTTTATGAAGACTTCATTTAATCTGCTGTGATAGAAATTGGTATATATAAAAAATCGTTACGTATAGTGTTAAATTATTTTCATACCTATTAGCTTCTATTTTAATAAATTATTTTGATAATAAATTTCTTAACACATTTTCACCATAGAACTATTATGAGCTATTTATATAAACTTAGAATTATACAGGGTGATTTATTAACTCTTGCCACCAAGATAGCTCCGAAAGTATGATAGTAGCAGAAAAATGTATAAAACGAAAGTTGCATGAAAATTTCGGGAGTATAATATGACGTTAGTTTTTTTTGCTAGGTTTAGTCGCTTCGAAGATTTAAAGGTCAAGAGTTTGTTTTTTTTTAATAGAATGCTATGTTTTAGTACTTATTTTCTGATAGCGGCTGTCGTGGCGAATCCAACGATATGCAACATTAAATACAAAACCTGACAATAACAAATAAACCCTATTCGGACGATATCTGTTCCGTCCATTGTCGGACACCCAAGGGATAACGCAACTCTGACTCATGCACGACGCAAGCACGACGAGGAGGAGCTGTATCGTGGCTGGCTGGTTGACCAGACTTGAGCTTCGTTGACCTTCAAATACCTTAATGTTGCACATTGATGGATTCACCATGACAGCTGCTATCAGAAAATAAGTACTAGAACATAGCATTCTATTTAAAAAAACAAACTTGAACTTTTTAAATCTCAGAAACAACTAGATCTAGCAAAAAAAATCTGACTTTATATTATACTCTCTAATTTTTCATGTAACTTTCGTTGTATAAACTTTTCTGTTATTATTATACTTTCGGAGCTATCTTGGTGGCAAGAGTTAATGAATCATCCTGTATATGTTTGCTTCTTACAATTGTCTAATTTAAACTACATGGTAAAATGACGAAAATAATTAATATACAGTACGCGAACCAGAGCTTTAAACAAACAAAAATGTAAATAGATTACACTTTATATCAAAATACGTATTTTTAAAACGTCTCAAAATTCATTCCGCAGTGACTGTACATTGGACACTATGTTTCAGGGTTGAGAAGCTTACAGAGTGACGCATTCTAATGTATCCCGTAAGTGCAAGAGAATACAGGTACAAGCTCCTGATCGACAACAGATCGAAGAGAGTTACTATGCCATAGGCTTGAGTTTGCGAAAGGGTAAGCAGGGTAAACGGGATGTGAGTATGTACGTCGGAAACACGAGAGTTCGATCCCTTCCAATCCGTTTCGATTATGCCGAGAGTGTCTGCTGTGAGTAAGTGAGAGAGAGAGAGAGAAAGACAGCAGGGGGAAGAGGTGAAGGAGAGGAGAGGAGAGTAGAGTAACACACTAAGGGCGAATGTCGCCATTGTCCTTCCTGCGTAAGCTGCGGAATCCTCGTGGGAACGTTTAAATGCGCTTAACGAGTTACCTGACCCGAAGATCGAGTATTCCTACCGCAAAAAAAATTGGTGGAATAAGAAAAAGGAAAAATAACTGGAAGGACGTACCAAAAAAAAATGGCCAATCGCCTTAACTTTCTTCTCCTTCTTCTTCTTCTTCTTTTTTCTTTTTTGCTTTTCATTTTCTTATTTCCTATTGCGGAACGGTAACAAAAAATTCCAAGGACCGTTTACGAGCTTATTCGAACGGAAAGATTTCACAGGGAAACGATGCTTTTAACGTTTATATCGTTGCGTCCAACAAACCTCATCTACCATCCACCCCTTTTACACCCTTCCTCTCTCCAACCTTCGCCTTCACCCTTTTCCCAAAAAGATTTCGTTGTACAAAAAAATAGCAAAAGGGTTGTTACTATAATCTACTGGCTTATTTTCTTTTTTCCTATCCTTACGTTTAGGTAATAACTGCGGATTTTCTTGTTTCTCGTATATAGGGTGAGTAAATAATGATTTGTTTCCAAGACACGAGGAAAATAAGTAATCCTTATTTATGTTTAGTTTTATTTTTATTTTGATTATTATTTTTATTGTATTAGCACTATACGTGTTTTTTTTTCTTTTTTGCACTACCAAGAATATCCTCGTAATTCGTGATTAAATGTTACGTTACATGGATTACGTTACCACATTGAATATTTCATTACAAACGATACATTGTTTGATGTTCACATTTTAGGAAAATAATTTTGTATTTCTTTATTATTATCATTATAATTGTAACGTTAACGTTAATCGAATTTATCGATCATTGATTTTCTTCTATCGATATAATCGAAGATGAAATATAGACAGAAGACAAATGACGATTATAATCGTAATTTACGGTTATAAAAATGCTAACGAGTTATATAAAAGTAATGGTCGAAGGGTGGTTTTGTCAGGGTCGTAAAGTTTCCGAAAAGGCAACCACCTTTTATACGATCAAATTTATCTTTTCGGGGATGAAAACAAGGAGTCTTATACCGGCTACGGAGAAGATTTCCGATTTCGATGCTTCTCACGTCCGTCCACTTGTTTGCAGCTCCACTGCTCTCTCGGAACGAAGAGTCAATGAGATACGGTTTCGAGTTTTCCGGAAAAACCGAGAAACCTGCGGAAAACTCTCTGTTTCTCTCGGTCACACACACACACACACACTCACACAAATACATTTCCTTTTCTCTTTCTCTTTTAGTTGGTACTCCCGTCAGATCGAGGTAGGATTTGAATAAATTATTTGCCAGCGTAAATCCAAAGTCCCTTGGTGACTTCTTTCCTTAAACGCGAATCGCGTAGACGAATTCAGAAACAGGTCTCTTCTTCTTATTCTATCCTTTTTTTTCTTTTCTCGGTTTTTATCGTCCAATTTTATCGATTAAACGTCGAAGTTTCGATCGAGCGACTAGGAATTAAAGTAACTTGTAGCCAAGTTAGCGATAGAATAAAATTTAGTGATCTTTAGGGATTTCGAAGAACAAAAAAAAGTACTTCACTTAAATTAAACTTTGATATTTTCTTTAACAATCCTTAGTATCTTTCTAGCGACGCGATTCATGTTTCAAGTTGAAATACACAAAAATAATGCGGACAAAATATTATCGTCAATTAAATTTTTATAATCGTTGCAAGATAAAAAATAATTTTCTTTCGAACTACGCGAACAATAATCGTTAACTTAATTTCAATTTTACGACTCTGCAGATAACAAAATATACGGCCAATTTTCCCATGGATTCTATATCATTTGCAGATATAAATATACGTGATTTTATGTTACCAAACTCTCTCTCTCTCTCTCTCTCTCTCTCTCTCTCTCTCTATCTATCTATCTTTGACATTTTATACGAGCGTTGAATCCAAGGGACGTTTGTCTCCGTTTAAATTATGCACGATCATCTATATAGTAACATGAATTATAGACAGCGAAATCGTTCGCTCGTGTTGGAGGAAGAGATAAAATGAACATTCGTTAAACTACCAGTGAGATAGACAGAAAGAAAGAGAGAGAGATAGAGAAAGGTTGCATCTATCATACATATATGACTAAATGTATACCAATATACTATTCGTATCTATGGTGACTAATGATAGCAAAGATTGTAACATGTATATCAGTGACACCTAGAGAACACGTTAATATCGTTGGATAGCGTCAAACCTTGTCAAAGTTGGAAGCTCATGGCTACTAAGCTTGGAAACTACTCTGAGCTCTAATTCGTGCAGTGTTAAAAGGATTCCATTCGACGTTGTAGTCTGAAGTACAACTGAGATAGATAGATAGATACATATATATATTCAAAGGTACGAACGCATAATGCTAGTAGACACCTAAACGAGCGAATAGTAGTAGGAAGGGTACCACATTTCCGTCGAATTGCTCAAACGACCGTACGATACACTCTCACCAATCTCTCTCTCTCTCGCTCAACATCTATGAATGTACTACATCTACATACTAACGTGTGTGTACGCGATCAGCTTGTGACACGATGGCAGGCCAATTTCATGGCAACGTCGGTCATGAATCAAAGCCCGTTGGGGACACTTAAACGGCCATGGAGGCCTACGATAGAGACCAGAGCCTCGTACTAGGAGTCCTATAGAATGAGACGATGCGTATGTTTGTATATGTGCGTGCAAGAGAGAGAGAGAGAGAGAGAGAGAGAAATGACTAGACGTTACTGTGTATATACACACATACACACATACCACGAAGCTTGGCAATCCGTTGAATAATTACCCAATTCAATACGTAATCACGCTACTTCCTGACCTCCTAACCCTCCTCCAGTTCACCAGTTCCGTTCAGGCTTTCCTCACCCTCACTTTACCACCCTCCCCCTTCCCTTTTCTTCCTATTCTCTGACTTCTCCTCCTCCTTCCCCTCCTACTACTCTTGACCAATCTCACAGCAACGTCTATCGACGTTCAGCAACGCACCATCTTCCTTCCTTCCTTCCTTCCTTCCTTCCTTCCTTCCTTCCTTCCTTCCTTCCTTCCTTCCTTCCTTCCTTCCTTCCTTCCTTCCTCCTCTTAACCCCCAGACTGGGAAACACCTAGCCACACAAACCACGATAAGTACGTAATCCCTTTTAAGCCATCCATAAGCGTATTCAAGCAACCTACTCCAACAGCTGCATTATGATCATAAAGCAGCTTTAACTGTCGTGTTGTACTAAACTAACCTTTGAAATAACCTTAGAGATGATGAGATGTTACACTTTAAGTACTTTGATTTGTTTTAACTTTTTTTCTTTTTTTCTTGTATTTTCTTTTTTCTTTCTTTTAATTACAAAATAAAAAAAAAAGGTTATTTTTATTTTTCACGTTTTTATATTAGTTTTAAATAGAATCTTTGGGATTTGGGAATATTTTTCTTTCAAATATACTGATTTTGTTAGTTTATTTAACGTCCCAGAAAAATTCCTATTTCCTCTATATACTTTCCTATGGGATTTCTACCGGATAATTGAACAACTTTTTGAAAATAGCCCGTCAAACGGATACCGTTAAAAAATGCAGTCTCTCATCGGGTTTGCAATCGGTGATAAACATTGTATCGCTTTTTTTTATGTGATACTACACTGTTCGCTATTAACGAGAAAATCGCATGGGGAATCAATGTATTCATTGAGTTTTTATTGACAATCATAAAATGGATTCATTTTTAATCATATATATTTCTTGTTTAAATAGGTTTATTCATTTCAATTAGTAGCAATGCCATTTTTTTTTATCATTCAATAGAAATTTGTATAAATAAACGATTGTTTATTCGTCTAAATTGAATGGTATTTTTATTAAAATTTATTTTTAGTTAATTATAATTATTAGTACAATTAATTTAAGTAATTGAATGAAAATAAATTGCATGGATCGTCTACAAATTTGATCTAACGAAATTTAATTCAGCAATTGAATAAAAAAGAGAAAAAAAGAAGAATAAGAATAGATAGAATATTTGAAGAGAATTAAAATCATTCTGCTGATGATGGTAGGCAAGTTAATCGTTTTAATACTAGAGTATACGTAATTGTAGAATTAACGAATGTGTGTGTAAGAGAGTAAGAGAAAGAGAGAGAGAGAGAGAGAGAGAAAGAGAAAAAAAAAGGTTTTTAGGTGTCAGGGATTTTCGAGAAATGTTCGTCAATTTGAAAGAGTAGTCTTGAAGAGAAAATTTGTGGAAAACGAAGGATAGAACGAGTTGGCATTTTCGATCGAACCGAACTTATCGATCTATATACCACATAGTGAAGAAAAAGAAGAGAAGAATATCACGGTTGGGATTGTCGTTACTATACACGAGACGATTTTCTGGCGTCTTGTCTCGACCTCGTTTCAACACGAAGGATATTTCGAAGTATAAGGACATCAAAGAACGTTTCTTTGCCGATGTTCGCCATTTCGTCTTTTATATCTTCGGAAAGCAGAACGACGTGTGAGGATGATAGTAATATAAATTCGCATTAGGTCAAACCCTTACGAGATTATCAAATCTCTTCTTCTTATATATTTTTTCTTCATTAATTTACATATATTTTTTTAATTGTAAATTTTGATAAAATTATAGTACTATTATACTATTGTAAATTGAACCGAAATTCTTTTTCTTTTCAATATGAATATATTTTTAAATTTTTTAAATTGAAAAAACAAGATAAGAGTAGAGGAAACTTGAATTCCCGTGAAAAAAGAATCATACATGAACAGATATGGGCCTACATGATGTATATATGATCATACATGCTGTGTATATGTGCATGTATGGTCATACATAAGAGCATATATGTTCATGTATGTTCATAGCTGGACATCTATGTCCAGCATATATGAAATTATAGAGTTACATAAGAGAAAAAATATATTTTTAAAATAAATGTTTTATATATAATTATATAATATTATTATTATATATATAATTATACAATATTATATTATTTATATATGTTCATGAATGGCTAATTTTTTGACACGACCATATATGGCCATACATGAGGTATTCATACATGGTCATATATGATTCGTTTTTCCCGGGTTATGTCAGACACAGCGTAGATATAAAAATTTTTATCGTTCCAATTGTCATTTATCACATGTCCATAAAATATCGAAATACGTAAAACATATTCTACAAATGCATCAGTAGTACAAATCAAATTAGACCAATTTTAACTACAACTTTCAAATACCTTCGATTAATTAATTGTTACATTCAAATTACGCATAATTAATAATACTTCGTATAATAAAAGAACACTTAAACATAAACAAAATGAAATAATAAATCATATTTGATATCAATCGTGTGACATTTACTAGTCTCGTATCACTTGATATATCTTCAGTAGTAAAATTCAGTAGTAAAAGTCCGTATTGAGTCAGACAGCTTCCTCAAGACGTGGAATTTCTTTTAACGGAATTTCTTATCGTTTTATCAACTATCATTCTCACCGACACGTAGAATTTCGCACGAATGTTCATAATCGATTCAACCATTCTTTGACCAATCCTCGTTCAATTGACAAACGAAAACGTATCGAACCCGGAACGTACCGATCGTATTTCTCGTTGTTCCTATTATTCGTCACGCGCTAGCTTCGCTTCGTAAATTATGCAAGGCTTGCAAAGGGGGGCGAGTGAAAAGGGGTGGCGAGTGGTAGATGCGAGGGCGGTGGAAGAACTAGTACCCGTAGTCGAAATCAAATGAAACTCTCACGATCCCTAGAATCGCTAACGTTCCTTCTGACTCGAACAAATGTTTGTTCGTGTCCATTGACAGGTAAAAAAAAATCCAATTGAATGAATTAAATTTAAAAAAAGAAAAAAAGAAAAGGAAGAAAAAAACATTTCTATTAGCGATCGCAATTGTAGAATAAAAATAACGGATTCTCGTTAAAAAATAAAAAAGAAAATAAAGTAAACGTTATTTCACCGTCGTAGAAAGTATGGTTGGCGCATGTGTAATAATGTAATTTTATATTTTTCGAAAAATATATTATTACACCTAAGCTATATATAATAGAAATATGTCACGCACATTTATAATGTGTTAAATGAAATACAAATTTTCCCTTAGAAAGAATTAATATCGCAGAAAATACAGGAACAGATTTATTTAGAGCATTTAATGTACGTTTGATATTTTAAAAAAATGTAAATGTTGTAATTTCGCACGGCCCGGTAGCGTGTATGCATTGTAAATATAACAAATAATATAATATTTATAAAAAGAAATACGTAATTTCATATGGGAAATAAACGAGAGAGAGAGAGAGAGAGAATATTTCTTTCGTTTGTGAGTCTGAAAAAAAATACCATAAAAAAAAGACCTTACGAATGCAAACATTCCCCCCCTCTCTCTCTCTCTCTCTCTCTCAACCTTTCTCATTTTGGTATCTGGAATAAAATCGAAAGAAAAATGAAAAAACGCATAAAGGGGAGAAAAGAGGGAGAAATTCGTATCTTTCGTGGAATAAATATTTCACCGGCTGTAAACAAGCCAGTTAGAAAGTAATTAGAAAATTTACATTTCGAGCACGTTTCGTTGGCCCTCAAATACTCTTGCACTAGAGCAAAAAACAAAAAAAAAAAGTATAAATGAAAATAGGCTATAGTATTCTTCTAACAATGTTCCGCATTTCGCTAGCTCGTTCACGTTATTACGTGTTCTCTCGCGTTCTTTTTTTGTTTTTTTCTTCCTTTTTTTTTCTTTTTTTCTCTCTTTTTATAATTTTATTTTACCACACTATTCACGTTATTCCGTCCGGGAATTTCGATTTACCGTACGCAGAACATGAGAGTTATACTCGACGTGCCGGACACTCGACATAAAAACTGACTCAAAATATTCTCACATTCGTGTAACGTTATCACTGATAGATAGATAGATATAAAGATAGATAGATATGTAGATATATAGAAAGATAGATATATGTATGTATATATACACGTATGCGATGACGTTTGGAATTAGTTAAATCGTCGATTCTAGAGAGAGAGTGCTATTACTCGTTGAAATAACTCGTGCGTGTATCATCGAAAGCATTAACGAAGAGGAGCATAATAGTTGTTAGAGGATTTAACACGTAATGGACGATTTTCCCATAAAGACTTTTTCCGGTCAACAAGAAATATAAATGTTTTTTTTGTTTTCATTGTTTTCTTTTCTATTCCGTACTTTGACCGAATCAATCGATAATCGATTTACTGGTGAAATCTTTTTTGGTTTATTTATAAAATCAATAACGGTTTTTCGAAACTTTTCTAAATAATTATTGAATGTTTAATACTGCATGTCCATAATTTAATAACTACGAACTTAACAACAAACTTAGAAAAGGACTAATAACAAGTAATTTATTTTTAAAACAATCTAACAAATCTTGACTCATTTCGGTATAATCAGAATTATTACAAAAAAATTGATTTGTTTAATTTTATAAAAACCTTACACTCTAAATTCTTCGTTCATTGTTTTTGGAAGTTTGAAAAATAATAGAAAGAGAAGATGAAGTGTAAAAGAGTGTGATAATAAAGATAAGCTTTTGACAATGAGAGGAGGGAGAAGAAAAAGAAGAAGAACAGACTCGTCATAGACTCGAAGCAAATAGAGAGACGAACTTTGAAGGGCAAAAGGCAAAGGGCAAAAGGGTTTACTCAAGGTACTCGGGCGAACTGAGAAAGGAACGTGGCAAGTTACAAGGGCCGTCCGGTACTGTAGAAAGCTCGTAACTTCGAGTACGTACTTCCGTAGTTGCTTGTCGCGGTACACTTCTCTTCGCTTTCGATGGATACCTACAAATACATATACATAGATACATACATACATACATATATACATCATACATACATACATACATATATATATTTACATTCACAAATATTGGCACATACATGAAGAGAAGTTCACAGCTATCGGACTTTGCTTGATTCTCTACACACCTGAGATGTTATTTAGTAAACTAATCGATAGATCGAAAGTTAATCGAGCAAATCGAATTACTCAATCGGGAGGTTTAATCTTTCTTTCAAACCAAAACACACATACACACACACACACACTCGTCTTTCTATTTTATTGAATTAATTCTATTTGTATCATTGGCGGTAGATTTTTATCTTTAATATGTGTAACGTGTTAGATAACGTGTAATGTTTCAATAAATTTATTGTGTATAATATGTACATGTGTGGGATTGTTAAACGTGTATTTTAATAGTAATAATTGGAGTATCTCAATACGATAGATTATTATTGTTATTAACCTATCATGTTTTTAATTTGACTTTAGGTCATTCTGTTTTTTTTTTTATCTTTTTCTTTGCTTTCATAGAAACTTTCTTTTCCTCGGTGCTGACCGTTTATCCATCCATGAAAGAAAGAAAGAAAGTAATTTGTGGAAAGTATTACTAATACTAGAGTACGACCTGGTATCTACTAATTACAGGATAACCAAACTTCAAGATTTTTACAAAAGAGAGAGAAAGATAGGAGAGAAAAAGAAAGAAAGAGAAAGAGAGAGTGAGAGAGCAAGAGAGCAGCTTCGTTGAGTAAAGCTCGATAAAAGTATCCTTAAATAGAAAAGGAGTCAGCCACCCTTTCTCGTCTCAAGTGTTGAATGCAAAAGAGGAAACATAAAAAGATAGAAACGAGCTGCGACCGTAATTACTTCTAACGATGAAGTATTATGTAGAAAAAGAGTTTAAGGAAACGTTAACTCTCTTAAGTTCTAGAAGAATATAATGATCATTATAAAATTGTCTGCTTTTACTCTATTCTTTTATATATATATGTATATGAATGGACTGTTATATTTGAAAGTGGTTTAAGTCCACATTTCTTCATTTCTAAATATAATATTTAAGCTTTTGCGTTCTAAAATATTTTGGAAAATATTGGTAGCCTGTAATAAATTTATTTTCCTTTCTTGAGATTCTGGACATTTCAAATTTATAAGTAAAACTAAAGATGTTGAATTTAACCAAACGGAAACATATTGAAAAATATAAATATAAATTTGAAAAAAAAGACATTCAGAATTTAAAATTAATATTTTAGGTGAAGAGTTTTTTTTCTCAAGTGTAGTTTGGTGATGTTAAAAATAACAAATAAAAAATAATCATATAATAAACATAAAATAAACACAAATATAACGGCTCATATATTTTTAAAAATTCTTCTTATTCAGTCAATGATCGGTTTAATTAAATCCTTTATAAAATTTCATTTTTTTCGTACCTAATAAGGAAAAAATCTTAACTTCAATTTTATTCTTATAATATACAATAATTTTGTATATTATTGTATAGAAAATTATTTAAATTATACAGAATGCATAAAACGAATTTAAAATATTTAACAAGACTATTGATTTTTTTTTTTAAATAAACTAACAATTTTTATAATGAGATACAATTGAGAAAAGATTTTTCAAAAATATGTAAATGTTTCTTCAAGTATTATATTTAGTATATTTTTATAATGCTGCAAAATGGCTGTTATACAAATGAGAGAAGAAGTTTTCATTCGTTTTTAACGAATGAACGAACTAGTTGTTGACCCTTCACGAAAAAGTTTAACTCCTCGTTTTACCACCGAAATCCTACTTACTTTCGCATTTTTCTTTCCCTCTCTTTCTCCCTCCCTCTCCCCCTTCTTCTTCTCTTCCTTCTCTAGTATAACCTCTTTGTTATCTTTTTCAGTCTCATAACTTAACGACGCATGTGAAACGTTCCCGCATTTTTATCGCGTGATAAACTTATGTTTTATTTATCTTTTACCAAATATAAAATCCCATTTTGATGTTGCAAAGATAAATTACTCATATGAAGTTTTATTTAAGATTTATCAAAATCAACTTCATTGTTTGATAACGTTTTTAGTAATTAACAGAAAAAAAGACGATAATTAAATTCTAATAAAAATCATAAAAAATAAGTAGAAAAGAATTAAAAAAATATATTATACTCAAAGTAAAAACGTATAATCTTAAAGTTCCTTATCATCCCACAATTCGAAACTGTTTTTCACAAAAATTAATTCGTAGAAATGCGAAAGAATTATAAAGAAGGGACTTAAACCTGTCACGTCTTTCGAAAAGAAGAATATCAAAAGTGATCTAAAAATATAATCCCATGGGAGTTTTAAGTTGACAAAGACCAGGTGAATTCTTTTACCTGGAGAGAAACAAAAAAGAAAAAAAAAGAACAAAGTAAAGAACAAGAGAAAGAGAGAAAGATAGAAAAATCCTAGCGATTTTTTTCTTTTTTTTTTTTATAGCGTTTCTAACATTTAGGAATCACAATTCAGTGAACAAGGTGGATCACAAGAAAAAAAGAAACCTTCAAGCGATTCAAACTTAGTTGTTGGTGAAAGTCGAGTTTGGTTAAGGGAGGTTTGAAAAGGGGATGAAAGAAAGAGATAGAAACAGAGAAAGAGGCAGAGATGTACAGGAGATAGGATAGGAGAAGAGAGAGAGAGAGATAGAGAGAAAAAAGAAGCTAGAACTGGAAAAGGAAAGAGGGAACGATGAGACATGAGACGTTTTACTGCATGCAGTCACCTGAAATAAAATAATGAGAAGGCAAAAAATGAAAAGACCTTTACCCAGAGAATAATGCAATTCTCGACGGGAGCTTGTGCCCGTAGCTTGGCTACCATCACTCCCCCCAGACCAACATTTTGTACCTCCCTCCCACTTTTTTCCACTTTTTTCCACTTTTTCGTCCCTTTGGCCCCACCAACCAACAAACTCCCGGCCCGCTCCCCCGTCCTTTTTTAACCCAACCTGCGTGTGCCCCGAGATGTATTATTTTACAGCCGACCCAGATGGCCCGACGTCGACTTATTGTTGCTAGTTTACGCGAATATGTGACGTCGCATTGTGCGAGCTGGGGACCATCTTTTCTTTCGCTCGTTCTTTCCTTTTTTTGTTTTGTTTTGTTTTGTTTTGTTTATGCTCCCCATTCCTTTTTGTATTTAGTTATTTTCTCTCTTTTTTTTTGTTCTCTTTGACATCATTTTTAAAGGTCGCTAGAAACAAAGTTTTCGACGTCGATGAACGGACGACATTAATGGACGTTACGAAGCGATTTCTCTCTGTAATTTGTGTTTATGGCTTACTACCCTTTTATTTAACTCTGATTTTGTTTATGTTTATGTGTATTCAATTATTGCGGTATCGTCAAAAGGCGAGAGCGAGGACGGAGGAAAGGAGAAGAAAGAGGGGAAAGAAAAGAGATGGTGCGAAGGAAAGGAGGAGGAACGGGGCAAGAGAAAGGGAAGGGGGGAGAGGAAGAAGGGGGGGGAAGAGGGGAAAAGGGGGGAGCAGGGGGGCAAGAAGGGGGGAAAGGGAGGGGGAGAGAGGGGCGGCACGCGGGAAGAGAAGAGGGGAGGGGGGCCCAAAAAAGACGAAGAAGAGGGCACGGAGAAGAGAAAGGGGCGAAAGGGAAGACAGCAAAAAGTGAGGCGGGCAGGGAGGGTCAAATTGTGGTGTAACCGAGGACGAGAAGCAACATAAAATGGGATTAAAAAGAAAAGCTGGCGCGCGGCGCGCGCGGCGCGATAGAGAGAGAGAGAGGGGAGATTACGTCGGAAGAGAAAGAGGGAGCGATGGATACCGGGGAGAAAGCTGGTGAAATGAAGTAAGGAGAACGAACGTTTCGTTACGTCCGGAATGAATTATGACGTCAGCGCTGCGAGAAGTGGCCGAGTGTAGGCGTTAAGCGAGACCGAGAGAGGGTAGAGAGAAAAATAAGTGTCAAACTCGGCGTTCGATGATTGAAAAAGTTCAATTTGTTTCGAACGATCGAAAGATTGAAATTTGATAAATCGTGACTACACTCGTCTGCTGCTTCTACTTCTCTAGTTTATAATACATTATATTATTTCCACACACACACACACACATAAACACACATAGACATAAATAAATACAGAGAAACCAACACAAACATGGGATAAGTACAAAAGCAACGTTATGTTACACACGTGAAAGCAACTGACCCACGCTCGCTTTATCGAAAAGTCGGAAACTGGCTCGGGGAGAGAGAAATTGCAAACGCCGGTCGGAAATTGCAAGTAAATTTTTGACGAGTTCTTACTACCACTCTTCGACAAGGAAATAACTGGAAACTCAAGAGAAAGAAAGTATAGTCTGACGAAAAATATATCTTAAAGAAATAAGAACACTAACACGTTTAAGTCGATAACAAAACAGACGATTTAATATTAAACTTATCATGATCGTTCATATACGATCAGTTTTTCTTTTTGAAATGAAAATTCTACGTTCAATAACATTACTTGTTCTTTTGTTTTTCTTTTCATTTAACTATACTTTAAAATTTCTAATTTATTTTTGTATTGTTCGCCTATATAAATCAGTCGTTCATAAAAATCATCCTTAAAGGGTTACAGGTTTGTCACATTATAAATAAGTATAGATAAACTTACGGTAGATTTAGTATTAATAAGAGAAACAGAAAATATGAAAGAAATATACGCATCAGTATAAAAATTAAAACAAAAAAAAGAATAATAATAGTAAGTAAAAACTAAATAACAGAAAAAAAAGAACATTCTACTTTTCCACGCATGTGAAAATTCTTTTCCTTCTCCACGAGAAATGAAGAAGAAAAAGAAAAGGATAATTTAAAAATATAAAAGCTGGTCGGTGACCAGCATGAAAGCGAAAGAATTTTCTTCTCTTTGACAAGATCTCCTGTAAAAAGCAAAAGCACTAACTCAAACAAGTCGGTTGATATAGTTGCTGCTGCTCTTATTACTCAGTTACTGCTACTGATGCTACCGGTGGTTTTAGCATGTCTTCTCATCATCATGATGCAACTTGTTTTAGCCAACTACTACTTTTCGCTACATTTTGTACGCAAAACGTTTTTCTAATTAGTCAAGAAATTAGTACGCTTTTATAAAATATTTCATTTCATCCACGTTTCTACGCAGCTTATATTTTCCTTTCACTCTTCTTCTTTTTAAGTCCCTTCATTTTCTTCTCCTTCTTTTTCTTCTTCTGATTTTTACTCATCTTCTTTCTTTTTCGTTTTCTTTGAGAATTCCGAATGGAATTTCAATTAGAATTTACTGTCTTCTCTCTCTCTCTCTATCTCTGTGTCTGTCTCTTTATATATCCGTTAATCTATCCTTCTCTTTTTTCGCGTATCTGTCTTCTCTTCCCTTTATATATATATATATATATTTTTATTTTTTTTTATTTATTTTTATTCAGAGCCGTTGCTCAACGTTGTACATGGAAAGCTTTAAAACCTTCGGCACGTTCTTCATTTTTCTAATCCGATCGAACGACTAGAAAACAACGACAACGACAACGACAACGTTCGACGATGTCAACCGCTGACGAAATTATAGCTTGTCAATAATTTACATATTTAAACGTCCGGAAAATGGCAATCGCTAAGGTAAATTTTATTTACGTCTACATTTGACCTACGTTAAATAAATAACTTAAACATTTCACTCCGAAGTCGTTTTGTTACACAAATATATGCACCCACACACATATGCGTTAATTATGCATACATTTATACGTACACAAAAATACATATGCGTACGTATATTTTAATCTTTAACCAATCCCGTAACTAAAACGTTAAATCAGCTGTGTAACTTTCGAATTAAAAAAAGAAACAACGAACGGAACCCGTAACTACGTCAATCATTTTTATTTTATTTTTTATTTTTGTTGTATTTTTTGTATTTTTCGACGCTCGAATCGGATTAAGTTTTTAGTGAATTCGTGCAAAATATTTTTCACGTTCTCCTTTTCACTTACATCGAATATTACTGGTATTATAGCACATATACAAATATTTAATATGTTAGCGTATAAACGAAGATAAAAATATATCATCAGAGTTTATTATGTAGTATTCGTTCGTTTTTAAATCTTCTTATTTCTCTCTCTTTCGATTCAACAACAGTAATCTTTCGTTTGATTTTCCATTATGCCAATGTATGAAATCCCATCATGTTTGTATTAACAATTGAAACGTGTAATACTAATTATACTTAATGAGAAACTCAACTAATAATCTGCATTGTTAATAATAATAATAACTCATAACATTACAATGATGTTCGATGTTCCTGTAATTCTTTGTAAAACAATTTACCATATAGTTAATCTTAAACGTCTTACAATAAATTAATCCTCATTTATGTTATAATTATTATGATATTAATATGATTGAGATAAAAATACCCGGACGCGCGTGTAAGGCTTGATAATGATTAACTTGATAAGTTAAATTCCAAATAAAAACCTTATAGAGATTTTCATGCGCAAAAATAAAAGAGTGTATGAAAGAGTAAGAGAGAGAGAGAGAGAGAGAGAGAAATACTGAAAGAATATAGTGATTAAAAATTAATTAAATTTACTGGTTGTATCGGTCAAACACGAGAATATTATCGAATATCATTAATTAAAGAAATCGAATCAATGATTGTTAACAAGATCCTTAAAATATCATGAAATTTTGAATCGTCAATGATGGTAATTATCCAACGAGCTATATTTAACCTTTACAAGTTATCACAGATATATATATATATAATTTTATTATTATTTTATATTATTTTTAAATTTTAATTGATTGTTAAATAATAAAAAAGAAAATTTATATCATATGTGGGTGGATTGAAATGTTTTGAGCCTGACATAAATAAAAACAATTTCTATTCTCTCAAACTCGCTTTTGCTTTTTGACATAGTCTCAAAACTTTAAAAAAAGATAAAGGTCCAAGACTTTTTAATCAACCCTCGTACATATATTAGATTATAACGTAATTTCGTATAAATAATTATCAAAGGTTAAAAAGAAATTACTTAAAAATAAATAGTATAATCTTTGAAAAGGTATAATTAAGATAAAAAAATAATAATTGTGTGGTTGTACGGTCATAGGCTAGTTTTCACATCCGTACTGTGAACGCTCTCGTGCACGCGATTTCTCACTCTGCTCGAAAAAGGAATGATACCCTTTTCTACTTCCACGTTGTAAGGGCTGAAGGAGTTGATCCAGAAAAAACATACTTCAATTGTAATAAATCGAAGATATATTTTAATCTCGTTATACAGAAGATCAGTGTGGTGCTCGGCCCTTTTATCATTATTTGCCCTAATCTTGTTGTTTCTTACTAGCAATAACCTCTGATTTATACTAACTAGCTGAACTTCTGTAATGAATTGATTATGTGCGGATCAACTGAATATGAGCCCGCCTAACAAGTATGAAAAAACTGAATCAACTGAATCAACTGAGGTGTAGCGGTCTTCCCCTCTACTTATAAATTTTTTCCAATCAAGGGCACCGGTATGACCTTGAAGTGGGGTAGCTAACAAAAAATACCACTCTCCAAATTCTAGCAATCGAGATAAAATGCTGAATGCGATAGCTATATAAATAACGATAATCTTTAGAGGTTTGTCGACGGAAAAGTATCTCGTTTTAAACTAAGTAAATATCCTTTCTTTTCTTTAAAACCTATTCTTATATAATACATTTTATCGTTGGTCAAACATCCGAAGATTTTTTCTGCTACGAATTCTTTATATGTTCCGATAAAGGACGGTACAATAATTACAATTTTTGAAGTTATACTTCTTTTGGCGCGTTGGAGAAAATGTAATGGGGAGTGATTTTGTTCCGAGCGTCTGGAAAAACGACACCATGAAGTTTGTCAGTATTTACGACGCGCGGCAAAGCGATTTCAAGTATACGGCATGAAGTTGTCTTCTTTTCTTCTTCCCCTTTTTTTCTCAAGCGGGTCACCCATCCAAATACTAATCGTACTCAGCGCTGCTTTACTTAAATGATCGAGCGAAAACTAATGCTGTAACCGCGCCATGGCTGTTGACGCGTCAAGTAATTCAATATATCTCTCTTATATTTAGTGTGGACTGATATCTATATTTGATATTTTCTTTTTCTTTTTTTTATTCTTTCTTATATATATGTAGGATGTTTAAATTATATATGGATATGGTAAAAAAAGTGAGGAGTGTGATTGTAATCAGAAGTAACAATTTATTAAGTCGACAAAAATATAACACTAACACTTGACTATACCGTAGCTGGACTTACACTGACCCCGTCCGAACTGAAACGCTTCTCTTTTATACTCTTTTATCATTCTAGAAACTTCTCGGTCCCTCTCGAATATTCATATTCAACAAAAGCTAGAACTGCGTATATACTTAGCAACTGTCGTTCTTGAATATTCGAATCTTAATGTTTCTGTTTACACTTTTTCTAACTCTATATGAACGACGAACGACTTTTACTTTTGTTTGAAATGCGTATAAATTTAACCACGATCGTTCTTGAACATTCGAATCTTCAAGCTTCTTATTTATATTTTTTCAATCCCACACTCGGCCATTCTGCACGTTCATTCGTCCTCGAATGTATCTCTCTCTTTTTCCCCACGCATTCACTCATTTCTCCCTTAAAACATTCAAAGGTCAGCAACAAGCCTTATATCAACCCTTTCTCTAAAATCTGGATTACTGTAACTTTGTTCTTGCGTTTCAACCAATTGTCGTCGCTCTGTACTAATACTTGCACCGCGAAGACTTCTAACCAATTCTAACTCACGTCGTACGAGTTTCAATTCTTCCTCCAGTAAATACTTATCATTTCTTCTAACTTCTTTTTCGCAATTATCATTCAAAAATCTTCCTACATCTTCAGCATCAGGGAATCTTACTTCTTCACACACAACGCGTGGAGCTGTATTTGTTACGTTCTTCTGAGCCCACGCTTCCGACGGATCAACTTCTCTCAACCGTTGTATTAATTCGGTTTTCGATCCTGAAGTGCTACATCCTAATTCTTTGCACTTCTCCTTGAGTTCAGCAATCGTAGTGTTATTCTGTGACTTCGACATCTTATAAATCTTTTCAACGAACCGACAAACCAAAAACTGTGTCCAACCTCGATCTTTAATACAGACTTAACCAACGCTGTATAACTTACACGAGGGTGCTACACACTATTTCGCGCGACACGAAAATACAACACCAGCAATTACAAAAATTACACTCACTCACGGCTTACTTTTTTCTCAATCCCGGCTGAGCCCCCAAATATATATAATAATAATTATTTTTCTTTTTTGAGTTATTTTTTTTCTTTGAAGTTTTTTTTTTGAAGTTATTTTTGAGGTTATATTCGTTTTGTTACGGCAAAGAAGTATAACTTCTTACGTGCGTACATAAGTACGCATACCAGTTTTTTTAAATACACACATATATATAATAAATAATAATATTATAAGTATAATATTTATAAATATAATATTTTTCAAGGAACGAAGATTAAAATATATAAAATTGCATGAGTCTGTTCAAATTCGTTTACTAAGAAAAGAAAGAAAAATGAATACGATTTGAGATAAACTGGACGAAATACAACAATTCAGTAACGTGTACTACCACTTCTCTTTGAGCATTCCGAAGATTAATGGAAAATCAAACGGAAATCGCGTAGACAAGAAAGAGGAATCCACTTATCGAGCAGAAAGTAGATAAGAAGGAACTAAGGAAAAGAAAAGAAAAGAAGAAAAAAAGAAGTAGAAAAAACATTATTCACCGAACGAATCGGATACTCTTTTAAACCGTCGTCCAAATATTTGCATCCGTTCCATTCTCTCGGTAAATCTTCACTCGATTATTTCTTCGAATCGTGAAAAATTAAATCGCATAATTCATCGTCATATTTTAGCTCCCCTCTCCCTCTCTCCCTCTCTCTCTCTCTCTCTCTCTTTCTCTCTTTCTTTCCATTCTTTTTTGATAATAATTCGAAAAATAAAATTAAATCAGAAAAAGAAAATTTAAAATAAAAAAATAAATGAGTTGTCTATTTTACGACGAGAAAATTATAAATCTTTTTTATTGGAATTCGTTTGTTTTGAAAGAGAATCTTCGTCCCCTTTCCTCTTCCCTTTGGCCTCGAGATAAAAAAATCAAAAAAAGAAAATGAAACAAAATGTGACACATTTTGAAAAAAAAAAGAACTCCTACCGTACGAATGTAAATTCGTAAAAATTTGGTTGCACAATTTAACTCGGTCAACCGGATTCTCCCAACCATAGGTTTCATCGAATCTCCCATACTCTGTTGCCTACCTCCCTACCTGACTCCCACCGACCATCCAATCCTCCCAACTCCCCCAACCCCCCTTGTACCTCACTCTCGTCGTATATAATCGATGTTTCTGCAAACGGGCGAACCACGACGTAGCGAGAATAGTTTCGAGTTCTTTTTTCGTTCCAGTTACGTGCTGCACAATTCCTGCGGTCTCATAAATCTCTTCCCTCTTCCTCTTTCTCCGTCTGGCTCTGAACACCACCTCTCCCAAACCACCCACCCACCTACCCCCATTCACTGCCTCTACTTCTCCCAATGCACCCTGTCTCTCTCTTTCTCTCTGGTTCACTCGCTCACATGTAATCGTCCATTACTTTCTAGGCACTCGTCGAACCTCGTCGTTTTCACTATTTGTTCTATCCTGAAGGTGCATCTAACTCTTTCCTGTACGTATGAGTGTATGTGTAACCCGTTCGAACACTTAAAGTAACGTTCCGAGCTTCTTCCTTCTTACCCTCCTTTTCTTTTTTCTTCTTCTGTATTTTATTCTATTTTATTTTTATTTCTTTCCTTCATTCTATTATATTTTCGTTCTTTCTTTTTTCTCTTTTTTTATTCTCTTTTTTTATTTCATTTTATTTTCTTTCCGTTTCCTTTATCGGCTACTAAAGTAAAACGATATAAATATATATTTATAACGGACGGGGGTGAGAGAAGGATAGTAAGCCTCTCAAGTTTCTTTTTACCCACTAGAAATCACTAGTAGGTATCTTATTTGATCTTGCTTTTCTTTTGACTCGGAGAGGAATGTTTTCACTGTTATTTTTCATGAAAATTCTCGATTTAATATTATATATATAGATAATATCAAAGTCTATCTCGAAGTTTATGAAATGTTATTAACGTTTTATTAGAAATTTTGTTTTATTCCCGATAAATTCTTGACGAGAGATAATCCATTCATTATTTTTAGCTTCATTTCCGTGCCTCCGAAAATTATGTAGACAATCGAATAGTTCGAATAACTCCGCGATTTTCTATCATAAATAAAATAACAAATCGAGCATCATTCGAAAAATGAAATTTAACATAAATCTAAATACAAAAAAAAAGCAATAATAACTAAGATTAAAAAATCTTTGTAATCAACGTGAATTATTACTTCCCAAATTATACCAATCGTTGCTTAATCGTTTTCAAAGGTAGAAAACGTTCAAAAAAGTATTCGAAAAAATTTACAGGGGTAAAAATGACGAGGATGAGGATAAGGATAAGGATAAGGATGAAAGAGATGGAAGAGGAGAAAAATTAAAAATTATAAAAATAATATATTGTAAAATAGTGAAAGAAAAAGGAAAACAAATGTAAAAAACGAAAGACAGAGAAAAAGAAAAACGAAAAAAAAAAAGATTTAATCTGCCATGGAGTCAGGGCGTACGCACGAATAACATCCAAGCAACATTAATTAGACCCACAATTACGATAATGGGTGAGTTCGTGCATGGCAATTATCGTAGCGCCACGAAGGTAGTTAATTAAGAGAAATTCAATTAAGCTCTTTTGGCGGGTATGAGACAGAGGGTGGTGGTGGTGGTGGTGGTGGTGGAGACAGGGAAAGAGGGCTGCAGAGAAGAGAAGTAAATGAGGCAAGAGGGAGGGAGGTAGGGGGTAGAGCCTGCTAGGGATATAGAAATGGGCATAACCCAGGAAAAGGTTAAAAAAGAAAATAAATGAGAGAGAAAAGTCCGCTTACTCAACATGTACTACACGCACGCATGCTGTACGCACAATAAAATAAAAAAAAGAAAAAGAAAACAATAATAATAATAAAATAAAACAAAAGGATGACTTCCCGCCCTTTCGAAACGATGCTTTACTCTTTTTCTTGTTTCTTTCTTTTTTTTTTTTGCCTTTGTTTCATCTTTTTCCGATTTTTATATTTTTTTTTATTCTCCTATCTTCCTTTCTTTCCCTTTGGGAGGGAAAAAGAAGGTTAAACGACGCGTTAAACGATTTTCGTTCCTAGGTTTAAAAGTTAGGGATAAAAAGGGTCTGGACCTTTTGTTCGTTCTTGCTTGTAACACGTAAAATTACACGAATTTTTTTTTTGATAATGTTCGTTTAAACGCGATTTATGTCCTGCGTGGAATATTTTGTTTTCCTTTTTTTTATGTTCGTTTCATTTTTTAGATGAAATATACTGTCGAACGATTAGACTCGAGTAATGCAATGGATAAAATTAGATCAGTTGAATCGAATAACGTAATATACTACATATATATTTTAAGATAATAACGCAAAAATCAAATATTTCGATAAGAAATATCGAAGAGAACATTTTCGAAGCTCATTCATCCAATTGAGAATCGTTCTTGCTGGTGACATTGACGACGTAAATCCGTGCACGTCAATCGTCGAAATGAAATTATCTTTGACTCTTGTTGAATGGCTGAGACAATGGGAGAAAATTAAAATGGGTTCTCGTTAAACGCGTCGACAAGAAATAAGTCGAATAAAAATAGAAGAAAAATTGAAGAAAATTTGAAATATTAAAACATTATTTTCAAATTTCTACGATATTCTTATCGTATTCTATAAAGTATCTTAAACACAAATATCTTTGTTTAATTCTTTATGTTTTTCTTTTTCCAATATATTACATATTTTTCTAATTTCTCTTTTTTTATATTGGTCAGGTCGTACATAAAGTGTCTTCCTATGGAAGATTTATGTATGCATTTTTAGGCTAAAGAAATAATTAAATATAAAATACATAATTAATAAAATGTTATGCAAGTATTGTAGAAGAATTTAATGGATGGAACGAATCATTTCTAGTATTCGATATTCGAGACATTAGAAAAATTTCTTTAACTGTAAACTATTCTTAATTACTGTCAATAGTTTATCAATTTATCATTATTGTCAGCTACCAACATCATCGTTATTCCTATAAAATTTCAATTTTCATTTCCATCTCTATCATTTTCGTATTCTCCTTTTCTGTTTCACTTAACCGATGACTACCACCATAGCATCTGTCATAATATCTATCTTTCTATCTATCTATCTATCTATCTATCTATCCACCTGGACCAACTTTTTTCTCTCACTATTTCCGATCGAACATAGCAATCTCGGCAAATTGCTACGAACTATAGTTACAATATGGACACAGTTGCTCGTACGATCGAATATTGTATGGTCTGGGATCTCTTACGCTACAAGTTCTTGTTGTCGAATATTCGTAGCACGGTAACATCGTCAAATTCAACGACAACAGATACTACTCTGTACACGCCAACGTTTTTTTTTTTTTTTTTACTCTTCTCTAAAAATAAGATAAATCTAAACGAGAGAAGAAGAAAAAAACGGTAGGTGAAATCTACCGAATCGAATCAAAAATTTATCTTCGAAATAAATTAAATAAATACACGAATTTAAATTAACATTTAATCTGATCGTTGTGAATTTCGGTAAATTACTTACGAATAACTCATCGACGATAGATATCTCATAACGATAAGATAGATAAAATAAGATAGAATAACCCATAACGTAAATTTTTTAAAATAATACAATGTCATATTATTAATTCGATAATATATTTAATCGTTATTTGTTTAACATGAAGAATACAATTTATCGATCATTAAGATCAACCGTTTAAGATCCAAGTAGATTGTTGCCTATCTCCAGGCGCAAAACTGGCTTAATGTTCCATCGTCTTCCGCAGAGAATTATCGAGTTAGTTAACTGAAGTTATTCTACTAGACTAGTAGTCTGTAGTGCATCCTTGCAAGTTTACGTTAAGCAAAGAGATATATTGTCCGTTAGATCGACTATGTGATAACTGGATATGGGTCTTCTTCGTTTACTTAAGGATTCCTTCGTTCATGCGTATATTAAATATTACTTTAACTTTCTTAATATAATCGTCTTAACTTCTAACATTTGCAAAAACTTTTAATCCTTTAATTAATTATTTATTATATAATATATTACATCGAATTCATTATTTCATGATACAATGACTAACGATAATTAATTAAGATTGTTGTTCGAAAAATATTATAATTGTATTTTTCCATGGCAAATAAATAAACAATTTATATATATTTATATAATATGTCAGAAGAATGAATAAAAAATTAAATTTGACTATCTATTATCGATAATTAATAATAATCCTTTGCTTTTCAATGATTGCATTATTAATAGTCTAATTATTCAATGGGAAAATAATCATAATAATATAATACATTATCAATCATCATATTACGCAAATATACTATTATGCATTAATAAATAAATAAATTAATTAATTAATAAATATGAATAATCTAATTATCTTTTTAATTATTAAAAAAGAAAAAAGAAAAACAAACAAAACATACATCGTAATACAATAAAATAATAATATATATGGTGTACAACCCTATTATCGATGATTGTGATTATTTGCATTATTAAAATTGTTATATAAGAAATAAAAAAAAAATTAATAACCGTTCAAAAAAAAAAAATTACTGCGATTGTCCGTATCTCTTTAGTCGAATGATATAACAGAGAACGAGGAAGAAAATGTTCAATTAACTAAATGGGGCAAAAAACAAGTACGCTTTTAATTCGTAACTCGTACGTAAACTTGTACATTCTTTACGTTTTAACTCGACGTGGATACAGCCTACCATACTCTTTGCTTCTTTTCATTTCTTAAAAGCAATGAAATGAGAAAAACGTAGGAAAGCCTAGGGGGTACTCGTAGATTTACTTTATACTCTATTTTTCTTTTTTTTTCTTACTTAAATCGCTTCATCAAAACAATGCGATAAATTGTATAAAAAAGTAATTGTTTCGATACGAACCATTTTCTTCTTCCAGTCTTTTTTTTATTTTTTTTTTTTTATTTAAACATTTATTTATAGGTACATTTGTTTTATATCAACAAGAATAATGTATGCATCGATGAATAAACATAAATGATTAAAATGAAGCAACATATAATAATTATGTATAATAATAATAATTATTATTATATGTATTATTATCATTATATCAATGCGTGCAAGGAATAATAATTTCTAAAAGAAAAAGCAATGTCTTCTCTTGTACTTTGTTAAACGTTTCAATGAACGAAATAATGAGAAAATGTTCGGATGAATGACCACTTCAGAAATAGTTCTTAACAATGTAAGATAAGAAAATGTAAAATACCTTGGAAACGTTTTATATTAATTTTAATCATTATTATATATTCATCAATTCAATTTATAACAATCTTCAGTATAAATTTGTAAACTTTGTGAATCGACAGAATAATTGAAAATCTAAAAAACAAAAATATAAAGACAAAAAAGAAAGTATAATGAAAGATAGAAAATAACGAGAAGTGTATTTTCGATTTGATTAAGTTGAAAAAGACTTAGAAATAAATAATCCACTTCTATGTGGATCTGTAAGAAATACTCTAGATTTCTTTTTTGACGCAAAAGGGCAATAGAGACTATCCAAGGTTCGACGTTCGATCTAGAAAATCCCTACGAGACCAGAATCCAGTTGAAGTACTTCCATCAGAAAGTGCACTTTGACGGAGTTTCCACAAGCCAGTTTATACGTTGACATCGATCGAATATATGTACATACCTATGTACTACGTATATATACATAATATTATAAAAAAGAACCCGTTACTTTCTTACTATCACTATTTCCTTAATACAATTTTTACGATTAGTACATTTTTATAAATGTTGACACCCACACAAAAAATATATTATTAAATTTATTAAACATTAATTATAATTATTAAGCAATAAACAAATGAACAATTTTACAAAATTTCAACAAACATTAATATTGAAATACACTTGCTTCGTTTCTTGTCTATTTTTAAGATTCTCTTTCTCTGATAACATATCCTCATCTGGTTTTTAAATGTTAAATATTCTGTCTTTAGAACGTGATAAAATTTCGCTTAAATTAAATAAGATCATAAATTGAGAAAAACTATTATAATATTTCACATTTTTTGGTTTATAACTGAGCAGATAACGTTCGAAATAATACCGAGCTGACAATAATACGATGATGATACTTGAATAAAATCCGGCAAAGGTTTATTAAATTTTATTTGCGATATCTTTTTCTTGGTATAGTCATTTCAGGCGAAGGAAATCAACGAACTAGTAATGTTGGATTACTAGTTGTCGTCAGATATCTAAAGACAAACAACGTATGCACAATTAGTAAAATAGATGGGAGACCCGCTCGGAAAACCAAAAACCGTGTGCTGTTGACAGTAAAGATGTGGTAAAAAACCGCGACCTCTTTGGTAATGTTGAATAAGGGTAAGGTAACTCATACCCGTAAGAGGGAGAGTAAAAAGACACACTTCAGACGAAGGGAAATCGTGTTCATCTATTTTTAAGTATCTGTACAAAAAACTCAACTATACACATCTACGACCGATAGAGAATCGTTCTTATTCAAGTATAGTTTTAAGGGAAGATTTAACTTGTCTTCTTCCATATTCATTAGTGATCCTGCATTCGTACTGCAGATCGTTCTCATTCAACCTTCGAACAAGGAAGATTTCTGAAAGTGGCAAGTAGACTTACCGAGTAAAACTCGTACGAAACTTCAATCAAGAAACTACGAATCGTCAAACGAAAACCAAAGAGTTTTCGATTAAGAAATCTAAGATTCTTCGGACAAGAAGCAATTGAATTTTTTAACATTAAACGAAGATATTAACAAAATTTAACAACAATATATTATTTTGATGTATAACGTGTTACTGCGATTATCTAAATTCAAAAATTCGTTTTATCTTACAAAAGATAATATTTATTAGATGACGCTTAAAATTAGTAAGGACGAAACGTAAATCCACTAGTTACTTAAATTATCTGATAAAATATTATGTTGATAAAAATTTAAAACTACTTTCCATTTGTTCTAAATAATTTGTTTATAAAACTCCAAACAACGTGGATATTTTGTTGTTCTAAATTGAATGACCTACCCCTTTATGTATATTACATGTAAATATGTACATACGTATATGAACGTGTTATATATAAAGTTAGCGAAAGTTTAGGCCACCTAACTATTTCATAAAGTTAGAATGAGAGGCTTGGAGAAGAATAAGGAGGACGAAATGGTGACCGTTCGAGTTCGAATTTACATTTAATAATTGCATTCAATTAATATTCATTGGAATGCAAAGCGATTCTGTAAAACGGCAAATCCACCTTGCTAGATATATAGATATACTGTCTTCCTTTCTCTACAGTTTTATTCCATCTTTAACCTACCTCTCTTTTACCTTCTTCGACGTCCGGCAATACCACAAGGAAAATGGAAATTTTCTAAACGTTTTGCAAAGTCTCAAACGACCAAGAGAAAACGATTCAGTCTCTTGGAATCACCGTCTTTGGGCTTCCTACTGGTAAAGAAATAAAATTTTCTTTCTTTCTTTCTTTCTTTATCTCTTTGGGAAAACTCTAATGAAATTCGTCTTGGAGCTGGGTACTCTCGATGGGACCGCCAAATTTATTTACTTGAGTAAAGATCGAGAGTGAACGGTCTACCTCGATCTACCACAGATTTACTTTATATGTCTGCTGTTTGTGTGTATGTATATATGTATGTGTGTGTGTGTTTGTGTTTCGTGAAATGTATGAAAAATTGAGTCCTTCGAGTTTAAATTTGAACTTGATTTCATATCATTCGAAACAAACATTTTTGTGTAAGTCAATATTTAAATTTGCTTAATAAAATAAATTTGTAGATTTAAATTCAAGATTATCATAAAACCAAATGTGATCGTTGGTGGTTAAAAAAAGAAAATTACTATGGACTATACGATATCTAAATCTCATAAAATTTTAACTTAAGTTTACTGATAAGCAGCTTATTTAAATTCCAAGATTCTGCTTATCTATCTAAGCTGTAGATATACAAGTTGATATACAAATTTGTTATACAAGTTATGATACGAAATTCTCAATAAATATTTGCTGATAATCTCAATTAATTATTTATCACAAAAGAGAAGATCAATCAGACGATATAGAAAGTTCTTAGATACGAAACGCAGATGCACTAATTACTACGAAACTCGAATCATTAGATTCGGAGAGTTGAATCAACCCTGGGATCTATCTCACTATCAATGTCATCGAAAGCTACGTTGAAACTTTGCTCTTCTAAGAGAACTCGAGTTTCAACTAATCGAACTATGATAACGTCTCGTTTACATTCACGCGAATACACACACGAGAGAAATCTAATCTGACCTGAAGAAACGAAACGATTCAAATTTCGCGGCTATGGCAACTCGTAAGGGAAGTGAGTTAACCGATCATTTTCAAAATGCATCGTCTATCTGCCAGCATGCACTTTGAATCTTCGATTAGTGAGAAACGCTGAGATTCAAAATTATGAATGAAAATTAATATTCATTCATCAAACAAAAATTTACCACGCGAAGAGTGATTTTAAATCTAAACTGACATTGATGTAACGTGTATTTAAATATCTTTCATATTTGATCGTTTCTAAATTTAAAAATAATCTACCGAAGCATACTCATCTTTTAAACTCAATGACACTTCAATCAAATTTAATAATTCTACGATTATTCGCTATGACGTTGACGAAACGGGATCGAAATTTCACTTATGCACGCGCGTTCGAATATTTTGATTTTTATTTAAGATAAATAAAAACACTTGAAAGATCAGAAAAATTTAATTTAAATCGAATATAAATATCTAAGCACGTTTCTTTTTAAAACTCCACCGAAAAGAAATATATTCAAATTTCGTGGGAATCTTCGGGAAGAATCGTCAACCCCCATAATACGAGTTCCATAAATAAAAACTCACAAAACTCGCGTCTCGACTCTCGGCGCACTTTTTCAAAGATATCGTCACACTTTAAGAATACAAGAAGCAGTAAAAAATAAAACAATAATTTCCATACCTTGGAAATCTTCTTTCTTAAAGCAGCATTACAAGGTCGATCCTTATCTTCCACGAGGAAAATATGAAACACGATTGACAAATGCTTTCAGCAGCCGGGTACATAAATCGAGCTCAATTGATAGCACATTCCTTCTTTTCTTCAAATGTCACAAAAAAATAAACCCCGACAAAAATAAACACATGTTAGTTTTTACTAAGATGCTTAACTCTAACTAACATAAGTCACAATCATCATAATATATCACCGTGTTTATACTCCTATCTCAAAAAAGAACCCTCTAATCTGTCAAACATGCTAAACCAAAAACTTATCTCACGAAAAACCACACGCGTTACATACGTCGACGAGATCTTTCCACGTTGTAATAATAAAACAATAATAATAATACAAAAAAGAAAGATAGAAAGAATTATCATAAAAAAAGAAAAAAGATATAAATTCAAACAAACAGAGAAAAAATGTGCAAGCTATATAGAAAGATAACAAAAATAAATACTATACGAAGATAAAAACTCGAAAGGGGCGAGAAATTTCATACAAAAAAAATATTAAATAAATCCTCGGTGTTTTGCGTTTGTCCGTTAGTCTCTTAATCTCTCTTTCTCTCTTTCTCTTTCTCTCTTATCTCTTTTTTTCTATCTTTTTCTCTCCGTGTCGTATAGAATTTCACGCGCGCGCGCTCGACGTTCGTGCGTACGAAACGACGGCGTATGGCAGACTGGACCGAGAACCGGAGACTGCCCTTGGCAGCTGCGTGTTCGCTCTGACGCCGACGATAACGACGACGCTGACGACGACGACGCTGACGACGGCAACGACGACAACGATGACGATGACGACGACGACGACGACGACGACGACGACGAACAACGACGCCGACGCCGACGCCGACGCCGACGCCGACGCCGCTCGTAGCAACCGTGGAACGACGCGGAACCGTCCTACGTGGCGCCCTCTCATATCTACCTACCCTTTCACCCCCTCACACCCACAACCTCTCTCTCTCTTTCACTTTCAAGGGATGCACCTTTCCCACCTTTCTTACTATTTCTTCTCTTTCATATCTTTTTCTTACTTTCTCTTCTAACTTATTCACTCTACTCTTTCTATACGCATACAAACACACGCACACATACATCTATGGAGAGAGCATGCATGTGGATAAATATATATATGAGTTTATGCATGCATGGGTGTTCATATTTTATGTATATGTGTATAACTATCTCTCTCTCTCTCTCATACACTCTCTCTGTGTTTCTTTCTATTCATCTTGCTATCTATTCGTCCTTCTCTTTCTCTCTACCTCATAATCTTACTATCTATCTCTCTTTCTCTCTTTGCTCTTTCTCAGTGTTTCTCTCTATCCATCTATCTGTCCATCCTCTTTCTATCCATCTCATGATCTCTCTGTCTCTCTTTATCTATCCACCTAGTTATTTATCTATCCTTCACTCTCTCTCTCTCTCTCTCTCTCTTTCTGTTTTACACATACTACTATATCTATCTGCTTTACTCCACCGTTCACCTCCCACGACCGTTCCCAATCGTCGTTTCTCTCGCACCCACCCAGAGTAACACTCCCCCCCCTCTTACCCCCTTCCCCCTCTATCGATCCTCCGGGAAAGTCTCTCCTCTCTCCGGTGCGTTCCATTTACCAGAGGAGGCTACGCTACTATCGTACGCTCTCTTTCTCTCTCTCTCTCTCTCTCTCTTTCTAACTCGTACTAGAAAGGAGTCTCCACTACTGGCTAGTAGGCGACTCGAAATTCTTCCAGACCGTATTAGACCTCCTCTCTTCGCCACCAAATTCGACCATTGAAAATGGTCGATGTTGGCCGAGGTTCGCTTGAAAAAGAGAAGAAGAAGAGAAAGAAGTAGAAGAAAATTCGCAACCTCTGTGTTAGAGGAGTTTTCTCATCCTTTTCTTTCTTTCTTTCTTTCTTACTTTCATTCGCTTCGCTTTGTTTTATTCTTTTTTATTTTGCCCGATCCTTTCCCCAAATTAGAGGAGTTGTTCTCTTGAAATATTGGATAAGATCTCGAACGATCGAAATGTTGAGAAAATCGTGGCTTAGTTTCAATTTCCGTTACGGTTAATAATTTCCAATAGTTTAACAGATTAACTAATCGAATCTTTTTTTTTGTCATAAATAAATTAATTCATCGATAGAAATGATTATTTAAGGATTCGTAAATATATCTTAATTTTCGTTCGATTCCTTGTTTTTTTGAAGTTATACTTCTTTTGGCGCTTTGGGGAAAATGTAATGGGGAGTGATTTTGTTCCCAGCGTCTGGAAAAACGACACCATGAAGTTTGTCGGTATTTAACGACGAGCGGCAAAGAGATTTCAAGTATACGGCATGAAGTTGTCTTCTCTTCTTCTTCCCCCCTTTTTTTCTCAAGCGGGTCACCCATCCAAATACTAATCGTACTCAGCGCTGCTTTACTTAAATGATCGAAACGAGAACTAATGCTGTAACTGCGCCATGACTGTTGACGCGTGAAGTAATTCGATATATCTCTCTTATATTTAGTGTGGACTGATATCTATATTTTGATATTTTCTTTTTCTTTTTTTTATTCTTTCTTATATATATATAATAATTATTATTTTTCTTTTTTAAGTTATTTTTTTTCTTTGAAGTTGTTTTTTGAAGTTATTTTTGAGGTTATTGAGGTTATATTCGTTTTGGTACGGCAAAGAAGTATAACTTCTTACGTGCGTACATAAGTACACACACCAGTTTTTTTTTTTATTTTCATGAAAAGATCGAGATTAAATTTTTGGGTGAGAAAATAAAAAGAATCAAATATTAAAAAAAAAAAAAGAGGAAAGGAAAATGGGGAAAAAAATAAGAGGGAAACAAAAGAGAAGAGAGAAAAAAAAGAAAAGACTATTTCTTGATTTCATTTCTCTTTCAGGCTACGTGACCTTTCGCCGTTTTACCGACGATGCACTCGCGCGATTGAAACGTGGCACTACTTAAATCAGACCTCTATCCGTGTCACCCTACGTCTGTGCTTAAAGGTAGAAGGATAAAAGCATCCTCTTATTGCGATCTTCTATAGACCAAAAGAAGAAGAAAGCAAAAGAAGAAAAAGAAGAAGAGAGAAAAATAAAGAGTTAGGGTAAAGAGGAGAAAACATTCGCGAGAGGAAAGGATTGTTTCTTGACTTTCAAAGTTATCCGTGACTCAACGTATAATCCTTTAACCTTTTCGTAATACCGATACTTTTCTTCTTTTCCTAACTTTTTCAGTCAAACGAACTTTCGATTTTTTCAAAACAATAGATCTAAACAACAAGAAAACTTTCGAGTACTCAGTTAGATTACTTTTGCTTATGATATTTAACAGCTTGCCTAAATATATTAACAAATTATGAAAGAAAAAGAATTCATATTTGCAATAATAATAATATTAATTTGTAGAATTATTTTTATAAAAATTAACGATTACGTATGATTCGCGTTTGTTTGGAGGATTTTACTAATAAATTTTGAATAAAATATCTCTTTGTTAAAGATTATCATTTACATTTATTATTACTTTCCATATTTCCCTGATAATGCATTTTGTCACTGTCAAAAACTCGTACCTTTTAATTTCGTTGTTATTATTATTATTATTATTATTATTATTATTATTATTATTATTATTATTATTATGCAATATATGCAAAAGAGGTAAAAGTAATAATAACAATGAACCGTTCTAATATAGGTAAAATTAAAAAAAATAAATTCCAAGGAAATAAAGGAAGATTTTAAGCGTACGAAAAGGAACGTATATAGAATCTAACAATAGGAGAACGACAATCATACTTACATAAATATTAGAAACACGGATTGGATAAAAATACGTTTATCAAACGAAGTAGTGCATTGTCTGGTTTCCTTAGCAGTCAGACAGTACTTACTACTACTACTACTAGTCGTATTTTTAAAATTCACAGGTCTTCAACTTACATTAAGAAAATAAAATAAGAAATGTATCGTTTTACTTATTGTTGTTAGTTTAGGTAAGAGAAAAAAAGGTAAAAAGAAAAAAAAGAATGAAAATTTGGTCTATCCTGGTTTACTTGTCCTTGAGATTATTTTCACCAGAAACGTTAAAAACCCGTTTCGTTACTAGTGAAACAAATCGAATTAAGGAAAAGAAAATGAAGAGGAACAGAGAGTGAGAGAGAAAGAAAAAGAAGAAGAAGAAGAAGAAGAAGAAAGAAGAGTCGTTGGCATGTTCGATTCGTTTCCAAGCGAACGTCAAAGTTCGAACAACGTCGAAACGAAAAGTTAGCGGAAACGGAACCACCAAAGATTCCTCCGATGGTTCCTTCTTCTTTCGTGCTAACCACGAAGCTCGAAGATTTCCTTGCCGGGTGGTGGGTTGCTTGGACGAAACCGATTTTGCGACGATTCAATTCCACGTACTGGGAAAGTTCCGAATGTTGGTATTGGAATGTGACAGGAGTGTAGTAGCTGCCAGGAGAAAATGGCCAAACGTTTTCTACGACTTGGATTCTATGTGTTTGCCAAAAAGAGACAGACAAAAAAACGAAGGAGGCAAAAAGAATGATAAAAAACTAACTCGAAGAAAGGGGTAAAACAAAAGAGATAAAAAGAGAGGGAGAATAAACAAAAAAGAAAAAAAGAAAGAAAACTAGAAAGTAAATGAATAAGAAAAAAGACGGGGTGAAACCTAAAAAAGAAAGAGAAGTTAAAAAAAAATGGATGAATGAACGCAGAAGAAAAAGAAAAGAGATCATGCAAGAGAGAGAGAGAGAATAAGAGAGAGATATAAAGGGTCTATGGAAGGGAATCTCGTTCGAGTATAACGCAGACAAGTGGAAAGTTCGATGGCCGTGGATAGTTGTAAGAAGCAGGATGGAGATCACTGGGAAATACTTGGGCCTATTCTCAGGAATTTGATTCGAGGCAGAAATCTCCTTCGGGATTCTAAACGCATAGCATTTCAGGTATCCAGCCCTGAACCTCTATCTCTTAGAGTGAGCCTTTCCTAACTTCTTAAGACTACGGATCACTACGCTTTCGGGTAAGGCTAACGAAGATCTTCATCTGATAATCCTACTTCGATTTTAGATAGTATCCTAATTTATTTTCCAACTTTCTTTACATTTTATTTTATTTATTATAATGATGGATAAATCAATATAAACGTGACTTCATTGTAAAACGGTATACAATTTTGTATAATAAAAAAGAAACTCTTTTTTGATTGATCGATAAACATAACGTTATTTACAAATTTGTACAGTAATTACAATAATTTATTTATTAATCGATAAACCATACGCGTCATTATACTCGACTAATTTGTACAATTGCAAATAAGATTTTGATCTATCGATTGGTGCTTTAATAAATTATTAAATAGACGAAAATGAAGGACAGAATTTGATCCTTAAAGGTTTTTATCAAATTTAGGATATTCGATTCGAGATGAACATATCGATAGTACCGAAGCAGAAAGGGTATTTCGAAGTTTCTATGAGAACTCGTCCAGAGACCAGTGAAATTCTGTTAGAAGGAAGTTCAGTTACTGGTAACAGACAGAGGAAAAGGGACACGTTCTCTCGCATAAGTTCGTCTAAGAGTTTCGACGGTTCGTAGGAGTTTCGATAGTGGTTTATCGCCGAAAGTCCGGCGTTTCGATATTGAGGACACTTGCTGATTTACTTCTTTGTGACAACCCTTAACGATCCTCTTCATATTTCTATTTTCTATTTAAAAAATAAAAAATTTTTTAAATATTTCATAAATCTCAATTTATCTACCCATTTTTTAATGAATCATTATAGACATTTGAACAAATTTTTATTATTGATATATTTATTTTCAAAAACTAATAGGAAGACATTATCTACATTTTCTATTGGCATTTTATCATTCAATTAGATCAATCTTCAAATAATTGCATGAATTAAATAAACGATTGGGAATAAAAAAAGGAAAAGAGAGAGAGAGAGAAAGAATGAGATTTCATTTGGATTAGGGTAAGATTTATATATTCGCATATATAGGTATAATAGCTGACGTTAATCAAATAGGAAAGAGACACAGAAAGAAAGAAAGAAAGAAAGAAAGAAGGAAGAAAGGAAAGAAAAGAGGAAAGGATTTACGTTCGTCTTCGCATCCGTCACAAAGCAACTAGGTAAGGAAACAAATGGGTAGAACAAAGTGTCCAATTTAATTGAAGTCTAAAACTGTAGCTAAGGAAAAGATTCGCCGATCCAATTTATTTCGCGACATCACTACCATGAAACATTAATTATCCTTTTATTTTTATATCTTTGTTTCCCGTCTCATTCTATTTAATTCGATCGAATTTTCTCCAAGGACATAGTTTCATCTAATTAGGTATCTTCTTTACGCGAAAGTATCATCCAATTGAAACTAATCAAGATTTTGTTTCGTTCATCTCGATCATTTAATTTCGATTATATTTCTACAAGAAGACGTTTTTATATATTCTCTCGTATCGAAAAAAACAATGATACGTATTGATATTTTCGATAAAATTATGTAACATGTCAAATAATTAATTTTCATTTTTATGAAAATTACGACTACGAAGAGAAATAAAATGTAATTTTTTTCTATGTATTAGAAAAGTTAGTATTAATACTAGAAAATAATATATTTGTTTATTAAATTTAATTAATATAATTTATTATCTCTTTAATAATTAAAAATTTTCTCTTATGTTAGAAACATTAACGAAAAAAGTAATCGTCGTTGACAAAAACGAGTCAAGCTCTTTAATAATTTCTCGAATAATTTAATAGATAAATAAAAAAGAAAAGTAATATTATAAACTAATTTTCCTAATATAATTAATTCTAATAATATTCAAATTTCTCTCACAATAAATATTAGAAAAGATAGGTAGTAATCAATGTAGACAACCAGTCAAACTGTTTAAAATAGTTTTCTATAATATCAAATGTTCAATAATAATCCTATGATTCGAAAAATAACGAGACAGCAAATAAACACTTTATACACCTATACGTGTATCTTCTGTACCTACATGTGTGTATATGTATCATTCTCCTTAATAATTTTCTTTAGGTATAACACATCAAATATTGTATACTCGATTAAAACCTGTACACGTGGTACCTTATTCGGGCTAAACAGGTAAATTTCTATTCGTCGAACAAACGAATGACCAAATGAATGAATGAATGAACGAAGCAACACCGAACCCGTCTTTCTTCCAATCACGTTAATTGAAGAGATCCCGTACGTCCTGATATGCTATGCAGAACAGAAAATTACTCGTTTCCAGCGTGTAGAAAATTACCAGCGTTGATTGCACGAATAAAAGAGGAGGTGGGTGGTGAAAAAAATTAACAAAAAAGGATTGGCGGAGGGTAAGCGAGACGGAAGGAACGGGAGGAGGGCAGAGAAGGTAGGGAGAGTGAAAGGGAAAGGGGAGGAAAATACGCGGCTTTTCGTAAGGCAGAAATTAAAACTTCGTTAACTCGACCTCTACCGTTCGAGCTCATTCGTACGTGTAAATTTTTTTTCTACATATTTTTTTTATCTTTTTCTTCTTCTTCTACTTCTTCTTCTTCGTTGTATTTTGTTGTTTATTCTATTTTCCCTCTTTTTTTTCGGATTTTTTGTTGTTTTTTTACTTTGCAATAAATACAATCAACGCAAAACTAATTATGAGTACGAGTTTTAAAGGATTACAAAAGTTATTAAATAGAGAAGGCAAAATTAAAAGAAAAAAAGTATATGTAACTGTCACGGAACTATGTTCTGGAGTGTTAATGACGCGTGAGAAAATATTCAAGTTTCTGTTTTCAAGTTTGACATTTTACTATGATTTTTTATATATACGTTATAATTTCATGTATCAAAAATTCATCGAACGTCGCGTATTTTATTTTCACCTGTTGGGAATTAAGAATTACGAACGAAACGAAAAAAGTTTTTCAAAAACATTGAATTTTCTAACAGGATCATATGACGTGCAAAGGGGTGGTATAAAAATTCATGTCAACTCATGATTAATTATATTTTCCCCGTTATCCTAATTTTATTTTCTTACTTTTTTTCAACACGTTTGCAACACATAATAAATAAATCTAACTAATTAAAAAACAAAAAAAAAACAAAAAAGTTACGATACAAAACAAACTAATGCGTTTAATTTAAATCATATTCTTTATTATAAATGCGTTCCTTTTATTTTTCTTTCAAACGATACTAAAACTATATATAAATATAAAGTATCGTTAACAAGAATTTTAATGTTTAAATAGCGTCTAACATTCCAACTAACAATTTATTTACAGTATCGTTCCCCACATCCCCATGAGATCCTTCGAAATAGCCTAAGGGATGAAACGTGTACTTCTTACGGACGAAACTAACGAGAAGAAAAGGTCGAAAACCGGTAGAGGCAGGTTGACAAACGCGACAACGATCGAGGTAATTGAAGGACGAGAAAACGGAAACTATGGGGGAGAATCGTGGACCCCATTCTTTCCCTCTCTCATTCTTTCTCTCTCCCCCTCTTTCATGTTCTTTTTCTAACTCAACGAGCACGCGCTGTTACAAGGCGACAAAACGATTAAGATGAATTAACCTCGTTCAAAGTATAAAAATAAAGAAAGAAAGAAAACAAAAGAGAACCAGATCTCTTGTGCAAGCGCAGTGTGAAACACGTGTCCCACTTTGTTCGAACGTTATTATGCACACCGGATATTAGGATTCATCAACTACACACCTCTTTCATCCTCTATCTCATTATCAATCTGTATGGTCTGTCTGTCTCTGTCTTTTATATTATCATAGTCAGTAAAACATAATATCACGGGTTATGACCAAAATACAAATTTATACAAGCATATGAAATTCTTTACTACGCTATGGGAATGATAAACAAAAAAGAAAAAGAAATAGAGATGTGTGTTTAAGCGAGAAAAAAAAGGAAATATAAAATTAACCATCATTTAGAGGGAGTATAAACATTTTCATTTCTGTACGAACGAATAAACAAAAAAAAAGCTGCTAACAGTTCGATGAAAGTTTTCTTTTCGATCATTAAAATTTATCAATAAAATTTATCGGGACGACGTAAATGAGTCCTTAGTAATAGAAAGGTTAAATATTAAATTTATCGAAACAAATGATGAAGAAATGAAAGCCAAAAAAATATAAAAATAAAATAAATAAACAACATGAAAGAATATGAGAAGAAATGACTTCAATTAACAAAAAGAGATCTTTGAAATTGTTCTATTTCGTTTTCTTCAAAGCGGTTAAATTATTAAGTCTTACTACTTGCGCGATGTATAATAATTCCGATGAACCTTGTACAAATGTATAGAATTAACAAAAGTAAGAAAAAAAATCGTTTTCCCGTCAACTCTTGGCTTTCTTCCTTTATAAGTTGAATTCTCATTCGATAAAGAATTATATCGAACGGACAAATCGTGAGAGATCTAACGGAATTCCCGTATCCGAGTTTCCCGAAGGTATTTCGACAATCCGGCTTCATAGACGAAAAGAAATTCAACTCGTAGATTGCCATAAAACGAGGGCACCACCATAGCTTAAAAAAAAAAAAAGTACGGATTCGGATAGATAGAAAGAGAAATAGATAGAAATAGATCCTGATGAGAACGGTAAGCCACGTACCTTCCTATCCCAATCCTTGCTTCTATCCTCCCCCTCTTACTCTTTCTCGCTTTCTCGTTCACCCACTGAATCTCTCTTTCTCTCTCTCACTCATTCACTTAATCTCTCTCTCTCTCTCTCTCTCTTTCACTGTCTATCTATCTCTATCTGTTTCCTTTTTCAAAGGTTAGATACTTCTCCCTTCGATCTATTCAACCACCCTTCCTTATTTCCCTCCCTCTTTCTTTCCTTCCTTCCTTCCTTCCTTCCTTCCGTTATACTAAACCAAAAGTTTCAATCGCTAGAACTGAAATATCGTACATACTACTCGAATCGATCGATCTCTTAATCTTTTCCTTCGCGGTCAAATCTTCAAATGTTACTTCCTTTTTCTGTATCTTTTTTTATGTTTCTTTCCAGAACCCCCCACCTTTCTAGAACTAACTATCCCTTTTTTTCTACCTTTTTCCTCTTATACTTTTTCTCCTTCTCCTTCTTCTTCTTCTTCTTCTTCTTCTACTACTACTTCTTCTTCTTCTTCTACTACTTCTTCTTCTTCTTCTTCTTCTACTACTTCTTCTTCTTCTTCTTCTTCTCTAGTAAAGTTTCTGTACTTTTAAAAGTGGCTCTACGAGTTTCTCGCATCGTTGCACTCAACCTGCATCCACGCTCTTTATCCTCTTTCTCGCTCGAGTCTACGTAATCGGAACGTCGATATTTTTTAAGAATTTCATCGATAACTACAAAGTAATAAAATAAATATTATACTATTACTTTATCTCCAATATTTAATCTCATTTATAATATTTCTTATATATTTTTTATTTACTCTTATTTATTTATTATATTATGTTATTTACAAATTAAATTATAATAAACGAATTACAAAATTTTTACAAGACGAACATTTGAGCTGTTTTTTTTTTTTAAATGACCTAATTTCAATTATATTTAAATTGAGATATTTAAGAGTTTGCATTTCAATGAAATTACAAATTATACGTATAGGATATCAATGCATTCACACTCCTTAAATGCATTTAAGAGAGTTAAATTTATCATTCGTATTAAAATAATACCAATCATTAAGTGAATACTATGAGTCTTTTTACCAAGAATGAACTTAAGTGAATAACATGTGTCCTTACTAAGAATGGAGTTAAGTGAATAATATGTGTCTTCTTACCAAGAATAGACTTAAGCCATTTGCAAACTTAACAACTAAATTTGTCGTAAAATTTGTAACAATCACTCATCCCCCTCTAGGCCATTTTCAAAATAAATGGCTCAATTGTTCAATTAAATTTTTCGAGATTAATATTATTTAGTCAAATTTTTGCTCCACTTTTTACAATTAAACATTAATGGTTACACGAATCGACTCTTTTTCGATGCTTTATCATTCTCTTAACGAACGAATAATTCCCGTACAGCCATACTACTACACACACACACGCATACACAAGTACAGAAACGTAAGCTTTCTATGCATATATTTTTGTCGACGTATATTTAATTCCGAAATAAATTGTAAAAACTGCAAACGAACGCTACTTTCTATTCAGACGCGCTTGGTTCTTTTTCTGAACATACGTATACACATACATAATAAATACATATATATATATATATATCTATGTATAGGTTGGTACGTATGGTTTCGTATTTACGTGATAAATGCATCCAGTTGTATCCATTTTATGCTTTTGAATTTGGCTACAAAAATACCTCCTTCTCCAACCACCCACTGTGGGAAACATATTTATTGCGTTTCTCGAAATACGCGTTTTCATTTCGACAATTAATCGAAATAATATTTAAAAAAAAAACAAGGAAAAAGAAAACAGAGTATTAAAAAAATGCATGGAAAAGTTATAGAGATATTTCACGGTAACAATCTTGATTACGATTTTTCTTATATTAATCGATAAATGTGAACAAAAAATGTAAAAAGACCGGATTGGTCGATGTAAAAAATTGAAGTATAAATTAAAGATTTAAATTCGCGTTTATAAAGTTTTTTCCTTCTCTCTTGAAAACGTACCTTTCTTTCTCTTTTTCTTTCTCTTTTTCTTGACTTTCCAAATTTACCAAGTTGCTTCTACGCTAATTACACTTTATGAAGCTTACCAGACCAAAAATTGTCTATCGTAAGTCAACTTTTTAAATTAGGTCATTCGAAGAAGAATCCTCGTTGATTCTCATAGAACTTCTTAGTTATTCGATATGACGACAACCACGATCAAAACCAAGACCGAGATGAACAAACAATATAATAACGTTTAGAAAAAAAGAAGAGAGAGAGAAAAATTAAGTATTTCGAACAAACTAAAGGATTGCATTGACCAAAAACTCTTCTTTTCAATAATTACCAGTGCCTTTTTAATTATTTTTTATCAAGGGGGAATAAAAACTGTATGATTACTAATAAATTATTTATTCGAAAATAAGATTATTTTACTGATTTTTGTCAATATTATTATTATTATTACTAATACTACTAACAGTATCGTATTGTCATTATTATATTTTTTGTTAAGTGTTAAAATCTTTGTTATAACAAACAAAACATTATTTATTCGCATAACTATTATACTATTTTTAATATTATAAATTTTATCAACGGTTAATGCTATAACATTATATTTAATCAAAACTAAAATTATTATTATAAATACTACTACTACTACTACTTGCTATTATCGTTATTAAATTTTTTATTATATTATTATTTTATATATATAAAAAAAAAATTAATACATCTATAAGTTATTCTCTGTGAGATACATTTTTCGTTGAAACGAGAAACATCAAGCCAACTCTAAAGTCACTTTGACGATCATCCAGTAACTCGTTAGCTTTGAAAAAGAAAAAGAAAGAGAAAGAGGAAGTGGTTCTTTCCATTTCTCGTAGCAAAAGAAGAAAAAAAAGAACGAAAGATCCTCTTTCGTGGTGAGTAAGAAGGGTACTGAAGATTCTATTGCACTGGATCCGTTCGTATCCAATGTTCTCTCTCTCTCTCTCTCTCTTTCTATCTACGATGTTATCGCGCTTCATAAATCTTCTAGGAGTGAGAAAACCGAAGGAAAGAAGTTCGAATCTAAAACGAGAGAAAGAAACAGAAAGTGAGAGAGAGAGGGAGAGAGAGAGAAAGGAAGGAAGAGAGAGAGAGAGAGAGAGAGAGAGAGAGAGAGAAAGAAAATCGTTGTTTCGAGATCGCGACACGCTCGCGAAGAAAGCTCTAACTCGACGAGAGGATTTTCGACGAGTTTGTCGAACCTTCTCAACGAAAGATATGTTTTACGAGGAAAGGGATATAGTAAAAAGAGAGCTATAGCGTAGTTTTGAAATTTTCGCGATATGAAAAATGTCTACGACGAAGAGAATGATGAACTCCGATCGTATCGTTTTCTTATATCAAAACGAAATTATTTTTTAAAATGACGACACCAATATCCGGTAATAATAAATTTCTCATGAAATATTAATTAATAATTAACGAACGTATATTTGTATTTAAGGATAATTTAAAAGAAAAAAGAAAAAAAGAATAAGAATAAATAACGAATTTAGTGTCTTTAAATTTGTTAAGAAATATTTTTGATAAATTAAGTACAACGATGGGATTTGTAATATTTGTCGTAATTTTTAAACAGTGATCTTCGTTAACACCTGTTTTCATTAATTGAAGTTAAATACAACAGTTCTTACGAAAATTTTTGTGTATATATATATATATTTTTTCTTATAGAATTTATCTTTAATTTTTCTTTTCCTTTTTTTTCTACAATTAGTTAAACACCATGTATTAATTATAAAAAGATGAACGTAATAATTAGAACGACACGCGAAGCCGTGAGTATTTCAATTCGATGAAAATGAATGGTCGGAGGTAATTAGAGGAAATGATTAACGATGTCGTCGTGTTCGCAGGTGATGACGTAAGAACTGACTCTTTTAAATGGAACCTAGGCGTGGTTTTTTTTAATCAATAAAAGATATCATTTCGTTATGTTAAATATATGCAATTTAGTCTTATATTATCATTACCAATATTAATTCTATATGTGGGACGAGCGTCTCCATGCCAAATACTTAATAGCTCAATGGTAAAGAGCAGTCGCCCGAAAAGCGAAAAATCTGTGGTTCGAGTCCCCCGGTCCAGTCAGTCCAACGGCCCAATTTTTTCACGAATCCTATACTATAAGAAATAGTTTTTATTTTAATACAAATATTCGAAAGTATCGTCGATTAATTTTCTTTACGAAGAAAAAATAAATTAAAAAAAAAAAAAACAGTCTTATTGATTATGGCTTAAAATATTGAATTATCCAATAACTAATTAAGAAAATATTACGTAAAATAGTAAACCTATTAAATTAAAAAACATTAATCTTCTTCTTCTTCTTCTATATAAATAGTAAACCTATTAAATTAAAAAACATTAATGTAATATAATATTATTAATATAGAAAATGTTTTTTCATTTAAAATTCCGACTACTTATTTAATTTCAGTTATAGGATTCCAATTATTTATTTATATATCAATTATTAAAGTAATACAATGAATAATTAAAAAGATAATGTAGAAAAATATCAAATATCATATTTTCAATAAAAAATATTAATAACATTATTATTTACGTACGAAATAAGAAAAATATTTTTAATACACAATCGAACAGTTATGTAATACCTATTTAAATAAAAAGTATTAAACTATACTACAAATATTCCGATATTTTTTATCATTCACCCTAATATAACACAGTAGTATAAGTGAAATAAAATTACTGTATTTATTTTAATCGAAATAAATAAAGGAAGCAAGGAGAGGAAAGGAAAAAAAGGAAAGAAAGAAAGACGTGAGAAGAAAAATATTCGAATGTCATGCTTTATTGAAGCTTAAAGCTCACTTAGCGACTATAGGCTTTCTATGTATTTCGCGACACCGTATAACATTTATATCTCTCATAAATTGCAGAAACCTGGCTGATCGTAGAACGCATTGCTCCAGCAGCTGTTCGAGAGCTCGCAAACCGATAAAATTTTAACTTCCACCACTTCTTTTATTTTCTTTCTTTTTCTCTTTCAACCCCCATCATCGTTCATCTTTTAAAGATCGCTAGAACCAATGGTAGCTTGCGTAATATACGTTAGCAAAGAAAACCAACTTCGGTCGTTCATTTAAAAAGAAATTAGCCAATAATCTTCTTTAATAGCTGAAAAAAATCTTGTTCTTTTTTTTCTTTTTAAATCATATTAGGGAATATGTCTAATAATCCCACGATTTACAAGAACCCTCTCATTCTGAAAGTAGGTGACCTATAGGTTTGTAAAATGTAAATATGTTGGAAGTTTTGATCGGATAACACGTTGAGCTTCCACTTTGAACGAGACGCATGTAAGAAGATTCACCGTATAATCCTAAGGAAAAGCTCGTATCTTGGTGTAATCTCGCGTGCAAAGGTATTCCTCTTCTCTCATTCAAACACACACACACACACATTCGAACCTATACACACGCACATGTTTCCCTCCCTTCCGTATATTCCGTTAATATAAAGTAAATTTAACGTACAACAGAAATTAAACTATAAAAAACAAAGTCTTCCTTGTCAGTCTTATAACTATGTATTTAACTAAACATAAAAGAGAATTACTATAAAAAAAAATTGATTAATCTTTAATATCTAATATATTTAGAAAAAAAAATGAATAAATATTTCACTATATTTGGATTGATTTTGATACGATTGAATATTGAATATATTTAAAAAAATAAGATTAGCTTAAAAGATTGTATATATCGTGTATGGTTTGTTGGTTTTATTCGTACAAAAGCAAAACGCTGTGTGATTAACTGCTTGCGGATGCTTTTCGTAGATACGTATTCCGCATCGCACCGCACTTGGTCAAGCTTAATATACGTTTTAGATTATCCTCTTGGAATCTCGTTCGGTTAGTCCATCAGAGTCACTGTATACGTAACACCAGTAGTGACCATATTTAACCGTAAAAGCTTGTGCAGAAACGAAACGAAACGAGACGAAACGAGAAGAGAAGAGAGAATACGTGACATTTCAAAGTAATGAAAACGAAGCTGCGTTGACCATGTCATTCTCTTCTACATCCATCATCCAATCTACCCAAGCGTCTTTTATACTAGATTCAAAGATTAACTTTATCAACATGTTAGCTGTCATTAACAAATATTGTGTACATTAGAAATGAAGACCAATTAAAGCGTTGAGTGTTCTGTAAATTTTCTACCTCCTACTTTTAGAATTTATGTCAATGTTTAACTAATGAAAATAATAAAATAGGATTTATTATTATTCGCCATTATTAATTATCGCGAATAATACGCTTTATGCTGTTTTAGATTTAAATTCGAAAATTTTATTTGATGATACTCAACGTATCCTTATAATTAACAAATCTTGTGTATATTAGGAAAGTAAATTAACGTGTTGAGTGTTTTGTAAATTTTTTATCTTTTACTATTAAAATTTATTATAATATTTGTATGATAAAAATAGTTTAAATTATTATTTACAATTTTTAATTATTGAAAATACTTTGAATTTTTTTTTATATATGTAAATCAGCAAATATTATTCGATCATATTCGATTTAGAATTAATTTATAGTAATTATTTAGATTTATTATATTTAGATCTTTTAATTACGAAATTCTATATTTAAATCTTGGTGTAACGATGTTAATATCATATTTAAATTAAAACAACTTTGGAAATAAAGTAGACAATGTTAAGTGCCATCAGACGATGATCATAGGGACACTCAAAGCGTTTATATTCTAAATTGAACTTGAATTTATTAATTAGCACATACATAAATACACACACATATATGTACCGATCTTACAAGTGCTATTTAAATAAAGTTGGTTGAGTGGCAATTATCGATGATCATCATCACTCGGTACTCAACGTGTGTTAATATAATTAATTGACATTAAAATTATTAATTAACGCATACGTTGGTACACCCTTTTTCTTTTTTTTTAAATATATTTTAAACTGATTAAGTAAAATACATTTTTTATATATTAACATAGACTCGAACGAGGTAGGATTTATTAACATTTATGTTTTTCAAATCAATTATTTAACAAATAAAAAAAAAGAAATTTATTATTCTTGATTAATTATTAATCTCACTCGTTTCGTAATTCAAAAATATATAATTTGCATAGAAAAAGAAAAAAAGAATTCAAGCAGCAATCACAAACGATGAATACCGCCGATGCTACCGGAAATGTACTAACCAACGAAATATGAACGCGAACAGAGTTATCGATTTATATGCCAATATAAACAAGTATTTGATGAGGATGGGGGTTGGATTTGTCAATTGACAAGCAGTATTTAATCGACACAAACAATTTTCATATCCATTTTAGCTGGTTAGCCACTCGACCGAATGCATATAGATACGTTTGCACGATTATTGCTTACATGTAATTAGTAACGTGTGTACATACGCTCCAAATGATTTTAAATTAAATATTTATGGGATTTTATCAAAGGTGTATCATTTTTTAGACCTATCACATTTCTTCAGCGAAATTATTTTAATTTCGATATTAATAATCTTTTAATTTTATTACTTGGTAATATGTTATTAAATCTGAATTAATTAAATAAATGTTGTGGACCTGTTTAATTATTATTTATATTTATAATTTAGAAATTCTTAGAGAAATAATTTTCCATATTCTTGAAATATTATATTTTACTAAAATTTTTATTATTAAAATCTAAATATATAAATATTATGTTGGAAGGGAAAAGGGACTCGAGAATGAAGCAGATGCGTTATCATGAGTATCGCGTGACATTTTTATACTATCCTCGTACCTTTCCTACTATACTTCCTCATCATCTCTAACTTTTTTTTCTCTATCATTTTCTTATTCTTTTTTTTTCGACCGAAGAACAAGTAACCGGATCCCGAGGAACAATTTATCTCACGATGTAATGAAAGAAGAAGTCCTACCATGTTCTATTCGTCGCTTATTTCGTCTTTCGTATTACATTTGAATTCGTTCTTTGAATGATGGACATGTAAAAAATATAAAAATAAATAATGAAACCGACGAAAAAATATAATAAGACTCGCATCTATTTCATTTAACGTTATTTGATTTAAATTATATTCTAACAATTTATTGATTAACATTTTGAAAAATTTTCAAATATTTAACATCAATTTAAAAAAAGATCTGCTTAATTAATAACAGTAAATAATATATCATGGAATTATTAACTACGAAAGTACTGAATAAACAGTGAAAAATTATATGAAGCTTATAAAAATATAAAGATATCCATTCGAGAGACCGAAGTCAGGATTTAAATTAAATCTTTTTCTTAATTATCAATTATTTATTTAGCAAATGATCAATAAAGAAAAGTATTCAAACACGGTAGAATAAGAATTGTGTCAAAGAATATTATGAAAAGATTAACGCACTAACCATACAGGAAAAAGGGGATTAACACGGAATAGAAAATGAAGAATTTCTATTTCTTAGAGAGGATACACCTACGAGGTCAAGAGAGAGAAAAAGAGAGATGAAGAGAAAGAGAGAGAGAGAGAGATTTCGAGAGAGAATCTCGAGATCGCATACAATTGTAAGTAGACCATATACGCTAACGACAAGGAAGAAACGAACGTCTCGAGAAACGCACACAATGTTAGAAACGGTAGGGTGCTGCTTCTGCTTTTGCTTCTATAACTACTGCTACTACTACTACTACTACTACCATTACTATTACTACTACTGCTACTACTACTACTACTACTACTACTGCTGCTGCTGCTGCTGCTGCTGCTGCTGCTGCTGCTACTGCTGATGTTAGTATAGCTAGCAAGCTGCTACTATTGCTGCTGGTGCTGTTAGATGAAACGTTAGAAAAGAGGATGCTTCAACTGTACCAGTGAATGGTCTGGAGTACAACGAAGCGACAGCCACCACAGAAACGGCTTTAATATTTGACTTCTCTGTCGTCGTCATTGTCATCATAAGAAAGAGAAAGAAAGAATTATATTCCTTAAGAAAGATAGAGAAAGAAAGAGAGAATTTGATTTTTGAACATCAACAAAATCTACCTAAACTACGTATACGTATATATTCAAAACTATTGAAACTATTCAATCTATTCAACTAACATAACAATGATTGATTTATCTTTCAATATGAAACACGATCGATATAAAGAATTATTAGATACCTTTTCTGTTATCTCTATCTTTTTCCATCTTCCAATATATTGGCTTTCAATTTGCACTTGAATGTATTCTATCAGGAAGCTTTACAATAGACCAATGACATCCTCGTTCTTATATGTATCGATAAAATACGATGAGTAGGTAAAAATGAGAGAAAAGAAATGAATGATTATTTATGATGTATTATCAGTATTGTTAAGGAATTGATCGGTTTTTAAAGGATAATATCATTTAACCGTTTCGATTTGCATCGAGATTAGTACATTCTTTACAAATCTACGGGTCAGTTAATCAATCATTATAAAACTTATAATGCAATAATATTATGCAATCAAATTTATGTTCAATTAAAACTGTAGAAAATTAAAATTACTTTCTCAGACAATATGCTAATTATATCGTATTATTTTTTAATATAATAAATTTTCCCCAAAGATCTTTTGTAAGAGATTGCATTATATTTCAATTCTGTTCCAAGGTAAAAACATTTTCTCTTTTCGAAAAATATATATATATATATTCAATTTAAGGTAAACAATTAATTAAAATTATGCGAACAAACTAAGTTCGTTTTATCGTTAATATTAACTTTAATAATAAGACTTTATTATTATATTATATTTATAATAATTAAAAGATAAATTTGTATCTACATTTTAAAGAGAAAAGAAACACATTTTTCCTTTAGAAAATCCAACACGCACGCGTGTGGAATCCTTTTCGAAGCTTTGGAAAGATCGTTTTTCTAGGGATCGTTTGTACCGGTTGCATCCATATAGGATATTTCCTTCGCTTAACATCCTCTCTTCAAAAAGGATAGAAATGCATTGATAGGAAACTAGTGACGATCGTAACGACGTTGAACTCGTCTTGCTGTTATTGGTTTGCTTGGGCCCAAAGCCGATCTGAAGGCAAAGTAACGAGAACTTTCAAACTCGAAGTAGCTGTCACTCTAAAGATTTTCTTTTACCTTTTTTTACTTATCTCTCTCTCTCTCTCTTTCTCTCTCTCTCTCTATCTCGCTTTATTTCTTTTTTTTGTTCCAAGAAAATCATTCTAAACTGACATCTCTATCGTTCCCATGAAACGTTGACAGCTGTCACGAACAATTTTTATCTACGACAAGTTACAATTTGAAAATTTATTTGTAATCGTACTATTTAAAATTTATTCTAACGCATACGACAAATTTCTTTACAATAGTTTCAGTTTCTATTCGTAAACTTTGTGAAAATAATTTTTATACCAATAAAAATGTTCAACAATATTTTTTTTTCGACATGCGAATGTTTGAAAAGAATATAATCCTTTTTAAAACAATTCGATACTATAAATATTGATACTATAATAATTCGATACTATAAAATATATTCTATATATGTGTGTATGTATCAATCAAATAATTCAGAATTAAAATTGGAGGTACCTATATCGTCAGACAAATTTTTGTTTGGAATCTTTCAACAAGGATTCGGATTTAGAATCTATCCTATAGAAGCTTTCCTACAGAAAGAAGGACGAGTTTTTGAAAAAGAGGACGATTTGCTCGTCTTTCATTCCACGTTACATGAATCCACGATAAACTCGTTTTAGAATATAACGATAAAAATGTTGACAAAAAAAAAGAAGGAAAAAAAATATATAGATAGATGTACGAAAGAGATAGAAAATTTATTTATAAGTGAGAAACGAACGAAAAGTACGTAGATAAATGAACGATTTAAACCAAATGGACGAAAAAAAAGAGATAAAAAGAAAAAGGGTAGAGGAAAATGCGAGAAACAAGAAGAAGGAACCGTAAATAAAATAAAAAAAGGATAGATGAAATTAAGATTAGGATTTTAAATACGTTAAACGATACTTTTAATACTCGAATTTCCCTTCCTTTTTCCTCGAGTATACTCTAACTGTTTTTCGATTTACGTCTCTTAATTAGAATTCACAATCAAATCCGAGAAGGCTCAAATATGCTGGAATTCAACGAATATTTTAACAGCTTACATGAAAAACTGGGGTTCGTAAATTTTATCGAATTTTCATTTAATGAAATTAACCCCCTTGCTGTACTACGATTTTTAACTAGGAAAAAATTCCGGCTGAAGCAACGTATAGAGATGGTTTAGAAATAAGCATAAATTGTAAAAAAGTATTGTTAGGATAATTATAAAAAGAAATGATATCTCGCAAATTCAAATGAACTTTAATACAAAACCCTTGAAAAGTCATTTAATTTGTTCAGTTGTTATATATGTTACCGTTATATTCTATTATATACTTCAGTTAAATCGTGAAAACCCTAAATCTTACACGAGATAACTGGGCGTTTTAGGGAAAGCATACAAAAATCATTTCACTATTCATTTAAACTAGTTGTTTTAGGAAATAATTAGGATATATATGAATTTACAAGAAGGGAATATTTGAAGTATGCGAATGAAATTTAAATTGTCTTCAAAATTTAAGACTTCAAATTATAAGTAAATAATATAAGATTCGTGAAAATATATTAGGCCACTGAACTGAAAGGACCAGGACTCAGAACCCTTAATCAACTTCTTCACGAATACTTATTTAATTAGCATGAAAATGCTAGATCCCATAATAAAAAATATGAAAATTTATTTAAAAGTTCTCATTTCATATTTAAAATAAACAACTTTTTTTCTTTCTCTCTTGACACCTTAAATCTTATTTCCACCACCAACACTTTCCCTTTTTTAATGGAAAGCTTTTTACACGTTTACAAACACTCTCGTAAAGGTCAGCTCGTGTTTCCTGACCAGAATTCAAAATAGATGATAATTTTTATTAAAACTCGGTTACGAATTTTTTTCGCTTTGGTTTGTTTGTTCCTTCTTTTTCGATTTTATTTTCATTTCTTTCCTTTAATACAACGCAAGGCAATACGTTTATAAACGTTTAACCCACGAACTAGCACATGCAGACCACGAAACCATAAGAGAATTATGATGTCAACCTACGGTGGCACGCGGAGCCGTGAAACTAAAACAAAAAATTCATCGGCGTAACATTTCTCAAACTAGCGTTTTAACTTTCTTATCAGGAGGATATAGATACGATGATTTATGTAAAACCACATGCGAAATCGTGGAAAATATCTTAAACGATTTCATCGTTAATTAAAATTATTAATTATTTCCAATTCGAACGATTGTAAATATTTCTTTTGATTATTATTTATTTTTTTTAATTCTACTTCACCATGATTTTCGTAGAATTTATTTCGAAATATTTATCATAAAGTGGAAATCTACTCTTTTTATTTTGTTGTCTATATAATTCTACGTGAATTTTGCTTGGAACGCATATCATATTATTGCCAATTAGCTTTTTATAGAGTAAATAATTACTTCAATCAATTATTAATTATTAAGAGCTGAATACGAAAAAAAAAAACTTACGGAATTAACTACTTGTTATTTATTTATCAATAAATTTCTTCGTATACTTCCATTTCGAATAAATACAATATGTTCGATTGTTCAATGTTTCCTTTTTGCTAGTTCTTTTTATATGTATGTGAGGGTGAGAGAAAATTCGAGAAGTGAGTGCATCGATATTTCTAGAAATCTCGATAGACGATTTCCTTATAAGTACCACTAAGGAAATGTTATTCTTTATTTGTCATATGTGTGATGATATTGGTATGAGTGTATGAGAGTTTATTGTAGGATAAAAGAGAAAGAGACCATTTCTCTAGACAGGAATGCATATGTTTTATTTTTAAGGTGACACCACTTGGACCTATCGCCTAATATGCGATCGCATCGAAACCTCACGAACATTCCCGAACGGAAGTACAAGAAGAATCCAGATTTGTTATGATCGAGAATGGTCAGGAAATTTTGAAAAAGAATGCAAGGAAATGATGGAGAGAGTGATGAATATATATAGATGATGAAAAAGACTAGAAAGGCGCATTGGATATTGTATTGTTTGTACGAAGAGTGTTTGTATGTGAAAGAAGACGAAAGAGGACGAAAGACGACGAAAACGAAGAATTAAGTACGACGATATCTTTGTTAATCACGACGTTTAAAATAACACATAACACAACAAGTTGATTAATTATTAGTTTAGACGATTATAGATACTTACTATTTTATTCTATCTCATCTCATTATATCAAATTAAACCTTAATATTAAATAAATAAAATTAAATTAAATAAATACATAAGGTAAATCATAGATATATATTTTTTTTTCTTTTTTTACAAGTTTTGAAATTGATTATATTTTTTTCAAGACACTTAAAGACGAAGATTTGGAAGGTTAAAGGCGACAAAATGGGTGGAAAGCAACGATCACGTTCGACGTTTGGAAACGACGTTGACAAAGTAATACGAGCTGGTTTCTGTAAAGTAAGCGAATGTGAACGCTTTGAACTTCGATCGATTTTAATTTGCTACTCGAAAGTCCACGGAATCCTTCTCCGAGGCAAGAAGAAGAAGAAGAAGAGAAGAACTTTCGAATACGTGTGTGCTATTTCGTCCAAAAGTGATTGATAGTCAAAACGTAACTGGTTTACTTAATGCCATCTTCCCGTTTAAAAAAGAAAAAATTAAAAAGAAAAAGGATAAAACCTCAATACCAGTCTTACAACTTCCGGCTGGGTCAGTCTGATTTTTTAAATAAACGTATCCCTATACATATAATAAAAAAAAAGAATATAATTATCTATTCCATCTCTTACTTTTTCTATCATACAAAAAGATGACGTCTTTATAATAATTTAATAACTTTTTCTACATGAAAATATGACAGAATGAAATTTCTCTTTTCCTTTCTCTTTCTCTTTCTCTTTCTCACTGACTCACTCACTCACTCAATATTTTCTTCTTCTTTTTTTTTAATAATAATCATCTTGGCAAAAAGAAATAATTCTAATTATTTGTTACAATTTACCCCAATAAGTAAAGAGATAAAAAGAAAAACAAGAAGATATCATATTTATATAGGACCTATCTTTTAACTTGTTTCCCTATTAAATAAAATATACCGTTAATCGAAAAAATCATAAAATATAAAGAATAAATAATAATCTCAAACAAACAACAAACAAAGTGGCTTTATGTCACACTGGTTGCATCAAGTAATTAAGATTCGAAGTTGCTTTGAAGAATTCAGCTTTTGAAAAAGAAAAACAGATGTAAAGGAAGACGCAGAAAGAAAAGAAAAATAAAAACAAAAAAAAACATATATATATATATATATAGTTACGACAAAATTTGCTAGACAAACTTCTCGAAAAGACTGGACGAATTTCGTTTACGCTTGAAAACATTCAAAGTAACGATTTTACCTTCTGAAACATATTTTCAAATCTATTCATTTTTTTTCGTACAACTTTGAAACGTATTTTTTGATTCGTTTCTCGCGATTAAAACTCGATTAAACGTATACGTATATTCGATATAATGAAATCTCGTTTGCGTCTCGTCCTAAAAGTAAAAAAAAAGAAGAAGAAAATATTGAGTGGGTGAGTGAGTGAGAAAGAGAAAGAGAAAGAGAAAGGGAAAGAGAAAGAGAGAGAAATGAGAGTGACGAAGTATATGGGATACATACGCCTTTACTTTCGTAATTAACCAATTAGTACTTCTGGTACGCCAACGCGAGTAGCTAATGAAATTAGTAGTCGCATGCCGGTTATAATGACCGGTATTCCACGCGACTAATTAATTCGCGCATCAAATTCGTTTCGTGAGAGTTTCACCCCTCAAGCCTACCCTCCCCCTTCCCCCGATTTCCCCCTCACACTATTCCCGTTCTCCGAACACCTCTATCAACCCTCCTACTTTCTCCCTTTTTCTCTCCTTTCACTTCATCTTTCCCTGTTTTATATGTCGTTTGGTTTTTCTTCTTTTTTTTCCTTTTTTTTTCTTTTTCTTTCTTCCTCTCCCGTCATCGGCTAGTAAAACTCCGAGACAATGAGAAACATTTTCGTGTCAGCCAACGTCCGTAAACTTTTTAATTTGCGTCAAGTGTTTCATCGACAATCCGAATACGTAATAGTCTTATAATTGGTCATCTCTCTCTCTCTCTTTCTCTCTCTCTCTATGTTTTATTGGAACATTTGACAATTTTTTCATCAATCCAATCGTTCGTAATTGGTTCGTTTGAAAATTTTAATCAAATTCTTAATTAATAAATTGGGAGTCTGGAGTACGTGAAGGGTTTTTCTTTTTTTTTCCTAGGATATTTTAATGTAAAGAATAAAAATTGAAGCGTATATTTTGTATTATCATAAAAAATGTGAATAAATTTGTTTTTTCTATTATTGTTTTCAATACTTTCTAGAATGAACGTGCGTGTATATACGTTCGTTGGAACGAACGAACGAACGAACGAAACGAACGAGGGAAGACGTGGAATGTATTTAGGTTGATCCACGACAAATTTAGATCAGTACGTGGCAGAGTCGCCATCAGCATAGTGGAACTACTGCTAAGAACGAATGAATACTTTTCTCTTGAATATATTTCATGTGTCTTTCGATATCGTTTAAAAACATACCAAAAAAAATTGTTAACAAATTAAACCACATAACAGAAATATCATCAACTTTTAATGTGCAACGATGTGTGTGTTCGTGGGTTCATAAAAATAATATCATACCTTTGAATTATAATAGCATTAAAAATAAAAACTGATAGAAATAAATCAGTGAGTGATTATTTATCTAATTATAATCGCATGATTGATTCTACTTCAATCATTCGTTCATCTTTAAACTGATCGTGAAAACGGTAGGTATTCAATTAATTACAATTAGTATAACATTAGCATTCAAATATCATCATCGTGTTTGTTCGTTCGTTCGTGAAAACCTTGAATTTAATAATATTTTTAGTAACTCATTATAAATTACTTTTTTGATTAGAAAGGAGACGATCGTGTTAAATGTGAAACAAAACATAATATTATACTTCATACGAATCGCACAATTTTGCATTCGATCTAATACACGCAGTCGTACATAATACCATAATTATTCTCCATTCGTATCGAAAATTTGCAGGATCTACAACAACAACACAACAACAACACAACACAACACTACGCTACACAACTTCCCCTCTATCGCGAAATCTATGAAAGCCAAATGTAAACGCTAGCTCGTGTTTCCGTTTTACCCACTGCATCCCCCGCTAATTGTGTTGAATTCGGATGTAATTAAGTGCCAGTTCGTAACACGCGACACGAACCGAGCCGAACTCACTGAGAAAATTGGATCGGCTTTATTTCAATGAACAAAAGGATACATCCTGATAAGCTTCATTTATTATTTAACATTTAAGGAAATTTATCATTATCACACACACACACACACATACGGATTGAAAACTTAAACAAAATTATTGTAATTTAAATAAACAAACAAGTGGATAATACTTTGGAGAAATTTATCATGATTCGACGATTGTCAAATTTTTTTTTGCTTTCCTTGAATTCTTTTCTTTTTTTTTCTCTTATTTTTTATTTTATTTTACTTTTTTGAAGAACACCAGCAGATGTGACGCGACGAGAAAATCAATTTTACTTTTCACTACATACGCCCTTCTAATATCTTCGATGCTTCAAAAAGCATTTTTACTCTCTCTTTCTCTCTCTCTTTCTCTTTCTCTTTCTTTTTCTTGCACATAGTAAGAGTAACTCCGGAAGAGATACGAAAAGGTCTCGAGTTCCACGGAGTAATCTATCGAGGCCGTTATCCGTGAAAGTGTGCGAATCTCCTGGAAAAAGAACGGAAGCTTGCAGTAAAGAACCATAAACCTCACAATGGAGTAGATAGCATTGAGCCATTTGTATGTGTATTTGTTTGTGTGTGTGTGTATGTATGTTGTCCGATAGAACGAGATCGACCGTTTTATATGACGTGATTCATTGGATTCCTATCGACGATTACAATCTGAACATAAATATTTACACCTACAACGTTTGCTAGGATTTCCAATTGTCAAACCTATGAAATACTATGAAAAATGATTTACATTTAAACTTCCAAAATCATTTTTCTACCAGCCCAGATTGAATTCTAGCATTTTTATTCGAAATCTAATCTACGCAAATTCGAATTTATATGCAAAACACGCGTAAGTCTATATAGATATAAATATAAAAATAAATTTTGTATGTAAAAAAGGTAGGATAGTACGAATAAAAATAAAATAGAAATATATTGTACCCTTGGAATTTTTATTATGATTAGAACAATTTTGTAAGAAACAATATATTTCATTTCTAAATATTTTTATCAAGACAAAACACATTTTCTATTCTGACATAATCATTTGAAATTTTCTTATTCTTACGATCACGTTCTACATGTACGTATATATGTATACATATGTATACATACATACTATCGTTATACCTATGTATTTACATCTATACATACTATGAAATTCTCAAGAGAGCACGTATCGTACGATATGCAATTTCTCGACAATCACCGAACAACAAAACCAACGTGAATACTCAAGGCAGATCGAAATGTAGCCAGCCAATTGAATTTGTCGATTCTTCGAAAGTAGTTCGATCTAAAGTTTACATAACGGAAAAAAAAAACACCAACATGTTTTTTAATTAAAACAAAATAAAATTATAAAAAAAAAAAATAAATAACAAAAATCTAACGAAATTTTCGTGTACCGTACGGAATAAAATTCTATAAACAATAACGTTTCAAATAAATAATCGAATTCATTGTATTGTAATTCAGTCTAAAAAGTTAACATGAAAAAGAGAAAGAACGTATTTATGATTTTTAATTAAAAAATAATAAAAATCTAACGAATTTTTTATTCACCGTTTAGACACTGCTCAATAAATGATAACGTTTCGAATAAATAATTGAATTTATTTTTAGTTTATTTTAGCATATTGATACAATATGTTTCAGTGTGTAGTAGTATGTGTAGTAGAATATAAACAGTTAACTATCGAAACACATATATAATAATATCCATATGTTGAAGCACGCATTATATTATAGAATGCTTACCGTTCCACGAAAACGCTTGGTATGAAATTAATTGGCTAATTGATTAGCCTGGAATTATTCCCAATTGAAATATCAAATTGGCTTTAAGCAATCTCACGTATGTAAACAGGTAGGCAGGCAGGTAGTTAGATGCTAGATAAACATTCAACCATAATTGAATATAATCCCTAACGAAATTTTTAGTTATATATGAGCAACATAACGAATAAATGATAAGTATAGTGATAATAGTAGGTCCCTAGTGTTATGTGTTATAATCCATTTTAATTAAATTCGAAAAATTACTGACACACACACACCCACGCGCGCGCACACACACACACACACTGAACATATCTGAAACATCAGAGATACATAAAATAATTTCAACGATGCTACTAAGAAAAATTAAATAAAATTAAATACGATGATTAAAATAAGTGTGTTAATATATCTACATTATTATAAAATATTCACTAATTAAAATTGCATGCAAAGTGTGTAATAAATAAATAAATGAATCGTTAGCGAGCGAATACGAGTATTTAGATTTTAAGTAGGTAAAGATCTGTTCAAGACAGACAGATCAGTAGTAACATCATAAACCTGTAAAAAGTATAAATATTTATAACAAGCTTTTACTAAAATTTATTTCAATCAAATCTGATATTAAAAAATTATAATATTCGATCCTTAATAATAATAATAAAAAAAAGAAAATGTTTATATATATATAATATAATTTTGGAACGAATGACAGGAGTAACATTTAATATAGGAAAAAGAAGAGCAAAGAGAGAGAGAAAGAGAGAGAGAGAGAAAAAGAAATAAAAGACAACAAGAAAGGAAAACATAAAAAAAAAAGTGATGGTTTATGCCACGAACGTGTCAGTTTTCACACCTCTCAACCTATAACGTAATATCACGAAGATACACTTTAAACGTGTATACCTATATATGTGTGTGTGTGTGTGTGTGTGCGCACGTTAAAACATACATGTAAACATATACGGACGTAGAACGAAAACTAAAAAGACGGGATAAAAAATAAAATAAAAATAGAGAAAAAAAGAGAGAGAAATAGAAAGAGAAAGAGGAAGAAAATGAAAAAGAAAGTTTTTCTTTGACGTCAAGCACAGTCCGTTGCAATGCAACGGTGTCCTTAAACCGGACGCGTCTAGCCCGCTCTCTTTTCCGAGTTTATTTGCATACAAAATTCAAGCGAGCTTTCCCTTTTTGACGAGCTACGCACTAACATCCTAGCACATACGTTCAAAAAAGAGAGAGAGAGAAAGAGAAATAGAAAAAGAAAGAGAGAAGTTTCGAGCGTGTTACTGCTACTAATACAGTTGCTGATGTTGATACTACAGCCGCGAGCGTTTGCACTCCGACGTGACTGACTGAATACTGTGGAAACATTTTTTTAAACGCTCGTCATACTCCTCTCCCTGCCTTCCTTCCATACCACCACCACCACCACCACCACCACTACCACCACCAACACACTTAACTTTTCTCCTTCTTTACATCTTTCACACGACATAGATTTTCTACACACGTTGACACTTCACGAAAGTGTATGAATGAGAGTGTGTATGAAATTAGAGAGAAAGAGAGAAAGAGAGAGAGAAAAAAATCAAGTAATAATGAACTAGCATACATGCGCAAATAATGAATATCGACATGGTAATTGCGAAATCCTTACGACCATAACCCTCGGCCATTTTTTTCTCGTCAACACGCTAGTTTTCTTTCTTTTTTTTCTACTTCTTTTTTTCTTTCGAGTCTCGAATGTTTACTGGATACTAGCTCTTTTGGCATAGTACCAATTGATATAATTGGAATAATTTTTTTAATAGATATGTGTGGGTATATTGTATATGTGAATACGATAATCAAATTTTGAAGATCAAGTATTAAGTTAAATAATAAATATATCGATAGAAAATGAATGTTCATTGTCGTATACAACACGTTATTACGCTTGAAATATTTTAATTAAATTATTGTCATTTATTAATTAGACAATTTAACCCGTAATCAAAAGTACTTAATTGATAGTAAAATATTTTCGGTTTTTTAATCTAGAGTTGGATGAAAGTACACTTAAATTATAAAATGGTTTAATTAATTACACGATAAGATCGAATGTTCGTACAAATTACGCGTGTTAAATATTACGAATTATTGAATCAAAGTTTTAGATTTATTATATTTCATTGGAATGAAATTGACCATCAAATAATCAACACGTACCATGGACGTACTATGTACATAGTTCCAAAGTCAACTTTGAAATCTCTAAATATAACAAACGAACGTACGTGTCTCGTTTGAGTTTTACTCTCGATCGATGAACAACTCTCTCTTGTCTCACACCAACAAAGTTTAACATAAAATCATTTTCTAACGAACGAGGAAACAGCTTATTAGTACTTTCGCTAGCTATAGCGTCGATCGATGTAGAACATAAAAGGGATTCGACAAATTTGGCTACTTTTCACCAAACCAAAAATACTGAAAACTCGTTCGCTTATTTATTAGACTGCTGAACAAACACACAGTCACACAACCGATGGTCAAATACTTGGTCCATTTGATGATAGCGTTTTTACCACGAAAACATTCGACACGTTCCATCGATTTTTCAATACTCTTTTTTTTATCTCACTCCCTTATTCTCTTTCTCCCTCTCTCTCTCTCTCCCTGTTCATTTTCACTCTATTTTCGCGGTATAAATTTTCATCGTCTGGTTTGTGTCAACAGACGATACCGGGGACCGTGTTACGATTGTGATTTTTTTGTTCGCTCCATTGAAACGTGTCCGTTTGTCGAGTCAAAAATTTATTTTCTCTTTAAAAATCAAAAGAAAGATCTAACAAATTTTACGAACCTTTCCTTACCATTTGTAAAAGAAAGTATTTTAATAAATATTATCATAATTCAAATCTATCTATATATTAAATTTCTTTTTAAAAATGTATTTAACTTATGAAATATACATTAATATTTTGCGTGATACGAATTTATGTAATATTTGTGCATTAAACAGTTACATCCTGTGTATCAAAGTTCTCGTGTGTAATTGGTCAACATTAAGCCATATAACTGGTAACTAGAGTAATGTTCGTCCCGACTGCTGTTACTACTGTTGCTACTGTGTCACTTTGCTGCTGGCACGATAATGTAAAATCTCGATGCACGTTTTACCATTAACTTCTCTCTATGTTAAATTTCAACCGACACAGTTCAGAATATCCTACGAATTATAGTATAAAAGTATACGAAACGATGAAACTAGGAGCCTCGCTAGCCAACGAGGTCATCGACCTTTTTACAAAAATACACAAATTTCAAAGATTTGTACATAAATGATAACTAAATCCAAAACCTTTCACATTTAATTTATAAAAATAATAAAAATTATTCACAATTTTACACGATACCAAAATTGTGTATAATACAATATTTACAATTAAAATATGAAAAAGATTATATATTATAATTTTTTGAAATATTTTTGTTAATATTTTTGACATTAATCGTAGAAAGAATGCAATCATGAATTTTTATTGGAACATTTAAATTACTTTTTAACAAAAAAATAAGATAAAGTTAGAGTGAAATGGATGATGCACGCGAACAAATTTTTTCATCTCTTTATTAGGAGGCCCCCTATAAAATTAAAACTCAAGGTTCTGGTAAAGTGGCACGAAGCGAGACAAATAGACTGCCAATTTAAACTTTCCAAGGAATTCAATAGGTCCGAAATGCAGTCTCTGACCGTAAGCAGACGCAAATTTAACGTTACATATTCAACGAAAACGCTAACGTATACACTTGTAAGAGCTGCTATTCATACCGTGCTTCTCTCAAGTTTAAACTCGAACCTTTTGTACTCTCGTCTTTCTCACATATCTTACTTTATCTAAACTTACTTCTAAAACATTGGATGAATACAATAATATAACGCAAATTTTAAACAAACTTTTATACGTAATAGACATCAATAAAAAATTGTGAAAAAAATTTGGAATAGAAAAATATACGATTATGGTCAAACTACGTGAAGATTCATACAATTAATTATTATTCATTTAATCTTATAAATTCAACATAACAATCTTCAAATATTGTTATTACAATTATAACTTTTAAATACATATTTATTTTTTAATTAAATACAAAAAACAATTACAATGAAATAATAATACAAATGAAATAAATAAACTTTGCGCAAAAACTTTTATTCTTTGATACACGTGCATATGTATTTCAAACATTTTCCAAAATTATCAATAGAAAAATATTTAATTACTATCATATCATATGTTATGGTTCGTATAATTATTATTTACTTATTCCCATAGATTCAATATGAGAATCTTCAAATCTTATTATTAGAATCATACCTTATTAATTTTTTTTTGTTCATTATTGCAATCTTGCCTATCATTATTAACGCAATAATTTTTTTTTTCTTTAAATATTAGCTTTGAAAAAATATTATTGTAGAACAATGGAAGGAAAAACTTTTGTTTCTGGAATAGAATATTTCCTATAAAAATTGGAATACTACGCGAGATAACTAGTATCAAGGGATCGAGAGATGTTTATCGATAGCGTACAGTCTCTCATGTTTTTTACATTTCTAATATGGCTAGAGGTGCAATAGGGGTTTGCAAACAAAACGTCAGAAGCATGTATAATACTTGCGTATCAATCACCGTTCGAACTACTGTTCGAAACGCATTGAAATTCCCTTGCGTTCACTGCGTTTTCCGTGTTACAATTTTCTACCTTTCTCTCTCTCTCTCTCTCTCTCTCTTTCTGTCTCTCCCATGATGCTTCTCCACGAGCATTTTTTATTACCCACATGTAACGTTGCGTTCGTTTGGAACACAAGCGTGAACACGCGAAAACTCTCACGCACCGAGTTCGAATGAAGAGCAACGAGAAATATGCGGGTAGTCAGCAATTATTATCGATCGACACGAAAAACAACTATCGAAAATAAAAATTAAAATATAAAAAAAAGAAAGAAGAAATGGAAAATGTAGAAACAAGAAGAAAAAAAAAACATAGATAAAAATGTAACCAAATTTCGTCAATACGATATTATTTAACCAATCGAATCTGTCCCATAAGTTTAATCCTCTATCTGATCATCTTTCTTAAAAATAAAATATATTTCCAATGAGAAATCCTTCGAAAAACAATCACCGATTTATAATCAAAATCAATATCAAAAACATAATCAATACATATGCATTCGTATGATACAACCAATTAAATCTGTCGAATAAGTTTTCTTATTATCACTGATTTCTCCACGACATCTAATACCATTCAGTAAAAGATAGAAAAGAAAATATTTTAACTGGTAACAAATATTTTAACAAAAAAGGAAAAATAAAATAAAATAAAAAAACGATTATTTAATAATGAATAACTAAATAAAGCCCATGTTAATTTTAACGATCGAGACTCATCGCTAATTGCTGGTCTCGATACTAAATCTACATTAAAGGAGAGGTCAATGCCTTCTCTCTCGGAGGATCGAAGGTGTCTAATAAAAATAAAATAAGATAGGAGGGGAGTGAAAAGAAAATAATTTATCGAGTTCGAAGTACTTTCTCTCTCTCTCTCTCTCTCTCTCTCTCTCTCTTATCTTCTTATCGGTTGGCTTTGAAGGGAGAGAAGTCAATTAGACAAATTCACCGCTCACGGATCGTTACGATCTCTCACTCGGAATGCCGAGTGGAGATCATTAAGAAGGATTGACACAGATTTCTCGACGACGAGGGTACACTGGCCGAGGGTATTTCTGTATCCGATAAAAATCACGTCGCACCGAAGCCGGCTGTTTGGCTTCTCTCTCATCTTGACCTTCTTTTCCAACATGGCGAATCGTTCGCTCATTCGTTCTTTCGTTCTATCATTCGTTCTTTCGTTCTATCATTCGTTCTGTCGTTCGTTCGTTCACGACTCCGTCGGTCGTTATCCAACGGAAATTATGAGACGAAAAAAAAAAAGCGCGAGAAATTTTTCTCTTTTTTCCTATCCCCTCCCTTACTCTTTTTATTTATTTATTTATTTATTTTATTTTTTCCCCTCTCTTCCTTTCTTCGTGTTTTCTATTTTCAGTAATATATTCGATAAAATAAAAAAAGGAAAATATTTATTATTTCTATTTCATTATGTATCGTCTTTCAATCAAAGGAAAAAGAAATAAAAAAAAAAATGATGGTAATTTGTTTATAATAAAAATAAACAAATGATTAATTAAACGAGATTGAATAATAGTAAGGAAAGAAATTATAAGAAAAAATTCGAATTTTTATATTTTTCTGTCGTTAATAGATAGAACGAAGATGATTATTGTGCTACATATATTTATTCAAAGCTCTGGATTATATAATACATAGTTTAACGATCGTTTTCGTTTGATTAAACTATCTCTGCTTTATGATCTTGTTTACTTAACATAGCTGCCACGTTGTCGTCGCGTCGTAATGCGAGAGTACGAATTGACCCTATCGTGAACTTTCCTTTCATGAGAATACTACGCTCCGTTCGTTTTGTAATTTCCGTTATCGTTCGTTCGTGCATAGAAAAAAAAAAAGAAAGAAAAAGAAAGAGAGATAAATTCTAAGTAAAATTTTATGGAGAAATAAAAATGAATAATAAATTACTTTATTTTTGCGTCGAAGTATCGATCGTATTCTATCAATTAATTCTGACTTTCATTAAAAACTCTCTTCCAGTAATTATTTTTATTATTTTAATTATACGCGGTATCCCTCACTCTTCTTAAAACTATGAACTCATACCGCGACGTTCATCCCAAAACTGTGCGTATACTTGGTGTAAATTTGAATTAAAAAATGTAATTCTACAGTTTTACGTCATAACGTTCAAAACACGCATATTATCTTTGAGGCTTATGCGTGTTAAAATCATTTACACATTTAATATTAATCCAAGAATACATAATTTTAATATGTTTAACACATAAAACAAAAAATCCTGTATGTTTTCTTATTTTTTAAATTATTATAAGATCTCGTTGAAAACATACAATCTGAATTATTCATTACTTATATAAAAAAAAAAAAAGCAATTTCATAACAACTCGCACGTGCATGAATTATGCAATTTTTGCTTTTCTTTTGGTTTTGTCGTAGATTAAGATTTAGAATTCTATTACGAATATAGTACGTGTATATAGGTACGAAAAGGCAATTACCGGTTTTATTCCAGCGATACTCTATCAAGAAGACATTTATGATCGTAAACGTGGCACTGATGCATACATCCGGAAAGTAACGTTGACTACTGCCTGGTTATTACTCGTACTGGAGTATTTTTGAATGACACTCTCTTCCCTCCCTTTTTCCCCTCTCTTCTTTCTTCCTTTCTTTTCTATCGGTACACAACACTCCCGGTTCACTCGCGTACCACGATGTTGCATTGTTAACCTGTTAACCGAGGAATACGAGATAATTAATCACGAAAAGTTCTTTTTGTGTTTACCTTTTGAAATTTTTTTTTCTCTTTGTTTTTTCATGAAAGAATGAAAAATAATTTTAATTGTTTCATTCCCATCACAAACGTGACGCGTGTAGAAAATGAAAGAAACAATGTTTACGTTAATTTATTCCAACTATCCTATTTTCATTTATATAATATTATTTTTTAATTAAAATTAATTTCACCGGGCTTAACGAATTGATATATTTTGTTTCTAGCCAGTAACAAAACAACAAATAAAAGTTATATCGGTGAATATGAAAAAGCAAAAACTATAACGCGATAGAGTATCGATCAAAAGTTTCGAGTTTTAATTCTATCGATATTTTATTTCCATTGGTTGTGGACGAAAAAAAAAAATAAAAACAAAATAGAAAAGATTTGGAGCATTGAAAAATAAATAATATAAAAATAGGATCAATTCTCTCTCTCTCTCTCTCTCTCTCTCTCTCTCTCGTCAGTGATTTCGTAGTCGAATTTTTCATCCGTTAAATAAAACTGTCCTTCATACTATTTTTCTCAACTCTCCGAAGCTAATAAATTAAGATGAGTTGTGGTATGGAATTCCTTGCGTCTAATTAGGAGACGAATTTAATTAGCGAAGGCCTTAATTAAAAGAGCACCACCGAGGCAAATTTTGAAAGTCTACCTGTTAGTCTTTCAACGACGTCCCGTAAAACTATTGTACGCGATGCAAATCATTCTAACGACGTTTTCGACAATTTCATTATGCATAGAAGCTAACCACGAATCTATTACAACAACGTTACTTTATACTCATTTATAATTGCCGAAAATGTTCTAAACCAAACAAATTAGATTCTTCTACGTCCACGTTGGAAGATAAACAAAAGTAGATATAAAAAAAAGAAAATTAACTCGAATTAAACATTGACAATCTTTTTTTTTGTTTTAATCACCGAACCGCAACGTACTAAAATTCGCTTATGAAAGAGAAACACCACCACAACCACTATTATCACGAATCACAAATAAAAAATCATTATCCAAAAATAAAGATCACAAGTATCTCGAGAGTATTATTAAAAACAATTAAATTTAACTAAAAAGAGGAAGAAGAAGGAATTATAATAAAAATATAACAACATCAAATCGATCAAGTAGAGCATCTAACGTGCGAATATTTGACGTGGAAGCGTTAGACTGAACCAGAGACTAAAGTCTCTATGCGAAAAAGAGAGAGAAAGGGAGTAGAAGGAACGAGAGAATGAGAAGGAGTAAATAGAGTTGATAGGGGATTGGAAGGAAAGTGGTAGAGAGGGTGTAGAGAGAGTGTAGGGAGGGTGTAGAGAGGGTGTAGGGAGGGTGTAGAGAGGATGTAGAGAGGTTGGTTAAAGGGGGGTAACTGAGGTGTCATCGTGCCATCAGCCATTGCATCCTTACAGCTGCTTGCTCACTACGACTCGTGGACATTGGTTGACTGGTGTTAGTATCTTTCCTATGTTCTATGTTCTAACTAACACATTCATATATTCGCATATATGCATGTATATATATCAGTGTACGTCTCTCACCGGAAGTAGATGGAACAGAACTTACTCTCCGTCGTCGTTGTCGTCGTTTACGGTGAACCGTCAGAAGCATGGCTTCCCTTGTAATTACAAACTTGATCGTCCTGACCTGCGATCGTTAAACCTTGACAATCCACACTGTCTTGGATAGTCGTCTTCATCCCCGAGATTATGAACAAAGGGCTGCAAATGTCTATGTTGATGATATATCATATATGTGTATTTTAATGGCTTCCCTAGATATCAAATAGACACTTTCAATTGATCGTTTTAATTCATCGATTCGATGAGATTGGAACTTGTCATTAGAGAAAATACATTTTTTAATAATTACATTGATGCTATTCGTTATTTCGTGTGTTCTCAATCATGTTATTATTATATAAATAATATATATGAAATTTTATTATATGTGATGTGCTTGTTAATTTTCATTAGAAAAATTCTAACTAATTGAAACGAATGTTACTCGTGTCAATTTTTGTTTTCTACTTCAAACACCATCACGTATAATTTCAAATCGGTACACTATCGTTTAAAAGTAATATTTTATCAATCTATATTCATTTTATTTTTCTATAATATAATCTATATTAGAAGAGACAAATGTGTTCAAATTTTAATTGTAGTAACAATTTTAGCAAACTAAAGCAAATGATCCTTCTCGTGCCTATTTTTCGTTTTCATTCTTAGCATAAAACATTAAATAATAATTTTTGTTTAACAGTAAGATAAAACTGTGATGATTTTTTTATTTTTGAATAAGTAAAATATCGATAAAAAAATATTTGACCAAATCTTTCTTTACCTATGAAAATACCAAGATCGTAGAAAGAAGCGTATCTCTTGTTGAACGAGTGAAAACCTTATATCGTAGAGATCTCCTTGAAGATTTACATGCAAACAGATCAAGAATGATAGGTTCGCGTGTTCGACCCTATATCTGACGGGATGAATCAAGCCGCAAGAAGCTATCAATCTTGAGTTGTTTACGTTATATCTCTCGTATGAAACATTTTTCGAAATATCTACAGAAAAATCGTTGAAAGAAAATATGTTTGCGAATAAGAGTGGCCCGGCCCACTGTTCTTTTACAAAATTCATGATTTTATCTGAAACGTATAAAAAAAAAAGATTCGCTATAAAAAGGAAAAAAAAATTCGCTATAAAAAAAAAAAAAAAAGCTAATAAAAATAGGATAAAATAAACTCGGATGAAATATAAAACAAAAATTACGCCCACGTGTAATAATAATTCATCAAATTAAATATTCCGATGGCGTATGAAAGTCGATTCGAGCGTAGGAACACACACGAAAAAAAAACAATGAAATAAATAAACGAAAAAGATGAAAAAGAAAAATATGTAAACGCGTAATAAATTCATAAAAGTGAAATACTCTGATCGCGTACAAAGGTCGATTAATAAGTTATAACGCGAGATACAGTACTTCTTTTAACTATTTAAAGATTAAATGTATGACGGTGTTAAAAATAATATTCATAAAGCGTTGTGAACGTCCCATACGTTTCTATTAATAAATTGCCTTAATAAAATTATATCCTCTCTTTTCACAGACTGGCAGCATTATCTATTATGGCTTCGTATCGACGCAACGTTCTACCTTTCATCGCGTTAACTCTCTTAACGCTGCTCCCATACAATCAAGGTGCTTCTCGAACCATAAAAATTGGTAAGCGATTACTTTCTTTTCTTCTTACTTTTCTTTTTTGTTTTTTTTCTTTGTTTCTTTTTTTTTTTAATAAGTAACTTCCTGCCTTAACCAATCTTATGCTAAACATTTTTTTCTTTTTTTTAAATTTTATATCCCTTTGAAAATAAACCATTAAAAGACCACGGTAACGTAAGATTAAGAAAACAATTTCGTGCATCGTCCTGTATCAAAGCTTACATTGACGTAATTAAAAAAGAAAAGAAACCATTATAAATAAAATAAAAAAGATTAAACAATTATGAAAAGAGTTTTACGTAAATTTAGAATAAAGAAAAAAATTATAAAAATATGATGGATCTTTCGTATCTATCAAAAGATATGAAGAATATTAAAGATAATGCTAAAGAATCCTATAATCTTATTTACGAATAGAATATTTCTTTTCCATTACTAATAATTTTATTATCAATATCGAACTTAATCAATTTGATTCGCATGATTCTATTTCCTTGAAAAAGAAAATCTTAAACAGTATATTCGTATCTCCTATAATAAAAGTTTTGCGATTCAACTATGACGAAGGTAAGCAACACTGAACTAAAAATCTACGATTAATTAAACAATCTATCATAAACTATTCATAACAAATCAATTTCAAACATAAACAATATTAAAAATTCTAAAATCGATATTAAATTATTCGCTAACTCGAGCATGTAAAAAGAAAATTAAAAAGATAAAAAGAAAAAAGAACAGTCAAAAGTAGCAAAAAAAAAAGAAGAGGAAAAAGAAGAAGATGATGAGAAATATCTAAAGAAAAGACAGAAAGAAATAGGAATAAGAAAAACAGAAGAAATCTAAAAAAGCTTCTCAAGTTCACTCGAGGCGTCGTCGCTTGAATGGGAGTGGTGGTGGGGGAAGGGAGGTAGAAGAGGAGACGGGATGAAAGAAGGTTGAACCCTTTTCCCTATCTTTCTTTTTCCTTATCCTTTCTTCTCTTCTTCAAACCATATCTACAATACAAGCACATATATCTGTATACATATATATATACGTATAAACATGTGCACATATGCGTGCATATATATATATATATATATATATACGTATATGTAAAAAGTAGTCTAGCTAGAGTTACAGGATAAAACAGAAACTCCTTCTCGTGCACTCTTTATCGACATATTATGCGACTGCTTGGCCAAAGTCACGTTCCTCTCTTTAGCTCACGTCAAAGAAATATGCATTTGTCATTCTTGAATTCGTTGCATTTCCCCTTTCTCTCTCACTCTCTCAGTCTGTCTTACTCTATCTTCTTTTTCTCTCTGTTATGAAAATAACCAAATATTTAGAGAAGAACGAATGACTTTCATAAGCGAATCTCGTCTCTTGGTACATCCTACTTACACACACCGATGCACAAATAAACGTACACGAGATTGAATATAATACAAGAATATGCAGCTTTTCGTCGACTAAACTCGACAAATTCCACGATATGTATTATATATATATATATTTTTAAAAAGAAAGACATATACACAGCAAACGGAGGACAGATAAAGAAAGATAGAAGAAAATTGTGTCGCAATTTTAACGATATAATAGCGGTATGTATACTTAAGAACGATGCTTACATAATGAAACAAATATTTTTCAACGATTTTATAACGTTTTAGAAATATATAAAATTTATGCGATATTCGTACTAAAAAAAAAAATATTTACAATATATATTTTTTATTTGGAAAGATTTAGATTAACGATTAAGAATGTTAATTATGGTTAAATAAATTATTCGCGCGTGTGATATTTCGTGGAAAATAGATAAAAGAACAAATCCGAACGAATGAAAAATAGAGGAGAAAACTATCCAGATAAAGACAAAAAACGTAAGAGAGAGAGAGAGAGAGAGAAAGAGAGAGAAATAGAAAAAAAAAGAGAGACAGAGTAAGAGGGAAAAGACTTTAAACACAACGTGGACTTACATGACGTTAGCCTCGGGTGTCGTGTAAATTATGTATGACCGAAGATAAAAGTACGAAAAGTAACAGTAGAAAGGACTTTAGAAACGGGGATACGCGTAGATTACAAAAGAGCTACGTTAGTTGGGTATAGTTTTCCCTCTTTTGCACCTACAGACGAAAAAAAAAGAGAAAAGGAAAGAAAAAAAGGAAAGAGAGAAACCTTTTCCCAACCAACTTTCTTCCTCGGAAACGCCTTTCAAGTATTACGTACGTGTATATATTTAAAATAACGTTATCTTTCACGAGATAAACGAACGATTTCACCCGTCTCGTCCTACTCCTATTACTTTCTTCCTTTCCTTTTATTTTATTTTCTTGTTTATTTCCTTCCTTTCATTCTCGGGGTGTTAATGAAAAATAACTTACGACATCGTAAAAAGACATTAATTAACGATAACGTAATGAAGATACAAATTAAACAAACAAAGAATTATAGAAGAAAATGAGATGAAATATATATATCTCGCATTGTAAAATTGAAATAAAAGTAGAGAGACGAACAATTTGTACTATCATCGTTCTTGACGAAGTATTCAAGTCCTGCCGGTATACGCGTAACAGGGATTTAAAAAAAAAGAAATAAATAAATAAATAGAGAGAAATAGAAATGCAACGAGCACAACGAAAAACCTTTTTTTGTTTTCTAGAGTTAGGGAGGATAAAAAAAATATAAAGGAAGGAAGGAAGGCTTGTAAATGGAAGAAGAAAACGTTTCAACCCCATAGAATTGTTGAAATCACGGAAATTGCAACGTCGTTGGAAGAATAAGCGTACGTTAGTGTCCATTTCGAGAAGAGTATAGTCGTACTGTGACTCGACCAGGACAATAGATATAACCATTGGCGACGCAGTTGTCGCAATTTTACGAGACGCGCTTTTATAAGCGCTCTCAAAGCACCTCTCCCACTCTCTCTCTCTCTCTTCCTCTCCCTTACTCTTTTTCTATTTTCCTTTCTCTTTTTCTTTCTGTTTCTCTTTTTCTCGATAACCCTGGATCGAGTATCGCGATGGTACACTAACACCGATACAAGAGAACTAAAACTGTCATTGTCACGAGAGTTACCGGCTATAGAGATTCAGAAAAGTTCAGAAACAGCGGAGGGAACATTCCCTATAACCCTCCTCTCATCCCCTTCCTACTCCCCCATATAGAGGAGAACGATCCCGATAAAATTGCTAGTCTACGATCGTATCGGTACGGTAAATAAGGATTCTATTCGCGTTGTGGTTCTACGGTTTAAACCCATAAACCATTTCTACCTCTACTCCGATTGACTTTAGTGCTTAAGTCATTACTTCCTCGCGTAACTACCTACTACGGTTTAACGCTGAAAAATATCATTCAGATTACTCGTTTCGTTTGATTACACGAAAAAAGAAGGAAGGGGGATACCTCTCACATAAATATAATTCTATTTCGCATCTTGATAAGAAAAGTGACCTATTTTTTTCTTCATTTTACTTTTTCCTCCGCGTAACAAAACGTTTTTATTAGTTAATATTCGCTCGAATGAAATATATTTCGTTCGTATTTTAATAGAAATGGAAAATGAATATTGTGTTCATATTTTTGTATCGTGCATTCATTCTTCAAATGATTTGCGATCGATGTTTTGTTCTTCAACGATATCACGATTGCTAACTTATCAATTTTGTTCAATTGTTTTCATCATTTCATCGATTTTTTCTATCGATTTATCGATCAAAACGAGAGATACATTCTTGTCGTCAAAATTTTCAAATTAAAAATGCTCGAACAAGTTTTTTGTCTCTCGTATCGATACTGCATCGTGTTCATAAACATCGCAAATTGGTTTACCAGTAATAAAATTTTCAAATGTGTATCGAATTTCTTCTTTTATTTTAACACACGTTCGATACTCAATAATTTTTAACTGAATAATAAAAAAAATATCGTTACTTTTTTTTTTTTATAAATTACTCAGTATGATATATCACCTTTAAAATCGGATACGATTAATAAAATCAAAGTTATGTAATCGTAAAGTTATCTATCAGAAAAATACAAAAGGAACTTTTTACTCGACCCAAATAATTCGTAAGTACGCTGAATGTGTCATACTACTTCTTCATCTTTAGCTTTATTAAAAGTTTTTCATTCGGTAACTTGTAATAGAATCAAAGTTTCTATTACTTATACTCACATAAGTTCATACATGTATATATAACTATTATACGATCTAACAGATTAGTTATCTGTTCTTTTTATTAAAAAATAAGAACAAAGAAAGAAAGAAAGAAAGAAAGAGATAGAAAACACTACATTAAATTTAGAAAGTAATTTTCAACTTTTCTCGGTACTGCAAAAGCTAACTAGCTACCGTCGTACCAATCATGCTACGATATAACCCAAATTCGCACGGTAAATACCTACATTTTCCTCGGAGCGTCGAAATTTATATTACCTGACAAAAAATACGCTACTAACACATTCCGTATGTGTAAATATATGATGTGTAAATACGTACAAGCATTCTACGTAATACATTCATTAAAATGCGTACAAACATGCGAGTTATGACATCGAATGATGCCAACCTTCGTGTAAAAACCGTCAATCGAAAAGAGACAACAAAATAAATAAAAAAAACAAACATAGAAAATCAACAAATTAAAAAATTCGAAAAAAAATGTCAAAAGTGAAAATTGTTATACATCGATCACGATCGTTTTGATTAAATTTTTTTATATTACTTGCATATAAGTATTTTACGCCTGATAATAGGCAACACATCCTTCTTTGCCAACTATTGTTATCAATCGAATAGATTTCTTAAGGAATAGAAAATAAATCCACATTATCTATTCTACAACAATTCAAAAAAACTTGTTCTTGTTGGTAAATATTCTTAGTAAGCGTAATTAATCAAACAATGTATAAAAGGTTGCTTGTTTTCAGGTGTTTCTTTCTCGTAACTCGAAATAAGCTATTGCTTCTATCTTTTATTTGTTATACATACATACATACATTATTGCAGGATCCTCGTATAAACGTTTACGTTTCTATCATGAAATATATACCGAATGCATACACATTATCGTAGCATCGTAATTTGAAATCAAAAACTTTTAGACTTCTCTTTCTTTCTTTCACACGTATGCATGCATGCACACACGGCACACACACGCACACGCGACACACACACACATACATACACACTCGCGTACAGAAAATATTTTCATTTCAAATACTTGAAAGAAACGAAAGGCAAGGCAACGTTACGTTTAGATCGCAATAGTGAAAACACACGGAGTGCATAAAATTTCACTTTGGAATATCGGTCGAAGAAAAATAATCATCTTTTAAGCGTGAAAGTCAGATGAAAAATAATTCCGAAAATATTTCAATTCAATATATTCATACTTGGGTACATAAATACACACACATGTACCTTGCATATATATGTATATGCAAGTATTATAAGCATTGCAGGACAAAAGAAAGATTTTCAAAAATGTATTCACGGTGTGTGTGATGTAAAAGATTCATTATTATTAAGGGAATATAATGTGTGTAATTTGTAATATTTAATAAAGTAAATTGACTGGACGAGTTTGTTCTCGTGTAAATAGCAAAGAACGAGCATAAACGAAAGGAAAAAAAAACAAGAAAAAAAAGAGAGAAAAAAAAAGACAAAGGCGGAAGAATTAAAAAATGCACCCATGCTTTCTATTCATACATACACTCGCATAAATTACACGAAAAAGAATACACTTCTATTCTTTTACCTGTTTTTTTTTATTCTAAAACTCAGCGTATACAGAAAAGTCACACATCGTTTAAAAATCTTTCAAGCAAACGTCAGACGTAGAATGCAAATCGCCCTCGGTACGTACGATCTTTTTCCAACACAAAAATAGCTAATCCAATTTAATTCGTAATTTTTGTTGTTGTCGTTGTTTAAAAAACAAAAAAGATTAAAAAGCCATCGAGTTTCGTCGTAGACCATCGTCGCTCCTAAAACTTGGAGATAAGAATAACGTCAATATCTTAGCATACAAAGATAATTTGTTTCCTCAATTTTACGATACTAAAAGAAAGACCTAAGTTTTTAATAACAATTTTGAACACTCCGTGTGTCTGTCTGTTTACCATCCCACTTTTATCAATTTCTCAATCCTCGATAATTACTTTAGAAAATAATTAAATTTCCACGACGTTACACTTGTCACTCCACCCTTAACAAGAGAAACTTTATCATCGTTATTATTATTATTATTATTATTATTATACTTGTAATTGAAGATAACAATAACGTTTTATCAAACTTTCAATAGATATCAATGAATAAATCATCAATTGAATGTTATCGTTTGTCGTCGAATTATGTACATGATTCTCTCTCCCTTCATTCTCTTTCTTCATTTTTTCTTATTCTCGAACAAGTATCATTCATTTCATCTTTATATTATTCTCCTTGATTATTTTTATTTATATATATGTATACATGCTCGTGTGTGCGTACACGTGTGTGATATGTTCTTGTTAAAGCTTATGGTATTAAGAAAAATAATGGGCTTCCTGTTACGTCTTTCTGTCACGTAAAGCTTCTCGTATAACTTCTTTCGTGTATCCTAGTTGGACGAAAGATAAGACACAACGAACAACTTCGTCCTACGACTCATCCTTTCTTTCTCCTTACTTACTCCCTTTTACTCCCTTTCACTCCCCCTATTCCTAGCCTTCTCTCTTTATCTCCTCTTTTGTTCTTCTTATTCTTTAGCAAGTCACTTCTTCTCTCTCTCTCTCTCTCTCTCTCTTTTTCTTTCTCAGTTCGTCTATCGTGAATTTTAGTGAAAGACAAAAAAGAAAGAAAGAGAGAGAGAGAGAAAGAGAGAGAGAGAGAAAGAACAAAATTAGCTACAATGCAAGTAATATTTCTAAGTTTAATTAAAACACCACTTGACGTTGCATTTCACATATTCCCATGGTCGAGTATACTTTTGCTATAGTGATTAAAGTTACAACGAGATAATAATTCTTTTCAATGCAAAAGGTACTTATTTCTCTCTCTCTCTCTATCTCTCTCTTTCTCTACTTTTTTCCTTGCTAGCGAGTAATAAATTTTCTAGTTATGAGCACATACTATTCTTTATATTCTCAAGGTTTCTATACATAAATATAAAATGATTTAATAACAATTATTATGTTAAATAATGCCAAGATAATGAAAGTATGAAAAAAAAAAAGAAATTTTTATCCTCTTTTAAAACTTTATCCTATTTTTCGTATTCTCTCGAATTTCTTTTCCAACGAAATATTAAGACGACAATGCTCATTGAAGCATATTATGTATTTCAAACAAGATAAAAAGAAAGAAAAACAGTAAAAGTAAAAAGATAAATTAAACAAGAGAAAAGGGATCATTAATTTTTCATTAAATTATTCATCGAAAAGATCAACGTCGAAGAGATGAAAGTTCTTTACAAAGAATAGAACGCCGGAAGGAGGACAAAATTGCTTGCGTGAGAGCAAAAAAGAAAAAAGATGGAAGAAGTACATTATAAGAACAGAAGCGCAGAGGAGGATTATATCAAAGATATATACACAATATACATGCATATATACACCTGTTACAAGAAAGTAATTCTAATGTACCAACAAATCGCAGAAGGGCTGGCTAAATGGTACACGTTTTAACATGGTGCTGCATAATGGGTACGGAAGAGAAAGGAATGAACCGGGAAGGAGAAGATAATGTTTAAAACCGAACGCGAAATATAAAAAAAGAAAGGATGCGCGATAAAAGTGAAAACCGTATTATCATGTAGAAAATAATCAACTGATTCGCATAAACAATGAGTGTTTTTTAAAATCGCACACCGTTATGATTATTAGATTTTTCCTGGAAAACTATTGACATAGTGTGTTTAAAATGAGGACAATTTAATTAATATATCCTTTAATTAATATATTCTTATTACATATTAAATGAATTTAATCGGAAAGTAACTAGTGAATTAAATAAAAATAATACGAAAATAATATACAGAAAACCCCCATATCTTAAAATCGTATATGTTGATAAAGAAAACAGAAATATTCGATTTTTTCATGTCTAAGAATTGGTTGATCATCCTTTGTTTTTACTGCTATTTAAATATTTTTGTAATATCAATCAGTTTAATAGCCATTAATGTAAAAATAATACAAACTATATATCTATTAACACACATATTCCCTGCCGCGTGCACTTTCCGTTCTAGCCGTTCGTATTATCATTGTAAAATGACGAATTTCTTAAAAATTCATTATGCAGTCAATTATAGGCATCTCAATACTGTTGCTGATGCGCTCATTTGATGGTGGGGCGTATGCGCCCCACGCGGCGCGATAGACAATTTTTCTTTACCTTAATTTGTTTTAACTGCATTTCTCGTGTTCCGATCAGTCATTTATTCGCGCGCCGTTGACAGAATAGTTACTACTTCACTGCAGCTGGAATTTATTTACAGTTCAGTATGTTTCTAAAGTACAATAAACGAAGGAAATACGGTACGTATATATTATTTTAGTGTTATAGATTAGGATATTTTGCATTTAAATTTGTTTGAAATTTTTCCCTCATTTTCTTCTACAGACCTTTTCCAAATTTTACAATAATTACTCCTTAAAGCGGACATGGCATGACACAGCAACAGTTTTTCAAGTGATGATTCTGACGTGCCAGGTATTTGTTAAACTAATTTCTAGAAAAATAAATTTATTGGTTTTTTGTGTTATGTATCTTAAACTATACTCCCTTTCCTTGATAATTATGATTTTTACACTATTTTAATTATTGTTAGGCATACGCCAGAAACAAAACAATACAATTGTAAAGCATGAGGTGCATACGCCCCATGCGGCCCGAACGGAAAGTCCTCAAAAATGGTCTGGCAGGGAACGTGTGAATATACTTGGAAAATTAAATAATTTCAATTTGATATTTTATTAAATGACGATTTTCAACTCGAAGTCACCACTGAGCAGGAACGTTAAAATACATGTATATATTTTAGTTTAAACAATTTAAAATATTAATAGAATGTGCGACATACCTTAAGATTGATGATTAATTGAAGGAAATGTGTACTATAGTCTAAAAGCACGGAGTCTAGGTTCGACGCACCGTCCTCTTCAAAATCCAACAGTATACTGATGTCATTGTCCTATGTGAAAGTTCTTTTATTGAATGTTGTTTTTATGATTTTCAGAAGGCTACATATGTATAACAAGAATAATATTCATAATAAACAGAATTTATTCTTCTAAAAGTCATATAGGTAAACAAGAATCAATGAAAGAAGTTTGAATGACTTTCATGGAGGACAATGAGACATTCGAACAATGAATTTCGAATAGAACAGTACATCGAACTAATAATTCGTGTTTTAAACTATAATATACATTTTCTTCGATTAATTATCAAAATAATTTAGAATATATCGAACACTCTCAATGTATGTCACATATCCACTCATTTTTCCATAAATAAACGCATCTCGCAATAACTAATGATCGACAAACACGCACACACGCACACACACACAACACTAACCCTAGAACCTTCCCTAATCTCGTTCAACCGTGGGTTCTATTAGATTCTCTCTTTTCCTACCTCTGTATTCCTTCTCTTTAAATATCGTTTCATAAAATTTTATCATTACCGATGCCTAAGAACAAGCAGAAGGAATTTTGCTTCAATCTCAGTATCTCTCTCTCTTTCTCTCAAAACACGAAATTCCATCTTTTGAAGATAACGCATAACCACAAAAAAACAAGCACGAAAGATAAGAAAGGAACGAATATAAGAGGATGGAAAAAAGATCAATGAAAGAATAAGTAAAAACCAAAAAAAAAGAAAAGAAAAACTTCGTGCTTGTGGACCAGAGGAAAAAGAAAATACAACGAATGAAATCCATGAACGGGTACCATGAAAGAAGTTGTGAGTATTTTTAAGGAAAACGAGATTAAGCGAGCTCGACGACAACGGCGACGACTACAGCGATGAAAGAATATCTTTGTCCTCCTTCTACTTCAATCCCTACTCTTTCCTATTTCCGAACCTCCTTTCCACTCCCCACATCTCCAACATCCCCTAACTTCTCCCCTTTTTCCCTTTGTGCCCGCGAACTTTTTCCTTTAATTTTTGCGAAGACAAAGAACCGAGTTTTCTTCGTTGAAAACGCTACTTTCTTTTACTTCTTCTTCTTATTCTTCTTTTCTCTTACGACTAGCGAACGTTAACGTGGAAAAATAGTATTCCTGCTGGATACTACTTGGTTTAATGTATTTTTGTATATATATGTGTGTGTGTATGTGTGTGTGTGTGTGTGTAGGTATGTATAAATGGTAACAGTGAAAACTCTTGAAATAATAATTATTCTTAAAAAAGTTAACCAACGATTAACTTCAAAGAGAAACAAAAGGAAAACAATTATGACGATCATTTAACAAAAATACAGAAAATATTAGATTCGTTGCAATATAATATTTGTCCTATATCAAAATTAAATTTGAATTATCAGAATTTTGCGAACAAATGTATTTTGATAATTAATTATAAATAATAATTTACTTTATTTGTAATACAATTAATTCAATTATTATTAATTGAATTGATATTTGATATATATTTTGATTAATACATCTCGATATTTAAAATATTCATATATTTTAATTAAAAAAAATAAATTTATTTAAATAATAATTAAAATTTCATCATTATTATCAACAATATTTCAATAAATCAATAATTTGTTTCCATTTAATAAAGAGTTTGTATATTTGTAATAAAAAAAAAAGAAAATTATCTCAGACACTTTATCAGAAAGAAATGGGACAGAAATTATGCAACAACTTAATATTCTGTGAAATAAAAACGTTCATTATTAACGGAAAAACAAATATGGTACTAATAAGAATTAACTAAAAAGAAAAAAAGAAAAAACGCGCAAAAAAGATGAGATAATAAAAAAACAAAACTAAAAAAAGTTAGAGTGCTATCCATTTGATCGGAGACAAGCTCGATAACGTTTGTCAAAAGCAAAGCGTTATGATATCGTTCGTACCATGTTCACACAATATCCGAGTAATAAATAATAGCTATGCTTTGTAACGTTACATATAACGCTTATAGACACATTCGACGAACGATTTAGTTAACGTTGAGCTTGTTACATGACAGAAATTTATCTGTCTCCCAGTAACTCGATGGAATATGAGACTATTTCTACATATATCTTTGTATATTTGCGTGTTAGTATACGTGTAGATATATACTACACGTAATACATGCGGTTAGTATACATGAAAGTGCAGGTAGACCAAAAATTTTCATCGTAAAAACCATGTCACCTACGTAAACTCCAACGTTGGTTTTTATTTCCTATCGCGAAAACGTACACGAGCTTAAATGAGGCGTTTACTCTATCCGATTTATTTTTTTTTTTCTTCTTCCTCCTTTCTTTTCTTTCCTTTTCTTTTCCTTCCTTCCTTCCGTTTCTTTTTATTCTTTTTCTTTTCTCTCGTAGGATACACACAAAAAAATATACATTTTTATTTTCAACCAGTTACTACCTCGAAATCTCAACGAAGGTTAATGCTGTTTTCTAAACTTTTTAAGCCTCGATGAAACTTTTTCTCTCTCTCTCTCTCTTTCTCTCTCTCCTTTTTTTTCTTTCCTTCTTTTTTTCTTCTCTTTCCCTCTTTCATTTTAGTCCGCAAAATTTTTCCAGAACACATCCGAACAAAACTAGAACGGGAGAATACGTAAAAATATGAATACACCGGTCGAATTTATACGATGATAAAATCCACGTTGAAAAATTGTACAAGCGATAGAACGGACGTGTAAAAAGGGCGAAGAAAGTAAGCATTACCCAAAGGATATCCTAAAATTTAGTAGAAATCTGCTTTTCTCTGATCCTTTTTTTTTGTCCACCAAATTTCTTCCTGCTGGAATTAGATACGCGAAGAAAAATTCATTACTACAACTATAACATCGTTAAAAATAAAGATATAAAGGACAATTTTCAACAAAAATATTATATAAATGAGATTGCTTTTTTTTCAAAAACAATAATTTTTATAAAATTATTTTCCATCGTATTTTCATATATATATATATATATATATATATATATATATATAAATTTGATAAATATCCTACGAATGAAATAACTGATAATAAATAAATTGTTATGATCGAATACAAAAAGGAATATTCTCCTCCCAATATAAAATAATAAAATAAATTCGATAAATAATATATAATTTTAAACTCGTAACAATGAAATTATATTGCCGTAAATATAAGAAAGATATAATATTGTTTCGTAACGCGTTATAAAATAAAATGGACAATGAATGAAAGACATTCGTGATCGATCGACTAGTTTGATAATTTATTTATAATATTCATTTGGGATTCAAGAAAGGTCTTTCGCGTTGAAGAGCCTTTTAAGGTGAGAGTGGAGTAGTACGATGTAATTTCACTCTTTCCATCCTCCCTTCCGGTGCTCTTACGAACCCTTCATTCTCGTTTACCTCCCTCTTTACGTCTCTTTCACCTTTTCCCCCCTTCTCTCTCTCTCTCTCTCACTCTCTTTCTGTTTTACATCTATCTTTCACCTGCATTATTCACCTCTATTAACAATCTTATGCAAATTTTGTTTGCTCGAGTCGGTAGTGTCTGGCATGCATTACCGACGCCATTGGAAAGTATGCTACTACCTTTCAACCATAACCGAAACTTCGATCGGTTACTCGCCATTGATAGTAAGTCTCAAATTCATGAAGGAATTTTACATCGATCCGATCCGATCCTTTTTATTTATGGCATTTACAGAGAAATAGAAAAAAAATAAGAAATTTTTATTGAAATAATATTAGAATAATAAGAAATATTTTTCATTTAATTTATATTTAAAATATATTTATTTATCATAGTTATTAATTATTTTGATTATTTTGATTATTTATTTCAAATATTGATAATTTATTATTTATCTATCCCTTCCATGTATCATATTAAAGAGAAAATTATAAATTTTTTTTTATTAGAAATAAAATAAAATAAATAATAATAAATAATAATAATAAAATAGATTATTAATATAAATTTTTAAATAAAATTTCTATTTCAGATTTATTTATTTATCTTCGATATCTAATTATTTTTATTATTATGACTATTCGTATATTAAGTATTAATAATTTATGATTTTTCTTCCTTATTTATAATATTATAATATATATACCTTATTTAAATTTCTATAATTTTTAATTAAATTGATGTTGATAAAACAAAAATTATTGTAAGAAAAAGAGAAAGAAAACAAATAGAAAACCCAACCGAGTATAAATGATCGAAAAAGCCAGAAGCTAGGTTGGAAAATCGTCGTTCCACGTTCATGGTGGTCGGAGGTCGAGCTCATTTGTTAACCGTAAGAGCACAATGCTCGTCCTATTGTTCGCGCGTAATTATTGTTTTGCCCCGTGGGTGCAGCCTCCTCGTGCATGTTCACCCTTCACCCTTTCGCAAAGCAACGCGCGTGGTTTGCTTCATTACGTGTCCAGATAAGCAACGTACAAACCTTCTCTCTCTCTCTCTCTCTCTCTCATTCTCTTTCTCATTTACTCACTTTATCCTCTTTTTCTTACATTCACACAACTGCATATTTAAACCGATGATCATGATTGCCGTGAGTTGTAGTAAAAGTTTAAAAAAGGGGGGTTACAAAAAATAAAATATCTTCAACTCCAAAATTGTAACATTCATTCGAATTGCTAATTATTTGCATCCATATATTTTGCAATATATTTCATTTATTGCAACCAAAAATATATTACATCAATTATCTACGTGATATATAAAATAATATATTAATTAATAATTATTATTTTATTGGTATTTTTATTTATACGTTAATTGTATAGAAAAAAAATTCGATCGAAGATTAATAAATTATTTTCATCGAATTATTAAATATTTAACAACGAAATATATATTTTGTTAACGAAGACTTTTGAAATCTGTTGGGCTTTTTAGTAAAATACGTAGAATGAATTATACACTATTGATAAAGAGACTTTGACAAACGATTTGTCAAGTTGTCAACGGACTTGGGGTAAACGACACGTCGTCGTTTCTTGTTGGAATGTCTTACGGAGTTAGAGACCCTAATAAAAGTTCGAACTGAACGTGTGGTTCGAATAAAGGAGAAATTTGTTTGCTGCTAAAGTGTGAATTTAAATCGAACGAAAAAGTTTAGTCGTCGATTCTTATATTAGAAAAAATAAAGTTAACACCCACCCTAACGATATTTTGTCAAATAAAATTTAAAATAGAAATCAAATTAAATCGAATTCATTGATGAGAAGTGTCATTTGACACTTGAATTGTCATTTGACAAATGAATTTCGACCGTATACCAAAAACACGGTGCACGTGTTTTAAATAAAAGAAAGAAAGAAATAGTACAAGCAAAAAATATATTTAATTATCTATAAATTGAACTATTAGTAAATGATAAAGTATGAAAAACATAGAATATATATTTTCTTAATAGGATTAGATTGAAATCAGCATTAAATCCGTTCGTTATTTCATCATTACGATTATTAGTCAATGCGTCAATTGTTTCTAGAAATGCATTGTTAAAATTAATCATTAGGATTATCTGACGGAAATACCAAACGGAAGACTGTTCCAGCCGAATTACCGCAACGTATTTTAATTGTTGGGGAAACTGAATGGTTGCTCAATGAAATTAATTAATACAAAGACGATTATATAAGAGATAGAGAATTAGAGTATATCGATCGAGCATAGTCCTCCTCTTCGGTATTGTCATTAGGCGGAAATGACAGGATCTACATTAGGATTAACCTAAATTAGTTCCCAAATTTGTCCTACGCGTTATACTATACATTTCAACGTACCACCAAGTTTGATAATATTTTTTAAAAATATTTTTATAATCATTCATCTACGATAACCATTATTCGTATTAATACTTGAAAACAATTTAGAATAATTTTTTGTAGACAAAAAAATAATAGGCTATCTTAGTCCTTATTTATTCTTCTATTTTTCTTATTCCTTTATCCATCGTTGCCAAGTCGTAGAAAGTTTTTCGTTTAACTGTACTTTTTCTATCTACTTTTTGTTTCTCTTTTTTTTTTCTTATGTTTTTATTTCAACAAAATTTACACTTTTACGAGGGAACAACTTGGAACTCCTGAGGAACTCGATCTTCTCGATTAATTTCGTAACTTCATTCCTCGTGAGAGGGAAGGCACGTGTATTGGACAGATATAATTTCGATCAAACGCTAGTAGAAAAGATCGATCATTGATCGGACCTATTCGATTTAAAACATTAATTAAATTACCACGATTTTTCAAATATTATTCATGTATGGCTTATTTTTATTTAATCTAAATTTAGAACAAAAGAAATTTCTTCACAAAAGTACTAAATTATACGCGAGTATACACGAATATGTATGTTTATGCGAACGTGTGTTACTGAAGAAAACGTACTAACGCAAATAATGCACAATCAGGACGATATGTATAACGAAGATAAAAATGTACAGCATATCTAGGATGCAGGTAAAAGTTATGAAAAATGTTTGTGATCCCAACCAAAGTTATGTATCCGATGCATACAGGTTATCCTATTTAAATTGATTACCCGAAGTTGTATGTCGTTCAAAGTAATGTAACATAAAATAAAAAGTACAAAAAATAAAGAAAAAGAATATTGGTTTCTACGGAGATAAATATTTTGCAATTCATTCTCGTCACGTTTGACTTTCGATTGTTTTAAACAAAATGTAAAAAAAAAAAATTAAAAAACCACCACACAGTCGAGTTGTTTGACGGGTCAACGAAAAAAAAAAAGTAAAGAACAGAACGAAAGGGGAATAAAAATTTCATAAAAACTTGCAAAGAATTGCGAAAAAAATATTGAACGTTCCAAATTTCAGAAGGGCGCGCGTAATCGAGAACGCGCATAAATCATCGATTACCGAGTTTATTTTCGAGTTTTGGGAGGTACCATTTTAAAAACAACAACATCGTACACACACACACACACACACACACACAGAGTTTTCGGCCGAGAGAAAAACTTTTCCCCAACGTAAAGTTTTCTTTCGTATTTTTTTTTTCCCGATGAATACTCCCTCTTTTCTAAAGATCTGATAATAGAAGAAAAAAACGAGTGAAACGGGGAAAACAACGGGGGAAAAAAAGAAAAGAAAAGAAAAGAAAAGGAAAGGAAAAAAACGAACGAAACGAAATCTACAATCTCCATAATTTACGAAGGAAGGCAAATTTATCGTTTAACTGTTCAAACGAAATTATAACTTCCGACATGGATAATAACTTTGCGTAAATTCGGCTACAACCCCCTTACCCACCTTATACTATCGCCTACCCCTTCCAACCCCCCTGAAAAGAGGTTAAAGTGTCCAACCCTCTATTAAATTATATTTCGTAATGCAATTTCTAAATAATATATAATAATAATAATCGTATCATATAGATGTGTTTATTATAATGATACACAATTTACCAGTAAATTTTGTTAAAGATAATGTACGAAATAAAATCAATATCATGAAAATACGACCAATTAATTAAAAAAGATTATTATTTCTATTATTTTCTAAACAATAAATCGAAGAAAATAAATAAATAATAAAAATGTATCCTATGAAAATATGGGATAAAAAAATAAAACAAAAACGATATTTAACACTAGATTTAGAGATGTTTCGTTCACTATTATGTAAAGACTAACAAACATTGTTTGAATGCAGAGTTGATTAGAGGGGGAGAATAAATATTTACGTATATTTCATTAGATAACTAAAAACTAACATATGTCTTTACAAAATAATATTTAAGTTTTATATATATATATATATATAGTAATCAAAATTTTTAATGAGTTAAATTGGCTCAGTCCGTAAATTTAGTGTTAAAAGTAAGAAAATAATGTTTACCTTTGTACGGAAAATACAAATTAATGAATTATAAAAATAGGCAATAACGAAACAAAAAGTAACAGAAAGAAAATAAAATATAATATTTTATAAAGAAAGAAAATTAAGACGCGTGCAGTAAACAATAGAAAATAAACTTAAAATATGTGGGACGAGCGCCTCCATGCCAAATACTTAAATACGCATTCGTGAAAGGATTGGACGGTGAGCCCTGGATAGCTCATTGGATGAAAAGCAGTCGCCCGGAAAGCGAAAGATCCGTGGTTCGAATCCCGGTCCAGTCAGTCCCAACGGCCCATTTTTTTCACGAATCTTACAAAGATATATACGAAAAATTTACATATAAAATATATAAGAAAATATAATAAACGCCGATAGGAATTCGATCGCGAGTGAAGAGAAAGATTAGAAAATTCAAGTAGAAATAAATAAATAAAAATAAAAAAACAGATATCACAGGTAAGCGAAAGAGAGTAGGAAATAAGGATATACACCACGACGTTTCATTGGAAGCTCAACAGGTCTTAATGGCTTGATGCGATGCGCCTAGGCTTTGCTTTCGTTTCGTTGCACTCTCTCTTTCTCTTTCTCTCTCTCTTTCACTGTCGCAATTAGCACCGTTAACCAACGAAACTTGGTTCACCGATAAACACTATTCTCTCGCGTAGACGGGAAAATGCCGAGCGAGATGCTCACGGAGAAACGGTATTGCCGATTCAAAAGTAAAAGTAGTACTAAAATAAGAAATAGAAGGAAATGAAAAGAGAAAAAGAACAGAAAGTAGAAGAAGAAGAAGAAGGAGATTCCTCTTTGAAGAAGATATCTATTCGCCCGTTGGCGAACTCGCGGATTTACCACGGTTTCACGAACTCAGCAAACTTTTACCGTCAGGAAAAAGAAAAAAAAAAAGACGAATGGAAAAGATATCCTCGGTTTTCTACGGGAAAGGAAATAAAGAAAAAAAAAATAAATCGTTTCCCGTTTTAGATAGAAGAACCACGCGCGTAACATCGAGAGATATTGTTAACGCGCATAAAAGATACGCATCGAGTTTATCTGATGTGTCCGACAAATTTTAAGCTCTTACTACTTGATTGAATGTAAATTCTAATAATTCTTCCTCTGTATATATATTATAATTTTGTTTTGTTTTGTTTTTATTTTCTTATACTAACAAACTTTTTTTTCATCATTATTTTTTTTACTTCAGTTTACTTAGCTTGCATCTAGCTTTCAAGATGAGATAAGTATGATATATAAGACATCGGTAGAATCTTATGATCATAATTCATGATCGATAGAAAGTTAGAACTATTTTTGTTCTTCGCTTACATATTTCTCAATAGTGATTTCATTTTACAATCATTTATCATAAAACTTTAATATTATTGTATCTATATATATAAGGGATCTATCGTGTTACGAAAAATATGTTTGATCACTACTATGCTTTTACTACTTTTCAAACGTCAAACTTTCTAGGTTTGTATTGCGGATAAGAGTTTACAATAATGTTCTTAACTTACAATAATGATGACCGAAATGTCTGAGATATATCACGCCATTACTACTTATCCTTTACTTCTTCTTTCAATATTTTTCAAAATAATTTCAATGCGAAAGCATTTCCTTAAATCATTTGTAATAAATTTTTGGAAAAATATGTAGAATCTTTCTTATCGCATGACTCTTACCAAAATGGAAGTCATTTACTTCGTCCTTAAAAAGGATGCATTGTGTCCCCGAACAAAAATGCACGCTGGAAGATATCGTATCTTCTTTCTCTTTCTCTCTATTTCTTTTCTTTTTTCTTTCTGATCCCAGGAACGTCCGTTTATATGGAAATCGAACGTACAACATTATCACATATTTCTCACGATTTCCTCTAAGTCGAGGGTGCCGATCGATTTAAACTCGATCTTATCTCTCTTCCCATCTCTTTCTTTGGTCAAAATTGCACCATTATATCTCACAATACAAGTGGAGGAGAGGTTGACAATAGTTATTGGTGAATCCATACAAAAAATATTATGCATTAGGTGAGTTAGTAACCAAAACATCCATCGGAAAATTATCGTCAATTCGATTCTCCATTTTTAAGAATTTTTTTTAAGAATTCGCGCAAGTTATTATTTTATTATACAAATTATTATAAACATAAATACCTGTATATAGTATTACGAATAAAAAATCATAAAAATTAATGAAAAAAGCGTAAAAAATAATTCGACAAATTTGTAAATTTTCTTTCAAAACAAAATATCTGTGTTATTTTTCTATACATTTCGTTTGAAAAATTTCTCTTTTGATATTAGGAAAAATTGTAAAAATTTGATCTAGTAGAAAATAATTCATAATATCGCAAAAAATATTTTATCGCTAGTTTATATTTAATTCAATCGAATGAATAGTTTTTCATTCATTTCGACATCGATCGTTTTACGGTTTTATACGAATAATCGACGAACGGTGTGTGTAGTATAATTTATAATTCACAAAAAACCTGACGTTTGTGTCTTAACCGTGCCGTTAAAAAGTTACAACATTGACTTGGCGAATATGTAGCTAAAGGTAACTTTTACGGGCTCGGGAGTCTTTCTTCGCGATATAATGGTACCCGAAGCGGCCGTAGCTGCCACCGGAAAGAGTTTCAAAAGAAAATGAAATGGCTCGGTGTTGAAAATGGTAGTAGACCGTTGCCACGTACTACTTGTTTGTAATGATGCAGCCCGTGTGACAAATCGAGAGAGGAAGATAGAGAGAGAAAGAGAGAAGGAAAAACAAAAGAAAATGAATTTAAAAAATATATATATGTATGAAGTATAAAAATAATCACTGTACCTAATCGTCAAAATACATGATTTCGTATCACCAACCAAAAAAGTATATTAAATTTTTGCAACAATACATTCATATGTATATATACAATATTATACTAAACAAATTAATTGAAGTTTATTCTAAAAATGCAAATTTTAATTGATAAATTATATTTGGTTTTGAAAATAAATTTATTTCTTTTTTGTAAATAAATTTCAACCAAATAGACGAAATTATTTGACAAGCATAATAAAAAATCTGCGAGAAAAGAATAAAATAAATAAATTAACAAAATAAAATGACTGGAATATGTGTTAGGAAATTAGGAATAATTTTGACCAACACAATAAAACAAAAATAATGGAGTGTGAGGCATTTGGTAAGCATGAAAAAGATGATAAATACGTTATCGAATATTAGCCACGATACAAAGCAGGGTAAAGCCACATTTAGTCGATTCTAACCGATTAATTCGAAATACGTATCCAGAGTAGGAATTATTGTCACAGAAATGGAATGGCCACGAATCTAATAACGCGCGTGATTACATCGTCGTCGTTCTCTCATGGACATATACGTTCGTCTATGAATTAAATTATTCCAAGCGAAATTACGGTGGTTTACATGCTGTAATTCGAATTTCTCTACATCGCCGTCTTCGATATATTGGTCGTTACGATTTACCGATAAGTAAGCACCAGTTGATTTTCAAATTACGCTACCGTTTGTTCTTCATATTGGCTTCATGCCTTCAATTAAAACGAAACAAACAATGAAATAATTAATAATTATAATTATAAAAAAATCTATCATTTATAAAAACGATCACCTAATTTAGCATATTAATTTTTATATTTTTACAAATCATCAATACAAAAATCAAATTCATTGGAAGTACAATAGATCTTATCTGTGTGATAGTCTCGAAAAAAAATTCAATTTAAATTTAAAATTATATTTGTGTTTGTATTTTTAGGTGCAATTTTTCATCAAGAAGATATGGAGTACCAAGAGGCATTCGAAAGAGCAACATTTGCTACAACGATAGAAAATCCTGCACCGGCTTTCGAATTACGTCCGTCTATCAAAATAGTGGAAAGCAGTACTAATAGTTTTGAAACGAAACAGGCAGGTGAGAATCTAATGAGTAGTAAAATATATAATAGCTAATGAAATTAATGCCAGAGTATGAGGTTGAAATAAAATTCATGAAATAAAACTAGATTTTATCATTTCTACGAAAGAAAAAAAATAAGAAGAAGAAGAGGAAGAAGAAGACAAGGTGAAGTATTTCCGCCGGCTACTAAATCAAAGTCCTCTGCTCGCAGTACCTTTATTTCTTTCTCTCTCTTTCTCTTTCTCTCACTCTTTATTTCGTTCTTTTTTTTGCGGATGAAATCTTTCACGAGCACTCTCGTGGTAACTCCAAGTTGTAAAGATTTGCTTTCTCTTTCTCTTTCTTTATCTAACTCGCTTGCTTTTCCACAGTCTGCGAACTTCTAGAGGAAGGCGTGGCGGCAATTTTTGGGCCCTCGAGCCCATACACGCGAGGTATAGTTGCGAGTATAGCTGCTCGTTTCGATATACCACACTTTGAATATGTTTGGCGAGAACACAAGGAATTAATTTTAGATGAGGAGGGTAATCCGATTAATCCAACACCTATGACGATCAATATTTATCCTGATAGTGAAATGATAAGCAAGGTGAGATTTATTAAATTTACACTTTTGTGAAAATAATTAATATATCTCATACCATTTACTACAATGGTACAATCTTATAATCTTTACAACTTAAAAAAAAATAATAATAATAATAAATAATAAATCATATTTAAATACTCGATTTATTTTTCTAACAAAAATTGTAATTCAATGAACGAACTAAAATATTAATTCACCTTATAACGAAAGATACTCTAAAGAAAAGATATAAAAAGATGATAAGGGTCCTTAAATATCCATCGATCGATTTTCGATAAAAAGAGACACTTTTTTAATATTTTTTTTTGTTTTTTTTTCCCCTACTTCTTTCCTTTAATATCTACCATACTTACTTTCTTGAGAGATATCATTCGGAAAGAAGAAAAGTTTTTCCAAAATCTAGAGGCCGCTTTAAACTTGGTAATCTCTTTCCAGGCTATCGCGGATGTTGTGGTTTGGAACAAATGGAAAAGCTTCGTTGCGATTTACGAAACCAGCGACGGCCTTTCACGAATTCAAAAAGCTCTCACTACGAAGAGGGATAAGGATAATCCAATCACCATTCGTCATCTTGGTACCGGGCCTAATTATCGTTCGACATTAAAGGAAATCAGTACATTGCCGATCGATAACATTATTATCGATGTTAAACCTGAAAATATTATGCACGTTTTCCGTCAAGCTAAGGAAGTTAATTTGGTTCGCGAATACACAAATTTCATCATAACTTACATGGTATCATTTATCATTCGTACATATTACACACCTATATTCCTTGATTTACGTCATATAATTTTATTCAATTAGAAAAAAAATTATATTAATGAATAATAATATTTAATAGACAAAATTTTAACAATGTGTGATTTTTTACGACAAGGAATATAATTTATAAACATTCGAGTAGAATTTTTTAAATATATATATATATTTTTTTTTTTTTCGTTTAAACATATACGAATGTAATACGTTTTTTTTTTAATTACAATTACACGTTGGCTTTCTTTTGTAATGTGTTCTTTTTTTTTTTGTTAAATGAAAACAAACTTCGCAAGTAAAGAGAACGTAAATCAAGGAATAACAGGAAATATTTAATTTTTATTGATCTTGTCAGCTTGTTCGTTTTTTTTTATTTTTTTTTGTACTGTTTGATATGCTTTTTAATAATCAATATCGAGCCAAGTCGATAAGTATGTATTGTCCATAAATCGGATATTAAATCGATAGTTGTATTGTTTCGACACGAAGGATACATCGTTCGAAATTTCACCTCCATTACTCGCGGATGTTCATTGATCGTTTTACCGATAACTTCGTATTTACTACTTCATTATGTCGAAACAATGTAATTATTCTTCTCCGAGCGCGTTATTCGACGATCCTCGGCTAAATTACTTGTTGATCGCTTATTGATTTTGTACGTGCAAGCACAAGCACCACGAAAGATAAACGATTAAAAGAAAAGTCCTATGAATTATGTTCGACGATAAACTTTGATATATTCTCTTACGTGAGGAATGGGGGAGTAGGGGAGAATATATATCTCAATTAAAATAAAAAAGAAATAACTAAAAAATAAAATACAAACAATTACCTATAAAGATAAAAAGGAATGTTACAAAAATTTTCAGCTACTTCAGTTATCTATCGTTTTATCCTTTAAATTATATCGAAATAAACCGTAGGAGATAATTAAAAATAACAAATAATTTGCCGCGTTTCCCGATTGGCGATAAATAAATTACATTTTTTTCACGAAGATATTTTCATAAATATTTCAACAAATAATCATCGTTGTTTAAAATTTGAAGACATTACGAGAACGAATTTTCTGCGTTCCGGTTATGTAAATGAATAGACAATCTCTGTTGGCAAGATATTTAAAATAAAAAAAAAAATAAAAAAGACAAAAAAATACGCTTCTTTAAAAGATGAAATTTTAAGCGTGGATATTTTTACAGAAGCGAAACGTGGGTTACCTTAATCTTACTCCTCCATTAAGAAAGTTCTATCGAAGTAAGTTTTTTTTTTTCTAGTGATAAGCGTGCCAATTCTTTTTGCTATTTTTCTTTTTCCTTTTTCTTCTTCTTCTTCTTCTTCTTTTCTTACTTGATTTCCGATAGAAATAAAGTTGATCTTAATGGGCCATTAAAAAGGGAGTAGCAGCAGTGCAAATCGTTCGATCATGCGACAGACTCTGGATAGTTAGAAAAATGGTTCTCAAGGATGAACCCCTGTAATAGTCTTCGTCGTTTATGTTAGAAAAGGGCTCGACGACTTGGCTCGATTTCACATAGAAAAGAAATTTAAACGTGTGCCGTAGACATTCTTGAAAATAATGTCCTTATATTATATCTCTAAACCCCACCACCACCACCACCATCACCACTATCACGATATCACTTTTACCGATTTCGATTCGCAGGACTCCTCGAAACTACCGATTCTTGAAATACGAAATGGCACGACCCAGGGTAACATTACCGGTTTCAGCTTGAGGCAGAACGATGTCGACGGAATTAACCTGGTAATTATACAATTTCGTATAATATTCTCTATACGATACATCCAATTTACAACTATCGTTACTAAATCCGATTCGATAGAAGATATTTCCTAAGTTCATTTCTTTCTCGTATTATTTTTTGTCTTTCGTAATTTACATCGAAAATATGAGCTTATATATATATATATATAATATTTAACAAAACTCTATCGAAGTATCTTCTCTTATCCTTTCTCAATTAATTAAAACTTACTTCCTATTTACTTAAGAAATTATCGACAGAATGTTCAACCTTACTAAATTATTAGATTAATTACTAACTCCCTGTTAGTATAGAGATTTTTTGATAAGCATGATTCTTTTCTTATAGTTTCATCTATTTTATGATATTATATTTCTAAATTTCTATAACACATGGACAACAATTTAATTTAATACAAAATCAATATAAATAAAAAGCATTAACGCGTGAAATAAAAATTACAATTATTTTCACATAAAATTTCATTTGTCGTATAACAAAACTTTACATAAATTTACAAATAATCGAATTCGTTCACGACAAATAAGAAAAGCTCTACGAAAATACAATGTTGAATTATATTTAAGAGAAAATTAATTATCAAAGTATAAAAAGCCAAATGAAAACGTGTTGACCCGTCAACAACGTCGTCGTCGTCATCATCGTTGTTGGTTGTCGTCGTTAGTTGTGTGGTCATGGTCGTTACGATGGTACCGCATGTATCAACATGTTTTAATCATGGCTCTTTCGTCAAGCTTATAATAAACTCGTTTTCCGTCTACCGAGGCTCCACGCGGAAACAATTGTTTAAACGCGCTTGCTAGTCCGCTTTCAAAAGCCCGCTCGAGATAATTTCTTCATTAACTCTATAGCACGATGACCCGCAACCGGTATATGCTGTTTCGAAGATAGAACCTGAAACACTCGTTCCTCGGAATCTACTCACGACACGGTGCTTAGGAACACCTGACGACACCACCTTAATTCTCTTTTCATTATCTACTACCAGATTCGTTTTACATTCTACAATCCTATAAAAACCTTTTCTTTTTATTCTATACTAATGAAAGCTAATAAAAAAAAAAGAAAAAAGATGAAACATTTATTACACATTGATATTTTTTTCATTAGAAATTAATTATTTCTTTCCAATAATATAAAGAAAAATAATGTTTAATTAATTGCTAAATCTAATAAATATAATGAAACAAAGGCAGTGATTCTACTTTGATATTTTTCAGGAGAGAAAAAGAAATTTCTTTTTATATAATATATCTTTGAATAATTTCTAAGTAATTATGACGACTGAGATTTTTTAAAACGTCTACCATATTATACGATTTTATTCGTATAATAAATTATTTATATTTTAACTATACGAACTTTGCAACGGAAATGAATGCAATGAGACCTGATAAAAATAGAGAAGCATTGGATTATACATTGATACTTTTCATAAAGAATAAATAATCATTAAATAATATTTCGAAAATAATATAAAATAAATTACGACGATAAGATTTTTCTAACAACATATATTACCGTATTATTTAATTTTATTCGCAGTAAATTATTTATCTGTTAACTAAACGAACGTTGCAACGCAAATGAAGCTCTGATCTTGTCCTCTCTGCTTTCAATATTATTCAAAGAACCGAATATGATAAATAACGATGTGACCTAAACGGTGTACCTACACACAGACGTACGTACATCAATAAATCAGAAATTTACTTTTTCAATAATTCTTATACTATTCTTATAAAATTCTTTACAATGATTTTAAAAAGCCGGTAAATTTTCTACGTGTTAACAAGGCGAGTGTTAGAACGAAACTGAAGGTTTGACCTTTTTTCTGTTTTAAGTATAAACGAACTGAATATAAACAACGTGACCTAGACCGTGTATTTACACATACACACATACACACACACGCTCGAACACGCGGTGCGATACGTCGTATGTTTGCTGTTTCAATTTTAAGAAAAACATACTAACTATTTTTTTATATTTTTTCCCCTCTACTTTCATAATAATAATAATGTTCGTATAGACAATAACCAAAAAATGGAAAAGATTATTTGAAAATTGAATGTATTAATTAAAATGAAATATAAATGAAGATCATAAGATTGACATACCAACGACCGTATCATCTTTGTCGTTTATTATCGCTTCGTTCATTCGACACACAATGGTACTTAATCAAATCGCACAAACTCGACTTGTGAAGGAATGTTAAATGAACTATACGAATTATCAGACAAATTATTGGCTTATTTAATGCTCCTGATTGACGTGAATTCACGCATTGGGAAATAACTCGCACCTATTTTACCTGTGTTTTGATAAAAACGATACAGACTATTTTGACGGATTCGAATTCAATTACATTTGACTTTCTATCTATGAAAAATATGATTAATATACTTCACAAAATATCTATCAAAATTCAATAGTGAATTGTTCTTTTGTTCATACTCGTAATTTAAAAACGTTCATAAATGTAAAAATAAAATAAAATAAAATTATGTGAAATTAAAAGTGAATTTTGTTGAAAAATTTAGTTAGGAGATGATTGGATTGATCTAATTTAAATATTTTTTAATTTTTAGGCAGAAAGTGCGGCCCTTTACGATGCTGTATTTCTTTTATACAACGCATTGGATATCCTTAACGATAGGAACAAAAATAATGGTGATCCTATTCCTATCATCCCGGTACCGCTCTCTTGCGACGATGAAAAGAAATATGAAGCAGGTCCCAACATTACCAGCATCATACGAGAAGTAAACCTAATGTTTAATCTCTTTACTGACATCTTTTTCCTCTTATAAAAGAGGACCATGGTGTATCGACGAATAAAATCACGAATCTTGTATTTACCGACCTAAAATTTCTCAAAATACACTCGGGGAAAAATATTTTACAAAAATTTATATTCAATTCTAAATTTCCACGAGATTTAAACATATGTTATTAAAAATTACAATTTATTCTTGACCATTATTATTAATATATCAATATTTTAAATAAATGTTCAGTACTTATAATAAAATATTAGTGCACAACCCTAACTAAACTCTGTATTTATTATAAATATTAATAAATTATTCTCATACACCGACCATAGTTTAAAGTATTAGTAAACAAATGGTTAAAAATATTGATAAAATAGTTTTTTTTAACTGATAGAATCAAATAAAATTGCAGTTAGAATACTGTCTCCACTTTTCGAAATCAAGAATTAAGATCTTTCATAAATCTAATAATCGATTATTACAGGTATCTTTAGAAGGGAAGATGACAGGAACAATCAGCATTGACGATATTGGTCGTAGACGAGACTTTAGTCTTCATCTTTTGGATTTCCGAGGTTTCAACAGTATCAAAATGGGATATTGGGATGAAGGAGGTGTTCATTCTACTCGCACTAAACAGGAACTCGAAAGTTACTTGTTCAAATCTATCGAACAAAATCATTTTAGGATTGCCATCAAAGTGGTAAACTAAATAATCTTCAATAAATAATCAAAATCATTTAAAACAACATATGAACTAAACTAAAAAACTGACCCATTTTATAGGGTGAACCATACGTGATAGAAGTGACAGATGGATCAACACGAGGTGTGGCTATCGATAAAAAATACTACGAAGGATATTGCATAGATGTGATCGAGAATATTGCAAAAATTCTTAAATTCAAATATTCGTTCATGTTGGTACCTGATAACCAATACGGTTCTTACGTACCTAAAACTAAATCTTGGAATGGTTTGATAAAACTTCTCTTAGATCACGTAAGTAACTAATTGTAAATTCTAAATTATCAAAAAATTTTTCCTTAATTCGTAAAAAGAACGAACGGTTATATTTTAGGAAGCTGATCTTGCCATATGTGATTTGACTATAACATCAGCTAGAGAGAGTGCAGTAGATTTTACTATGCCATTTATGAATTTAGGTACAATGATAAATCTAATAATATCTAAATAATTTATTTTTATACTTATTATTAAGTGAAAGGATTATTATTTTTTTTTCTTATTTTATTTTAACAGGTATCAGTATTTTGTTCAGTAAGCCAGAAGATAAAAAACCTGAACTGTTCTCTTTCCTTAAACCATTGTCTACGGATGTTTGGATTTACATGGCTACTGCTTATCTGATAGTCTCTTTGATGTTGTACGTGCAAGCCAGGTAAATAAAAAGATTAAAATATCATGATAAAGAAAACGTGTAAGAAATTTAATTGGTGAGCTTGTTTAATTTTTTTTTTAGAATGGCACCAGGAGAGTGGAATAATCCTCACCCATGTAATCCTGATCCAGAAGAATTAGAAAATAATTTTGATTTGAAGAATTCATTATGGTTGACTGTGGGTTCTCTTATGCAACAAGGTTCAGACATTCTTCCTCAGTAAGTATTAATTTATTTTGTAAGTAATATTAATCTGCAAGTTTGATAAGATACAAATGTAAGTTTAATATCAGGTTTCAATGAGTTTAGGAACGATAGTGTTATTTAAAACTCTCATTTAGATCCGTAGAGATATTCCACTATTCAAATTTCACTTTCCCAATACTTGAATTCGATAAGCCGGATATACAGAAACCTGATCCCCTACCCTAATAACATTAAATCTTCAGCTATATTCAGAATCATAAGCACGTGACCTGGTTATTCAGAAATCTCTGTATTTAAATTTCACAACTTTAGGAAACCAACCGAATCAACGATTCACAATTCTACGTAGTCTGAAATTGAAGCCAACGAATTCCAATATCTTCATAATACTCCATAACTCAACTTAAAACCTATACCATAATTCCTATAAACATATCATTATAAAAAGAAAACATTAATTTATTACAAAAACATAAGACCAAGAAAAAAAGAATTCTTATAAAATAATTTATTTAAAAAAAAAAGAAAAATAAAAAAAAAATAACTCCCGAAATATTTAAAATACAAATTCAGTTTTAATGAACGATAAATTCAAAACCTAAGATCCTTTTTTATTAATCGACCTATCTTCTCACTTTTAACAAAAAAACCAAAAAACAAAAAAAATATTATAAAATTGATTTACAATAATCAAATTAAGGAATAAGTTGGCTAACAAAAAGATTTAGACTTGCTCCTCTGATTCTTCCTTTTATATTTTTTTGTTTTTCTTTTGGGAACGAGGACTCCGTTTTTTTTTTTTTAGTCACGACAATTAAGCTTAACGAGGCGCTGTTTGCCGGACGTATTTGAGTCGGCTTCCCACTTATTAGCGCCGGCACGGCGCTAACTCTCTGTCCGTGACATCGTGCATGTTTGCTCACCACATACTAGGAGACAACCAACCAAAGACACCTAACTGCCGTCGTCTTCCTCTTCCTCCACCTCCTATACATCCCCTCCCTACCTTTATCTTAACCCTCATACCTCATACCTCTTCGTCTGTACCCCCCCTATCCCCCCCATGGTGGAGACTCTTCTACGCAGAGAACCTCGTGTTCTTCGTTCAATAAGAGAGAAAGAGACGGAAGCAAACACTACACCACACTACACTACACCACACACACACACACACACATGCACGCACGTATACTCATTTATGTGCGCACGCGTACAAGAAGGATCGTCAACAAACAGAGACCATTTACATACGCAGCCCTTTAGCCTTTGCTTAATTAGGAGAACGTTATGCGTTCCTACCGCTACTTTTAGATATTTTATATTGTTTTCTTTTTTATTTTCTATTGCTTAATCTACGCAAAAAGTGTTTAGATAATTGTCGATAAATTGTTGAAATTAATTATTTAATTTGATGTTTGAAATGTAGATTATTTAATTAACGTTTGATTTTGCGATCCAAAAATTTAATTACTTTTAACGAATTTTAAATCATTGATTCATGATCTGATTTGGTAATGCATTGATTATTAGATATTTTCGTGTTTGATTAAGTATGCGTAGGTAAATATGCGGATTTAGATTGTTTAGATAAATAATTAGGAACTAACGTTACTCGTTAAACGATAGATGAATATTTAATAATTCATATGTAACACGAATCGATGATTGATATTTCGTGATCCGTTTGCGATGTGTTGAACCAAAAGTAATGATAGTTAGTTAAACATGATGCTAATTGATTTTAGAGCACCATCAGTACGTATGGTAGCCGGAATGTGGTGGTTTTTCACACTGATTATGGTATCATCGTACACAGCAAACTTGGCAGCTTTTCTGACTATCGACAAAATGGACAATCCGATTACGAACGTTGAAGAGCTCGCTAAACAAACTAAGATCAAATACGGTGCCATCGATGGTGGTTCAACTTCAGCTTTTTTCAGAGTAATTATTATTTAAATCCGACGTTAATTCGTTTGATCGATTTTTAATGGATAATGAATTATTAGTTATTTTCTTTTTATAGGATTCAAATTATTCCACTTATCAACGTATGTGGGCAACTATGTCGGAAGCAAGGCCAAGTGTATTTACTGCTACTAACGACGAAGGTGTCGAACGAGTAGTCAAAGAAAAACAAGGATATGCATTTTTGATGGAATCGACTACGATCGAATACAAAATGGAAAGAAATTGTGATCTGCAACAAATTGGTTCGTTGATTGACAACAAGGGTTACGGGATCGCTTTGATACGTAGTAAGTAACTATTGCTAACAATAACCTAATTGTATATAATGATAAAAAAAATAAATGTGAACAAAAGGTATGACGATATTTAAATTTTAAATAAACCATTTCGTTAATAGTCGTCTGAACGACTGACCCGTATAGGGGTCGTACACCATGTAACGATACGTTTCTATAAAGAAATTTATCTGGGACGATACTCGTGCCAAATAACGCCTTATAATGAAAGGAATTTATATTAAATTAAATATCATTTTTATATAGATTCTCCGTACAGAACTCCAATAAGTGGGGCAATATTAACTCTACAGGAAAAGGGTACATTGTCAGAATTGAAAACAAAATGGTGGGAAAAACGTGGCGGTGGAAAATGTAAAAAAGAGGACAGTGATAAAGATACTAACTCGATAGAATTAGGTTTACCCAACGTCGGTGGTGTTTTTCTCGTTTTGATGTGCGGTTGTGCCGTTTCCTTCGTCATCGCTATATTTGAATTTTTATGGAACATACGCAAAGTTGCCGTCGAAGAAAAGGTTAGTCTTTTTTTATCTATTCTAATTCTATCAACATTTTGATTACACTCGATGATTCGACGATAAAACTTATGTGAATGGAATACGAATCGAAGTTTTATCGATGTTTTCTATAGTTGAGGGAAAAACTCGAGGAGAAAAAATTCGAAGAATCTTTTTAAGAAGTTTTACTTACTTGAAATTTTAAACACTAACCATTAATCTTAATACTTGGTGTTTTTTCTTCTTATTCTTTTTCTTTTCTTTTTTTTTCTACAGATCACTCCTTGGGAAGCTTTCGTAGCGGAATTGAAATTCGCCGTGAACATTACTCTCGATACGAAACCAGTGAAAATATCGAAAAGTAGTAGCGGTACCAGTTCAATGGAAGGTGGTATTGGCAGAGCAGCATCAACGGCACGATCCATAGTCGGTTCATTTCTACGATTGGATATTTTAGACAAATTCGATAAGAACAATACTAACAATCGTGGCAATGATAGGAAAATTAATTAAAGTGTTTTATTTTTTTAAGTAAAAGTTTACAAGTAATAATGAGATTTGCTAGAAATTGATTTGAAACAATTTAACGTATATAATATAATCGATCTTTAATTTGATTCCGGTAATTGCAAAAAAACAGTAAAACATTATTTATCATATAATAATCAAAATTATTTGCTAGAAAATTGAAAAAAAAAATGTTTATATTGCATAGACTTTGACAAAGTTGCCAAAAAAAAGTGAAAATTATTATGAAAAAGTCAAACAAAATGTATTCTCGAAAATTTCATTTAAAAAAAGTTCATCAAAATTTATACGATATTCTAAAAGTCACGCATGAAGTCGTCAGTGTCACATTGTTGCAACAAAGAGAAAAAGCCCGAAAAAAATCGTGGCTGTAGGTCCAGGATAAAATCTAATAATATTTGGACTAGACCACAATGGCACTAACCAACCGTGCCCGTTGAGTCAAGGGCATTTTATTTCCGAGAAATTGTTGGTGGAATTTTTTTTTTCCTCAGTCCTTTTCCCCTTTGTCCAACCCCCGATTTCATCTTCCTTTCTCGAAAGTAAAGCAAGTAAAAGCAAGCGGCATGTCCTTTGTGTCTTTGTTACCAAAGGGACGTTTCTTAGAGATGAAGAAAAGCAGCATCACGGATAGTTTACAGCTCCACACCGCAGGATCTTTTTAATCTTTTCTTGTTAAAGGGTGTCTCTTTTGGTAGAACGAGGGATTGACTTGTTCGACTTTTATAATACCATTATTTAAAAAGAAAAACAGAAAATTTAATACCCGTAACTAAATCCTTGGCAAGCTATTTCAAATATGATCTTTCTTTTTTTCTTTTTTTTTTTAAATACTTCAAACTCGTAATCAAAGTAATTTGTTACATAAGTAAATACTTGATATTCAAACAATAAAAGATTATGTGGTGCTATAATAAACATGTATTCAGTATAAATATAAATTAACTTTGATTATGTGTGTGAATATAATTAATAAAATTTCAATATAATCTCTGAATCAATGGAATGAAATATTTTTCCATATAATCAGACAAAACTTTACCACTTCCGAAAAAGTAGTAAAGTTGCGTCTTACCTATCTACTTAATCTACTTAATATTAAATCCACGATACTCCCAATGATTTAAACTATTCATTCGTAAACTAACTTGACTAATTATTCATAATTCACGAATTAAAAAAAAACACATAAACGCGTAGAAATAAATTTGAAACGAAAATTGTTATGATCCATTTATATAAAACCGCATGAAAAATTAATGACTTTTCTATTGTGATAAAACAAAATTATGGCAATAATTTTCCGCGACGATGATTGCATAAGGCACTTCCTAAAAAAAAAAGAGAACAAAAAAAGAAAGAAAAAAAAACGAAAAAGGATCCAAAAGAGAGAGGTCGGTCGAAACGTCCGAAAATCGGATTACACCGGGACCCGGGGTTCGTTCGAGTGATAAAGGTGTAAGTACATCGATTAATACTTCTTTTCATTGCCGCAATAAAAGGCTGTAACACGATTACGGGTAACGTTTACTGGTGCTCGAACGAGCGGTTAACCAGTTAGCCCTTTGCGAACCCGTCCCGTTACACCGTGAGAGCTTTTTATAAAAGCGAACTTTCTCTCTTTCTTTATCTCTCTTTCACTCACAAATAATACACAGATACACTAACACATTCTGATATTCGTAAGGAAGCAGTCCTTTCCTCGTGACGTGTCTTTTACGATCACACCGCTGAAGTTTAGTGCCTTTTACGAAGGGACGATGTATAATTAGCCGAAAATGGATGTACGTAACATCCCTTCTCTTTCTTTCTTTCTTTCTCTTATTATCCTTCCTCGTTTATTATTTCGTTCTCTTTCTGTCTTTCAAGAACGTTTTGAAGAAAAGATCTCGAAGGCACGCGTGTACACACAGGCTCGAATTAAGTACCCCGTACGTCACTAGGTACATAGTAGTTAAAGTTTCCAAGTGAGACGAGAGCTCGTTACAGGGCAAAAACCATACCAACGTACCAAGAGTTCTGAACTAAGGAAGATGAAAATAGTTATATATATATATATGTATTATATATACATAGATATATTGTATATAATATATATGTGAGTGTATATGTGTGTGTACTGATATGAATAAAGTAAAGGAGCCATTTTCATTTCTAGGTAACATATTTTCTTCCTAGATTGCGTTACGTAAATTATTCTAAATTATCTCTAATTAAAAAAATTTTAATCTAATAATAATAATAAATATTATTAAAAATTTATTACTTAATGTTGCAGATATAAATACTTAAAAATTTTCTTTTACAATTATGTTTTTATTTTTATTATAAAATTTTGTATTCTTGCAATACATTATTTTACGATAATAAATGAATTGCACAGACAGACACACACGCACAAGTACAAATATTTGTTAGAAAATGGCGGATTTTCTTTCTCGTTGTTATTTCTTGAAATCCTTAGGTAGGAATGTGAACGTTAGACGGACGTAATACGTATTCGGATCGGTGCGAAATCGTCGAGGGAAAATAAATCTTCCTTCGACGAAGGGGTTAATTAAGTTTTACGGCCTGTTCCAAGAGAGACTCGCCGTTGCGCAGGTGTACGTACTCTCGCTCTCGGCTTATCTACAATACATCTTTATCCTTGGCTGATCCTAAGGCCGATTCACGAGCGTTTCTATCTACTTACACACACATGCGCGTATTTAAATATACAATACGATTTTCGTCCTTTCCTACTTTATATATAGACCCATAATGTCTCATGTGCTAGAAAACTGTCACTTTAAATTTAATCATTTAATCATAACAATATATGGATCAAAAATTTTAATTGACAAAAAAAAAAGAAATATTCCTACGTGACTGTAAAATATAAAAGAATAAAGAAACATTAAACGGTTATTAATCATTTTATCAATAATCAAATATTACATCAAACACAGTGATATAAAGTATAAATAAACATTACAATAAATCGATGAATATATAAAATAATGATGAACGATGTGAATGAGAGGACAATAAATGAGATATGAATTTTCTTAGATGTGAACGATAACAATAATCTAGAAAATGAAATTGGAGTTTACTATGTACGTTCGATGACTCGAACAAATATTTCGGCGATCTAAGAAAAAGGATAAGAGTTGGCTTACTCGCGTTTCGAATAACCGCGTGGCAGCCGGGCGAACGTAATGATACCTTAATAGTAGCTTTGCTCGTGGCACAGGCTTCGGGCACGAGGAACAACATCAACGAGAAAAAGAGAGAGAGAAAGAAAGCAAAAAAAAAAGAAAAAGAGAGAAAGAGAGAGAATGCAGTCGTTGTGCCGATCTTATCGCACGCCGACAAAAACAACAGGTGCACGAAATCAGGAACCGCCCTGATGTCGCCTCGAGATCTGCCGATCCTTCTTAAAAAGAGCAAAAAACAAAATTAGATAGAGATAAAAAGAAAGAGAGAGAGAGAGAGAGAGAGGACGAGGAGAAAGACGAAGAAGAGGAGGAGGAGGAGGAAAGAAATCAGATTTCCAAAACAGAAGCAACGTGATCCCAAATCTCGAATATATATCGATCGTTAAGAATCGAGTATAGGATAGTAAGAAAAATAATAAATAATAACAATAGTAGTAACAATAATAATAACAATACTAATAACAATAATAATCATACTTAAAGAGATTAATCAGGAAAGAAGCAGCGACTCAATCGAGTTTAACGATACCTACTACACGATCGATAACCGATCTCGATCAAGCAATCGATCAGACATTTTTTAATAGCACGATCGCCGTACACTCGTTCATTAAGCAATTACCTTAACGTCTTACTACTCGATTCGATGGATGGATCTTCTCGCGAGCCTCGAGGAGTCTTCTTCCAAGACAGATAGAAAGTGAGAAAGAGAGAGAGAAAGAAATGAACAACCGATTTTGAAGTGATCGCGAAGACCATTACTCAAAGGGGAAACTAGAAAAGAGAGATAGAGATGGAAAAAATAAAAATTTACTAAATGACACAGGCAGAGATCAGAAATGATCATCTTACAATGATCATATCGGCTTCTGTACTGTGCCAAGATAGATTGTATGCATATATATATCTATATCTATATATCTCTGTATGTATGTATGTGTGTATATACGTGTTTGCGAGAAAGAAAGAGAAAGAAAGATAGAAGACGTGTTTCTCGTTCGGTCCTATCCGAAAACCGCTGGCGGCAACAGTGGCGGTGCACTGCCGTGCCCGTAGGAATTCCTGGCGCGTTTATCAGCAGGAGAGAGAGACTCCTTACTCCTTTTCCTCGAAAGAAAGAGAGAGAAAGAGAGAAAGAAAGAGAGAGAGACTTCTCTTTCAAGGACCGACGACACCGACGTTGGGCCAAGCCGCAAAAGAGACCGCGACAATGCTGCACCCAACGGCCATCTTACACCACCGCGAGAGACTCCTCCACGCGGGAACCTGGAATTCCCGATGGACTTGTTGTCCGCCCTTTCTGTTTCGTTTTGTTTTGATTTTGTTTTTTTTTTTTATTTCTTATATATTATTTTTTTCCCCTCTCTTTGTATGTCTTTTTGCGAGGTACGTGTCCCTTTTTTTTTATTCGTTTAAATTCAACTCACAATCGCCATTCCTTTTAGAAATATTTCTCTATATTTAGAAATACTGTTGCGTTTTTTCTTACTTGAGAAATGTCTTCTTTTTTTTTGTTATCTACAATTTGGAAAGATATAAAAAAAATTAATTAACGCGTAAGAGGATATACATTCGGATCGTCGTAAATTTGTATGGATTCGATTAGAATGATATTTGATTATGGAGGGTAATTTTCTTTTCTTTTATTTTTGTCCAGTTATTTATGCGACATACAAGCTGATACGAAACGTCGAATATATTTTTCCACAATTGCTTGGACCACATTGTGATCAAGTTCCGTCTCCTTATGTATTATTGAAAAAATACTTCTTTTCTTCTATTAGACCATCCATTAAGTGTTTCTTTGAAGCCGCGTGAGATCACCCTCTCGAAGGGATAGAAGAAGATCGTTGGAGGGTTACGGCCGCCCTGCTCGTTCCACAAAATGTCTTACCTTGTCGGAAGGATCAACGACTTCATCGAGAACTCCCACGGACAGGGATACTTGGAAGCAAAAACATCGTTGGAGGTGTACATGGTGTGTCTCCCCCTACTGCAAAAAGCACGTTGCTCACACCGGAAGCAATCTTCGCTTGACTGAATGTTTTCTCAAAGAATTCTTCAACAAGTGAGGAAATGATCTATCTTCGATAACAAGATCTAAGATTATATTGATCTAATTCTTTTTCTTTAAATAACTTCCACCGTAATAATTCAGTCTGATTTCAATCAACGAAAAAGGAAAAAATTGTAAGAGAAAATAATAAACGATCGTATCAATTTTAGAAACAGGATATTAATCTAAATCTGTCACCCTAGTTTTTTACCCTAATAAATATTTTCACACAAAAAAAAATATCCTATCATTTTATCCAGAATCAAGATATCAAGATTTTAATTTGATCAAACACGTTTTTGATATTACTTTTCCTTTTTAAAACAAAAAAACATTAAATATTACTACGAGTAAAATTAATCATTTCGTTCAAATTTGGAGTCACAATTTTATGCGATTTTATCATAAAAGAAGGATAAATTTGTTGAAAAAAGAGGAAAAAGAAAAATAAAGAAAATGAGTAATCCTCTTAAATACAGTGTCATAAATCCTAACAGAAGAAATATAAATATTTTGGCAAACAGCTTAGTGTATGAAAGAGAAAAAGAAAGAATAAGTAAAAAAGGAGGATGAAGGAAGAGAAGGGATCTTTGTTGTCACACGAGAGCGGTCGGTCATTCATGGTTTATGTTTATCGTAAGAATTCGAGCGTGGGAGGAGGTCCAGGAGACAGGACACAGCGGTATGTCAGTATGCAAAGGGAGAGATCCAAGGAACGAAGCGTACGATGATATCGGCGCTTGTTAAGCCGACTCCAGACTAACGCAGCAGGGTGCTTCACCATGGCGGCGAACCTCCAAGAAAGATTCTCTCTCTCTCTCTCTCTCTCTCTCTCTCTCTATCTCTATCTCTTTTTCTTACTCTTGACTCCACAAAATCACCGACACATTCAGGCTGATCGTTAAAAAGTAAGAGAAGTAATGGCCCTTTTGCCGAAACCACGATCCACAAGCCAATCTTCCAAACTCTGTAAGCTAAACGCGAGCTCGGTTAGGAGACCAACCACCAAATTCACCACACTCCTCGACAAATAATTATTTCCTACAACAACAACAACAACAACAACGATAATCAAAATGAAACAAGAATATCGAGATCATTTGGAATCTTTCTTTTTAGGATCCTTTTCTCTCTATGATTCGAACCATAAATCGAACTTCCCTTTATACTTTTTTTTTCAATCCCATAAGAAACATTCATTAAGAAACTGGTTGTTCTCTTTATTTCTGTTTGTTTCTTTTTATTATCTTTTTTTTTTTTAATTTCCTTTTCGAACGAACCATATTGATAATTAATTTTATTATTTCATTTAATATCTATTTATTTAGAACGATTTGCTATATCACTCTGAACGAATGTTATTCATTTGAATAAAAACCAAAGTATTTTTTTTATTTATGGTAAGAAGATATGAAAGAAAAATTGTATGATTAGCTTAATAAACATGCATATATATATTATCAGTTGTGTTTATTAAGAAAAGGGTAAGAAAAAGATAGAATAAGAGAGAGGGAAAGAGGGAGAGGGAGAGAGAGAGATAGAAAGTTCTCTACCGTATTCGGCTTCATGTCCATGGCGGTAACTACAAAGAGGTTGGCAAGAGACAGGGCGGTTTGTGAGTCGTGCGGCTAACTTACGCCGCACCAACTAATACTCCTTGCTACTCGCTTACACAACGCTTATATACACATGCATACATACATACATGCACACAGAAAACCACTTCCCCGAGGAGCGCATTGATGCACGCTTATATTTCCTCTCCTACCTCACTTCTCCTACCCCTTTATGTTTGTTCAGCGGTATTCTCCACGAATCTCTTTCTCGCAGCATCTACCTACACAAGCAAAACTTACCCGAAAATATCCTTCGAATGAACTTACACCTGATATATGTTTCGATATATTATAATCTCGAATATTATCTACCTTTTTGGGTTATAACATTTGAAATTGAAAAAGGATTATCGATTAATTTTCTAGTTTTTTTTTGCTTATACAATTATTCGCAAATGTTTTTAAATTTGATTGCAGAAAAAAAACAATAATAATAATTTTTAGAAAATTTATCTACATTAAAAATTAATTAAAATATATTCTATTTTTTTATAAATTGATTTGAAAAATTCTTTCTCTCTCTCTATCTCTCTCTCTATATATATATATATATATATATATATATGTATGTATTCATATGGATAAACAAATTAATCTAAAAAGAACAATTTTATTGTGTGTGTGAGATATGAAAAATAATTTTTATATTAAAAATATTGAAATTAAAAGGGAGGTATATATATATATATAATCAGACACGCTTGGAGGAATAAAAACTCGATAAGTTCTGCACGAGCAACTAGAAAAGAACGGGCTTTTGTTTTGAAGAAGCTCAAGAAGCACCGTTCGTTAATTAAGATCATTATCGGATAGGAAGTGAAGTATACTTTTTCGTAATTTCAGCTATATCCTCCGATTATTTCTCGATCAAAAGCGTTACATCCTTATTATTATATACGCTTAAGGAACTTGCTATAATAACTTGCCGATATTTAAAATAACGAGATGGGGAAATATAAGATGGATGATTTAAGAGAATAAAGAAAAAAGAAAAGAAAACCATAGAGAAACACGTAAGGTAGAAAAATGGTTAAATATGAAAAAGAGATTGAATTTGCATGTGCAATGATCTAAGAAATCGAAAATCGCTGAATCTAATTAAATTCTATTTAATCGAATTTCTTCGTACACTTGCAAGAAAGAAATAAAAAAATAAAGAAAAGGGAGAAGGAGAGAAAAATAGAAAGAAAAAAAATAGAGAGAAAAGAAAAGAGAGAGAAAAAAAGAACAAAGTACTTACATACTCGTCTCGCTGGTGCAAAAACTGGTCGAAGGGCGCGCAAAGGATCGAGAGATAATCACTGCCACGTGACCACCGACACGTCGGCTCGTTTTTACCGGCATTACGTGTCCCTAATCCGACCAAAGAACCACCATAATCGTTATAACCCTCCCTACTACTCTACTTCTCTTTTTTTTATTATCCTTATTTAATAAGTTCGCGCTAAAGTTTACTCCGGTACTTTTATTTTCTTATTTTTTATGTTTCACCCAAACACCATGATCGATACACATTTTTTTACTACTTGCAATGAAAATAACGAATATATATATATATATATATATATATTTTAGACTAACAAAATGATCATTATTCGAAATAATTCGTGAATTTTTCTATTGTTATAATTTGTTGTTGTTTTTTTAACGTTAATATAAATACTTTGTTAAAGCTGTTATTAGAAATATTCTCGAACGTATTTTTCAAAGATACTACTATGCGTTGTTATCGGATACCTCTCGAAATCGGAACTGCATCTGTAAAATCGATCTACGACGTACGCATTTGGCCTTTGCATGCGTGATGCGCATACAAAGAGACTTATCCTTGTTACGAGTATACGTCGGATCGAATCCGAATCGAATCCGGATCGAATCATGCTCGTGATGCACATACGTTACTTACATACATACGTTACATCTCGAAAAGCTTAAAAAAAAGTATGCATTTTTATCGAGAAATAGAACGAAAATCCAATTTTCGATACAAAAATCAAATACTTATTTCTAACAAATATCTAATCTTACTTATTTTTATTTATTATTTTAATTCATTCTATTTTATAATAATAAATAAATTATTAAAAATTAAAAAATACACATTTTTAAAAATAATATATTTGAATGTAATCCGAATGCTGTGGAAATTCGTTTACGAATAAAGAAACTCAAAAATTTGCATTATTGATGTCGACAGATGTATATACTTTATTACAATATCTGAAGAAAAAAAATATGTTCCATGAAGTTTCGATCGAACTTCGAAACGTAAAGGTCCAATTGTCCCTTAGCATTCTCTTACCTTGACTTCATTCGCACGAACATGCAAACCTTGCCACACGTCATTGCCACGGACTTATCTCACGTTCTATTTATTTTCATAACTTCGAATTTATTATAACTTCATACTACGCGTATATTTCATTCGTAATCTGTTCTATAAATATCATCCTTTAGCTCGTACGTTTCTTTCACACGTTCTACAAAAAGTATTAATAATAATAATAATAATTTAACAAAAATAAAATTGAATGAAACATAACATAATTATTAATAATTATTCAGTTAATAGCAAAAAAGCAAAAAAAAAAAGAAAAAACACGATAAGATAAGTATACAAGTATAATTGCTCTGAAAATATCGTGTCGGATCGATTATAGATTGTAATTTAAAGAATGAACGAAAAAACCCCTGTGAGAGTTTTGAATTCTAACACAAAGATCGATAAAAATCCCTCGATAATTTCGGACGAATGGTGTACGGCTATCGTAAATTCGATGAACGGGATGCTCAGCATGCCGTATCTTTTCTAGATATTCCGATATTTTTAGTTAAGCATCCGAACGATTTCACGAAGCAAATAAAAGAAGAAGAGGGAAGGATACGAAAATAAAATAAAATAAAAAAAAAGGAAAAAGGAAAGGGAAAGGAAAGAGAGAGAGAGAGAGAGAGAAAGGGTTCTTCACGTTCCACGTCGACCACATAAGCATCGTCGAAAATTCCAGATGTACTTTCTTTTCTTCTTTCCAAACTCTTTTCGCCTCTGATCGGCGACGGCGGTCAGTTACGCGGCGACCTTTGGACCATCGCTTTATCTCGGTCCCTAAATCTCTCTCGTTTATAAGCGCCTCCTAACGACCTCTTCTTTCGGACTTCACCGGTGCCTTGGCGTACGATTTAGCGCGAGCGCCAATGCAAATTTTCTCCAACGAATTTGTCGGAACCAAATGAAAGAATCGCTGAATATAACGAAAACAAAATTTCGAATAAAGACAATTTTATAGAAATAAATTAAGAATTAGAAAGAGAGAGAGAAAAATTAAAAATTAGAGAGAGAGAGAGAGAGACATAAATCAAGAGTTAAAGAGAAAAGAAAAGAAAGAAAGAATAGAAGATATAAAGACAAAATAGCGGAGGGAACAAAATCAAGAATGAGAGAGGTAAGAGAGGGAGAGAGTGAAAAAAAAATAAAAAATAAAAGACGGAGAGACAAAAACAGAGAGAGAGAAAGAGAGAAAACAACCACAAATTAAGAGAGAGGGAGAGAGATTGGGGAACAAAAGAGTGGGAAAAAGAGAAAAAACCAGCAAAAAATTGAAAGAAAGAGAAAGTGAGAGTGAGAGAAAGAAAGGGAAAGAGAGAGAGAGAGAAAGAGAAAGAATTTAGCTCTCGGCATGGCGCCTTCCTCTTCGTTGAGTTACTTCTTATCTCTTTCTTTCTTTGTTTCTTTCTTACTTTCTTAATGAGTAATCGAGAGTCCGTTCGTTATTAATCAGACGCGCCTTGAAAGATCCTGAAGCGAGATCGGCGCCAGTTCCTCCTTCTTCCTATCTACGATAGACATCGGACTCGACCTTTCGTCGACGCTTCTGAATTCGTAACGAGAGAGAAAGAGAGAGAGAGAGAGAGTACATTATTGCGCGGTACAAAATTAGAGTAGATAAAAGTCGCGATTTTGTAAAGATTTCAAATACTAATTTATACGATTTGCATATAATTTAAATGATTAATGAATTTTAAATATTTCACTACTGTATATTATATTATGGTGTTTTTATTCTAACATTAAATTAATTGTGAAAATAAATCATCAAAAGAACACGTTTAAAACTCGATTACATAATATTTGATAAAAGATATTTTAAAACATAAAAAACTAAACATGCAAAGCATTCCAGTAAAAGCATCGAGGGTAGGAAAAATAAAAATCGATAAATCGATATCGTAATACGCACCAAGATAAATCGATTTTCTTGTTTTTTCCGTCTATTTTTATGTTACCGCAGTAAAAGAGAGAGAGAGAGAGAGAAAGAGAGAGAGAGAGAGAGTAAAGAGATCTTCTAAACGTTTTCTCCACCACGAAAGCAATCTCTATGTTGTGTTGATCGAAGAGCACCGTTAAAAAAATGGCATCAAACGAGCGAACATGAGATTCTTAATATTTCTGAAAAAATATAAAAGAAAGGAGAGAGAGAGAGAGAGAGAAAGTTTTTTGTTTAGTGCTCACTTGACGCTTTCATATTGTCGAGGTATTTAATTATACTACAATCTCCCCCATACAATCATCCTCACGTGTATGAGTGTGTAGACATGAAGCAAAGCACAAATTTCGTATCGTCAGTTTCAGGAAATTTGTCGATCCTGTAAAATTTTTATAGGTAAAAAAGGAAGAATAATAAGAAATAAAAGTTAAAAGGAATCGAAAGAAAAGTAAGAAAAAAGAACGTGCGTGATAGAAGTAAGGCTTGTGTAACCATGTAAAAAATAATTCATTCACATGAACAATGAGTGTTTTTTAAAATCGTACACTGTTATGATTATAAGATTTCTCCTGGAAAACTATTAGCATAGTGTGTTTAAAATGAGGACAATTTAGAAATAAATATTATAGATTAATATATCCTTATTAAATGAGTTTAATCGGAAAGTCTTATTTGTAACTAGTGAATTAAATAAAAATAATACGAAAATAATATACAGGAAACCCTTTATCTTAAAATCGTATAAAACAATCGTCGTATCTTAAAATCGTTGATAAAACAAAAGAAATATTCGATTTTTTTATGTCTAACAATTGGTTGATCATCCTTTGTTTTCATTATTATTTAAATATTTCTTAATATCAATCAGTTTAATACCTATTAATGTAAAAATAATACAAACTATATATCTATTAATATACTTGGAATATTACAAAATTTCGATTTGATATTTTATTAAATGACAATTTTCAACTCAAAGTCACCAATGAGCAGGAACATTAAAATAAATGTATATTTTAGTTTAAACAATATATTTAAAATATTAATAGAATGTGCGACATACCTTAAATGATTGATGATTAATCGAAGGAAATGTGTATGTAGTCTAAAATCACGCAGTCTAGGTTCGACGCACCGTCCTCTTCAAAATCCAACAGTATACTGATGTCATTGTCCTATGTGAAAGTTCTTTTATTAAATGTTGTTTTTATGACTTTCAGAAGGCTACATATGTATTCACTGTATTCTTCACTGTAGCTGGGATTTATTTACAGTTCAGTGTGTTTTTAAAGTACAATAAACGAAGGAAATACGGTACGTATATATTATTTTAGTTTTATAGATTAGGATATTTTGCATTTAAATTTGTTTGCAATTTTTCTCTCATTTTCTTCTTCAGACCTTTTCCAAATTTTACAATAATTACTCCTTAAAAGCGGACATGGCATCACACAGCAACAGTTTTTCAAGTGATGATTCTGACGTGCCAGGTATTTGTTAAACTAATTTCTAGAAAAATAAATTTATTGGTTTCTTGTGTTATGTATCTTAAACTATACTCCCTTTCCTTGATAATTATGATTTTTACACTATTTTAATTATTGTTAGGCATACGCCAGAAACAAAACAATACAATTGTAAAGCATGGGATGCATACGCCCCATGCGGCCCGAACGGAAAGTCCTCAAAAAATGGTCTGGCAGGGAACGTGTGAATATACTTGGAAAATTAAATAATTTCGATTTGATATTTTATTAAATGACGATTTTCAACTCGAAGTCACCACTGAGCAGAAACGTTAAAATACATGTATATTTTAGTTTAAACAATTTAAAATATTAATAGAATGTGCGACATACCTTAAATGATTGATGATTAATCGAAGGAAATGTGTACTGTAGTCTAAAAGCACGGAGTCTAGGTTCGACGCACCGTCCTCTTCAAAATCCAACAGTATACTGATGTCATTGTCCTATGTGAAAGTTCTTTTATTAAATGTTGTTTTTATGACTTTCAGAAGGCTACATATGTATAACGAGAATAATATTCATAATAAATAGAATTTATTCTTCCAAAAGTCATATAGGTAAACAAGAATCAATAAAAGAAGTTTGAATAACTTTCATAGAGGACAATGAGACATTCAAACGTTGAATTTCGAATAGAACGGTACATCGAACTAATAATTCGTATTTGAAGCTATAATATACATTTTCTTCGATTAATTATCAAAATAATTTAGAATATATCGAACGCTCTCAATGTATGTCACATCTCCATTCATTTGTTCATAAATAAACGCATCTCGCAATAACTATCGATCGGCAAACACACATACCCAACATTAACAATAGAATTTTCCATATAACTGTCGATCGACTGTGAATTCTATCTCCCTCTCTCTCTTACCTTTTCTTTTAATGTCGTTTCATACAATTTTTTACCGTTGCCTGAGATGCTTTCACTACAAAAAAAATATAAATGAAAATAAAAATAAAAGAAATTATAAAAAAAAAAAAGAGAAAAAAGGAAGGAAAATTTCACACGGTTCGCAGTAGATCGATCAAAGCCGAGTAGTAGGCGACTTAGTGTAAGCGAGATAGAAAGAGATAGATAGATACATGGATGGGTAAATGGATAGACGGATGGATGGATCGACGCATGGATGGAAGCATGGATGGATGGATGGATGGATGGATGGATAGACAGAGCTAATTAGCCGTGGCAAGCTTGCAGGGATTTCTGATAAGCAAGGAAGCGGCTTTCTCTCTCTCTTCTCTCTCTTTCTATCTTTCTCTCTCTCGTTGACTCGGCGCGTGCATTACACGATCGGTCGTCGTATACGATTACGCAGTGTTTTTGTCGGTAAAAAAGAAACTACTAGCTGCCCTGATCGGACGTGTCCAAGAGAAAACGTATTCACAGTTTCCACGGCACGTAGTAGCTGATGTAAGTGCTCACAGAAAGAGATACTTGGCTACCCCGTTCCTTCTATCTATCCCTGCTATTCGTGTAAATACTAACTCCATGTCGGGACACATCAGAGACTACTCTTCCGATGCTTTTGAATATTCCAACTCTTTCGTAGCCAACTAACGCTGAGTAACTTTTGATTCCTTATAAAGATATCGCTTGAAGTACTTTTCAATCGTTCCTCGTAATCCATTCTCTCTTCATTATTTCCTTATTTCATTAAGTTTACCCATAGAGATACGGTAGAATCGAATTTTTCTTTAATATTGTTAAATCAATCTTTGTGATTTTATCCAGAAATGGGTCCAGTTTTCGTTTTGATTTTAATTATAGATGATTTGTGTTTGAATATTCCAATTTTACAGAATAAAAGTAAATCCCTCAAAGTACTTCGTTTTATCGTTTTACCTAAAATCATTCTCTTCGTTATTTTTCAAAAACATTAGAATATGATTTGTTGTTCTATGGTTGGTAGGTTAATCTTAATGATCTTGTTCAAGGAACGGAGATCTGACGTTGTCTTTTTGGTTTTAATTAGGATGAGTGTTAAAAAAATTCAAACAAATTTTTAAGAAGAGAATGAGATAGCATAAGAACGAGACGGGTTATCTTCTGAACGCAAGGGTGATCCATTAAAATTGTAAGGGAAGAGACGTCCAAAAGGGGGTAGCGACAAAGGAAGACGTTCGAGACGAAAGATCGATCGATTCTCAATCAGAAATAATCGTGCGGCTTCTACGGCAAGGTGCATCTCCTTAAAGGACGGAGAAACATTCAGCTATTGAAACGCGTAGGCGAGCACAAGACGAATGGAATCGAAATCGAGCAAAGAGAAAGAGAAAACGAAAGAGTGAGAGAGAGAGAGAGATAGATAAATAGATAGAGAAAGAGAGAGAGATCCTTGTCGTCAGAAAGGAACAACTCGAAGGATGTGTGGCGGTGAACTTGGAAGAAAGAAACTGGCGGCATGGTTCAAAGAGATGGTGACATGTGACCGGCATTGTGAGCTCTCTTTCTCTCTCTCTTTCTCTCACACACACAGACTCTCTTTCTCTTTCTGCGCCTCGAGATTATATGCTTTTCTATTACGTCGAAATAGCCTTGCTTTGAGCAGACCGTCTGATGCCGCTCTAACTCTACCTTACTTTTCGATCAACCCCCGAAAACTTACCCGCAGGATCCTACCTGTATCTGTCATTGAAAACTAAAGTTATGTTTTCTCATAATCCAATCAAAAATAAACACCGATTTCTTTACAAAATTAAATCACAAAGTTTAAATTAATCAAAATTAAATGGATATCATAGTTGTAACAGTTTCCTATTAACCGAGACACCCGCTGATAACACTATGAAATGAAGATTCATTTGATATCTATATCTGGGATAATAAAATGATAATTAAACCAATTATTAAATATTCGACGATATGATCTGATAATTGTTTATATGTGTCCGTAGAAACCCACATATATATATATTTGCATACTCAACGCGTAAATTTGTTGAAAAGTGTTATCGTTTCGATCGGAAGGTAAACGAAGAGGATATCCGTGACCGAGGTTATCCAAGGCAAGGAAAGGAAAGGACACGTGTCTAAAGCACGTGTGTCCTCTTCCATTGCGCTTATCTCAAACTCCATCTAATCGCATTGTGAGCATAACCCTATTATAGGTGCGGCTCGTTTTCCTAGGAGAACGAGCCACCTCACTACCCGAACGTTCTTCTCATAAATTTCTATGAGGTTAATGGAGCGAACCACTACGACGACCATCTTTACTAGCCCACCAACCCTTCTCCCGCCGTCGCCGCTACCGGTTTCCTTATCCTTTCCAAAATTTGTTCTAATCGTACAGATGGTGCTGCACGTTTTCGTCCTTCAGTTTATCATCAATTACGGATTCGAATAATTAATATTATGCTTAATATCACCATTTTAATTCAATAAATAAGCATTCTGGATCGAACAAACTACCAACAAACCAAATCCTTTTAACAATTTTACACGTATTGTAATTGTCGTTTGGAAATGTCGATATACCAAAGGGTCAACCTAGAATCTTTTCTAACGATTCATTTCATTGGAGTGAAACTTGTAACTTCTATTTACGGTCCAGAATCAAAGCCATAGTCGTTTTAACGACCGAACATATTCCTATCGATTTTCACGAATAACATGCCGAGCTTTAATATCTTGCATATCACTGAACGAGATTGCTTCTACTAAATGCCCCCTCTTTTCAAAATTTCACCCTACGTTATTAATTTCTCATCAATAACAGTTTATCATCCTAACAATAGAAATAATAATAATAATAATAATAATAATAATAATAATAATAATAATAATAATAATAATAATAATAATAATAATAATAATAATAATAATAAAGTAAATGGATGCTAAATGGTATTAATCAAAACTTAATCTTTATTGTTATTACCTGTGATAACCCTGAGATAATTAATTGAAGATTTTCATCGTGAACAATAAACAAAACGAAGTCAAAGGATTAAACTAAAAGGAAAGGAATAAAAAATTTATTGGAATTGTTGGAAGGAATCGGTAAAAATCGCGTTAATTTCGCGAATCACTTGCTTTTGAAGTTCCTTTCTGCATATATTGAATTCGTTCATGGGTCAGCACACGGGATGAGCGGCGAGATGAAAGCCACACTGATGTTTACATAATAGTGGTCCACCGTGATTCTCCTCCTCTTCCCCCTGCCTCTCCACCCTCTCCTCGTCCTACTCTTTTTACTTTACTACCAACCTATTCGCTTTTGCCTCTGACTCACCCTATCCCTGTATCTCCCACACAGTATCCCCACTCTAAACAATCCTTTCAGTATCCCCACTTCGTTCTCTCTCTTCACCCCTCTCTGTCCTTCCCACGAAGTTTCCCTACATCTTTTTATACCTTTTTGCCACCCTCTAAATACTTCCTTTTACCCGAATCTACAATTCTATTTCTCTCCTTTTTTTATTGTCTATTTTGTTAAGGTATTCTTTGGTCCTTGTTTTATTTTTTTTTTTTTAATCATACTATTCATTTATATACATGTTATTATTATATATTATACTTCTCTTTTTTATATTTAATATAATATTCTTCCAATTATAATCTGTTATTATTTCTTTTATTTTATTCTTCGTTATTATTACGATTATTGTGCTTTCCATATCTACAAAGTATCAACTATTATTTGATTATTTTCTAATATTGAAAATTTATTGTAAACCCTAATAATAATAAAATATCATTTCATATCTTTTTTTTTATTTGTACACTCTTTCCTTCTCCCTCCCTCTCTTTATCTTCTGCGCTTCTCGCACGCGTGCGCACACGCAGGACCGATTCAAAAGCGACGTAAGGATCGAGAGTTCCTCCCCTCCTGGAGGAGCACTCCGTAGCGAACATCAAAAGCGCCGACAGCCGCGACGTGCACCTGCCTCCGTCACGCGCCCGCGTAAACGACTCCCCCCCTCCTTTCCCTCTTTTCCCCCTCTTTCTCTCTCTTTAACTTCCACTTCTTCGTAACCATACGCGTATAATCATTACCCCCACTTTCAAAGACACGCTGCCGGAACCCCACACCAATTCTTTCTTGGCATCGTTATCATCGCATTTACCCATTTCGCATACTAATCGTTCTAATTCGATCGATTCGCCTTTACATTAGTTAGAAATTCATCTGTATAAATATCTACCCTCTATTATCTTTCGAAACTTTTTCACCTAGACCACGATGATTATTCTTAATTATTTTTTCGTATTATTCGTCGTTTACGAAGATTTTTTTTTAACTTCTTAAGATAAGACAAAATTATTTCTAATCTTTCTATGTGATCTAGGATCTCGTAAAAATGATCTTTCTTTCGTTAAAAAAATATTTCATATCTGTTTTAAAATATATCATTCGTTTCGTTCAACAGCTACTATAAGCTATAAAATTGTTCTTACAAATATAGAAATAATAAAACATAGTAATTTCTTTTTGATCCAAAATAGAAGACACGTATGCAGTTATAAAGAATCAGATTCGCGAATATATTCAATTAAAAAGTTTGGAGAGTTAAACCCCTGTGTTGTTCGGCTTGCTTGTCCTTGATTTTTACGAGCACGTAAGAGGATATTGTAACAATGTCGCCGGTTCGCAAAAGATATTGGTCTCTTAAATTCTCTACAAAGCAATAATACCATACGTTTACATGTAAACTTTAAATGGAAGTTAATATGGACCACCTACGAAGATTATATCGCTGCCATATCGTTCCTACCGGTAGTTAAACCTAACAGCCAACGTTTACAATACGCTTGTAAAAGTATTATTATCGTTAGTGGACCGATGGCGCTATGATTGTGAGAATTGATAAATATTTACGCTTTTTTTCCACTTCGTTTCTAAAAATTTCATCCTGCGAAGAAAAAAAAAAAGTAGATAAATTTTACGTACAAAAATATGATATTAACGTAGAAAATGCTAACATATGAAGATAAATCTAGTGTGGAAAAAAAAGAAAATGATTTATTATTTTAATATCAAATCAATTGATTTCTAAAGCTAATGAACAAACACATTCGTATGTTATAAATAAATGATTAAAAAAATGAAATTCGATAGTATTTATTGATCGATGTAGCGAGTACTAATACGTCTGTAATCATCGAACCGAAGATAACCGAGTCGGTAGATTTTTGTTGTTGTTGTTGTTTTATTTTTTTTTTTTTGATCTATCTTTACATTCTTCCTCTCTTTTTCGTATCTTCTTGAAGGAAATCATGCGAAATCGCGCGAAGCAACGCTGTCAGTTTCTCTCTTCGGTGATCGTCCGTCGACTGCGCTTCGCATTAAACCGGAGGAGGAGGAAGAAGAGAAAATGAAAAGAGAGACGGACGTTTGTTCGTGAAGAAGAGCAAGATGAAGAGGGGGAGGATAAGCGAGAAAAAAAGAGAAACGCAAGAGGTAGCATGGAATAGCTTGGGGTAGGGATAAAAGGCGCCGACTGTTCTCTCGGTGATCTACCCCCACCCCAGTTTACGTATCTCTCCAGCTACTACACCTGGTCACGACGCCATTGCTGGATCTTGATCCTGCTCCTGTCAAATTATACCTCGGCAAAGTCGAGGATCCTTCGGACGCGTCCATCAAATCGATATCAACCTTTCATTCTTATTCTTATTCTTATTCTTATTCGCTAACTGCACATTGTTCCCCTCCACCTTTTGTTTTCCTCTAACTCTTTTCAAGAAGATTTTTAAAACGATATTTTATATTGTTCTTCTTACATGTTCATTATTAAACTCTTCGACAGATACAGAAACGAATATATTCGTGAATGATATGAATACGTATTATAAACAGAAATTATTTGTTAATTATAATAACTGAAATAAAATAATTTGTAATAAAACATATAATGATACTTTTGAATATTAACTTAAGTCATAAAACGCGTTATTACATTATAAGTTCTGATTATTTCAAACGAATTCTCTAAATGTGATTTTTTATCTAATTTAAATTAATTAGAAATTTTTAACGAAATAAATTCCGCTTTCAAAGGAATAAATAAAATTGACGTTTAATTTAACACGATGTTTCAACTAATGTAAATATTCGTAAAAAAGAAAAAAAGAATTGAAAGAATAAAACAATGGGCAGGTAGCGTTCGTTTTATTCTAAAGATAAAATCTTGTTGATAATAAATCAGTCAACGCTTGGACGTACGTAGGGAACCTTTAACCCCGGGATCAAAAAAAATTCTAATAGATTCCCAGGAGACAAATGTACAGTACATCGTCCGTGTCGTATAGTCGGCGAAGTGGAAAGTCCTGAACGCACGGGACAAGTTCCTCGAATCTAGCAGAAGTTGAAGGTCTATAGGGATGAGAGGAGTGTAAAGGGAGAGAAGATATCAAAGGGAATATCCGCACACGAAGAAGTGGCTTCTCTCAAGCTGCTAATGATCATTCTATACAGTAACCTGCTACGCGATTTTAACGATAAACTATGGAACGCAATCGTCACTAACACTCATACCAAAAACCCTCTAACGATTTTTTTTCATTTCAAAGATAACCGTCTTATTAAAAACAACCCTTTCGTCGTTACGTTTGAAGGATTATTGATAACCGATCGAAAAATATGAGAATACTGTTCGATGGATTTCAATGAAACTGTAATGATTTTTTAAATTATTCTTAAATATTATTATTATTATTATTATTATTATTATTATTATTATTATTATTATTGATTAAGGAACTGATTCGATCTGATGGATTATTGATAACCGATCAGAATAAATGGGAATACTGTTTATTTGAAGGATTTTAATATAATTCCAATGAGTTTATCTTTTCTTTTCTATTAAAAAATTGTTAGAAATGTCAATTACAAATACTGAGAAATATGTTAATTAATTTTAAATTAAAGTTAAGACTGATAAAATTGATAAAAAGAGATATATCTTTCTGAGAAAATCTTGAAAAGCATTGAGAGGACATAGAATCATTAGCGTTCTAATAATCTGTACCGAGAAGTGTCCTCTTTTTAGCTTTCAGCAGAATTTCGGTTGGAGCTTTTGGTTCCATTCCAATGATGGCAGTGTGAGAAGAAATGAAAGAGAAGATGAAAAGGAAGAGGAGAAGGATTGAAGAGGATAAGAAGGAGGGATGGATGTCCCTCTACCCTTCATCTCTCACTCTCGTGATTCCAGAAAAGGACAGCGCAGGTACTCCTCCGCGCGACAAGTGCACCTGCGCTCATCAAATTCGCTTTTGTCGGCGTTCGAACGTTCTTTTCCATCGTTGCAGCTTCTGCTTCTGCTACTGCTGCTTCTTCTTCTTCTTCTTCTTCTTCTTCTTCGTCGTCGTTGTCTTCGTCGATTGCTTTGATCTTTCGTCTTGAGGACTCGTCTGCGGACTACGTTGTTGCCCAAGACAAATAGCAACAACAACAACAACAACAATAATAACAGTAACAGCAACAACAATGTTTTCGATGATCGAACAGTAGCCCTTCGCAGTTGTTTGCCGCATCGCAATCGATTACTATGCTTCGTTCCTTAGGTTAAATCCAGTATTCTCCTTTGTCGGCAAATAGTTCACGAATAATCTGCTCTACATATGGGAGTGCACTTTTATTTTTATCTTATCATTTGTTTATAATTATTTATTTCATTTTGAATAGTTTGGTCACGTAAATCAATCGTAATTATCCAAATAATCTACATGATCTATTTAACATAATTAATAATATTTCTAAATTCGTATAATAAATATATATATAATCAAGGATCAAATTATTTAGAGAATATCAAAGACACGAATATTACACTTCAAATTACCCTTAATTTAAAAATCTGATTATTAAATAATTTCTTCTTATAACACTCTCATTTCGATGAAACAAAATATAAATGATCGACTACATCTATGAATCAAAACAATAAATAATTTCACACCCCTGCTTTAGAGGAAAATATTTGAAAGAAGAGGCAACCATTATCGTTTGTAAAAGCAACCACATTATTTCTACAAATGCAAACATTTCGATGCTAAAAAGGTAGGAAACATAAATCAGTTGGGTTCTACCTGGGGTCTAACATAAGAAATGTTCAAATAAGTTAGAGAAAAAAAACGTGAATAAAAAAAGAAAGGAACGAGGAAGAGGAGAAATGAAAGTAAAAAAATCGAGTCAAATTGAAAAGAAACAACCCCAAAGTGGAGATGTTAAATGGCAAAGTTAGTGGAGGGGATGTTTCTTCTCTTGTCCGATGGTGTATGGCTTAACCTGTGTGCCGATTGTCAGTCAGTCTTGGACCCGGATAGCGCGAGGAACCTGGAACGGGAACGTGTTGGGCCCCGTTCACGAGTTAAAGAAAGAATCAAAGAGAAAGAGAGAGAAAAAGGTGGAAAGAGGTGTCGCTCGCTATTAGCTCAGCGGTCGTGTCTGGCACGTGCGCGTATCGTAGCCTCGTGACTCGAGGAAGAAGAAGAAGAAGAAGAAGAAGAAGAAGGGTGCTTCGAAGGAAGCACCAAAGAAGAAGAAGAAGAGGAGGAGGAAAAGGAGGAGGAAGAGGAGGAGGAGGAGGAGGAGGAGGAGGAGGAGCTGCTGCTAGAGGAAAAGGTGAAAGAGGGCAAAGCGGAAGGTGGCAGTACGCTGCGAACCGTCAACCGGTCTACGTGTGCGGAACAAACGAGATAGAAAGAGAAAAAATACAGAAATATTGAAAAATAGAGAAAGAAAGATATAGAAACACTAAACATTTCAGATTACCCACGTGACAACCAAAGATTTTAACGACCTTTACCCTCTCGATCGAGATTTGTCTTTTTACATTATAAATCTATCCTAAACGTTTAAGAAATATTCCTAATTTGGGGGAGAAGGAAGAAAAATACTTTGTCATCGTGTATATTTTGATTTTCTGCGAGAGCTGATACGTGTCTTGAACAGTTTCTCAACGTGCTAGATAGGTGACGATTATTATGATTTAGATGTGATCGTGATTCTTCGATAGAGCGACATTATTCACCACGTGACGTCAAAGGATTCGAAGATGAAGACTGAATTGCAGGTTGGTTTACGTTCAAATTGTTTACGCCTCATATAGATTTAATATTTAAACCATTGAAAATATGTGGATGAACAATTATTGGTTTTTAAAATCACTGACATATTAAAAAGAAAAAACTTTAATTTTCCTGACCGAAATACTGGTTGGAAGTGCAATTTTTGGAATGTTTATTCAACAAGCAGGAATACGAATGCGACGTAAGACGAGTGGCGAAATACCCAAGCAAGCCGGAGGTCCGATCCTCTTTTAACGCTCTTTGATCATCTCGAGATTCTGCTTTCACGGCTCGTGCTTTGCTTTCTCTCTTTCTCTTTCATTAATTCTAACCTTTTTTTTATGTTACTTTCTTTCTTTTCTTTTCTTTCTTTCTTCCTTCCTTCCTTCCTTCCTTCTCTTTCTTTCTTTGCTACGCTCAATGGCATCTCCCTGTCCGGTTCCTTTGCGCGTGCGGCCTTTAACTTTTAAGTACGATTTAACGAATGCCTTTGAACCTGACTTTTACGAAACTTTGGGGCCGCCCAAAAACAACCAAAGGGTTAGCCGACTTCTTTAAGGAAGGCAACCCCACTGGGATAACCTGTGTACCTTTGTACCTTTCCAATCTCCTCGATTTACGTTTCTTTTACTTCAAAGGACATCCCCTTCTTTATCCTTCTATTTTTTTGGACAAGTTTGCATACAAATATTTTCCAGTTGGAAAATAAAAAAAGAAAACAAATATAAATAATAGAAAAATATTGTTCGTAACACTTTTATCATTTTAAAATAAAAATTAATTCAAAAACTTGCGTATAAACGTTAAGGAAGATAACGATGATGGAGGGATCGAAATTTGGTAAGGATTTAATATAATTTAAATCCAGTAGAAATAAAAAATGATAATAAAAAAAATGTAGATTAAAATGACGATGATGATTATATATAAATTTTAAGAAAAATTTAGTTATACATTAAAAAAAGTTCGGAAAAATTGTACACAAATGTGATTAAAGATGATGATTATGATGATAATGATGATGAGGTCAAAGTTTAGTAAATTAGTTCAGATGGGATTGAAGAAGATGAGGAAGAAGAAGAAGAAGAAAAAGAAGAAAGAAGAAGAAGAAGAAGAAGAAGAAGAAGAAGAAGAAGAAGAAGAAGAAGAAGAAGTAGCTGGTAAATAAGGAGGGCGGATTATCGCGCGAGAGTAAGGAACGAGTTGGAAGGGAAGGAAGGGGAGGATGATGAGGACAGCATAGATGCGGAAGTGGACGAGAGAGGTTCGCTAACGATAACGACTTCAGGAGAACGACAGCCAACGAGAGACTAATGTCTTCCTGCTAGAACTAGAATCTGATCTGGACTTCTAATCATTCCTAATTTTCCAACAAAATGTTAGTCATACGAAAAAACTTCTGTGAATAAACAAATACAATAAATATTTCAGATCTTTAACGTCGATGAGAGAAAACAACAAATTTATTCTTTATCAAGATGTAGGCCAAGAACAAGTTGCATTTAACAATTGAGAAATCGAAATAATTATGATATATCATAAACGAGGACATTGTAAAACGAAGATACCATATTAGGAATAAATAGAGATTCTAGGAAACACAATCAGGATCAAGCTGACTAATTATGAAATAGAAAAAAAAATGTTAACCAATTGATATTTCAAGAAGTTTCGCAAATCATGCTTTAATAAAAAATACAAAAATATATATCAAAAAATGATGACCCTCTCTTAAAATGTAATAACAAAAAAAAAGAACATATTGTAACAACAATATTATATTATACCAAAAGAAAAACAAGTATATAATTAACAAAATATCCTTCATCTCCCATTCGAAAAAGAAAAAGAAACCATCCGCACCAACGAGGAGTACCCCTTTACCGAATAGTAAAAATATGAATGCAGAAAAATCAACCGCCGAGAAAAGAGATTAGAAATAAAAAAAGATAAGGATCTGTTTATGACGTATAGTTGATATCGTCAAGTGGGATAAAGACAAGGATGATGTCCCTAACATAGAGACTAGGATAAGGATTACAAGGAAGAGATGAACGAAGAGGAAAAGGGGGAGAAATAGAGAAGGAAGAGAAGGAAGAGAAGGAGAAGAAGGAGGAGAATGAGGAGGAGGAGGAGGAGGACGACGACGTTTCTGCCGTGGAGCGGTGAGCAATTAGCGACACAGCGCGGCAAGATCAGAGGCCGAGGGCGGGGTGGGGAGCGGCGGCCTAATTACACACGGTACCGACCGACTTCAAAGGAGCCGACAGTTCCTCTTCTCCGAGCCATCCCCTCCGAATGGCCAGCCCGAGAACAACGCTCCTCTTCCTCGTATACTCCGGCTGGTCGACGTCGACGATGCTGACCTGACTAGCCTTCGATGCTCCCTCTCTTCTTTTTCACCCTCTCTCCTTCCCTTCCACCCTCCATCCCTTCCACCCTCCATCCCTTCCACCCACCATCCCTTCTACCCGCTATCACTCTCTCCTCTCTCTCTCTCTCTCTCTCGCTAGCTTATCTATCTATCTTTCACTTTTATTTTTCTCTATAATCAATTTCCGATCGAATCTTTTTTTTGCGCACGAAATATTTGTCCTTCCAATTTCAATATTAGAATTTATTTTAAATCAATTTTATAATGAAATATTTTTTATTTATTTCTATTTTTATACGGTGGCATTAAAGAGAAGAGAAAAGTTAGGAAAAATATTGAATAATTTATTATAAGAATATCTAATTATATCCTTAAATAACTTATTTTACTATATAGTATAATGTGTAATATAAAAATTTAAAAAATAGTTAATCTTTTACTAATGGTTTGAACGTTGGAAATGTATTAGATTGAAACGAGAGAAAAAGAGAGAGAGAGAGAAAGAGAAAGAGAAAGAGGAGTTCTTAACTAATTACACTTAACTAGATTAAATGGGGACCAAAGGATCTTACAAAGATGACACACACTCACACACACAGACAGACATACAGATACATACACATATAGCAGGAAAAAGAAAGAGAAAGAAAGATATGGGATTCCTTAAGGAAGTGATGGTGAGAGTAAGTCTGACACGTGCGGAGGCACGCGTCCGTTTCTTCCGCGTCTTCCACGAACGATTCGGCGCCTCGAAGAATCATCAGACTAGACTTTGAAATCACACTCGGCAGATATCCACGTCTGCTGGATTCTTGGATGGATTTCGATAGGATCATTCTCTCCTACGACGCGATCGTCCACCGATCTTTCAGAACTTGTAACACGAGAGAAATGGATCCGGAGAAAGGAGTAGTAGTAGTAGGTAGGTACTAGTAGTAGTAGTAGTAGAGTAGTAGTAGTAGGTAGTTCTCTCTCCCTCTCTCCTTCTCTCTCTCTCTCTCTCTCTCTGTTTCTGCTCGTGGCCGCAAGTCATCAGTCAAGTCTTTGAGGCCGGCTTCAAGCTCGGCCCCGCAGAAAAAGACCTTTTGCCGATCTGCCTTGGCGGTAAGATCAAACGTTTCACGGTCCACCGTACGCTGAACCGACTCTACTCACGTGGGACGTTCCTCTCTGCTGATGCTGATGCTGCTTCTGCTTCTGCTGTTGCTGTTTCTCTTGCAGTTGCTCTTACTGCTCCAGGCCAATATATATACACAAACACACACCCAACACACACGCACGCACATGTAGACACATATATAAACACAGTATGTATATATATGCATGTGTGTGTTTGTATATACACCTAAATATATACATTTCTATGTGCATATATGTACATATACATGATATTTACCTATGTATGAACATATATTCGATTTATACCTATGCGTATATGTTTAGTATGTACATATACGTGTAACTATGTAAATATGCGTGTAAATGTGTTTATATTAATGCACATAAACTGTATATATGATAGAAAGAGAGATGGTCCTCAAAGGATGAAAGTAACCATTTTCGTGGAAGAATAAGAAAGAGAAAAAGGGAGGAAAGAGATAAGTAAAATTCTACTATAATGTTGGATATGAGTAATCACAATCGTCTCCCATAAAACGTTTAAATAGAACGTTACTATATCTAGAGATTAGGTTGAGTAATTATTACCGAGAAGAGAAAGGGAGAGAAAGATTCTCGTGGTTCAACAAGGAAGTAAACGTGACTTTAGAAATTATATTAATTATGATAATAAAAGATCCAATTGTTATTTTACTTCGACATAATCTTCCTTTATACTTGGTGATCAATTAAGAAATATTTAATCAACTTTCGCTAATCATTTTTACTCGATCAATTTCTACGAACGCACTTTACTTCCTAGTTAATCAAACGATGTATATATGTATATAACATAAGATACAAATCCTTTATAATTCCTCAAATAAAGTTCTTAGAATCAATTAGATCTATGAAATAGATCGTTATCAATTTTCTGAAATTTTACGAAAACACTCATAAGTTACACCCAACTCCACCCGAACCCTCCTCTCCTGATGAAATTCGATTTAAAAAAGAAAAAAAGATCAGAAAACAAGAAGAAGGTAATGAAAAATATAAAAGATCTCTCTCTTATCCCAAACTCGATTGATCGTTCCCCATTAAGAAGATTTTTAATTAGAAATCCTCGTGTGTTATACGATCCACGACTAAGATCGAACGATCTTCCCCTTTTTCTTTTCATTTACTTTTATTTCTCTGGTTTTTAAAAGACGCGTGGGCAGTAAGAGAAAGAGAGAAAGAGAGAGAGAAAAAGAAAGAAAGATATCTCATTAGATCTCGTTTAATATGAACTCGGAAAGAAAGAAAAGGATCGATTGAGATAGAGAAAGAGAAAAAGAGAGAGAGAGAGAGAGAGAGAGAGAGAGAGAAAGAGACAGACAGAAAGAAAAAAAGAAGAAAGTAAAGATCCAGATTTGATCGAGAAGAAAAGGAAGGGCGGGAGGGTGGAGAGGCGATTGTGGAGAATAAACGAAGAGGAAAAGGTAAGGGGGTAGAAGAGGGAAAAGGGGGAAGGGGGTGATGAGAAGAAGGGCGGGAAGTAGGGGGGAGGATTGAGGTAGGAGTTATACTCGTCATGGAGAGAGAGCACGAATCGCATTATCGATTTGTACGGTGCCGGTGCCGATTTGCGCGGAGGGAACCTTTGAAGTAAGCCGAAGTTCGCGCGAGGGGCTTCCGGAAAGAGTACACCAAGAACACCAGAGAACCCCGCGTGCCAGTCGAGTACGCGTGAAGAATCTCTCCTTCTGCAAAATAAGTGAGAGAGAAAGAGAGATAGCAAAGGACAGAAAGAAGAACGGGGATCTTCGAAATAAGCCCCCGTAAAATGATTGCCTACTCGCCTGCTACTGCACTCTTATGGACAATTTCGCCTAACTCATTGAACTTTATATCAAGATTATTAACACTTCCTCTCGTTGGTTTCGTATTTTTTTCTTTTTTTCGAAAGGATTGGAAATAATTTCCGAATTTTTAAATAATGCTTGTTGAATAACGCGCGCGAAATTCATTAGCATCGTTTCGTTGATTACTTCAGAACGTTTGGAATTTGTTTGTGAAGTATTATAGAACGAACGATGTTTAATGTAATTTTTATAAAGATGATTTAGATTAATATAATAAATCGAATTTATAATAAGAGAGATCCACGTGTGTGAGCTATTTAAAATTAACAAATTAACGTTAGAAATATTAAAAACAATAATATACAAACTATTTCAATAGGCTACAGTCACTATGTATTAAAATAAAAGATTTTCGAGATTATCTTATATTACGTTAAGTCTTTAATTTTCATATAAAAAAAAGAAGAAGAAAGAAAAAAGTAAGAATAAAAAATACAAACGTGGCTAATCGTTGTGGCAGTTCCACGAATAAGAAGCACGATTTTCCAAGTTCTCTTTTTCCCTACACCTTTTTGCCAACTTCTCCGACGAGGATAAGAGAAAAGGAGTTAAACTCCTTCCTCGATAAAATATAAAAGAAAGAAAGAGAGAAAGAGAGGGAAACGGGGAAAGAGGAAGGAAGAGAGAGAGAGAGAGAGAGAAAGAGTTAGCAAGAAGACGATGTAGGCGGCACATCAAAGGCGCACCTCGGGCGTGAACGAGCGAGCGGGCACGCGGCTCAAGTAGAGAGCGGAAGACACCGCCACCAATCCTACCACCATCCAATATATTTACTCCGATGGACCACCGCTACCATCACCATCTCCTCTCAACCATTCCTACCATACACGCGGAGGCGCACTAACATACAAGCAAGCATACACGCATAAACGCAACCCAATCATTCTCAATTCACTCTATCTTTCTTCCTAGCTTTAGAGAATTCTTAAAAAACAAAAATTATGATGAAAAATATGCAACAATATCGCGATCTTATTTATTATTAATAACAATTGTGTCTTAGAAAATTTTTATCTTCTTTTTTTTATATTATAATAAAAAGAAATAATAGGACATGACGGTTAATAGAATTTTTATCTGTTTTTATTATTCTTCATCTATTTGTAAGAACGACAATGAGAGAAAACAAATGTTATCTTTATTCCCGATTTTGCATTAAACAAATAAGGAACAAGGATGGTAATTAATTGGATATTAATAAATAGTATATAGTCTTTTTTATTTTTTATTTTACGAGTCAGACAATAAATCACTTCTCTACGAACATCTAACACTTATTACCAAAAAGGTTGCGACTAATAAATACTAAACAACATATTAAATAGCCACTCAAATAAAGAAATAAATTTCTAAATATTAAAATCAAATACATATGTCATAATAAAGATTATACCATCCCTGGACCAGGTGTGATTAATATTTGACAATTATGAGCATATATTAAAAAGAAGAAAAAAAAAAGAAAATAAATTATGAGAAGAAGTAAGGAATAATAAGGCTAGGATAATATATGAAATAATAAAATATATATATTTTTTATATATATAGTATATATTTGATAATATATAATATAATTTTATATAATATATATATATCAATCAATATACATCATATGAAATATATATATATTTTCAAATGAAAGGAGACAGAAAGATCGATAAATTAGTCGAAGAGGAGATATCTCCTTTGCTTTTCCTTGCTTACCTCGGTGATGCGAACTGCGATGCTTGCCTCGAATCAGAAGGAGAGGAAGGAGAGAAAGAAAGAGTGAGAGTGAATAAGCGCGAAGAGAAGGGAAACGGAGAGGGGGTAAGAGGGAACTGAGGTAGGGCAAGGCAGTCATATTTCAGCCCTTGTTAGGCCGAGGGGCCCTCACCGCGACGGAATGGGGAGAAAATCTCTTTGACTCGCCGCTCCGCGCCTTAATCCACCAACGTATACCCTATCTTGCCACCTGCTCTCTCTTTCTATCTCTTTCTTTCTTCCTTTATTTCATTCTACTTATTCCTTCCTCTTCCTTCTTCTTCTTCTTCTTCTTCTTCATCTTCTTCGTCCTCGTCTTCGTCTTCGTCTTCGTTTCTCCTTCCTTCTCTCTGTTTTGCGAAAGTCCTTCGTCATCATAAATTACGTCAAATATTACGTGGCTTTTCTACTCACTGTTTTTGACAGTTAACGCAAGTAACCAACCGTCTACCCCTGTTTCAATCCTTATTCATATACTTTATCTAATAGGTTACGTTATTAAAGAAAATCGAGCAAAATTGTCTTGATTGGATCACAACCGGGATTTGTTTTCTTTTTATTTCTTTTTTTTTTCCATAGATTAATGATTTAATAAATCTTGAATAATTTTGAAATAATAGGAAGTTTTTGGTAAATATATTTACTCGAAATATTGATGACATTTTTCATCTTTCAAATATCAAAAGTTATTTCTGTAGATTTAATGGCATCTTCAATTGTATCCTGGACTTATGCCAAATGTTAGCACTTTTAGTTCAGAAAGGTCATCTTTATTAGGATCTAGGGAGAATTTGTTTAGTATGATCTAGTTAGCTTATATTACTATTGGATTTTGACAAAGTTTCGTTTCTTTAATTGAAACATATTTTAAATTACTTTTGATATTTAACGAAATCTTCAGATTTCACGTCGAAAAATGCTAGCGCATTTCGTCGATACAGACAATTGACGGTGGTCTAGCGTAACTCAGCTTTTATCGATTGTATTTTTTGAAAAACCTTCCGGTAGCCAAACGATTAAAAAACTATAAGCTTGTTCCATTATTTAAAAAAAGCTATTGGAAAAGTAGAAGAAATTCATGATCGTTGGAAATTAGTTTATTCCATTGCAAATTCTTAGTTTAATCAAAAATTAAACTATGAAATATATACCTGAATAAAAAAAAGCAACGAACTTCAAAGAATATGAGAATATTGCTTTTCAATTATTTTCCAATAATCTGTAATACACCAAAATGATTTGTGTAAAATTCGAAATCATTATAAAATCATGATCATTGCGAAGACTTACGAAGATTGGTGAGCGTTAGTTTCGCGCTTCATCAAGTCGTTCTAGGCTCGTTAAGTTGAACTCGAATGGCTCACACCAATGCAACGTAGAAACTCAACTTTCTCTCTTGGATGAAACCCTCTGTAAGTAACAGAGCAAGAAAGTAAGAAATCAAGAAAAAAAAGCAAAAAATAAAGAAAGAAAGAAAGAAAGAGATGAAACGAGTTGGTCCTTGTGTACGCGGTTATGGTAATGCGAGGTTGGTGCGTGTTAGCAACGGCGAATACGAGCTGCGTGAGCGGTTCTCGTAATGGTAACGAGACGCTCATCTCTCACCACCATCATCATCAACATCCGGACGACGAAACGCGATGTGAACGACGATCAACGACTTACGGGCAACGAATTTCAAAGGTACCGACATTGCAACCATACTCAACCATCACACTATTTTCTAAATCTTTTTTTGACATCCCAAGTCAAACATTTATCCCTATTTTTACATTTTTCTTACTCTTGCAAATCTCATTTTAAGATGAGTTGGTTCAAATATGCCTCGACTTAAAGATGATCGTGTTCATTAAGATGAACTCATACGTATACCATTTTAAAATGAGTTCTTATAAACTTTACCGTGTACATTAAGATGAGTATGTTTCAATGAACTCATACCTGCCTTCTTTAAAAAATGAATAGAATTTATTTGAACTTGTATAAAAATATTTTGAACCAATACATGTCCAATTAAAAATATATGTTTTTTTGTTTGGAGTTAATGCTTAGTATATTGAAGATTAAAAAAGTAAAAGTAGGAATATCGTTATCGAAGAATACTTGACTCGTTCATTCTCGTTATCGCGTACCTGTTCGAACGAGTTCCTTGCACGAGATCATAGTTTTACAAGTTAAACGTCATCGTTTGAAGTTTCACGAGAGTAACCAGAATTATGTTTCTACATCGTAGATAATGGTACGCAATATACATCATGTTTTTACATACACTAACTTATTTACTTGTATTTTTCCTTGTCCTTTTTTTACTTTTTTCTTTTTATTTTTAGTTAACGAATAGCTGTTAAGTTGAATGGCTTGCTGGTAAAATGAAAAAAAATCTTTTTTACGATGAGGGTTCCTTAGGTTAGACTTGTTCGTTCGTTCAGTTCGTTCAGTTCGTTCTTCGGCTACCTTAAACGTTTGGAACGGCTACTAGAATCCGGGTTGAACGTAGCTTAACATAGAAGGTAAAGGCCATCTCTTTGTCGGCCTTTGTCACGGGGATTATAAGCCGGGTGGCAAATTATGACGGACACCTTCACGCTTTAATACGCCAAAAGAGGGATGGAAATGAGAAACAGAGAAAAAGATACCCAAGAGAGAAAGAGAGAGAGAAAGAGAGAGAGAGGAAGAGGTAAAGAAAGTTAGAGATAGAAAGTTCAAAGTTGTTGAACATTTTCTAATAAAACTATTATAACCGACACAAATCTTTGCAATATTTTTTATCGACAATATTTAAATATAAATGAGAGAATTATACGATTTGCGAAAGAAATAAAAGAAAAATTTACAATTGATTAAATAAGAAAAAATATTATAATACAAAAAATATTTTACCGGTACGTGTGTTGATCGTTAAAAAAGAAATAAAATAAATCTAATAAAATTAATCGACTATTCGTTAATTGTAGAACAGGTAAAAAGAAAAAAAAAGAAAAAGTAAAATTTTATAGAAAAGAGTCAAAAAAAGGAATAATAATTTCGCATACGTGCATAGATATTATACTTAATTAGTTGAAACATTATTTTTTACAAACGGCAAGGACTTGCAATTAAAATTTTGAACGACGACACGATAAAATCGATACGAATAAAGGTGAGGTAAAAGATGCGTATTAAAAAAAGAAAAAAAAAAAGAAAGTAAAAAAAAATCTTAGACGATTCCTAGTTCCACGTTCTTTTTTCTCAAGAATCTTAATGTCAAAAGAGGAACGGGATCATGATTTACGATATAATAAAGTGGTTACGCAAAGCATGAAAGAAGAAGAAGAAAAAGCAGAAGACACGGTCAAGTCGTCAATATTATTTACGACCTCTCGAAAGTTCAAATTTGACCTGCATTATCGCAAATTCCTTTTTAACTTGCCGAATTCGTTCCGGTTCAAAATCGATGATCCTATTCACAATAGATTCGTTCCTTCCTTTCAGATTATACATATTTCTTTTTTTTTTGCTCCCAAAATCACTTTGTTTTACGACAAATCGTGACATTTTTCTTTTAAACGCGAGCTAACCTTGAATTTTTTAAGAAAAGAAGGAAAAAAGTAACGTCCCGTTCAAAGCGTCAGAAGTTGCGCGAAATCAGCGAGAGTAAAGATCTTATCTTGAACTCTTCTCGTTTTATAGTCTCCAGAAATCTTCGAGAATGATCTTTAAAAGATCTTAAAAAGAAAAAAAAAATGTCTTTTAAAAGCTTACTGATTAAATCTTCCCAAATTTTAACGATCGGCATAAATCACATGACATTAAAAATGTGTAACCAACCCCAGCGTGTAATTTCGGTTATTTCTAATAATACTCCTCCGGTTATATCCTTTTATCATTTATTTTACATTTATTATTATTAATAAACTTAATAAACGCAATAAAGAATTTTTTTTTTAATAGCTTGTCCTTGGCAATACGAAAAAAAAGATAAAAACAGGTCAAAAATTAAAGATATGCAAAACAAATATAATAAATACACGATAGATGCAATACGAAAAAGAAACGAACGGCAAAATAAAAACTCGATCGATGCATAAAACATGACGTCGAGAATCATCCGATCTCGTAAGTTATCCTTGGAAAACAAAAAAAAAACAGAAAAAAAAACGAAAAAAAAATCGAAAAAAAGAAAACACATAAAAAATTAATTAATATACGATACCAAATATGTTAAAATAAAATACGTATGATGTAAGAAATTACAAGTAAATCAAATTCAATCGATAAGTATAAAACACAAATGCTCGACATGTGACAATGAGAATCAATGCTCGACGAACGACGAAATCGTGCGCGCATAAATAAAATATCTAAATTATAAAACGATCAAATATCCAGCGCCTATTCAAATTAGAATTACGTCACGCCAATGGAACAACTTTTTTTTCTCTCTTTTCTGCCTTCGGCCATGTTAGCGGCAACCTTTAATCTGGAAGCGAGCTTCTGTTTTCGAGATATGTTTGCGCTACCGGCTACCGTTCTGGAACCTGGAACTCGATCCTTAGTGGTTGCTTTCGTGAAAGGAAAAGAAGTGGAGGGGTGGGGTGGGGTGGGGAGAAAAAAAAAGGTAAGACACGTATATAGAGGAAGAGAGTGACAGGTGGCAGAGGGGTGAGGGGGAAAGGGAAGGTATGGCCAAGGAGGTGGAGAAAGAGGAAACGATATGGAAAGAGAGTGGCGCCAAGAATCTACGTTTTGCTCCTCCCTTCCATCATCCTTTCTAACTCTGCTCCCACTCCTCCACCCCCTACCCCTTGTTCTTGTTCTTGTTGATGTTGTTTTTCTTCTTCTTCTTTACCTTTCTATTAATTTTTATACTTATCGATGACCGGTCTACTCTTAAATCAAAATTTTTCTATTAATTTGTAATTTGCAAAAATAAACGTGGCTCGAAAATTCTCAGAATTTTGTCATATTTTGTATCATACAGAGATTAATATTTATTATCATTGTTATTATTTTGACTTAATATTGTATTTTATTTTTATTTTTTAAACGTTTATTAATATTTATTAGTATTATTTGCAATATTGAGTGTTTAGTGCGACACGAATTGTTGTCTATAGGTTCTGTGAGATTTTATATCCATAGTATGGATCCATTAATTTACTTTAAAATTTTGTAATTTGTTACGAAAATATTGCGATCGTAATATTTGAAAATAAACAATTTATATCACGTTGATAATAACTGCATCTATCGACAACTTCTATTGTGAAAAAAGTAACATTGGTTCTTCAAAGAGAATTTCGTAGAAAGAATATAATTAGAATTAAACATAATTGAAAATAAATCATCATCTATCATAAACAATGGTTGGTCCGTTAATTGGAATAAATAAAAAGTAAAAATGAAATATACAATTTTGTTTCCAGATATCAGTGTTCCTAGCGGTATTGATTTTAACGATAGTCGCCGAAGACAGACCAACAAACACGGTATCGGTGTCATCGAGTTCGCCGGGACTACAAAGCAACACGCTACAGAAGCTGATCAAGATATTGGAGAAATATGGTCTGGAGGAGCAGAGAGGATTGAAGAGGGTCTACCTGAGCAACAGGTCGATCACTTGCAACGATGGCTCACAGGCGGGCTTTTACCTACGTAAATCCCACGGTTCCAAGAGGTGGATCATTTTCTTGGAAGGTGGCTGGTATTGTTATGATCATAAGAGCTGTAGGAATAGGTGGCTAAAATTAAGACATCTTATGACATCAACACAATGGCCCGAAACTCGTGACAGTAAGTCCACATTAATTATCGATCATTAATAATTGCATTGGATCAGAAACGAACAATAACTGACTAAATTTATGAATTTTGATTGAATTTAACAAATATGTAGTTTTAATTTAGTCGTTATTTTATGTGTGTCATCCAATTATTTCAGTTGGTGGATTGTTATCAGGAAATCCGGAAGAGAATCCATTCTGGTGGAACGCGAATCACGTGTAGGTATTGTCCATCGCGATAACCTTGCGTACCTATCTAAAGAAAACATTTTATCAATCTGACCTAACATGTTGTCTTCCGTTTCTTTTCTATAGATTTGTACCATATTGTACCAGCGACAGCTGGAGTGGTACGAGAAGCTCGCCAAACGATATGTTCTCCTTTATGGGAGCTGAGATCGTCTCGCAGGTTGTCCGAGATTTGCTACCACTTGGCCTTGAGAATGCAAGCTCCTTGCTACTTGCTGGTAGCAGTGCAGGTGGAATTGGTGTCATGTTGAATCTCGATCACGTGCAAAATCTAGTTCATGAAGAATTAGGTTAGTCTATTATTTTATAAATTGTGTTAATCCGTTTTTTTTATTTATTAATTTTCTTTTATTTTTAAATTGATTCAATAATTTCATTTTGTAGGATTAAAAAACGTAGCTATACGTGGTGTCTCAGATTCAGGCTGGTTTCTTGACAGAGCACCGTACTCTCCGAATGGTTTATCACCTGTCGATGCAGTTCACAAGGGAATGGAACTTTGGAAAGCACGTATACCACACAATTGCGTTGTTAAGCATCCTGACGAGCCTTGGAGATGTTACTTCGGTTATCGGCTCTATCCGACTTTGACTGGTGAGTAATACAAATTGATTAGCTTCGAAGGGAAACGATACTTCTAAAGCAAACAAGTAAAAATTGCTAATCAATGTCGGATAAAAACATATCATTAAAAATCGATAAAATGATTTTAAAAAGTTTATCTTTACGAATACGCAGCTCCGTTGTTCGTTTTTCAATGGATATTCGACGAGGCCCAGATGTCTGTGGACAACGTTGGTGCACCTGTAACAAAACAACAATGGGATTACATTCATAAAATGGGCGATAGTTTGAGGCAAACTTTCGAAAATGTCAGTGCGGTCTTTGCACCGAGCTGCATCAGCCACAGCGTTTTAACTAAAAGGGATTGGCAATTGGTTAAAATTGATGAGGTGTCTTTGGCACAAGCGTTGCATTGTTGGGAACTAATGCCACTTGGAAATCATCATAATGAGTAAGTTCATAGTAGAATGTGAACGATGTAATGTGACTAATTTTAAATATCATATTTTCTCAATGATATGAACGTTGCGCCTGGAAATTGATGATACTTTATACTCCACTGTCGATAATAGCAGATTTTAAGTACCTTTGATAGGCAACCCTTTATACACAAGTGCTCACAGAATTCACACACACAAAATTATTTTTAGATAATTTAAATTAGTCATATATTAAATAGTTTAATTTTATTTATAGTTTTATATATATGTATATTTTTTTTTAATGTGTTTTTTCATGTGAAATTTATTCTAATTACATAAAAATAATAAATTACCGTTTTATATTGAAATTTACATTCGCAGCACTTTGTCCGAAATCGAGACGAATCAGCCGTGTACGAAATCGTTGAGAAAACTTCTCCGTTCTGGTCAGACGAAGAATAACGGGACGTTGATTCAACTGAAAAGAGCTGAAAAAAATAATCTACCAACAGAGACGAGGAAGAAGAATTATTCGAACTTCACTAGTGAAAAAATGGAGGAGAAAGCGAATAATACGACTTCCGGTCCAGAAAGGGAAAATAAAAAGAGGAGAAGAAGAAAGCATAAGGGTAGAAGAAGGGATAAGAACAAGGATGGAAGGACAAAAAAGGAAAAACACGAAAGAAGAAAAGCTTCGGGTAAAGAGTCCACGTTTTGTTTAAAAATATAAATGTTTTTTTCTTTTGCAAGTGTCAATACTTTGTAAAAGAGAGAGAGAGAGAAAGGGAGATTTTTTTACACTTTTCTATGTTTTATAATATATATATATTATATATATATTATATATATATCGTTTATATATTTGTTTCTTTCTTTTTTTCTGTTTTATTAATTCTATGAAAATCGTATTATTCGTATATTTATGAAAAAAAAAAAAGAAAACAATTGTTATGATCTTATATAGAGAATATGTATTTTGTAGATAATATACTGTGTGTGTTCTTAATAAATCGCAGAAAGAAATCATCTATATCACATTTGTTTTTGAGGGTTTTCCCGTTTTGATTCCAGATATCAATATTGCGTAACCCTACGTTATTCAAATGCATATCTCGATTCTTCATCTCATCAAAAAAATTAAAAAAAAAATTAAAAAACTCCATTTAAAAAACCTTAATAAAAAGGAATGAAATAAAATCTTATATATATACAGATATATATATAAAAAAGAAATAAAAAGAAATGATACACTTTCCGATTGGCATTGTATTCTTCCTCGTAACAAACCTTAACAATAAACGTTAAAAAGTATAATAATTAAAAAAACAAATTCCGGCCCAATGAAATATAAATTAAATCATCGACGTGCGCAAGAAAGTAGAAAAAGGAAAAAAAAAATAAAAATAAAAATAAAAAAGAAACAAAAAAAATGATTGAAACGTAACGAAACGAATTTCGCAGGACAAAGAAAAGGTGGAAAACAAAGTAACAACAACACCCACGCAGGAATGTTCAATGGTACGAGGCCACAACGTTCAGTGATATCTAACGGAAAACGGAAATGCATCCAGGGCTGTCACTTTCGATTGATAGAGCGTTGCACTTGGCCGCAATGCAATCACAGCTGTCCTAAGCTTCACAATCCGTTCACTGGAGAAGAGATGGACTTTATCGAGCTACTTAAGAGCTTCGGCCTCGACATGATGAGCGTAGCTAATGCTTTAGGTATCGACATACAAACCTTGAACAATATGGGCAACGATGAACTGTTGAATCTTCTTACGCAACAACCCAACTAAGATTATTTCTAAGTAAGCCCCTTTTCACAATTTTTACATACCAAAATTTAGATGTTCGTATACGATTTATTTAGACGATTTAGTTATCAAGATCGTCGTCGTTCAATAGTTATTTTTTTCTTCTTTTTCTTTTTTTGCTGGATAAAAAAGTCTGCTTATTCATCCGCAACGATTGTTTATTAAATTTATTTTATTTTATTATTATTATTATTATTATTGAATATTACAATTGCATTTCTTAAACGAATCTTCGACTAAGAATCTTTCTAAGTAAATCTGAATATCAAAATTTATTATTAATTTTTACTTACCAAAATTTCACGCATGTGTATAAGACCTACCAAAGGATTCATTCTTCAATATCATTCCGTAATATTTTCTTTTTTCTTTTTTTTTTTTAGGCTAAAATTATAATATGGATCCTATAATTATTTATTAAGTTAATTATTTAATATTATGCAGAATAAATTTAATTATAACGAATCGAATTAAATTATAATATAATACGTACGTCGATAATAATTTTTCTCGTATCGACGTTTTTGAACCAAAATACAATTGTATATAAGATTTTAATTTTAGGATTCGCGTTATTCGAGATTTCTGCACAAATTTTTTTCATTTCTATATTTTTCTTTTCCATTTTACTTAAAAATTTTATTACAAATATTGTGTAATTGTTCGTTAAATTAATTAATTTATTAGTATTGCACAGATGAATCGAAATTTCATTTTATAATTGTACCAGAATGAATCGATTACGTTTCATTCACGTTTGGTCGTTCATATAAATCTCTGACCTAGATATCAATCCTTGTAAGAGTACTTGATGTCTCTTCGAAACATTCAGACAAGGACACGGAATACCGGATCACACGCTTTTCGGAATTTCGATGAAATCTTTTCCTGAAGACTTGTAAAAAAAAAAAAGAAAAAAAAAGAAAAACCTTCATAAAAAGTGCTGATACGTCTGTAACCGTAATATAAAGTCGAGTAGTAAACTAGGTCAGATGTGTGTACGTTTTGTAAATGAAAAGTCATTGACTTGCATATTACAACCTTCTGAATATCTTTTTGCAAATTCATTTTTTAAAGCTTTCAATTAAATTCCCTAAAAATATCTTTATTTTTTGAAACGTTGTGCCAGTGATCTCGATTACGTTTGAAAAAAAAATGTACATTTGATTTCGCATAAACGTGCCAGCATTATGATAATGATCATAAGTTTAACTCTTTCGTTATTGCATGCTTTGCACGAATCAACTGTTGCATGGTACGACTCCTATATGGATCGTTCATTCAAACAAGACCTTTACATGAACGACCCATATATGGATCGCTAATAACAATAAGATTAAACTCAACTTTTTAATATACTTTAGATTACATTAATTATACGTTTTAATAATATAGAAAGAAGATATATAATTTAGGTCATTTTCATAATAATTGGATAATGTATATATTTGCATATGTGTAATATGTATCGTAATTTATTGTAGAAAATAAGTCGACCAATTAATTTGAAGATTAATTATCTGTCACAATGATGACAACATATTTCGAGTGTAAGTTCAAAATATCTTTTTGTAAAAAAGAAAATAATTACATAGAGCGTGGGTTGTTTTTAAAACTCGTGTTACTCGAGTTTAACATGAAACAGATAAAAGATTTGCGTTGAAGCAAACGAGTAGAGAAAAATCTTTTTTACGCTCGCAAGATTTGAATAGTAACAATGAACAAAAAAGGAAAAAAAAACAACAGATTAATAGACTGATTAAATTAACTACCTCAAAGAATATCAAATGCGTGTTAATGGACTTTGTCGTGCACCGTTTAGATTAATGTGTATAAAATAATATAAATAACAATTTGTAAAATTATTTAACGAATATTGTAAAATAGTCGTCATCGCGCTAATTATTGTAATTATTTATTTCATTTACACGCGTACATTTTTATTCAAATGTCAATTAAACAATTGACATATTTTCACGTGTTCATTTTGTTTAAAAATGATGTTAAATGTGTATTGTTAAAAAGATGTATAAACAAATTCATTGGCTTTGTATCATATATTTTGTATGTAATCTACAATAAGTCTGAAATTGTAAATAAATTGTATATCTGTTATACAAAATTAATTTAATTTTAATTTTAATTTTCTTTCTATAATTTATTTCGTTCTAATCGATCGTTTCTTCTAAACAAAGATTACAAATAAATTTATTTGTTTAAATTATCGTTTGATTAAAAAATTAAAAATCATTCGTGATTTGGTGGAGAAACTTTTGAGCTTAACGTAAAAAGAAGTTTTTATCGATGAAACTAACTTTTATTTAAATAAAAAAATAAAAGTTTTTTTTATCGAAGCTCAAAACTTTTCAACCGAAGAACGTATATAATTAAATTATATATATTAAAAATTATATATTAAAAATTATATTAAATATGAATATAATACGAAACTTTGTTTTTTAATATAATAATTATAGTTTTTCAAAAAAGAAAAGATATATTTTAAATGAAAAATCCAAATAAGCTTGTAGAAAGGGTTGTATAATACAAGAAGCTCAAAGCAAATGTTACTTAGTAGTGCCATCTAGCAGTCTGTTACATTTTTCACGACTGCATAACGAGTTGCATATTCAAAGGGTTTTCAATGGGACTTGAATAAATGTTTGCCTACCGCCGAGAGCTATATTCTAGGTCTCATTACTACAATTGGCCGCTAGATGGCAGTTTATATTTAAACATTGAAAACACATAAATGTGTGATCTATACATAATTTAGATCTATAGATTTATATATATATATATAATCAAATAATACATTTTTAAAAACAATATTTATATTATAAATATTTGTATATATATTTATATTATGAATATTGTTTTTAATATTAAAAACAATATTAGACGACCAACAAAATTGAACATTTAATATTGCAACTTAAAATGATTAGAAAAAGCACACAAATTAATATCTTCATATTTTTTTTCCTCTTTTTTTGCAATAATAAACAATAAACAGAAGACAAAGAGAGAAAGAGAGAGAAAGAGAGAGACGACAACGACAGGTGTGACAGTAATTCTTCAGAATATATTTACAAGAGCAGTACAAAGAATAACTCGATATTACACGTATATTCATTACATAGACTAACAAGTAATAGGTAAGCAGGTGAACAGTTTAAATATTAATCGAGGCACGTGATAATAAGGCATTTCTACAGAGGATAGATACGATCGTACACATATAAGACAGAGAATTCCGTATCGCTGTTTTTTTTTACCTATTTTCTTTTCTTCCTTCATTCCACCCTTTTCATTAATTTATCTCATTTTCCTATTCATCGATCTTCGACAATTTTGAGATGCCCAAAAAATACATGTAAATATACGCGCGCGTATTTGTTAAAAAGTTTGTATATATATGTTGTACAATTGTTCCAACACAGGTATAAACATATTACATGTATAATATACACACATACACATATACACATATACATACACATATACATATACATGTAATACATTTATACAATATTAATATATTTTTGTGTTTTTGTTTTTAAAACAACGCGAGGGTGGGTGTCTCTAATTGAACGTACTAAGATGCATAATTAATCTCTTAAAAGGTAAGTACGATTATCATTAATAAATAATGATTCATTATCATTAACGAGATATGTCTGTTCCGTGTTGTTCAATTTCACAACGATCGCTATCTTACATGTTTACAATCGCATAAGTTTACATATTAGTGGACGTCACAATGAAAAATCATGTCAGTGTTGTTACACAGTGCAAACATATCGTGTGCCACACTGATATTTAAATTACCAACGTTATAATTGTTATTTCATTATTATTTATTTATTTATTATTTATCGTTAATTATTAATATTATTATTATTATTATTATTATTATTATTATTATTATTATTATTTTATTATTATTTTATTATTATTATTATTATTAATTAATTAATTCTTTTTTTTTATCTTGTTGCCTTTTACATCGTAAAGAGTGTGCATAAGACATGATATATGTAATCGAGGTCCCTCTAAATTGTGTTTTTTGTTTTTTTTCTTTCTTTCTTTCTTTCTTTATTTATTTATTTATTTAATAATTTAATTATTTATTCGAGTTTGTTCGCTATTTACTTCATGTTTGTATATTTGTATGCATTTATGTATGTCTGTATGTTCGTGTGTCCATCATAGAAAAAGGACACAAATATTAATAATAAATAATCTCTTTTTTATCTTTCTTTCTCTTCACGAGAAATAATAAAAAAAGCGTAGTATCAATGTATTCGTGTTGATTCACGTATATTTGTGTGTGTATGTGGCTGTATGTAGAAGAAGATAAAGTTCCCTTAAAATCGATTAATTCATTTATACTTTGATGTATAGACAGCAGGTAGGTTTAGTTTACGTACATACATACGATTCTTTATAATCTTTTTTTTTATTACTGCGTGCATGGTAAAAACGAGTTTAATAATAACGATAATAATAATTAAATAAAAATTTAAAAAAATAAAGGTATTTGCTGCGTTCATAAATTTCAGTGCAATCAAAAGATTGAGATATTTTAAAATAGATGAATAGGTCAGAAAAATAAGAACGTATATTATAATTATAATAATAATATCTTTAAAAGATAAAAAAAGAAAAAGGAGTAGAAGTAAATGTTAGAGAGAAAAATAAGGGAGGGAGATATACGTGATTAGATGAAATTAATAAGAAATGTAAAGAGGGTGCACTTTTGCGATCTCATCGATCATACTGTTATGTGACCTTGTTATAATGCAAACCCCTACGTATTTACTTATAGAAAGAAAATTTATGATAGTTGTTCGAACGATAAAAGAAAGTAATGATTACAAAAATTTCTTTGTACGTTTTATAATGTATAAATGTATTTGTGTGTGTGTGTGTACGTATGAGTTTAAGAGTATTGGTGTAGGTGTATAGAAAAAATGTTCCTGTTCATTATCACATATAAAACACGGCTCGCAAGAAATGTATTATTATAATTTAAGATTTTTCTTTTCTCATTCGATTCGATGCTGATAAATCCTCGCATTCATTCGTTTAACGTTCTTTGTATTCATTTTTTTTCTTCCTTTATATACCCATATATAATAATAATATTACGAAAAAAAAGTAAAAAAAATATTTTTTAAACGAAACGAGAAAGAAAATGAATGAGAATTTCATTTCTTCTTTTTTTTTTCCTTTTTCATTGTAACATCGAAAATTGTTGCGTAGAGATTTGAATGAGTCTGTAGGAGGAAACAAAAATGTAATCTTTGTATCATTTTAACATTCGTTATGTCCATTGTACAATAATAATAATAATAATAATAGATCGATGTTTTATGTAAATAATATATATATATATGCATGTATGTGTATTTATGTATGTATGTATATAATAACAATTAATATGATTATTCATTTTATAATCACTCTTCATATGACCCTTTATGTCCGTCAGTATTTTTAAATGTGCCCTCTATAAATGCAGTCACTGCAGAAAGTGATAAACGTGATTACTTTTCTTATCGTCATACTTCCCGATTTTATTTATATATATTTATTTATTTATTTTTTTTTTGCTTGGTAACAAATAGAATTCTAAGATCTCAATCATTTTTCTTTTTCGTCTTTTAATCGCGTTCGGCATTGGCCCCTTTTTTATTTCAAATGATACAAGAGTTTTTGTGCTGAAAACAAAATAAATTATTAAAATAATGACAAAAAAAGGGGGAAACATCCAAATGCATTTTTTTAAATCGTCGAGAAAAATCACATAATTTATAATCAAATAAAATTATATCCAGGGTGTCCTGTAATTCGTGGGGAACCAGCGAGCAAAGGATTGATTCTACATGGAAAACTAAATCGAAAATGTAGAATAAAATTTCTATGCTTCTTAATATATATGTTTACAAATTATTTTTACTCGAGAAATTTTCAATTTTATTTTTCTGAAAAACAAATAATCCTTATACGAACAAATTGTATTCTACATTATTGTTTTAGTCTTTCATATAGAATCGTGGCATGCTTGCTTTTGTAACCATTAATTACAAGACCCGTATATTAGAAATAAATAAGATTATTCTCGGTTATAAT